>NC_056728.1:1537118054-1537770554 GCF_019279795.1 Protopterus annectens | reverse complement strand
ATGTGACAGTGACCAGTAACACCAGACAGGGCAGGAGTATTGAGTAATTTCTTCTTAAATAAGCATTAAAATCACATTACCTGTAACATAAAAAAATCACAAACATTATAATAAACTACATTTCCTTTCAAAGTTCCCAGTTGAAAATACTTTTAATGCATATTACATCATTTATGCCTGGTGGCAACATTATAAGTTAAATTAAGTGCCAGTAAAAAGCTGCTCTGGTAGTGTACAGGCTTAAAATCATGACAAAAGCCCAGCTGACAAATTGAAGAAATGGAACAAACAAATACCAAGAATACCTACAAAATGGAAGAGTCCAGCTGCATCCAGGAAAGGAAAGTAGTTTGATTCAGTTAACGGACTGCAAAAACATTGCTTAATATTTCCACACAAATGTTATATCTGAACAAATCCACAGCAAGCTTGGCAAGCACTAGAAATTATTCATTCATAAGGAAATGATAAGCACTTTTGTTTCATACAAAAAGAAACATCATCACACAAAATATTAAGCTATGGTTTTGCAGTTTGTTTTTTAACAAGAGTGACTGAATCAAACTACATCCCTTCCTGGAGGCAGCTGTAGTCTTCCATGTTGTGAGCCAGTATTCTTGGTTTTTGTACAGCCCAGCTGACTGAGGTTTGATTAGCAGCTTGGACAAGTGACATAGCAGCAGGGAGGGATGAGTTTGCCCATCCTGGGGGGGGGGGTTCTTTGTTGATGCCCCCTAAGGGGAAAGATGGTCTGAAAAATTAGAGTTGTTCTCAGAATTAATTAATGAGTGTAAGGAGTGGGGAAAAGGAAAGTGGATAGGCCATACAAATTAAAAAAAAAACACTGGACAGAAGCACAGATGGCTGAGCCCTCCAGAATGCCCCTGAGATTGACAACCATCCCCAAAAACAACATAATAACTCTAGCAGAGTAGGTTGATGGCTAGTAGACCTGGTGTGGATGTAGGGTACTGAGGGCTGGGCCAGTAAAAAGGAGTTCTGAGGGTTGAAAACATAATTATATATATACATAACTGCTATTGTGGTACACTTCACATGTTCCTAGTAAGTCCTCAAAAAATACTAATTTTAATATCTTATTTTGGGAAAAACACATTTCTACATCATTTTATTCTGTGTGTCTATTATCATTAAAAGGAATGAAAGAGCTAAATTATTATAACACACAAAACATAAATGTTCCGAGAAGACAGAGTATTTCAGTGGAAGCAACAGATTTAGTGTGCAAGGAGGGTGGTGCACGGTATACAATGCATGCAACAGGAAGTGAACCTCAGCCTGGGCCTAGGTGGTACCATAAATGCTGGAGACATAATGTCAGTCACAGAAACAGCACTGTGGAGTATTCAGATGCAGAAGGTGCGTGTATGGACCAGTTTGTTGTATGTTGTAACACCCACGACTAAGGAGCATATATAGAGCTGCAGTCCCTTCCAGAAAGGAACTTAGCACTTGTATACAGATGGCTACGTCTGTTACAGGGAAAAACTTATCTAACAGTAAAGAATTTTGGCATCACCTAAGAAAAAACATGACTATTGCAAAGGTATAGAAATTTGTTCTTAACTTCAGAAGCTGAGTAACAGGTGAGATCCACAAGACAGCATAATTCTTCATAACGCTACAAATGGAATGTGCTTATGTAATGGACTGTCTATGTCACAGGAGAATGCAGAAATCTGACATCCCTTGTAAAGTCATCCAAGAAACCCTACAGGATGTGTATGACAAGAGTGTGCAGGAACTGCCTATGAGAAAGTCACTTCTTCAAGTGGTAATGCAGGCTAGAAAGAAGGGGTCACAGTATCCCTTACACAGTATAGTAAGAGTGTAATGAGAATGAAGGAATTTAATCCACCAATGCTCTTAAATTGTGAAGGAATGCTCTTTCAGTTTATTATGGTGAGCAATGCCACTGATAACTTGCAATATTTCTCACATCATAGAGCTTGCAGGATATGGCACACTCAAACCTACTGGTGATGGTGTTCATATTCCCCATACTCACACATGTATGCCAGCAAGTCTACTCCACACAGGGCTATGTTTGGTTTTAGGACAATGGAAAGTTGCTACCACTATGTGTGATGCTGATCTCTGGGATGCCCCTAGCAGCTTAGGATGCACATTTTGACATGGTGCTGGACTCAGCCATGGTGAAGAAGCTTATTGTATAACCACCATACATCATGACAGACAGTGAAAGGGCTGGGCTGAATAGCATCAAAGACAACTCCTCTGACACAAGGTGCCATTGACACTGGCATACTTGAAGGAATCTTAACTGCAGTCACAGACCTATCAGTTAGTTCTACTCATCCTCCATTATTCTGATCAGCATTACATGTCTGGAAGACCTGAATGGTAGGATATGCGGGACCAGCAGAAATGCAAAGTGCCATATAATTTTATACCTACATATTGGTTGGTCCTGAACTTCAACAAATGCAAAGCAGAGTGGCCACCTGGCACAGTAGACAGCAGTCCCTGATGGGATGTGTCACTATGTTGCCCACAACAGTACTGACTACTCTACAGATGTAGAAGGATAGAATGAACCACTTGTAAAATGCATGCCTGAGAAGAGCCATGATCACCTATCCTGAAGAAACTGATAACCAGGGATTAGAGGGTGAATGCTATTCTTTCTAGCCTTGTGCATATATACTCACTGAGTACATCAATGTGATCACAAGGCAGCTGTCTCCGTAGATCTGTGTACAACAGTAGGCTGTTAACTCCACTGCCCAATGCAATAGAATAACTATATTGTACTAGTTACTTACCTTTAAAGATGCCCCTGCTGATACTAATGAATCAATGGAGGCCATGTGGAATGACTTGCATGTGTACCATCTGTCCTGTAGATAAAAATATGTCATAATTACTCAGCTGTGTGTGCCATGCTGCCCTGTATGACCTGATGGCTACTGTCATCTTCTAGGATCTAGTTCTATGCACTCCTCCATATCCATATGACCACCTTCACTTTTACAGTAGCCTAGCGATACCATTATAGCTAGCACATGCAGACACTTTTACACATGCTATTCAGCCTCTGATATTTGAACATACACACTCTCACACACACACACACACACACACACACACACACACACACACACACACACACACACACACACACACACACAGAGCTATTGTACGAAAGGCAGTCAACATGGACGGGAAACACCAAGATCTGTTAATGTAACTTCACTCCCATAATGCCTGTATAGCTATATTGCAAGTGGCTGCTCTGCTGCATTTGAAATGAAATCCATATCAATAGTCTGACTGACTAATCCTCTGTAAGAATCACGTTTTATTAGCTTCAGTAGAAATTACCATTCTTTTTAAATGCGACCTACAATTTGATGTTTTAGAATGAAGCAAAGACCTCAGAGGTGTGTATATATTTTTAATAGTAGCGCACATCTCTGCATTCAGATTTGCTCTTTTATCCATCTAAACACCTCACCCCAGATATGACTTCTGGCTAGAACTATAATTCAGACTCTGGGGTTGGCAAAATAACTGAAAGCATGTTTTAAGGTGAGAAAAAGATGGCTAGATCAATCTGTCTGATATGTAAATGTAAATGATCACAACTATCAATACAGAGAAATTAAATGCAAATTTGTTCGGATGTTTTAGTCCATTTTGCATTTCCAAAGAATCTAATCTTCTAAATGCTCTGTCATACTCCATTCTAGACACTCATAACCAGTGTTGTGTTTATTATTAACCAATTGATCAACCCATTTTATGCTTCTCAAATAATTTATCATGTCTGCAACTTTCTACAAGAGAGTCTTATTCTTTGTTATTTTACCTTTTGGTGCATAACAACCATTCATTTGAATTGTACTGTGTTTCTTATGCAGAAGTGTGCTCCCCTGGCCGTAAGGTCAACATATCTAAATGTTTAACCAATTCTTTCTGACCTTATATGTCATCTGCATTGTAGCACAGAAGAACAATTAAACTACCAAGTAATTTTCTTTCAAAAATAACACATAAATGCATAGCAGATCTCCTACACTTCTGGAAAACTGCCTGAACTCTTTTCTATAATGATTTGCTAGTGTAATCCCCCCTACCCTTAGAAATACATCATTTGTCCTTGAAATGCACCTATTTTAATAATAGGTCAGGTTTGTTTATATTGTTATCTAAACTGTTGTTTCTTATTTTGGAAACAGAGGCAAGAGACTAGGTATAAGTGAAGCTAAAGAGGAGGAGGAAGATGCCAAAAGGGGAAGATATGTTGCTATATAATTTCAAGTGTTGTAAAGAATGGCTTGAGATGAACAGTGCCAGCAGCCAACCAGGGCTGGTACTGCCAGACAGGAGAGACATCAAAGGCTGAATCACATATATCTGAGACAGGCGATTGAGGACACATCAGTAGCAACAACAGTAGAAATGCGTCACTGTAAACATTTTATATGGGTCCAAAGAAAAGTAGATACCACTTTACCAAGTGTTGGAGTTTAGTTAGAATGATTGACAATTCTGCATGGATAAAAGGCATGCAAGAGCGGTAGTTTGGATTAAATAAAAATGAATACTCAAACAACTATTTAATGGTGTCATTGTTACACAGAAAAGCTGACTGGTTGTTGGTAAAGTGTTTATGGCCCTACTAATCCATCAGTTCTTTAGTACTACGCATACTGTAGATCCTAGTCAATCAAAGCCTTGTTCTTTGCTTGTTCCATAAGAATTATGCCTATCCCGTTCCTTCATGAGTTGTTTACAATTTATGATCATAGTACCTCCATGGAAAGGTTGTGATACATATTTAGAGAAACAAATGCTCTTCTTTAGTTTTTTCCCAATATTTTATTGGAACTTTTTTATAACAAAGTTCAATACATAATAGTTCCAAATAAGAATAAAAAAAAAATTAAGAAAACAAATAACATCTAACTATGTACAACATCTACAGTCATGAGAAACATTAATATAGAATAAAAAAATAAATATAAGCCTCTCACAAGGATAGTTGTGTGAATATGTTAGAAAAACAGATATAAAAGGCATGCATGTGTGGTAATGAAAAGGAAGGTAAGCAAAGAAATAACTTGCAAATCATGTACAGCGCTGTATTCCAACTGTCTAGTGGCATGTGCAGTTTGGAATGCAAAGCAGGAAATGCTTTAACGTTTTGTGTCATTAAGTTGGTAAGTTCAGTCCAGCAGACAGAGTGCAGTGTACCAGATTTTGGTTATATGGGATTTTATCATGAGAAACAGAATAACAAGTATACATATAATTGAGCCAGTGGAGATATTCTATATATACCGTAGTGGCAAAAAATAAGGTCATTTTTGCATTACATGTATATATATTCTTCACTTTTTTGATTGTTCAGAGTATCTTTGTTTCCACTTTACACAGTTTTGCTTGTCTGCAGTGATTTTTACTGAACATTGTATGAGAATTGATAAATGTATGTATATGATCTATATTGGTTAGAATGGGTAATAAATGTGATTTAAGTGACTTTATAAAGGGACAAGTTATAGCACTGCACTCCAAAGGCTACTGTCAACGTGACATTGCTAAACATTTGGCTATTTTGTGATATAGAGTAAAAAATACCATTTGTTTGGGTGGTGTAACATGTGCTAACTGTGGCCTTGATCACAAAACATCACTCAGAGATGTCAGATGTCTGAAGAGCATTGTTACATCAAGTCGTCATACTTAGTCTGTTCAAATAGCTCATCCGGCTAAAGAACGGGGAATTAATATTAGTTCCAGAACAGTTAGATGACATCTAGCAGATGATTTTAATCTGCTGGCAAGAAGACTGACTAAGAAACTGCTGATGACAAAGAAGCAGCTTAAAGGCTGGATGAAGTTTTGTCATGCCTTGAAAAATTAGTCTGCGTAGTGATGGGAACAAGTGCTGTTTATTGATGAAGGTGCATCTCAGCAACTGCGAGGGTCAGGCTACAATTATGTGAAACATCCTGTTGGCAAATGCCTGATTCCAAAGTATACAATTAAGACAGTCAAACATCCTCCATACATTATGGTACGGGGAGTCATCTCGGCGAAAGAGCATTGCAGCATTCACATGTTCGACAAAGGTGAATAAATGAAGGCTGCAAAGTTTATTTCTGTGGTGAACTCAAAAGTAAAACTCCATATGAACATTTCTGGAACAACAATATTTCAACAGGATTCAGCTCCATGCCATACTGCCAAGACAGTCAAGGAATGGTTTGTCAACAACATCATTTAGCTCCTTCCAAACTGGCCATCAAGTTTGCTAGATCTTAATGTCACAGAAATGTGCTGGAATATCACGAAGAAGAAAGTGGCAGCATATCGGCCAACCTCAGAAAGGAATTTAAAAGATGGCTTCAAACACATTTTGGTGACTGAGACCACGTGTGAATACTGTAAATCACTGGTTCACAGCATGCCATCTCATATCAAGACTGTGTTGAAGAATAAGGGAAATCTTACCAAATATTGACTGCTAGATGTATAGAATTTTGTTTTTCACTGTTTTTCAATAAACATTTGCTTGTCAGGCTGAATACAACTACAGTAATTGTTGTTGCAATGCAAAAAGAAAAGAAACAGGAAGTATTGGTAAAAAAATTGAAGTGGCCTTGTTTTTTTGGCCACCACTGTATTTTAGAACTGTCCATCTACCAAAAAATATGGGGCATACTACAAAAGAAAATCAAAGCTGAATTTCCTGCCCTTGATCCATTAACATGGCAATTTGCTCTTCTTTTGTTTTGTTGATTCTCTTGTGGTAGTGGTTGTGCCTTTTGTGTTCTGTCTCTCATGCATATATGCACATGCACATTTGTTTCCTAAAGGGTATATATGCCACGTTCTGTCAGTGTCCCTATTACTCTGTTTCCATGGCTTCCATTGCAGAACTTGTAGCATTTCTGCTGATATCCTTGTGGCTGTTATCTCACTGTTTGTATCTGTTAAAGCTTCATGCAGCATTTCAGATGGAAGATTATAAAACAATGCAGACACAAGGAAACTATTTTCCTGTTTTCTTTTGATTATGTTTCTTCTTTGCAACCAAGTAATCTAAACCAAAACAAATGGAAGCAAGTGCTGTATAGTGAGACCAAAAACAGGAAAAATTCAGCACGAGTAGCCCAACGAAGTGCAGCACACAGGTTTATTCAGAGTCAGCACACCATGAGATTGAAAACCTTATCATTACATTTAGGTGAGATTCTGACTTAGTGGCACAGATGGTAGCTTCACACCATTGGCTCCTCAGCCAAGCACATACACCAAATGTCTGAACCACCAGTTCCTCTCGTACTGAGCAGGATTACTATCGCAACAACACATCATCAGTAGGGTAAAACTAACCTGTGTCACTACAGTCTAAACCCAGCTCACGTTCCCTGTTAGTGGGTGAACGATCCAACACTTGGTGAATTCTGCTTCACAATGATAGGAAGAGCCGACATTGAAGAATCAAAAAGCGACATATGAACGCTTGGCCACCACAAGCCAGTAACCAAGTAATCTCCCAGGATTCCTTGTGATATTCTTACATTGCTTGATTTTGTTTAGATAATCAGATATGATCACTGTTGGGTCCCTTTCTAGATTTTGCTGTTACAACTCTTCCTTTATCATTAACATACCATAACAATGTGATGTAAGCAACAGTGTAGGTATATACAGTACTTCAGTAATGACCTCTCATCACATTCAGTAACAAGCCATGATACAATTAGTTTTCCACATCTAACATCTGGCAGTCGGCTTAGAACATTAAGGGACTATTAGTGAGCTGTTTCTTGTGATCCAGTGGTACAAGGTTTGATTCCCTCACCCTCCATGCCTATTTGTGTGACTCTGAACAAGTCACTTAACCAGACACTGCTCCCATGCTGAGTCTGGAAAAGGTCTATGTAGATCAGTGCTCTACCCCAGAAATCAATAAAATAAATAAACATCTGCCTTTGCAGATCCTGACTTTTGCAGAAAAAATGCTGCAGAAAATAAAAGAGGAAAGATATGTGAATGGTTTTACTTTTAAACATTTCCTTCCATTCTGACAACATTTCTAATTGTAACAGTTAAACACCAGTTCTCTTTTTTTTGGGTTCACTATAATGCTTGTTGTGTATAATGTTGTTGTGTTTTAAATCATTGCTCTCCATACATTGTGGTAGCATTATATAATATAATATGTTTTGGTAAATTGCCTTGTACAGTTTTCTGCTTTTCTCAACAGCTTATGCCTATAGACTTAAGTACAGGCCATTCTATGTGAATATATTGTATTTTATTTGAATTAAGTGAATGTATCCCAGAGAATATGACAATAAAAAAATTATTACAGTGGACCTCACAGATGTAAGTCAGGTTTTAGAATGATAAAGTTAGTGCTGGATCACACATGTATTTGAAGGCTATGGGCTATAGCCTTCCATGACTGTCTCAAACGTGTGTTACAGGGAGATGCTGGTGCTAATCTCGTTATTGTTTCTTTAGTATTGATTGTATTTGATCTAATTACTATTGTTTCTTGTTTGATTATCTTTAATACGGTTAAGCAAAATCATAATATTTAATATCTGGAACACAAAATAAACTTAATCTGACAGAACTCTAATATAATATTTTGTTTATTTCTGAATGAGTCATGTTTTACTGCATTGGTGGAGATTATGATGCAACATAACATGGATAATGTAGTATGAACTACTAGTTCTGGGTAACTTTATTTTGTTAAACTTGTGCTCTTTTTGCATTTACTATAGGGTTTGTTGTAAGGACCACTTCTGGCATCCTATACAACAACAGGTGCAGTGTTTTTCTTTTATTGTTTAAAGTATTACTGGGTATATGTTATGCAGCACTTGGAGCTTGTTGATGTAGATTTTGGTACAGTGAATATAAGGAACTTTACCCTTTTCCCCAGTGTAGTGTGATCTCGGAGTTAGTATATATAATTTGAGTGGAAGTGGGGGGGGCATGAAGGCTTGCCCCCCTGCAAAAATGTAAATGAACGTTAAATTTGTTTATTTTTGGCTTTTGTTGAAGTGTGCTTCAGTAGAGTTTCATTAGGTTGTACTGCACTTTCAGTTTTGTGGTCTCCATGATTTGCGTTTTGGCAATGTGAGATTTTGATAAAGCAAAGTATATATATATATATATATATATATATATATATATATATATATGTGGGTTCCATTTATAATTTCGAAATACTGAAATCTTGAGTTTCAGTATTTCGAAATTATAATACTGAAGCCTTGTAATTCCGAAACACCAGAAGCGCGAAATTCGAAATACCGAAGTTCGCAGCTTCTGGTGTTGCGGTGTGTGAATGCATAGGTGTAAGTGTAGATAAATATGTATGAGTGTGTTGGTTAGGGGCTTTAATGTATGTTAGTGTGTGCTTTGGCTGTGGTGTGTGTGCAAGCGGCTGTGAAATGTGTGTATGAGTTACCTTTGTGTGTGTGATTGTGCAATCTCAGAGTTAGTATATATAAGTAGGGGAGGTGTGGGGCCTGCCCCCCTGCTTGTCTGTAGTGTAGGATTGTTTGTTTGATTGTAGGGGGGAGATTGTGTGTATGTGTGTGGTGTATGTGCACTGTAGGTTCACGATTTTAAATTTCACGGTTTTAGGGTTTCGGTATTTAAAGGGTTCGGTTATAGAATTTTGAAATACTGAAATTCGGGTTTTCAGTATTTCGGGATTCTATAGTGAACCTATATATATATATATATATATATATATATATACACACACACACACACACACACACACACACACACACACACACACACACACACACACACACACACACACACACACAGACACACACACGGGAGTCCTTCATTTGTTCCAACTTTCAAATGTTTGAAACTCATATGGCCGACACCATATGGGCAAACGTTTGAAAGGCTGACAAATGATAGCAGAGATCCCGCTACAGTGTGGGACTTAGAGGTTCCCCTTTCCTGCACTATAGTGCGATCCCGGAGTGAAAATATTTAAGTAGCAGGGGGTGTGGGGGGTGCAGTGGGGCTTGCCCTCCTGCATAACACAATTTTACTGTGTTTACAGGTAGGTAAATGGTGCTATTTCAGGATGTCTGTCTTTCAGAATGTTGATCATATGGTGTCGGCCATATGAAAATCGGCATTCTGAATGGTCGACATTCTGAAGTAGTCCCATATACACATACACATTTATTGTTGCAATCGAGAAAAATGAGCACTAACATGAGTGAACACTTTTTACTACTGTTTTTACTACTGTAAAAAAAAAGTAATCCCTCATGTGAGCAAGCATTGTTTTAAATTGTGTTTCTGCCAGTGGCCTTTTGGATGGGATTGTGATGCAGGTGGGTAAAAGATCACTATAAAGTGATTGCTCTTTTGCGCCCGTGTGTGTGTGTGTGTGTGTGTGTGTGTGTGTGTGTGTGTGTGTGTGTGTGTGTGTGTGATGGAAGTACAGCCTCTAGGTGCAAACTTCATTCCCTCAACCTTTATTTGCATATCAGCATGGATAAACAAACAGGGAAGTAACTTAAATCAGATTAATGTTACTGTGTATGTCTGAAAATAAGCATTTGCATCTAAGATGTCTTGACCAATTAATGCAGACTCAAATGTTAAACACATGAAAATGTAAGATACAGTGGTATGCAAAGGCTTGTATGTGTGAAATAGCTTGTCTTGTTACATAGCTGTCAAAATGGCACTCATTGCAGTGCTTTGGTGGTGCACATACACCCTTTGTGCTACTTTACTTTTCATAAAGCAAGTCAAATATGAAGAACAGAAGGCATACTTTTTTTGCTAGTGCCGATCTTCGTTTGTCTTCTGTCATGTAACTGCCTTGGTTTCATCAGTTCTTCAACTCTCCATCATCTCGTCTTCTTTCGCCCTGATTAGTGTACATTTGTTTTTGAAGATCAGAACTCATTCAAATACCCATGCACCAAAAACAAAATGTTCAAGTCCTGAAGGAATTATTCCAGCTAGACACTTATCATAATTTCTTGAAATTAAGAGCAAGCTTAGACTTGTCAATCTTTCAGTCATAAACTCTTCATTGGAGGAGGGCCCTTACATAACTATCAGTTGAGCACGTCTTGGAAGGACACTAAGTGTATTAGGTAAGGCAGTGGAGATTAATAAATCTTTATTTCCCAAGATGCTGGCTGACAGGTCTAATAATTATAATAGTAAGATGCAATGTGCTTCTAATAATTACAATGTTAATCCTGCATAGACAGACTTCGATACTGAAGCATATTTCAGACGATAAATAAACCCTCAGACTCAAAAATTATCTTTGCAAACCCAACAGATTTTTTATATGTAATAGCATGTTTTGCAACAATGGTTTTATCTAATTATCCCCTGGGGAAATCTTCTTTTGCATCTGATTGTAATTTATCTGAATTATCACCAGTTGAAAATGTTTGCTGTCAGCAGGCCAAATTGCAATATGTGACAGGATGGATTCTAGCATGCTTTAACTTTATTATTTATAATGTCAGTATAAATAGTCATGGCACATGTACTTCTCTGGAAGCAAATAAAAAATATATCTCTGTAAATAAAATGAAAACTGGAAACATCTGACACTGTTTGTCTTCATTTACTGTTCTCTGCTGTGCTGTTGCAATCTATCCTTTTACAAATCGTTTCTTTTCTTTTTGTTCCTATATTGTTTGCTGTATACAGAGTGGTCATAAAACCTTTTATTATTGTATTCATATAATCATCATTATTTGTTAGGATACCATATGCAAATATATAATATTGGAGCTCTACTATTAATTCTCATATGCTAATAGCTCGTGACCCACATGATCACTGCCACTTGATCAAAAAAGGAAGTGCTCTAACTCCCATTAACCCGATCTCCCATAACTACTTAGCCCTCCCAACACCTGATCCTATAAAACTGTATAACCCTACTGAAACTGTGACTAGCCCTAAAACACCCCTCCAGCTTCCTAAACCTTAACTTTCCTCCCTAACCATAAGACTCCCCTATTGCTCCTTAACCCTAAAACTCCCTTCCCACTCCTTAACCTTAAAAATCCCCTCCATCTCCCTAAACCTATAACGCCCTACCTGACCGGTGCTCTAATCTACTCTCCCACCCCTCCCACTACTGCTGCTCAAACTCAAATAATGCACTTGGGTAAAACTGTGGCAGCTGTTTGCCTGAATTCACATTTGAGGTTGAGTGTGAGTGGCAGCCTACCCAGGCTACAATACACTCGCGTCCCTAGCTGTAAGATAGTAGTCTCTGAATACCTGAGACTCATACAATTGTAGTAGATCCATCATATTGTATATCATTTAATTATTATGGTTTTCACTTTATTTATGCCAAATAAACAGTTAAAAGGTTCATGACAACTGATGCAGCACAATCAGAACAGTTACTCAAATAATTTTCTTTTTGAGGTTTGACTCATTGATAAGACTAACAAAACCCATGTCACTATGTTTCATTACAGGCTCAATTATGAATATTTTTTACCATCTTTCTCTCCCCTTCTTTCATTCTGACAGCTGTCCCAGTACCTCATACCCTGGTATGATCTGCCGATACTCCTATTAACTCCATTCAAAAGCCAACAATTTCACTGTAGCCAGCAAGAAACCTAAGGACATCCTATGGAGTCACACTGTCCATCATTGATCCAGGAGGATTTTTCCATTCTGGCCTGCTCCTTGTTTCTTTCACTCTCTTTTCTGTTGCCCCCATGGTATTGTCTGAGGAGCAGGCATGCGATGGACACTTGCAGACTACCACCCTACTTCTGCAGGAACTCAGTGATATTTCCACTCTTTTTTTCCTCTTTTCATAAACTTTGACAATTGCAGTATTTAAATTTTTGACATATTATATACATCCTTTATGTGCCTTTTCCTTACTAGCAGTTATATCGTTTTTAGTTTCTAAAAACATCACACTCTGTCATCTCATCATACTCATCTCACATTGACTTACTTTTATTTTATTTCTCAATTGTTTGTGTTTAGGAACCAGATAAAATACTTTTGCTCATGATTGTATCTCTTGTATTGTTTGGTTATAATTTGTAGTAAAACTACTACATCATTCTAATATTCAGGACCTAGTGTATTTTGAAATAAGGTATCTTTGATCTTTGTGTAGTTTACAATCCATCAAAATTTGATAAATAATTTCTATTACTCACTTGTCACACTGATGAGGAAGAACAATCGTTAGCCTCTATATATCTTTATCTAATTACTTTTATAAGTCCAAGATTTAGACCTTCATCCAACCACAACCAACTTTTCCCATTTTTGCACATGGGGTTGGGGTTTCACTTCAATAGTGACAATCATAAATTGGCAAGAATTCACTATTTTTAGATGACTGAACAGTGGAGCTTGGTATTTATTGATGTAATACTTGTAGTCAAAAATAAAATATTTCATTCTTATTTTTCTATCTTTCCTATCCAATTTTTTAGTAATTATTTTTAAATGTGGCACGTCTTATGCATGACAATTTATTTTGTAGATTGCCCTTTGAAAACAAAAATCCATATCTCTTTAAATTTTGTTTTTTGGGCTATTAACTGAAACTTATAATTCCCCATCCATTTTCTTTTTCAGTTTGTGTTGTTTTAAGATCTCATTATAATGTTAGCCTTGTGAATGTATGAATTTTTGTATTTGTTATGTATAATCTCGTTTCTCTTTCTTGTTGAAAATTTTAGCTTTACTTTTGACTACATTTACCATTAAAGGATACTTCTGCATACTTTACTTGATTTTTCATGCTTTTAATGCTGAAAAACTTAAAGCTATCAGTAGTAGGTCATCAGCATAACCCAATACTGAGCTTTTTCATGAGTTGTTTTTCGAATGTTTCCTTTTAATTTAGAAATCTCATTACTCACCTTGTCAACATATAGGCCAAGGTTCAATCTTCAACAGTAGCATTTTCCTTCAAGTTGGTAACATTATAAAATACTGCATTAATAGACAAAATTATGTTGATGTCATTCAACAAGCAATATCACCAAATAATCAACTTCTGCGACATTCAGAAATTGAAATATTTAAGAAGATGGTACCTCTCAGATATAAGTATGACTACATTTATGAATAATCAGTCATTCCAAAATGACACATTCATTAAATAAGTTCACCTACCACTTTTATTGATAGAATCAGTCTAATTAAAAGAATGTTGCTTCCCAAATAGCTATTCTTCATAGCTAATAAATTATATCTACATACTTAATTTCCAAAATTAAAAGAATTTATGAAAAATATCTATGGCAAGGAGGTAACTCTCCAGTTCTTTGGAAATGCTTTGTCTATTTGACCACTATGGACTTAAGTGCTCAGACACTGAGGAATATATAATACTACAACTGCTTGTATATTTCTGGACAGATGCCTTAAAACATGGTCCAGTGGAACCTGCAAAATATTTAGTATTAATTAAATTTGGCTTTCACAACCACAGACCACTCAACTAAACAATCCAAGTCTTCATGAGATATAAAGTACAGACATCTAGTAAAACAATTACATGTTGCCAATAATTGATGTATGAATGGCTTAGGTGAGGTGAATTTTAAACAAACGATGAAACATTAATATTACCAGCCCAAGACAGTGGACTATGTGCCAGATGGTTCACAAAATCCATAAATAAGTTAGGAGATACAGAGAAATATAGATTTTGCAGCACAGAACTAGAAACAGTTGCACATTTTGTTGTAGGCTGCAATGCCTTATGACTGAAGGCTTGCATACTGAAAGACACAATAATGTAGTAAGATTGTTACAGTGGATATTGTATAAACATTATAACAGAGATAGCTGCTTATCAACATATTGATAAATAATATTATCTTAATCTATTATCAAAGATTATCAAAATGTGGAGAAAGCATACAACAGAGTAATATGGGGTTTTATGAGTAGGGCAACGGAAGCATTTGCATGCCTGGATGCAATAATAAGATTAATTAAGAGGATATATGAGGGAATGGTGGCACAAATTACACAAATTAAAGGGGGAAGGTTCCCCTCTGATAAGTTGTGTCTGAAAAGAGGAAACAGGCAGGGGTGTCCTTTTTCACCATTCTAACTTATATTATATTTAGAACCATTGGAAAAGAAAAGAAGGGACTTAGAAATTCAAGGATATAATTTGTATAGTAATCAAGAAATGTCGGCTTTATTTGCAGATAATATTATTGTGTACTTGATAAAACCAGACAAGGACACCACAGTGTTGGGGAATGTTTTGAAACAGTTTTATGTCTTTTTGGGATATAAAATTAATGAAGATAAAACAAAGTCTATAGCTCTAAAATGTGTAGCCACACATGAATTGTTTTAGCAATACCCATATTTATGGTGACATGATAAAATTAAGTATTTAGCAGTATGGATTAAAAATTATTACGGTATGTCAACTAAGGATTTGTGGGAAGAGACTAAACATAAGATAATACAAAAACTGATAAACTGGAAGCTCATATTTTGAATATGAACTACAAGGTACATGTAGTGAAAATGGTTTTTAGTCCCTTTGGTTTTCTATACAGGTCAGGCATATTTTTATCAGCTAGAGGATAAGTTGTGGACAGTAATTGATAAAAATTTGAAAGATTTTATCAGGGGTCATGGGTCAAGTAGGATATGTTGTTCCTTCCAATAGAGCAAGGTGGTTTAGGATTACCTGATTTGAAGGGATATTTTAGAGCTACACAGTTAAGATTCATTTACATAACACAAGCAAAAACTATAATTTGAAGTGGAAAGGGATGATTATGAATCAGGAGGGAAATTCAAGAAAAAAGGAGAGAGTGGGATTTTGGATGCTAATCCTTAAGGAGAATAAGACCAGCCATACAAAATATTATTATTAATAGAGCCATACAGAAGAATTACAGAAGGAGTCATCACTGGGCACATTGTGTGTGCTGCAAAGAGCACTTTTGGCTGACATCAAAGTGTGAAACAATACTAATTTCATGAACTTTAATTGTACTTTGACTTAGGAATGGGGTCCATTCCCATCACAGTATTAGAAACCGAAAAGATTTGGAGAAATTAAGAGGGAAGCAATATTAAATATTAGATACAAAATATTAATATTAGAGACACAAATACATAAAAAATATCAACATTTGCAGGCAGAAATGAGAGCAATGTGGAAGAAAGACACCCAGATAGTTCCAATAGTAGAAGTAGCAATGAGTTTTATAAAAAAGAATCTATAATCATATTCAGATATATTACCAATACATAAAATCCCATACAAATTGCAGAAGGAGTCATTACTGGGCACATTGCAGGTGCTGTGAAGAACTCTTCTGGCTGACATCAAAGATTGAAACAATACTAATTTCATGAACTTGAATCTTACTTTGACTTAGGAATGGGGTCAATTCCTGTCATGGTATTAGAAACCCAAAAGACTTGGAGAAGTTAAGAAAAGGAAGGAAATATTATATTCATAAGTAGAAGAAATTATTCTATGAACTAAGCCAACATGAGAACAGAGAAAGGAGATTTTACCAATAGGTATGACTGCAATTAGGTGCACAGATAATAGGCAAGAGGGGACTGGAATTTAGTGAAGAAAATTGGAAAATGAATCAAGGTATTGGGAGCAAATAACTAGAGAGGAAAGGTAATATAATGGAAAGACACCAAGAAGACATTTGAACTGCAGGCTAGAGACTGCCTTCCCTATCAGGGATTGATATCAGAGTACAGGCAAAGAGGAAAGGATATGTGAATCCTTAATGAAAGATCTGCTCTGGTAATTTTTTTATTTGAATCAAGAACAAAAGGTGCTGCTAACATAGAATACTTATTAAGACATATAAAATATTGCACAAGGGCCATAGGAATCAGAGGAGGTTAGAAAAAATGGAAAGAAAGATTGGATAAGCAATTCACAAGAAGACAATGGGAGGTCACATGTATGGCTCCCAAATGTGCAACAAAGTCTGGAAGATTTAGGATTTTTTCTTGGAAGTGTTTGCATAGATGTTTTTATACCCCAAGTAGACTCCAAAGCAAATTTCCTCAACTGGATGGCAAATGTTGGAGGTATGATGAGGAAGAAATATATAACTAGGGACATATGTTTTGGGAGCGCACTGAGTAAACAGACTTTAAAAATCCCTATAGAGTGCTCTGTTAGAAATAGTGGAGGATGAGCAAATTTGAGTAACTAAGAAAGTTACTTTTTTAGCTGGGATACTGGATCTGAATTGACTAGATATAACAAGGCCTTGTTAAGTTTAATTCTGGTGGCTGCCAAAAAAAAACAATTACTAGAAAATGGAAATTAAGTCTAAACCAACTTCATTTGATGTACTGGATATTGCAGCAGAGATAAATAACTTGAAGTGGCATCTTTAGAAAAGGGTAGGAGCAAATTTCAAAGAAAAAAATGGAAATTGTGGGAACAATACATGCAGAATGTTTTGGAGGAGGTGTGAGATTTAAGGGGAGGCAGGAATTAATACATTTATGTAATGCTGGATTGATGATTATTCAAAAGAATTTATCTGATATATAATGCTTGCAATGGGGAATTTGCTAATATGGTTTGTTTTCTTTTATATAAATTTATGTTTGCCTATGTCATAAATGATAATTCAATAAAAGTGTTGAGGGCAGAAGCAAACAGACTAGATATTAAAAAGACAGAAATAGCACTGGTTATTGAATTTGCTACACTTAGTGACTATAGCATTTTGCAAACTGAAAAGACACAAATGTGTAAAATATTAAGACTTGCAATCAGAAACTAGAGGCAATGTGGAACAAGAATATGCAGGTAGTTCCAAATCTAGTAGGAACAATTGGGCTAATAAAAAAGAATCTTCAAAAATATTTAGATACACTGTCCATAAAAATATGCCCTTACGAACTGCAAAAGGGGGTAATTCTGGGTATTTTGCATATACTAAGAAGAGCCCTCTTATCAAATGTCAAAGATTGAAGTAATTCTGATTTTACAAACTATAACTTTGTCCTGACTTAGCAATAGGATCCATTCCTGACAAAGGATGTAAAAAACTAAGCAGTTGAAGAAATTAAATAAGGGAAGTCAATATAAGAAAAGAACATAGACTGATTGAAACCTCTGAGGTAAAAATCAGTTCATCTAAAGTAAAATACAAAACAAGAAAGAAATGAAGCAATATCAACACAGAAACAAAAAGGATACAATAGAAGTAGGGCATTAAGGCAAAGAAAAATTAGTGAATACTAAAACCGAGCTAGGTAAGAACATTTCTGTACAAGGGGAAAAGAAAGCTAAATGAAAAGTAACTCTCTCAGGAGGTATGTCCAGATAATGAAACGGTAAAAGCAGAAAGATACTTTTGTCTAGGACTACCCCTTGTAGGGGGGAACACTGAAGAAACTGCAGTGCTATTTGTTTTGGGAAAGCACAATACACCTGCAGTGCTATTTGTTTTGGGAGAGCACAATACACCTGCAGTGCTATTTGACACCTGCAGTGCTATTTGTTTTGGGAAAGCACAATACACCTGCAGTGCTATTTGTTTTGGGAAAGCACAATACACCTGCAGTGCTATTTGTTTTGGGAAAGCACAATACACCTGCAGTGCTATTTGTTTTGGGAAAGCACAATACACCTGCAGTGCTATTTGTTTTGGGAGAGCACAATACACCTGCAGTACTATTTGTTTTGGGAGAGCACAATATACCTTCCACCTCAATACAAACTAGTGAAGAAAGTAACTGGAGTTCTATAACTTGCTGGTAAGCCACCTAATATTAAAATGAAAACATAATGGAAAGATGATATATTAAGCAGAGTGAGACAGAATATACCAAAGGTTGTAGGGAAAGCTAGTGAACATTTGGCAGGTACCTTGCCAAGCACATGCAGCAGCTGGAGAGACCACAGAGGTTCCTGACCAGGAAAATCCATAGTCTCAAACACCTGTCCTATACACATAGGCTAAAAGCCCTGTCCCTCTATTCAGTCTCGTACAGACTGCTCCGAGGTGAGCTGTGTCTGGCATACAAGGCCATCTCAGACCCAGCCTTGATGGAGTTGCTGCATATCCATAAGTCAAAATCCACTTGGGCAACCCACACACAATGCCTAAACCTGGTCTCTGACATTAATAAAACTTGTTGGTGGGATAGATTTGTGTCCCAGAGACTCTCCCATCTGTGAAATAGACTTTCTCTCCATGTTAAGCAGAGTACCTCTCTAGCCCTGTTTAAGAGGAACCTGGATGACTGGATGGGAAACACAAAATGCACCCCTGGGATCTCACCTGTGTCCCTGCTGGTCAGGGGAAACAGGTACTGACTTTTGGGGAACATGGGCAAAATTCTTGGCTAGGCTTTTAAGGGCCTCCAGGCTAATAGCCTAGGATCATCCTATGAACCTATGAACAGGATGTTCCTATTACTTCCCTTCCCATTTTGTGTTAAAAGATGGCATAATTTATAGAGTAAGTAAATACAGGAAGGAAATTTAATTTAATTGCTAGTGCCAAACTCCTTACAGGATACTAGTGATGAAGATAGGGTGAACAAAGCTCATGTAAAAGTACTTGATAGGTTTTATTGATCAGGCATAATGAAAGAAATCAAAAAGTTATGTGAATCTTGTCTAGAATACCATAAATCTGCTCACCATCCTGGATTTAAGAGCAGATTGATATTAATCTCTGTTATAGAGGTGCTATTTGAAAGCATTACTATGTAGTTTGTAGGGCCACTATTAAAATCTAACAATAGGTATCAGTACCTCATTGTAATAATTGAATATGTTAAAACATTTCCATAAACAATGTTGTTATTCAAAGCTAATTCAAATGATATTGCCAGAGAACTGACACTGATATTCACCAGAGTGGTTGTCCCTAAAGAGATGCATACTGGCCCAGATATTCTCTTTATGTCAAGTGTGTCAAATCAGTTATGCCAGTGCCTTAAAATTAAACAGCTGAAGACAACTATCTACCATCCACAGACTGAGCGATTAGTACATAGGTTCACCAAAACTCTGAAATCCATACTAAGGAAGTTATTGATGCAGCTAGGCAGAATCAGACAACTAGGACTTACCAGCACTTGGAGTAAATGTTAGACTGAATTTACAAAGCTCCAAGAGTCACAGAAACATTTGCTGAAATAAGCTTAAAGTGTGTTCAAGCTATGAGTAATATAAGATTCATAAAGCAAACGCAGTAGCTCACTGTGCCAGATCCAAAACCTGATGGAAGTATTAGATTCTGTAATGACTTTAGGAAAATGAATAGCATTTCAAAGTTTGACAGCTGTCCTATGTGCAGAATTAATGAGGTGACAGAAAGCCTAGGAAAGCCAGACACTTGGTAAGACTATTCTTGACAAAAGGATAGTGGCAGGTACCACTTCCCTCTTCTGCTAAAGAATAAACAGTCTTTGTACCTCTGAAGGTCTGTTTAAGTACACTGCTACTATATGGCCTACATGGAGCCCCTACAACACCTTTCAAAGAGTGCTAGATAAAGTATTGAAACCCCCCAAAATGGAGCTGTGTATCCAGACGACATGGTCATAACATCAGAAGACTGGTAGTGTGATATAGCTGAAGTGTGGGCTGTGTTAGGGGTTGTAAATCAGGCAGGATAGACTGTGAATGCTAGGAAAAGTTAACTGGGCAAATTGTTAGCCAAGCATTTGGGATAATCTTCATGAATAAGGTTTCATTGGTAGTTAATAGTCATGCTGTCAAGGAGAACTTTGTGGAGCCTAAACTAATTTCTCAGTTACCCAGAGCACTGTCTGGTTAACCTACTTGCTTAGGGGTCATCCAGTAGGCAGAAAGTGAAGAAAACACATAAGTATGTCATGGGAGAAAACTGTTTGTCTCTATTCTGCTTAATCTCCTCAGCAGTCTTATCCAAGAGGCCTAAATCCTAACACCTACTGCTGAATAATGTAATAATATCATTGGTCCCTTTGGAAAAGTTACCAAAGTCAGTGGTCAATATAGACAGTTGGATCATCTGACCTCTGGGAATACTTCTTTTGATGTAAGTGGGATGAGCACTAAGGTAATGTGAATAGTTGTTAAAGAAACAGGGTTTTCTGTAAATCCCACTAGAAAATCTACAATTGGCAGGAGCCCAACTAACTACCATATCCAAATATGGAATATTTCCTCCTACTTGGCCCAGGACAAAGCTTAGAAATATAGTACAATTATTAATATCTTTAACAAATGCAGTTATCTCATCTAAAGATGCATCAATAATAAAAACAGGATGTCCACAAACCTCTTATACAGCTTAAGATGTCTTTCAAACAATGGAATGTTTTTTAGAAGTCCCACCACCCTATGACAAAATTAGCAACAGAGGGTGCAACGGTGGCACCCATAGCAACACAGTGAATGTATAAAATGCTTTTTTATAATTGTTTTTTTAATATCATGTTATTTTGTATTGAGATATACTTATGTGCTGTGACTTCAGTCAGTGCTTTTTTATCTTTTAGGTCTACTATTTGTCTTAATTAATTTAATTATTGTTTGATGTTTCTGATTGGCCAGTTTGCATTATGAAGTTGTCTTCTAGTGAGTTGTTCAGTTTTTTCGATGAAGTCCCTTGTGGATGAAAGTTCTCAAAATAAACTTGTTTTAAGAAGATTCCATTTTCCTGTGATGTGTATCTGCAGATGTTTCCATTGTTCAGTTTTGCTATTCATCATCTGAGTGGTTTGTTTGTGTTGTGTACCTAAACCATAATTGTTTATATAATGCCCTGGTATGTCTATGTTTCTAAAGTTGTTATCCATTTTTGTTACTGACTGGTCTTCTTCTCTCACTATAGCTCTACTTCCCACATCTGTATGTACCTTTATCACTGCCTGCTAGTAAAGTGCGACTGATTTTTGCATATAATGTTCCACTATAATGTTGTACAATGTCTAGCATACAGCAGGCATTATGCATGTCACCAGGTATCTATATTACATCACTGTCCGAGATGTATCTAGGCATCAGTAACCCATCTTCAAAACTATACAGTCACTTTAAAGACACTCAGAGAACTGGTCCAGGTCTGGGTCAGACTGTACAGTGCCTCAGTAGCTGTCTGGGTCTGACAGGTGCCCTTAGCTATATTTGCAGAGGATATACATGGATCTAAGTAGTCAGCTTACAGATAAGCCACCATTACAAAATTCTTCATACTGAACAACCTGCAGCAGAATGACTTCATCATGTCACAGTAACATAATAGTGTTGTATACCATTTGTATATAGTTGGAGTGAAAACACTTCAGTATTTACCTATCAGAGTCTGATGTTACTGCCAGACTGACAGGACACAGTACTATGCAATAGGCGCCATGTGGCATTGTGTAATGTATATTTTTATTGCAGTGGGAATGTGATGTATCTGTGTATCTGTTGTATCTTTAGTTTGTCATCTGTTATGATGGGGTGGACATGACTGTGAGATGGAATGTGATGTGTCTGTATATCTGCTGTATCTTTAGTTTGTGATCTGTTATGATGGGGTGGACATGACTGTGAGATGGAATGGAATGTGTCTGTATATCTGCTGTATCTTTAGTTTGTGATCTGTTATGATGGGATGGACATGACTGTGAGATGGAATGGAATGTGTCTGTATATCTGCTGTATCTTTAGTTTGTGATCTGTTATGATGGGGTAGACATGACTGTGAGATGCAAAGGATATTAAGAGCTGGTGCCTGCAGTTTTCATGTCAAAGGGTAAACTATGCTGCCCTCTATATTCATTGTTTTCCTCTTGGCTGTTCTGCATGCCGGTTGTTCATGTAATATGACGTGCACGGTTCCAGATCATCTTGTACAGAAGGTGTCACTGAGCTGAATATTAGGACTTGTTAAATGTCACGAAGGACACACTTTGTTCATGGTCATGATGACTAGAACCCAGAGTCATTCTGCTGTTTTTAAACAGGAATATTCATATGGTCTTTCTAATGATCATATCTATATTTTTTTCTTGTGTTGACAAATTATCTTACTTATGAAGAGCTAATATATCATCTGGTATACAATTTTTTTTGGCCTACTTAACATATCATCTTTTATTTCTTTATTTCAACTGGTCAGGCATTGTTAACACATCCTGGCTTGTCTGCATTTTTCACAACCTGCACTGGAAATTTTGATTGTGATCATCAACTGACATAAACTATACTAAGTGTGTAGATCACATTTACGAGAGAGTCATATATTACGCAGACATGAACTGTGGCTACATGCTTATTTAACATGTTCTTGAATACAAATATTGTGGCAGAGGAGTTTGTAGGAAGAGTATGTATTCTGATACTAGATGCAGTGCAATCTACATTTGAAAACAGAACTAGATGCATTTTCCATTTGCACTTCTCAATTCAAATCATAGACATGAAGCTATCATGGAATAAAATAATGCTATTCCTTAAGAGTTTTCAGAAGATTTGGCTGAAACAAGACTGAGGAAAATCGTTTTGCTGTGAGATTAAAGGCTTGTGATACTTTTGTATGGCTGTCTTTAGCAAATGAGAACTAATCATCAAAGGTATGGTGTCGCATTGAAACTTACTTGCTTTATGTATGCATTAGGCTTTGGCAATAAAGATGCTTAAGTTGTCAGGTACAGTACAGAAACATGCATACTACTTTAGTCAATTTACATATCTTCATTTCAGTCCGTTGTGATTGACACAACTAGAAATACATCACTGAAGCAAGACTTATCTTCAAGTGTCAAGCAGATCATTTAGAAATTCTACTTTAGATTTTTTTTTAGAGTTTAGATTTTTCTTTTTATTGCAATGGGTTTAATTTTCAAGAACAGAATGTCTAGTCCCAGAAGACAGATTGATTTGTTAAATGTACTGCTCTTTTGACAAAAGCCTAATACTTTTGGGATATTTTGCTGTTTTCAGTAAAACAAATGTGTGATGGCTGAATGCATCCATCATATAACTTGATCAGTTAATAAAAAGTCTGCAGATGAAATTTTCCCCACCAGAAACCCGTTCTTCATTCTCTCTCTCAGATACTAAATGAGAGATAGCATGAAAACAAATTCCTTACTGTAATTTATTTTCTAGCTTAAAACACCATTATTTTAAGTCGAAATCTATATCATCAAATATGATGGGTCTATATAAACAGTTATGATGCACTACAATTAGGAATTTCTAATAAATAAATGAAATCTAAAACTTTAATCCACTTCTAAATGACTACTGTAGTTATAAGACCTTACAATCATCTTCCTGAAGTATAATCTTGAAACAGCATCCTGTTTATCATGCACAATTTAAGGTTTCTGCCTTATATTTCACTTAACATGCATTCTGTTTGGTTCATAGGCAAGTACTAAGTTAGATGCCTTTGTGAGCCATTTTAAGCCTAACTAATTTCCCTTAAAGTTGAGAATCAAGCCCTGTGCCTTGTGTTTATGAGGTAAATACCTTACCATTGTGCCAACCTCCAACTCCAATAATTGCTAGACTAATTATTTGCTACTGTCATTGCTGCCCTTAACTCAAGATTATATTTTGACTGGTGGATAATATTTCCACTTTTACAGACAAAATATAATTTTATCTATCTATCTGTCTATCTATCTATCTATCTATCTATCTATCTATCTATCTATCTATCTATATATACACACACACACACACACACACACACACACACACACACACACACACACACACACACACACACACACACACACACACACACACACACACACACACACACACACACACGTGAAATCATTCCATATTACTTCTAAATTTCTAAATTTAGACTGGTGATAGTATTTCCAAGTTTCAAGCCAGTAGGTAATTTCAGATCTATGGCTTAATATCGAATGCACAAATGTTTAAAAGACACTCCATCGAAGCCACATAATCAAACTAGGAAACATTAAATCCTAAAAATAACAAAACCCCATGTTTTAATCGCCCCCCCCCCACCACCTGCTATCACTCCAAAATCACATTACACCGAGGAAAGGGCAAATTGTACGGTCCCCACTGTTATGCGATCTTGCATAGTAAAACAGCAGGTACAGTTTGATCAATTCATTCTCAGTCAACTGTACCTGCATCTTCTTAATTCAACAAAATGGCTTTTCAACCAAAATCCAGTAACCTGTATTTACATGTTTGTAAGAAGATGTCACGCAATCCCACATTATTCATAATTTTTCGATATTGTTAACTTCTGTACTTGCTGTTGTTTTTTTTTCCTCTTCACTTTTTTCTTGACATAGTCTACCTTTTCCTGGCATTCTGATGGAGTATCCAGTTAAACAGTAAAAATAGATTCTGGGGAATGTTTCCTTTCTGTCCTTCTTTGTTCACTTTTTTAAAATAAGCAGATTGTTTATGAGAGCAGGGTCAGTATTAGTAAATGGAGCCCCATGGGCACTTCCAGTCTAAGTATCACCCTGTTACTGCCATCCCCTCCTAAATAACCTTTTACTTCATGCTACAAAGTTTTTGGAGTTGTACACACAGACTGATCTGTAGCTACAATGTTTGTACACTAAAACAGGCCTGTGTAACATGTTGTATTCGCCATCTCACAAAGGGACATTCACAGTTAATAGCATTTAGTTGCAGCAATGATACATTACAACTCTGTGTAGAAGGGCCTAGGCACTGCTTACTGTTTCATGCCCCCCACACCCTCCAGTGATCCACTCTGTTTTCCCCCATCTTGGGCTTCTCAGTCCATACACTTTACTTTTTTCTTTTTTTTCTCACATTTTTCCTTACTCTTCAGCTTTTTCTAGAAGCCACAACTTTCTATATGCTGTGAAGTACATTTTCATGTTTTTTACACAACCTTTTCATTGAATAATGGCTTGAACAGAAATTATGGTTAAGGAAAGAAATTCAGTGTGGTTGTTGTTCAACTTTAGTTTTCCTTGCATCCTTTCTAAAAACTTTTCCTGATCAAAACAGCACAGTAATAATCACTTATAACTCAATTCATCTGGGACCCTCAGGAGCCATAGATGCTCTAGGATTCATTTTTGGAGTGTTTCCTAACCTCTTAATCCAATGGTGGCCTGAACAGAAATCATGAGTAAGAAAAGAATTTCAGTCTTTTTTCTTTCAGTGAAGACATAAGCTGTGCCCAAAGCTTCATGTTCATAACTGACAAAATAGTAGCTCATAATAAGCTAACAAGACATTTGTTGTGTTGTTGTGGGGATATAACAATCCCGTCTAGAAGTACGGCCTGCCTGCCTAACCTCCCCAAAAAATACAGTCACTGCCTGTGCATCCATTTGGTGAAATGGCCACAGTCATGTATTTTAAGTGACTGCTGTCATAATGCCTCTTCACCCCTCATTCCTGCCACCTCCGCCCAGCCATCTGTATAGATGCCTGAAGTGATTGTAAGGAAAGTGAAAAAAATAATGATTGCAGGCATGTATTCCTCCTTGTTTCTCCTATTTTTTTATTTATCATTTTGTTGACTGGGAAAGTCAGACTAGGACAGAGCCTATTTTCAGCAGAGGTCTGGTAAGAAACACTCCAGAATACATGTCTTTGGACTGTGGGAAGAAACCAGAGTATCCGGAGGAAACCCACGCAAACACAGGGAGAACATGCAAACTCCACACAGAAGGCACCCCAGCTGAGAATAGAACCAGAGAACCTCTTGCTGTGAGGTGACAACATTAACTGCTGCACCACTGTGCCACTCATGCATACAATATCCTATACAGTACAAATCCCCTGCATAAGTTATAGTAACCTTCTTTGTACACCACTGAGATCTGTGAGAAAAGTAAAAGAAACAATGACCACTCTATCCACAGCTCAAAAACAAGCTATAATGACCTCTTGTACATACCTCTATGGTTTGACAGTGATGAGAATTAAAGAAGTAATGACCACACAATCCCCCACCACATGACCTACACAACAGGGGCTACCACTACGTCCATGTCAAAATCCAGTAGTCTGGGGTGTTGGGGCCACCAAACTCCTAGAAGAGCCAAGTGTCTGAATGTTCTGTGATGTATTTTATGCCCTACTTTTGAAATATAATTACTTCATATCTGCATTTTCTTACTGCTACCCAGAAGAAGGGATGAGGGTGGCATAAGGGTTAAGGACTTTACATAACAGATACAAGGTGCAGGGTTTAATTCTAATCTCTGGTTATTAACTAGGCTTGTAATAATCTGGAGACTGATAGAATATAGTAATAACCCATGCCTGGGTGTGGGTAATGCTGGATTTACCCACGGTTGGTGTGGTTTGGTCACGAGGGCGAAGCTCGAGTGGCCAAACAAAGCCAACCGTGGTTAAATCAGCATTACCCACACCAGAAGTGGGTTATTGCTATTAATGACATTATTTAAGAAAAAAAATTACTTTTCTTAAATAATGGCATTGTATAATACCTCCTTGCTGCCCTTCTGCAGCTGTCTGGTATTCTGCGGCAGTTCTGATGTACTGCGCATGCGTATGCCTATGCAGTACATCAGAGCTGTGGGCAAAAGCAATGGAGAAAGCAAGATCTCTGTTGCTTTTTACAAACTGTTTTGCTATGTTAAATGGGTTTAACATAGCCAGACAGCTTTAAAAAAAGCAACGGAGAATCTCCATTGCTTTTTTTAAAGCTGTCTCGGTATGTTAAACCTATTTAACATAGCAAGACAGTTTTGAAAAAAGCAACGGAGAAAGCAAGATCTCTGTTGCTTTTTACAAACTGTCTCGCTATGTTAAAGGAGTTTAACATAGTGAGACAGCTTTAAAAAAGCAATGGAGAATCTCCGTGTGAAGCAACGGAGACCTTGCATTCTCCGTTGTTGTAAAAAGAGTTATAGTAATGGAAAAATTCCGGGCGACCGGACCATTTTCAATTACTATAATTCTGATTTACCATGTGCATGCTGACCAATCAGCGTGCATGTTTTTGAATATTAATGGGGGGGTCGTTGTATAATAGTAATTACCTATGAATCTGCATGAGTAATGTACGTGTCCTGGCATTATTGTATGCACAAATAAAAATCAATGATAGTTTCACACACACACACACACACACACACACACACACACACACACACACACACACACACACACACACACACACACACACACACACACACACACACACACACACACACACACTGCACATTCACCTTCAGGGAAAAGGGAGGTATTCTGTTTCACCTGCTGCATGTTTTTGAGGTACTGGGGTTAACCAGAGCACATGGATAGACACAAGCAGACATGGAGATTATGCAGACTTCAGCCAAGAAATTAGCCAGTACAAAGCACTGTGACATGGCAGTGCTACTCACTGTGAGATGGCAGTGCTACTCACTGTGCCACAGTGGCAATAAACAGTTGCTTTCACACATCCTCTTTCTGCCTGACCACTAAAGCTAGCCACCTATCATGTGCAAAGTCTCTGTGGGGACTATGTCTAGCCATTGAAAAACAAAGCATCGAACGGCATATATCATTGAGCATGCCATTCATCAAGCTGTTCTGACTAAGACTGCATTGTGGTAGGGATAAGGAAATTTTCCTTTCCTCACTGTAGTGCGATCTCAGACTTGGTATATATAGTTAGCGAGGGCCCACGTGAGAATGTTTCAATGCATGTAATTTACAGTGTAATGCCATTCGATGTTTTTACCATTTGGTGAATAAACATTGACCCAGTCTTTGTGATACTAGGTGAAAGAAAATATGGTCAGCCTGCTACTTTTAAATACACTGTAACCCCCCCAAGCATAATAGCAGTACTAATAATGTCTATGTTATAAAGTGAAATAAACTATAGCTAGCTTGCACGCACGCACACACACACACACACACACACACACACACACACACACACACACACACACACACACACACACACACACACACACACACACACACACACACACACATGCACACACACACACACACACACACACACACACACACACACACACACACACACACACACACACACACACACACACATACGCACACACACACACACACACACACACACACACACACACACACACACACACACACACACACACACACACACACACACACACACACACACACACACACACACACACACGCACACACACACAGAGACACACACACACACACACACACACACACACACACACACACACACACACACACACACACACATACATGCCATAGCAATACTAGTTTTATACTTATTTCAGTAAATAGCTATACATTGTACAAAAAATGGTACTGCCACATCAAATCAGTGACTGCTGTTTAGCAGTTGTCAAATAGCAGCAGGGTAAGTCACTTTTATTTACTTGATTGAGGAGTAATGCATACCTGTCACTGTCCCTAACTTCACAGACTGCCCCTTATTTTGCCTGATAATTTTCCTCTGTCACATGTAGAAAGTTTGATTTGCTGGTAAATCATTCAGGATTATGCACAGGGTAACCATTTAAAATGTTGGTAGCCTTTAGAGTGAGTCCTGAAATATGGAGACTGAATGGACAAAAAAAGCAGGCTTACATATACAAAGTCTGAGGTGGCACTTTCCAGGAATATTCCATTTTGTTTGAGGTGTGGCAATCTTGGAGTTGCTGTATATAAGTTTGGGGATGTAGGGGTGCAGGGGGGCTTACTTCCTGCAAAAAGAAATTGAAAGGAGAAGGGAGAGGTTTGCAAGTCACTGTTCTCCTTGATTTTTATATATATTTTTCAATAGGAAGCCTTACAGACAGTCAATAATAGGAAGCCTTACAGACAGTCAATAATAGGATCCCTTACAGACAGTCAATAATAGGAAGCCTTACAGACAGTCAATAATAGGAAGCCTTACAGACAGTCAATAATAGGAAGCCTTACAGACAGTCAATAATAGGATCCCTTACAGTCAAACCCAGATAACAGAATTTCATGCAAGATGTGTTATTCTATTAACTTTTTACTTATTTAATATTTGTTTACCGGGAAAGTCCGACTTGGAACAAAGCCAATTTTCAGTGGAGGACTGGGAAGAAATGCTCCAGACGCATGTCTTTTGTAACATGGGAGGAAACTGGAGTATCCAGAGAAAACCTGCATGAATGCAGGGAGGACATGCAGACTCCACACAGAAGGCACTCCAGCCGAGAATGGAATTGGTGAAGCTCTTGCTGTGAGTCAACAACATTACCGCTGCACTACTGTGCTGTTTTTTAAAAGAATTAAAGTAATATTTAAAAAAGTGCCTCTGAGTTTTTAAGCCTTTATTCTGCTGTTATTTTTGGCTTTGCCCAAAATTCTTGAGCAATCAAGTTGGGAGTTATAATATCTAGAGTTCTGCCTGCATTTATGAAACTCCCTGAAAGAGAAAACCATCCCTGAACATCAGAAGCATCAGCTGCTTTTCTTAAAATCCAGGATTTGCACTGAGATCAGTCACTCTGGTCTGCTAATATCTAGGGCTTACCTAGCTTATGTTCATTCACTGATTTTCACCTTTATCTTAACAGGGTAGTAAAACAACCCTGTTTCGGTTAAAGAACATAATCATAAAATGAATACATTTTTTCTCCTAATTTTTTCCCCAACCAGCAGGAGCTTTTGTGGAGCCCCCATACCATCAAGGATGATTAAAGGGTCCCAGCACAGTCAAGGACAATTAAAGGAGCTCCCCTCCAGCCACGTGTATTGCTGGTGCCTAAAGTTAGCTACAGTGTTAGTTTTAGTGGGAGAGAATGTCCCTGAGCAAGATTTAATTTAGCCAAAGGCATTATGTCAATGGTAAAATATTTAATGAAATTATGAAGCCTGTTCTTTGACAAAACACTGTTACTATAACCATAGTTATCTTTGAATTTTAAAGGTCATATAAATAAGAGTTATTAATACACCTCTGGTTTATTAAATACACAGGATTGCTGTATTAGCTTTTGTTGGTTTGACTGACATGTTACAAAATATCAAAATAAGATAACTTGCTGTGGTTGGGGGTTCCCTTAGACCACAGGGTTCACTGGTGCCTAAAGCCAGCTATGTATGAGAGTGAATTCTCAAAAACATATTTCCATTTTGCAAATAAAAATATGGTTCTTCATTCTTTATTCACTTTTAATCTGTTTCTACATGCTTTTACTAGGACCTGCCTGCGTCTAACTTCCTGTGTCTGACCTTTGACTAGTGTTCCACTTATTTCATTTAGAGTACCTCCTAGACCCTAAAGGATAATGAAGCTGTAAATCACGGTGCCTGGTCAGCAGCAGTAGTCACTGTAGAGGAAGTGGAGGCGAAGTATCTACTCAGTAGTCAGTTGTACCAGTAGTAGAGGCAATTGAATAATAGCGCCAACAGTAATACTAGTAGCAGTAGCAGCAGTAAAGTACTAGTAACAACAATAGCAGTAGTAGCAGCAGTAAAGTACTAGTAACAACAATAGCAGTAGTAGCAGCAGTAAAGTACTAGTAACAACAATAGCAGTAGTAGCAGCAGTAAAGTACTAGTAACAACAATAGCAGTAGTAGCAGCAGTAAAGTACTAGTAACAACAATAGCAGTAGTAGCAGCAGTAACATTAACAGTAACAACAGAAGAACTAATAGCAGCAGTAGAAGCAGTAGTAGTAGTAGTAGGAGTAGCATAGTAGCAGACGTAATGGTGCAAGTAGAGATAGTATTAGTAGCAGCAGTAGATTAGTCATAGTAGTAATAATAGTAACAATAAAGTAGTACTATTATTAGTAGCAGCAGCGGAGTAGTGGTGGAAGCAGCAGTAGCACTAGTTGCAGTAATAGAAGCATTGATAGTAGCATTAATAACAGCAGTAGTGGTTACAGTAGTAGCAATACAGTGGTAATAATGGATGTAGCAGTAGCAGTAACAGTAGAGCAGTATACTGTAGTAGTAGTAGCTGTACAGTAGTAGTAATGGCTGTAGTAGTAGTAGCAATAGCAACAACAGTAGAGTAGTATATTGCAGTGTAGTAGTAGTATCAGTACAATAGTAGTAATGGCTGTAACAGTAGTAACAGTAACAGTAGAGTAGTATACTGTAGTAGTAATAGCAATGGAGTAGTAGTAGTAGTTGTAGTACATAGTATACATATCCTATCTCCTGCCTGTGCTACACCCTGTACAATACCACTCACAATACAGTTTCTTACATGCACATTCCCAGTTATGTGAACTTAGTGTAACTATAGTACTGTGCATTTATAGGGTGCTCTACTACTTTCAGTACCTTTTTTCTCCATATAGTTTTAACTCTGTTGTGGCACACTCTTAGAACGTTCTCCCATATGAAAGTGCCAGCTATCAGACACTCAGTCTATCCTTCACTTCTCTTTTCATTGGGGTACTTGCTTTTCAGACTTTGTTTACAAATATAACTGCTAGTGCTAGTTCATTTTTTTCTTTAGAAATGTCTTTTCATGTGAGACATAATTATCTCCATAGATCTCATCCTCACTTGTGAAAATATTTTATACTCTGTTCTCCTGGATTTGTAAGTTAAACTGTCAAAGGTATTTCAGTGTGGATTTAAAAAAAAAAAATCCTTTCTCCCTTTTAGTCATCTGTCTTCAAAGATAATTTTGGCATTTCTTAGACTGGCACTGTACTTGGAACACGTGCTTACATTATTAAAGCTATGTATCGTATTAATATACGTTTTTAAACTATTTCATACTATTTCCACTAGACAGGCAGTTTCTAATCTGAATATTACAAACTGATATTCCAGTTGTTGTGTATCTGTTATGCATTAAAGTAATATGTCAGATTAGCCTTTTTATTCTGTATACTTTCTCATTTCCACACCTGCGAAATCGCAAGCTTTCCTCCTATGAATTGTACTCATTCCATCCACATCACTGACAACATGGTCACTGGTTGGCAACCAGCTGGTGGGAGCTTTCATTCAGGCAGGCATGAAAGGCAGCTGTTTCCCTGTTGTCTGCAGACCACCAGCCTTTTCTTCAGCCTCTACTCAAACTCAGGCAGTCTAGGATGTAGTCAGAGCTTTATCCCTCTACTAAACAGAGCTTAGCTCTTGACTCAAAATAGCATCCATTCCAACTAATACAAAAATCTTAAATGCATTTTCACTGAAAGAAACAGTGCTGGAGAAAAATACAGCAAAACACTAATGTTTATGTAGGGCCAACCCCTACAACTCCATGCTCCATGCTAATTAACACAATCAACTAGGTCAGTACAACTCAAAAAAGAATTATATCTCTTCACTTGTGCAAATACTCAAGTTTATACAGCATTTAATAAAATTGTGTCTTTCAGCAGAATTTGATGTTAACATTAACTTCTGCTTTGGTGGAAATAGTTTTGATTAAACGGTAAGAGAACATATTAAAAATATATAGTTATGGTGGCTAAGGGAAGCAATAATTAGGAAATTTAAAATCTAATGTTTCATGTCCCAGTATTATAACCTATTCTTCTCTCTGTAAAAGGGCCACCATTTATACCTTTATTGCTATTGCTCAGCCCTTTGTTTTGTGCAAACAGGCTAGCAAAGCTGCATTATACATGAATGGAGTAACTTTATTTATGAATCTAAGAAGCTAGGTCATCTCAATCATGTCCTAAAATGAAGAAGATATATTAGCGCACTGAAGCCTAACTCCTCAGATCATTTGTTTCTGATATTGTAATATTTTCAAGATATGTATTATCTTTTTGAGAACATATGACATTCTTGTTAATTGTGGGAGTGGGTTTATTCTTCCTAACATTGCAGTTTGAACATGTCTAAGTGCAGGAATCACTTCATACCATGTTCGTATTCCTTCTACCAGGAACATTTAGAAGTCAGTCTTTAGTCTACTGTCACAGACTTTTGATGAACTAAACATTTAAACAGTCTGAAGACGAGCAAAACATATTTACAGATGCAGAGAAAATCACAAAGTCAATCAGCGATCCAAACCACAGCCAAGGAAATCATATACATTTTCAAAAAGTAAAAAAAAAAAACTTTATTGTAGGTAAGCGCTTCGTGGCACTTCTCCCACCACCTCATCAAACCTTATAATACCCTTATATCATATTACGCTCTGTTTTATATTAGTCTTATAGATCAGCCTATTAACATAATTAATATAAGTAACATTTTAACATCTCATTAAGACTTGTTTATAAGAACAGTGCTTTAAATCCACATGATCTCATTTAACTTAAAATATATTTTCCCTGTTTTCCTACATTTCAAAAGATAAAATATAGAAAAAGATTGAAAATAAAAAGATAGAAAATAAAAATATATATGCAAAAATATATAAAATATATAAAGAATATGTATGCTTATATGTACATATAAGAAATGCATATATTTAAAAATACATATATTTAAAAAATACATCTATTTATAAAATTCTCTCTTACAGATACAAGGATATGCTAAAAAGTGTACATATTTACAGATGCAATAATATACTATGACATTTAGTTCAAGAAACAGTTTACAATGTCAAAACATGGATGAAAAAATGAAGTGATAGCCGTAATGACTGAGATGGCTAATGCTACAGGGATAACAGTATATCGTTATACAGAATGGTATGAAAACATTACAACAGGTGAGTGTGAATAGCTGCAGGAAAGGATTCTGAATTCATAGGGACTCAGACGTCAGAATCTATGGACTGATAAAAATATGAGTGGCTATTTTAGGAGCTAGGATAGATTGGGCTAATACCTCTTCAGGGAAGAAGATTGCTTAGTGATTAACGATAAAATCTGCATTGTTTCAAACAAATTTGTGTCTAATTTTTGAAATAAATAAAAAAAATCAGAAGTGGTAAATATTAATTGGATGACAAATATTTAATAGAATTGTTTATGAAGTAAATTTGATTATTGATTGGGTACGAAAAGGATCAAGTGTAAAGACATATGTGACAATATGATATAAGTGAGACAAAGAGCTTTAAAATACTGTTATTTACCTGTCAATAAATTATCCATTTTAAATTCAGAATGATGTCTTTGGTTTCCCGGGGAGTGGAGAACTTGGCCAAATAACATTTGGCTGCAAGAACATTTTTCTACTGAAAAGTGTGCCATAAAACTGAAACAAAGACTAAACTATGTTATGTGGACATACTGTATAATTGATTATACATCAGGTTATTTTTTTTTCTGTTTTTGAATATATTCTTCCTGTAGTTGATCATACACATGCATATATATTTATCACTTTCTAATCACTGCAAATAAAGATTTCTGAAGATAAATTATATAACTGAGAATAATGGAGAAAATTCAAAGTATGCCTTTAAAACAGCATCCAGTCTTTTTTGATTTAAAACTAGTCATAATAAGATACAAATGATTTTTAAAAGACATTTCTGGCATAGCAGGAGAAAGAAGAGATCATCAACCTAACTGAAAGAATATTGTAAAATGATATATTTGTCACCTAAAACAAAAGGAAATCATGTTTTTTTTTTTGATAAATGGCAAAAGGTATATATATATATATATATATATATATATATATATATATATATATAGATATATATATATATATTTGACTACCAACTAACGTCAGGGAATGGTTTCTCTAGTTAGTTGCATGAGACAAGAAAAGAATGTTGCATTTGTAATAGACAGCTAACTTGTATGAAACAGAGCCTGAATATTAATTGTAAGAGGGCTGGGATATGCAGAGGCCAGCAGCCAGCAATGTGTATGATGCTAGGAAATAAAGAGACAAATATTAATATTTTATTAGTCATAATTAGAGCAGAAAATAAAAAGTAACTACATAAACCAAACAGTAGACATTCTTAGTAGAAAGTGGGGTGGGAGCTGCTAATATTCCATTCAAGGATGAAATAATATCAAACAAGGGCATTATTTTAGAATTCAACATAGACATGGCAACTTACTTCAGAAAACTGGTTAGTATAAAAAACAGACAAAGGCAGGAAATTATGTACCTTTCAACATAGCCTTTGTGGCTATGAAAATGACCGACTCCCTTCCAGAAATTGAACTTTGAGCTGCTGCAAATCTAGGGCCTCACAAGGGGTCAGGCCACTTTTCTAATGTGTGTCAACCCTAAAAAGCTAAATAAAGTAGGATGAAGTGTGTCTTCACATTACTCAGCATAGTGTATTTTGACTAATATCCACTGCTTGAGTACATCACCACCCAGAAAGACAGTATCATACTCTGTATTTGCTTTATTAATGTAAACATAGAAATATGTCATATTTTTTCATAACATTTTGCAAACACTCCTTAAAATTTTCAGCTCTACTGACCATTTTACTTGCATTCTTAGCAAATCATGTCATCTCGTAAATGCCACCTTGCTGAATTAGTTTTATGTAAGTACCTTTCCCAGGACTTCAGCAATTAGACTTTGAAAACAGTGACCAGTGCACTCGTTTCAGGAATACAGGGATGTCTCCTGTAATGATGAGTACACTCTTACAGGATACATGAGAACTCTGTTTTTTCCATGACTAAACTCTTGTAGGATACATTGAGTTACGTAAATGTGTAACATGCTTAATCTCTATCTCAACAGTGAGTAAACAGCAGTAACCATTTGAAATGCTGGAACCTGCATGAGCAAGTCGTATAATGTGGAGATTGAATTGCTGAAAATCCAGACTTACACATATTTAGTCCAAGATTGCTATTTCTCAGAATATTCCCTTTTCTCTGGGGTATGGTGGTCGCAGAGTTGGTATATATACAACTTTGGGGGGGTGGGGATGCAGGGCTTGCTCCATCATCAGGGGTGCAGAGGGTGGATTCCCCCTGCAAAGCAGGAGGTAAAATCTGAAGAGGGATATTCTACATTCACTCTTTTCCTGGATTTTGGTATTTTTTTCAGCATGTCAGAACTCACCATTTGAAGACCCGACATTTCAATAGACAGCCATAAACAGCATTATAATAATATAGTTTATAAATGACCAAATACTTAATTTGAAATTTTGTCCATAAGATTTAAGTGTGATAGTAAGGTTTACAAAAAGCGTCTCTACATGTAGCATACATGTACTGTTTGTACTAACTTGCCCTGACTTAAAAGACAATGCTAGCACCATGGGTCTGTTGTACTGTAGGCAGGTGACTGAGAGATAGGTGGGTATCCCAAATGGCTCTGTAGAGGGATGGATCAGATGCAGATCTAAAGTCTGAGAATACTTCACATCACATGTTGTAAGATGATTCTGAGTAAGGGCAGATTTGAATGAATGTAGTTGAAAGGTGACATAGAGGGGATGGATGCAAAAAGTGCCCTCCTTACAAACTGGGCACACTGAAGTAGCCACAGACCTCAGTGACGATAGCATTGTGATGGGAAGTGATAGGAAGTACAAACTCATACCCATGATGCCATGATGGTAGGTAAAAGTAGTAGAGCATGTCGGAGGGAGTCCTTGGTGTCCAAAAGTGTGTCTAAAATTATCTGGGCATTGAGGTTATGAGTGGATTTAATTTAGGTTAGCTGGCTTGCTTCTGTTTCTCTTCGGATGTGCACTGCAGTCTGCATCAACTAGAAAAGTCCTTATGTGTCAAGTACAAACAAAACCTTGAGAGGGCTGATCTGAACACATCAATGTGCGGATCTTACCATTTCAAGCTTTTTAAACCATCAGTGACCCAGAAAGGCATATGATCCACTATCCCCATTCTACCCCCAACACAACCCAGCATCCAGTGACCCAGAAAGCCATAGGATTCACTATCCCGATTTTATCCCCCACAGCACAATCCAGCACCCTGATGAGCAGCTGAATAGGGAAGCCAGAAGAACATGCATGCTGAGGAATGTGTATTTGTCTTGTTCTGCTGTAAATCTTTACCTGATATGTTTCAGTTACATAACTGTAAGGTGCTGGAAAAGAACAGTGAAAAAAGAACAGAAACGTAATGTATGTATACGGTCGCACATCAATAGAACTGCAGACAATCTTGACAGATTCATTTATGTGTTCAGTAATTTATAATATTCTTCTAAATATCGTAAGCTGTATTTGGTGTGCTTGATAAAGTTTCTGAACTTTTGATTTGTAAGATCTCGTAATGTAATTTCATTAGGTCTTCTTTATCTTCAAACTCCATCAAGCTGTTTTGAGAGGCACTAGTGTGCTGTGATAATGATTTATAGTATATATGCACAGTGAACAGTGATATTACTGTAAAAATAAAAAAATATGTATATATATAGATACACTGATCTACTGAAGTTACTTTAAACTTCAGTAGAGACACAGCAAAGACATCAATTGCAAAAGGTAGAACAAATATATAAAGATTGACATCCTAAGATGCATGCTTCTTGCCACAGCTTTGCACTATGCAAAAGAAATCTTCTGTTTTTTTAAGAAGGGGTCATGTTCCCCTGCACCCCGCACCCCTGCTAATAGTATATACTAACGCTAAGATTGCACAGTGTCAAGGAAAGGAGCATTTTCCCTAAACTTGGAGATTGTCAATCTCATATATTTCTCGACCATCTCTATTGCCAACACACACACACATATATACCTATCTATCTATATATATTTATATATATATATATATATATATATATATATATATATATATATATATATATATATATATATATACAGAGAGAGAGACATTATCAGTTCAGCAGAGTAAACAGCTTTTAAAAAATGCACTAATAAGTGAAAGAAGAAAGAAAGAAAGCTTGAGTGTGTATGTATAAGATACAGTAAGTGTTTCAGTTAGGGAGAGGGGTAGGGTTAACGTTTGCTGCACATTCTTAAAGTGTTCAGTTGCTTTTAATACACTGCATGTATTACTGCTTGTTAACCGCCTGATTATATTGTAACTGTTATTCTAAACATCTTAGTTCTAATTCAAGCACTAGGGCTCCAAACTAGTTATCATACATTAGGAATGTTTGTGGTCTGCACTCTTGTGGCAGGAGAGGCAGTTGGAATTGCTGGTCAAAGGCTTGTTGTGTCTGTTTTACTAAAAGTGTCTTAGTTCTGGTTTAAGCATTTGAGAACCAAACCAGTTGTTTTACATTACGAACATTTGTAGTCGACATTCTTGTGGCAGGAGAGGATAGCCCATACTCTTCTGAGCTGGGAATTGCTGTTGTAAGTCTTATTGTGCCTTTATTTGATTGGCTAGAAGGTTAGCTTATTTAAACATTTGAATCTCTGTGCCTGGGGCATTTGGCAATGTTTGATGACCATGCTAATTGAGAAAAAGAGTGCTGCTGTTTTCTGCTAAACTCTACAAAGCTAATACTTGCATTACCATATCCACTGTTTCAGCACTTGTTTTTTTTTTTGCTGCATTAATGGAGTGTTTCTGTTTTGAATACCTGCACTTTTTGATCCTTTTTACAGCCTTTAATTAGAACTGTTTTGGTTCCACTTTAGTGAGAGTAGAGGGGAGATGAGTAATTTTCTGGTCTAGGACTGTGTAAAGGAAATAATAGTGTGCTATTTTTGATTGGCCACAGGGCTTTGTTTGCATTTTTTTAATAGAATCTCATCTGCTGTATAAGCAATTGCACAACACTTGGCTCACAACGTATGAGCAAGCTAAGACTTACATTACCATATGCACTGGTTTGGCACTTATTTTTTTACATTGGTTTTGTCACAGCTGAATTAATTGTGTGTTTCTGTGTTGGGTTGCCACACTTTTTGACCATTTTTACAGCATTTAGTTAGGACTGCTGCTCGCCACACAGTGGCACCTAGCAGTGGTTTGTATAGTTGCAGATATCTCACAGTGTATTTCCCCCTTGTAATCTGTGTAGATGCCAAACTCTTGCCATGTAAGTTTCCCTTACAATACCTTTACTGTCTAGACAGAGTTTTTTTAACTACTTGAGCATCTAGTTTAGAAACAGCTGAGTGCTGATCATTAAGTTCCTTGCCTTATTGACCTATTCAATATTTGAATTTCCCTCACTTCTTCCTAGTAGATCAGTAGCTATGGATATGTACTGCCTGACTCTCTCTCTCTCTCTGTGGCCAGTCTGGTTGAGATGGGTATTCTGAGGCATTGTAACAATTGTCTCACATACACCGTCAGCCCATTTATTCTTAATAAAATCGATAAAGTATGCTAGAGGTATAAATATGCTTTAACGCTGGAGACAAAACTCTGTCATACAGCCAAAACTAATCCTACATAGGTTGTTAGTGACACTTGCAGCACACCTATTGCACAGGGTAAAGACCCTACACATAAAACTATGTATTCCAAGACACTTACAGGTAACCTTCATAAAACACCTTCAAAAGACCTCTTGCACAGCACATCAAAAAAGGGTCCTCAGCCATCATGTAAACACTCTGTTAAAACACTACCCACAACTACACATAGTAACACTGTACCCAATGTCTCTGCTGTTAAGCCCCAAAGGCAAACCATTGCACAGCCAAATTTCCTGGTCATTGGTGATTCTATAGTGAGGTACACTGGTATCCTCCTCACCAGATTGAGTAAGCCTTTTGTCACGTCACACAGGCACTCAGGTCATTGAACCACAGGTACCAGTATGACTTTGTCAAAGTCCATGTGGGTGTTAATGACCTAAGATGTACCTCCCTTGACTATATGAAGTGAGACATGATCAAGCAGTCTGATTATGTATCTCAGGCAGGTATGAGCCAAATGAGCTGCAAACTACCTTCTGTAAGGATGATGCTATGTTACAAACAGAAAATGATTAATTTTAACAACTGGCTTAGCTTCTGGTGTCAATCCAAGGGGGTACAATATTTGATGGCTTGGAAGGAAATGGTTGATAGACCATGCTGCTTTGCAGGGATGGTCTGTATTTATTCCGTCTAGGTTTTCAGATTAGCAAAGACCTTTTCCACCCCCATAGTATCTTTTTAGGCAATGCCAAACTGATAAACCTCCCTAGTTAAATTAACCTATGAAGGAATATTTGAAGGTGGCACTGCACAATGCTAGAAGTCTTCACAAGAAACTCCATGCCCTGCAAGCCTTCTTCTCCATGGAGAGTGCAGGCATTTGTGGAGTAACAGAGGCATGGTTTAAAATCATGGAGAGTACCTCATTAATGCAAGGGTATAATACCTTTTACACCTTTAAACCACTATTGCACAGCAGGAAACTAAGGGTGGAGGTGTCTCAGTCTATAATAAAAACAACATCACATCCAGCCTAGTTAAAATGTATGATCCACTGGAACTCAGACATGTGCAACTCACCATAAACAGGATCTTGTACCATATCCTTGCAACCAATAGGTCTTCCTCCATGTCCCAGGAAACCCATACTACCTATCTCAATGTACTAGAGTCCCTCACCTTTCAACCAATACAATATTCATGGGGGATCTCAGCTACACCTCTATAGATTGGGAATCCTACACCACTTCAAACACAGAAGACCAGCGATCCTTAAACTTTGTTAATACCAACATCCTGGAGCAGTTGGTCCATTCTCCTATCAGGGGTGCAAACAACCTTAACCTTGTACTCATGAATATGGGGGAGAAATGTTCTTCACCAACTGGAATGTATTTACTCATTAGATCTGGCCATAAAGCAGTATTGCTTGAAATAAAAATTAAATCTGGGGACCTAGCAAAATGAAAAACATTTAGGAACTATTCCAAGGTTAACCTAACTTTACTAAGCAGCACCCTGATTAAATTCCAAGTACCCACAAACCCAGCAAACACCATAGCATATGCTGTGCTATTTACAAAATTTCTGTGCAGCCACATTGATAGCTGTATAGACAAGCTGTGCCCACTTATATTAAGAATAAGACAAACTCAAAATATAAGCCACCCTGGTGGAATCAGAATATCAATCAGTTATGCAACAAAAGAAAAAAATCTTTGCCAAACATAGGAAGAACAAACCCCTAAATACTAAAAGCTCCCCGACCAATCTAAACAAGCAGCTAAGAGGGTTAATTAATACTTCAAATGCTAAATTTGAAGAAAAAATAGCTTCTCGGTCAAAGGACAACTGCAAAGCTTTCTACAGCTATGTCCATAACCTCAGAAGAAATATGCAACAAAGTGCAGAACGTATTGTAAATATCATCACCCACACTGAATCAGAGGCCATTGCCAAATTTTGGCTGACAGGTTCAGCTCAAATTTCTCCCCCCCACTATCCTCCGATAGTCCAGAGGAAATGCCATATATCACAATCCTCCAACCATTACTATGGAACAGATCATCAATGCCATTTCCAAGGCCAAAAAGATTGCATCAATGGGAACTGATAACATCGTAAGATGCTTAATAAATAGCATGAAACATGACCTGTCTGATCCACTTGAATCACTTTCAACTGGAGCCTATTGTCAGGTTTTGTGCCCAAGGAGATTAAGATGGCTACAGTCATTCTCCCTGCATAAAGGAGGTCCAACCATTGATCCGGCTAATTACAGGCCTATAAGTCTGACCAGCCTCATATGTAAGGCCATGGAAAGTATCATTATGGACATGGTAAATGAAGACATAGGTAACCTACAAATGCTGTCACAGATCAGATTTGATAAAGAAAGGTCATGCCTATTAATTCTGTGGACTTCTTTGAGAGGGTCACCAAAGCTTTTCAAACAATATCCCACTCAGGCATTATAAATAAGCTCACTAATTTAAGTATAAACCATTTTATCACCCACTGGATAGCCATCTGGCTCATTGATAGCACCCAGAAGGTCAAAACAGGTGTGGCCACCTACACTAACAGACCAGTCACCAGCAGAGTTCCCCAGGGCTCGGTACTGGGCCTACTCCATTTTGGCATCTATTTCTCTGAAATGGAAGCAAACGCTGGAGGATTATGGCTGATTAAACTTGCAGATTGCAGGCTGGGGGTTATCATCAACTCTTATGCAGACACTAGCATTCTTCAAGATGACCTATCTCTGACTATCAATTGGTGCCAAAGCCATGGTCTTAAACTCAATGCTAAGAAATGCATAATTGTACACTTTGGGAAGTCAACCATCCTGGCTAATTACCATGTTGATAATATGTCCCTAAAAGTCTACTCAGTAATTAGGGATCTGTGTATGTACAAAGACAGTAACCTTACTTTTGACCACAATGTGGTTACAGTGGCAAGGAAATCCTTTTATGTTGTGCAACATAGAAGTAAAGTCATGGCATCTAGGTCCAAAGAGGTCATTATCCTACTGTGCCCTTATATGACCAGTCATAGAGTATAATACTCTCTTTGCTATGTACCTGACTAGGCATATGCAGCAACTAGAGGGAACTCAGGGCTGCCTTACAAAAAGAATACAAGGCATAATAAACCTGTCCTACACAGAGTGGTTTAAAGCCTTTTCCTTCCTACTCACTCTCCTATAGGTTGCTGAGGGATAATTTATGCCTGGCTTACAAGGCATCCACAAACCCCATGCTTATGAATCTCCTACATATTTGTAAGTCAAACAGTACCAGAAATACAGGTCTAGGGACCTGAATTTTGTCTGTGACTTAAGCAGAACATGCTGGAGAGACAGACATGTGTCCCAGAGGTTGCACCTCCTGTGGAACAGGCTTCCCATACATGGGAGGCTGAGTTTGTTTATTAGCTAGTTTAAGCACACCCTAGACCAATGAATGGGGGATAGGAAATTTACACCGGGTCTGGCACCCACATGCCTTATGGACAGAGTTAGCTTATAAATGCCTCACCCTCAATGTCCTATCTGGATACAGGACATCATTATTCTTTCAGGAAAACTTGGCTAGACTTAGAAAGGCCCCCTGGGTTGTTAGCCTAGTCACAGTCTTTAAATCTTTGAATCTATGAAAGGTATGAAGCAAAAACAAAATAGAGTGTAAACACTGCACTATCACAGCATGACCTGTGCACACAATCTTGATACATTATATAACGTCATATGCTGACACTGTAAAGAAATCTTTACTTAAGCCTCCTCGACCCATCAGAATTAAGTCTTAGTAAAAATTAAAACTAAACATCCCAACTCATAATATCTCACCTTAAACAAAAAAGTCACTATGAGGCAAGGATCTAAGTTCCAGTATACCATCCCACTCCATAAACTAAAATGTTTTAGTGACTGGGGACTCCATAGTCAGACACTAGGCTGGATAAAGTCAGGATATCAGTGGGTTGTCTTTCAGGTACCTGGATCTCAGGCATGTCAAGGGCTCCTAGGACCCCTGTACTAGACAAAAAGACTAAGACATGATAGAGGTGCATGTGGGGGTAAATGACTTGGTATGAAAAACGCTGAGTGCTATGCAGAGGGACATGGAGCTCTCAGTGGCTGAAATAAATGCAGGCAAAGCCCTGGTACTGAGCTGAATCCTCTCCTCTCCATGAATGATGCCTAGGCACAAATAAAAGATAACTGGCTTCAACAATTGGCTAAAAAATTGGTGTCATTCTAGGCGGGATCCAGTGTATGTCCAAATGGAACAAGATGCTTGACCATCTTACTTGATCTGCAAAGGATGGTCTATCCCTTCTCATTCAAAGATTTATGAAACTGGCTAAAGCCTTTGCTAACCCCATAGGGTCAGTTTTAGGTAAACTTCAAAATAGGATCAAATTAAGATGCTCTACTCACTGCCAAAGTCTAAACAATGAGTTGCACTCTTGCATTTGGAAAGCATCCATATGTGTGCAATCACTGAAAACAGGTTTAAATACACAGAAGACATTCCTTGAATATCTGGATTTACTGCTTACCCCACCTTCAGACACAATGACAACTGTGGTGGTGTATCCATATTTGTGAGATATCATATCACCTCTAGACTGATTCCCAGACACTCACAAATTGAATTTATCGATGTCCAGGTTGCTCTGAATAAGATCAGCTATCAGTTTATTACCATTTACAGGACTCCTTACATGACCCCAGAAGTACTTAACAGGCTCCTAAATGTTATGGATGAACTCTCTGTAAATAGTAACTCTATCTTACTAGGAGATTCTAACAACCCATCAATTGACTGTATTACTTGATTGCCAATGTAGGATATGCCCAGAAGAGTTCAGACCTAATAAATAAAAATTCAATGGACTAGACTGTTACTAGCTTAATTAGATGACAAAATATTCTTGACCAGGTACTTACAAATGTAGTGTCATCATACACAACTCCCCTAGTAATTCTTTATCTAACTAAGTCAGAACATAAGCTAGTCTACCCCCCCAAAAAAAAAAAAAACAATATGGCAGAAACCAAAGACTTCAAGTGCACAAATCTGCTCATATTCTACAATAAAGCCTCAAAATTCACTTATAACAACATCACCCAGACATTGCCTCAACAGATAGATTAACCAAGGAGTCCTATATGCACATAAATAATTGTATAGTTTCAGTCAGTTCCAAAGATAATGAGAAATTTAGAAGCAAACCATCTTTGTGTTCACTGACATAAGTAATATCTGCAATAAAATGAAAAATCAGAGTATACAGCAGATCTAAAGACTACAAAATCAAGAAAAATACTAGGAATTTGATTAAGAATTTTAAAAGAATTATTAGATCTGCTAAGGCAGCCCATGAACTCAGGTTGCCATATGAAGAGAAGGACAGTTACAATTCCTTCTTTATTTATTGTACGAAATTAATAAACACCACTCAACAATGTACAGAACTCATACTAAATGACAAAACATATTCAGACCCAATAGTGTAACCAATATTTGTCAATTACATTTAGTGCAAATTTACTCCTGAGATGACTATCCAAAGTCTTATAATCCCTGTTGCTCTCACCCCCCCCCCCACATTATCACTAAAGAACATGTACTGAAAGTGCTGTCCAAGACTAGGAGTATTTCCTATACGGGACCAGATAACATACCCAGCTGTTTGATGAATAGTACCAAATATGTCCAGGTGGAACATCTACATAAGCTATTTAAACTGACACTGCCTACAGACTCAGTGCTAGAAGTGTGATGTACACTCGATAAAGGTGGCCCTACTACTGACCCATGAAACTATAGGTCTATCAGCCAGATGAGCCTCATTTGTAAGGCCATGGAACACATTCACATGGAACACAGATTGATTAATATCAACATTAGTGATCTCATTAGGCTAGATCCACAGAAATTTAATGTTTTTTAAAGGTAAATCCTGTTTAATGAACTTGGGTAACTTTTTCGAGAAGGTAAGACAAGCTGTTGACAGTCGTCACACTGTACACCAAGCTTACATTGATTTGGTTAAGGTATTTGACACCATCCCTCATGCTAGCATAATTAATAAATTAAATTAGATTTCAAATACAAATAGTCAGATGAATAGTCAATTGCCTAAAAGACAGTGAGAGAGCCAATATAATATAAGTGGCAGGAGCAGTGTCAGAGTACCTGAATGTGACCAGTGGCGCTTACTGCTGGGACCACTTTTGTTTGGTATTGACTTCTCTGACCTACAGACTAAAAACCAAGACCTGTGGCTAACCTTGTTTGCGGATGATGGCAAACTGGGAGTCATTGTCAAATACCCCTTTAACACAGAAGCCCTCCAGCAAGAATTTAAATTTATAAATGCCTGGCTAATAGAAAATGGGATTCAAATGCTAAATATTGCAACATTGTTACATTTGGCAGACAAACCATTCCCCCAGCATAAAGCACTGACAAACCCCTCTTTAAAATGAATATAGAGTAAGAGACCTGGGAACCTGAGTTGATAATTCTCCTCTTCTTTGACCACTATACAACAGTTGTCTTGAAATCCATTTAATTGGTACAGTTGGTCACCAGGGGAATATCATCCAGATTAAAAGAAATTATTGTACCCTTGTATTCATCACAAATCATACCACCTGAAGAATGCAATGCCTCTTTTGAGCTGCACTTCACCAGACATATAAAAATAAGTGGAAAGACCACAGATATTCTTAACAAACAGGATCATATGCTTAAAATCCTTAAACTAGCAGAAAACACTTACAACTTCCTTAGAGAAGACCTATGTCTTGTCTTCCAAACAATCAAAAGCCCATTAGTCTAGGGTCTCTTACACCTTCATATATCAGACAGTCCCACAAATACTTTAGCAGATCAATAAAACAAGGTGGAGAGATGGATTCATTACTCAGCATCTGCTTCACCCCTGGAGTGAGTCGCCCTGCAGATAAAACAGTTTGATACACTATCTTCCTTCCAATGGGACTTGGATAATTTGATTATTATTCATAAATTAATCCTAGGCATGACCGGCATAGCCATCTTTGAGAAAGGAGGTACAGTCTAAGGTGTTAAGGTCACAAGAGTCAGTAGCCTTGAACGTCTTATGATTCCTATGACTCCTAAGGGGATGTTTGCATGTGAGTGTCTTTGTGTGTGTGTGTGTGTGTGTGTGTGTGTGTGTGTGTGTGTGTGTGTGTGTGTGTGTGTGTGTGTGTGTGTGTGTGTGTGTATGCATGGGCATTCAAGTGCATTTCAACAATCTTTTGGTGTTAGGAACGCTATCTATTAGTCAAATGGAAACAGTTTGTAGGACAATATCTTATGTTGCCGTTTCACTAAAGAATAAGTGATGGAAAACTCAGAAAAGCCATAAACCTTAAAGAAAGACACTCAGACTTTATGACACTTTACTGAATCTAAGAAAGAATACCTGAATCCTATCTTCTTTATAATGCAGGATAGTCCCAATGGTAGCCAGCGTAATAATGGCAAACAGATGCAGATACTTTCACAAGCTCTCAGTTACTGGTGCTGGAGAGGAAAGTCTTCTCCATCATGCACACATCCTGCTTGAGAGATTGAGATAACCACATACTTAAGCCTGTTAGAAAAACAGGTGAAGGTCTAGTTTGAGAAATGCTACGTAAAACACAAAAAGAGAGGAGAGGTGACAGTTTGTCACAACTACGTGAGAAGTTGGAACTGTGCCAGCAATCTGCAACAAATACACTACTCACGTCAGTTTGAAAGTATCACACATGGAGAGGTGTCTCACCCCATTCTAATGTTATTATAGATTAATGAAAAAATATGCTTATCAAACCAAACACACTGTGCATGTTTTAAAATTATGACAGCAGATTTCAAACCAGGAATGCATTGAAAAAAATCCACTGACTTAGAAACCTTTTTTGAAAGAATGAAGTAATTAACTTTTAAATGGCATGCATGGTTACATTCTTCATTTTCAAAGTTTTTAGGGAAAAATGCTATAGAAAAGATAAGTGTGTTTGGCTTTTTGCCAAATTCAAAATAGGTAACTTGTTCACAGTTCTGATTCTGCAATCAAACTAACCAGTTAGTGTTACTTCATGATGCAACCACAGGTAGGACATAGAAGATATCGAAATGGACATACTAGCCAGCCTATTATGCTTCTGTCCTGCTGATATTTTTGCATCCCATTTGGTGTATTATATACACAACTGCTAGAAGAAGGATGATACAGCTTTACAGTGACAGAAAGGAGTAACAGACTGTTCTACAGTCAAAGACTTGTTATAATTGCTGGCCTGTACTAAAAACATCCCAAATTATTTGCAGAGCCATGCCATGCAGATGGATTGCAATAGGTTCAGGTACCTAGGCAGCGAGACATGTCCCTGTGGTACATTTGACTGGGGACACATGGCTGAAGTGACATTCAGTTGCAGAGAAATATGGCTGTTTGCAATTTCTCTGTATACAAAGAAAAGAATGTGTTGTCATGCCCACAACTTCAGTAACCAAATGCACAGGGGGAAAACAATGTCCATGGTCCCCAAGGGAACATCAGACAGCAGGCAATATGGCAGGCATCAGCAGCAGGCTGGCCAGAGGGCATGTCAGTGGCAGTAATAATGCAGTGCACAATGGGCAGTGCATTTATAATTGGAGTGTGTGGACCACTACCCCCTTCACAGTGTCTAGGGAGCATTACCTAAAACACATACTGGAGCATAAATGTGACTACAGTATCCTGCAGGATTTCCTCCATGCTGTAGCACACTTCTGCATGTTGTAGTTACATAAGTATGTACTGTACACTGAGCACAACACTCATTACTTCTTCTGCCCCCATTCATTTGGTTATTAAAGCTGTAAGCATGGCAGTGTGTGCTTCTCTTTGCCCACAGGGAATTTGCAAACAGCCATATTTCTCTGCAGCTGAATGTCACTTCAACCATGTGGCCCCAGTCAAATGTACCATAGGGAAATGTCTCGCTGCCTAGGCTCCTGAACCCAGATTGCAATATATGGTGGTATTCAGTTTCAGTAGGTTGTTCAGTGCATTAATCTAAGAATGAAGTAAAGAATATTTGGCTTCCAAATTTTCAGGAATTTTAATATATAGTTGTACAACATTTTGGCATAGTTAGTAGAGAGTCAGCAGCCCAAGAGCACCAGCTGGTCCCATTTAGTACGCAAAACTACTCATTCAAAAAAGATTTGCACATTTGCAACACACAGTGCCTTTTTTCTACTGATATTAAGCCTAATATTTTGAAATGGGTTATCGTATATTAATTAAATTAGCAAAATGTATCACTGCAAGATATTCAGTATCTGAAACCAAATCTGTGCTGCAGCGTGAAAACAATTAAAAGTTGACATATTTAATGCTATGCATCTCAAGTGGAAAAGGTCTTATTGCTTCAAGAGGGCTAATCCTCGCAGTTTATCTTTTTTCAAAGTGAGCGAATGGCTGCAGAGAAGTAAAATATTAAATAATGATCCCTATCACCAGAGAAGTAATTGCTGTTGAATTTATAAAGAAATAAATATCTATATCCATATATTTATACATATTTATATCTATATACTAGCAAGAAACCTAAGATTACAAACACACAATCTCCTACAAGTATTCAAATCTATCAATCACTATAGGGATTCAGTGTACTGTCAGTGTGTCTAGAATATGGAACAGTATGCTACCAGACCTCAGACATGAAACTAGCTTTACACATTTCCAGAACAAGCTAAAAACATACCTAACAACAAAATGGCTCATGCATTAAATCTGTTCCTTCTTCATCATATTTCTCTAACTCAAACCAGACCACCCTCCGTTCCTTCTTAAATTCTGTCTACACATGTACTTTTGTCTTCTTCACTTTTCATCATATACCCTTTACACCTTTCATAATATAACCCGTCATATGTCTAAATAACTAAATGTGTCTGTAATTTTTCTTTGTGGAGCTTTTCTCCCCGGGCCTCTGCTGAAAAAGGGCCTTTTCGGCTCAGTCAGACACCCCCGGTTAACAAATGTAAAATAAATAAATAAAAATAAATTTCCATTATTCTCTCTAAATATATAATAATTTCTGCCTTCCATGAGACTCACATTTCATGTCTATTTTTTCTGATCAAAGTGTTCTCTTATAACCTTACATTTGTGTAATTATTATATACTAAATTACTATTCCATCGTAACTTCTCTATTAACACTTAAACTTGCTTATTCCCTTGAATACCACACTCTAATGTATTTTTTAAAACTACTCATACCTACCTATCTTATTCTCCATTCTTCTATTCTGTAAATTCTCAACACAAGGCTTCTATATTAATGTTTCTGAATATCAATACAAATTTTATTATACTGACTATTATGCTATGTATTCAATGAAACTACATTATAAAATTTGTTATTATAAATATTGATTGCATTAAATTGTTACCTTAGAGCTTTTCTCCCTAGGCCTCTGTTGACAGAGTACTCGTGCCCAGTTGGGCTTTCTCAGTAAACAAATGTCAATAAATAAATAAATAAATATACTGTATTCATCATCAGTTGAAGAAAATGTAACAATGTGTAATTGATCATTTTATATTGTCGACCTTTTCTCCCTAGGTCTCTGCTGAAAATGGACTTTGGCCAAGTCTGACCATCTCGATAAACAAATGAAAATAAATAAACACATAAATCTACCTATCTGTCTTTCGATATGAAATGTAATCTATATGTAGTGTCTGTATGACCTGATGTATACATATGTTTCAGCATGTATAGAATTGCATTTATATACTTATACCATATTTATTTGTGTTTAGCTCCTTACCAACCTCTGTGGTTATTTTTACAGATAGGTTTTTGTATAGTTAAATATTAATGGAATATTTTATATAATACTGTGAAGCCAAACTAAATAATTCAAGCATACAACTGATATTGCTAACATCCTAACAGATAGGTTCAGTGTTAACTTTACCCCCCTCTCACCCCCTAGAGGGCCCATCTCTATACTGGAAGAATGCAAAGTTCCTATAATCACGGCTGCACAAGTAAAAAACACACTCTCCAAAGCCAAGAACACAGCATCCATGGGACCTGACAATATCCCAGACTGCGTTCTACACAAACTACAGAATGAACTGGCACCCAACCTAAGTACCATGTTCAATCATAGCCTCACCTCAGGCTTTGTACCCACTGAATGGCACACCACGACGGTTATCCCACTCCACAAAGGGGGAGCCAAAATGGACCCCGGGAACTACCGCCCCATTAGCCTGATGAGCCTGGTCTGCAAGGCCATGGAATGTATCATCATGGAACTCATAAACAAGGACATTGGTAATCTCCAAACTCTGGACCCTACCCAGTTTGGATTTGTAAAAGGCAGATCATGTCTCCTAAACCTGATTGACTTCTTTGAAGCAGTCACCAAAGCCATAGATGAGGGTAAAATGGTTCACACAGCTTATCTAGATCTCGCCAAGGCTTTCAACACCATCCCCCACTCTAGAATTATAGATAAGCTCACTAAACTAGGTATAAATCCCTATGTCACAAGATGGGTTGCCAACTGGCTCACGGACAGAACCCACACTGTGAAAGTAGCGGATTCCAAATCCGACTTCAGACCAGTGACAAGTGGAGTACTACAGGGTTCAGTTCTGGGTCCTCTCCTGTTTGGTATCTACTTCTCTGAAGTGCAGGCTGACACATAAGGTCTTTGGCTAACAAAGTTTGCAGATGACTGCAAACTAGGAGCCATAATCAAAACTCCTAATGATGCGGACAAACTACAAAAGGGCCTCACTGAGACAGATACCTGGTGTCAAAGCCATGGCCTGAAGCTCAATGCCAAAAAGTGTATTGTCATCCCCTTTGGTAAAAACTCTGTACCCATGAACTACCACATAGCTGGTAGTCTACTTAATGCCAAAAATGTGATAAGAGACCTTGGGACACAGGTGGACAGTAGTCTCTCCTTTGATAATCACATTGCCACAGTGGTCAGGAAATCCTTCTACATGGCTCATCTCATCACAAAAGGATTCTCACCCAGAAAAAAAGAGGTCATTGTTCCCCTCTACTCATCACTCATTAGACCCATTATAGAGTACAACGCCCCTTTTGGTATGTACCTCACAAGACATCTACAACAACTGGAAAGACCACAGAAATACCTCACAAAGAGGATTACTGGCCTCAAACAGATGCCCTACACAGACCGTCTCAAAAAACTACAGCTTTACTCCATCACATATCACCTACTCAGGGGCGATCTCTGCCTAACATACAAAGCTATGTCAAACCCATAGCTGTTGGACATGCTCCACTTAAAGAAATCCCAATCCCTCCAAGCTACACGCTCTAGGGACCTAAACCTTGTCACCACAATAAACAGAACATGCTGGAGGGATAGATTCCTGTCCCAGAGACTTCCCATACTCTGGAACAGACTACCTATATATGTCAAACAGAGCTCCTCATTAGCACTCTTCAAGAAAAATCTTGATGATTGGATGGGAAATGGGAAATTCACCCCGCGGATCACTTCTGTGGCTCTGCTCGACAGGGGCATAGGAAAATCATTTTCCTGGGTGGCAAAAGCTAGGGTACATTTTTTGGCTAGGCTTATATAGGCCCTAGGGCCAATAGATTAGTACCTACCTATGAACCTTTGAACCAATGCGCCACTAAAGGTAATTTGTGAGAATTAAGTAGCAACACTAACATGGATGTACTGACGTAACTCAATATTTCAAGTGGCAACTTCAAGCAATGCTGAGAACACCAGAATTAAACAAATGCTGAGAACTACAAAATTAAGCAAGGTGACTCAGAATATTTTAAACCCTGGATTGCTAACAATATGTAAATGTTGGTTTCAGTGGAAAAAAAAGTATGAAAAACATGAATGTAATTGCCATGCATAAACAGAGAGTAATACATGAGATTGTTTAAGAGCATATTTTAGATTTGGATCAGATAGATACACAATGTTACACATGGACCTGTGATAACATATAGAGTATTAATAAACTATACAATTTAAGAAGACAACATAGTTAAAATTATTTTGCAGTATAGAGATTTATGATAAACTCTGTCTTTCAAGCGGGTCTATATCAGAACATCGAAGTATTAAAACTTCGAATGTTTTGATATCGAACACTATCCAGCGAATGCTAAGAATAGCGAAGCTGCAGAACAGCGAATTCTTTCCTTGGGGAAGAATTTGGTTGGCTGTTTCTGTGGCTTTGCTATTCTTAGCGCTGTGGTGGAAAGTTGCGGGTTGGGTTCAGGTAAGTCTGTGATTGTTTGTACGTTAGGGTTAGGGGCGGGTTAAGTGAGTTAGGGTTAGGGTGCGGGTTAGTCATGTGTGCGATAGTGACAGACTTTAGGGTTAGGGGTGGTTTAAGTGAGTTAGGGCGCGGATTAGGTGAGTGTGCGATAGTGATGGACCTTAGAGTTAGGGTTTGGGTTAAGGTAAGTGGGTAGATAGTAGTGTATGTTTAGTTTAGTGTAGCATTAGATGTAGGAATTTAAGTGTATGTGTGTGGTTGCTGTTTGTTTGATGAGCTTGTGTTGTGTGTATGTGTTTCGGAGCAGCAAAGTTTTTCCATGGGAAAAAATTTGCTGTTCTGAATGTTCGATATTTTCATGTTTAGGTATTTTGGGGCCGATTGCTATTTTCATTTTTCGATAACGTGATATAAATGCTTTCAAGCTAAAGGCAAATATGATATTAAGTGTTTGGCATGGATTATGCAGTTATTTTCTACACAGTTTTCATGCTTAACTATTAGTGAAAACCAGTATATCTTATTATAGCTCTTTTCAATTAAATGCTGTTTAAATGCATGCAAAAAAGCATGTCTGGTGTATCGAAGGCAATCTGAATGACTTTTGTTATTAAAGGGCTACTTTGTTTTTGCATTAATACATTAAAAGGGGGCATATAGCCCAATTTGCTGACCAACATAGCTTGGAACATATGCTTCAAAAAAATCAAACTTAGCTAAATTTTTAAGAAGAAATAAATGCTTTGCCTGCAAACAGAAGAGACAATAATCCTGAGTTTTAGAAGAGTGGCCTAGCAGTAAGCAGTATAACAAAATGCGGAATTGTTTGGCAGCTTGTTTTTATTGTTTTTTTTTTTTTTTTTTTTTTTTTTTACAGAACAAGTCTTCTCCACAGGAAATAGTTGGCAAATTCATTCAGTTTATGAGAAAAGAAAAAAAAAATCAAATGCTTGGCCTCTTAAGTCTCTGTTTAACAGCATGCAGGTAAATGTTACCACTTCAGAAACAGCATGGATTTATTTAACTGGATACTAAACCAGATAACTGAGGCATTTCATACAGCTTTGAGACTGATTCTAAAAATGAAAAGCACACAGTAGAAAGAGTTGATTGACTCACTGCAGGGCTGGACTGGGTACCTGCCAAGTTCATTCTGGAAAAATGCTGAAATGTTGACGAGGGACAGCACTGCCATTTTGATGACAGGAGGTTCAGTAATGTGGAAAGCAATCTGTAGGACATTGTAACGGCCAAACAGATACTAAAACAATGAATCACATGTGAGTGTAACTACAGATGAGCTTTGGTCTGCAGATGCTTATTGTTAAATACTTTATCTTCAAGTACATTGTTTTTATGAACAACTTCATGAAATGTTCTGCAAGAACTAAAATATACTATTTGGAAATTACTGTCAGTACTGAATGCTCCAATCACAAAATCCATATGGGTGTAATTGTATACCTTCAGATCTGCAGCCGTTTCGCAAATATATTGATTTCACTCTCAGGATTTTGCTAGGCTACAAGATAAGACTGTTAAGCTTATAGGTAACTGATGATTATTTCCGTCATAGATTAGGGTTAGTATGGCTGTTCTCTTTTCAAGTGCAGTCTTTTTTCCTTAATGATTTTGGGACTATTTTTGTCACACCTTTTGTCAACTCCAGATTCATAGGTTCATAGGTTAATACTATGTAATCAGTCTGTACACTATTACTTGTCTAGCCAATAACCAGATAGTGACCAAAGATGAGACTCAAACCCTGCACCTTGTGTCTGTAAATACTTGTTACCACCCTCTCTTATTTAACTTCATGTAGAGGGAGTGACAGTATCCTGGAATAAGCACATACTAATAGACCTGACAACATGTCTAATGCCAATGTTCTTAGACCAAAGTAATCTGTTTGACTAATCTATTTACCAGTACTTTTATCTAAAATAATATCAACAACTAGATTATCATTTCCAGGTTCTAGGCTCTGAATACATTTTTTTTCAGTTAATAATGTATTCATTCTTTGTAGTGAAACAGAAACAAATATGCTTGCAGTTTCCTCCTGAATATTACATCACCATCTCAGTGTCTGTTACAAATCAAACTTAACTAGCTTATTAAAACTTTTTATGCATTGGTCTAAGAATTAAAGGTTTCTGATGTCTATCTAATGTACTCCTAATTGCTTCAAGTTCCTGTTGTAGTCTTTAAATGCTATTACGATGTCCACTGACACTTGTATGAAAAGTTTTATCTATGTGCAAGTGCATGGAGGCGTTTGGCTTTTTGGGTGCCTAAAGTGGAACCATGTCTCAGTTTTACAGTATTATTTTTAAAACACATTAGAAGTATTGGAATGTTTGCATGTACATTGTTGATGTCAGAAAGACAGCATCCATTTATCTCAATTTGCATTTTTGTGGATGGTCAAGCTCTCCTCCAGGCTGCTACATCTTCTGTGGCTCCGAAACTAAAATAGGGTCTGTTCATATTGGTCGGGCCCTGTCTTTTGTACCAGATGGTTCAGATATGAAAGGAAGCCTGGCCATTTAACATTCTGCTATCAAATAGGAGGGTGGACTTGTGTTTATACTGCTATTTCCTCAGCTGAAATGTTGAACTGTATTTATTAAATTTTTAATGGTACCCCATGGATACTCTGTAATGAGCACAACAATATACACTCATTCAGTGTAGGACACTGATTGATTAAACAAGCTGTTGTTACAATTTGTAATTATTTTATTCCCTTTTATAGTCTTTCTGTTTTAATACAATGGAGCCTTACTATATAATAATTACTGACACTAAGCAAGGTGGTAGCTCTATGGCTAAGGTGCAACTTCCCTGGTGGATTTAATAACCAACTATTTTAAACAGTGGTGGTATGACATCTCAAACATACAGTAGGTGAGTAAAACCTCCACCTGTCATTGTAGAATATACTGTGATAACTGAAGACTGTATATCATATTCAAGAAAGTGTCTGTCCATAGTGACATAGTTTTGGTTGTTTTACACATACATTTAGGGGAAACCTTCCCTGTTCTCTCCCTCAGGACCAACAAAAGTGGCTTTCTCTTGCCCAATAGCTGCAGGGGACCAGGCTAACCTCCGATCAATAGTGGCTATAGGTGCTACACCAAAGGAATCCAGAGTAAAAGATGAATGGTCTGAGGTACATCAAATGTCCACAGCAAAGTCACCCACCTGTAGCTGAGGAAAATTGCTAGTCTGCTGTGGTAACAAAGGCTGTTTGCTTAACTTTTTATTTTCATGGCTAGAAGAAGGACTGACTGTGGGATTGATAGTTTGTTCCATGGTCAAGCCAAAAATGGTCCCTGTTTTCCAGGGGAAAACAAGCAGCAAAAGTCGATAACATTTTAAAGTCTTTAAGAGTCACTTTTTCACTCAAAAATTTTAGTTAAAAGCACCTAAAACACTTAGCTAGCCGAAAAATGTAAAACAATTACCATTTCTAAAAAAATGGTTTTCAATTACTTTAAACAACTTTTAAACTGACAGGAAAAAAATGCACTCTCATTTAAAAGTACAATACAGTCTCATGATAGTCCATTAAAACACACGTCTTGCTTTAAAATAACTTTCTGAACAAGAAAGTATTAATAAACATTTTTTTTTAAATGGAAGGTTTTTGCCCAAAGGGAACTTATCAGCCCAGCAAAGGAAAAGCACAAGCTAACCGTTGATCCTTGAAAGCCTCAGAGGAGTATACCCTTTGGTAGCAGGAAAGCTCTGAAGGGCTGGCACCCAAACCTGTCTATTTTTGTCAGAAAGTTGTGCCCATACCCGGGGAAAGTTTTGCTGTCATTTATAACAGTGTTGGCCCCATTTTTTTTTGTCAAAAAGAAACAGAAACAGAAAACTAAACGGGTATATATTCCTCCTCAAATTTCCTTAGGGGCAGTTTACTGGGTCTTGTTCAGGGATTTATTCAGGCTTTTGATCCTTCTTTATTAGTTTCTGATAAAAGAAAGAATGATACCTCTTTTCCTAGAGATTCCCAATTCTAAAGCTGGGCAGGAAAATGAAGGGTTTCTGATTCTTCCCCCTTGGGGTTTCAACTTCTTTGAGGCTTTTTCTAGAGTGTGTCAGTGTTTTCAGTGAGAGAACACTTATATTTCTTAGTCCCTCAGAAAATTTTATGAGCTGCTACAGAAGGAATTTTCTGAACCTTTACCAATCCCTTCAGCTTAAAAAGGCAAAGAGAATGTATAAAGTTACTCAGTCTTTTTAGGTTTTACACACTATTACCAAATCTTAAACAGCAGCAATAGATTTAATTAATCCAACTGCTGCTAAACAGTTAATTCTTATCCTATTCTTTCTAATAAGGATGTACTAATGGGTACGTGAAAATACTGTATTCTTCTACAAGTTTGATTTTCAGAATTGTGAATTGTCAGTCTCTTATGTTAAAGTTTATTCTAATTGTGAAAGTATGAGGGATGTTTTGTTTGCAGCTTCTTCTTGTGAGGAAAAACCTGTTTTAAATTAGTTTCTTTTATTGTACTAGTTACTGCTCACTGTTTACAGTGTGTGTATGACTCAGCTGATAATTCTTCTACAGCTATGGACTGTGGTACAGTTTTGAGGAGGTTTCTCTGAACTTCCCTATAGTATATGAATAATAAGATTTTTTCCTCCTTTGGATAAAGCTTCACCGTTTGGTTCCTTTGTTGCAGAGTTGGTCACAAGTGCAATGAGAAGACTAAGGTAAATCAGGGAGTCTTAAGATTTTTCTGCCTTCCGTTTTCAAAATGTCTAATGAATTCTCTAACTCCACATTCAAGGTGTTCCAAAAATAATTCAATAATCCTAAAACCAAGGACAGTCTAACTAGTTAGCTTGATTATTTTAGGGACCTTGTTCTCTCATCCCACCCTGGCAGTCTTTTTTTACTTACAGATAGTCTGCATCTCAATTTTTATCTTTGTCAACAGATAATTTCAGGCAAATGGGTCCTGAATATTATTCATTAAGGTTATAAATGTCAGTGACAGGATATTTCTCCTTGCCAGGGGATTATTCCTCATTCACCAGACCAGACTGTTTTATTTCCACCTGCCTTACATTACATTCTGTTCCAGGGAGTGATAGAATCAGTTCTTCCTTCCTGAATGGGGACCGGTTTTTATTCAAGGATATTTTTAGTGCCAAAGAAAGAAGATTCTTGAAGGCCAGTTCTGGATCCTTCTCTCTTAGGCATGTTTGTGATAGTGCTTAACTTCAAAATTATGTCACTTTACAATTTGTTGCCTCGTCTTTATAATTCAGTTTCCTGGTAACATTACTTTTAAAAGATGTTTATAATCACATTCCTTTTCATCCAAACTTCAGGCATTTCTTAAGGTTTTGTGTGTCTGAATCCCATTATCAGTTCTCTGCCTTACGCTTTTTACTATTCACTGCACCAAGAGTGTTCCCAAATTGTTTAGCTCCAATTATAGATTGTTACAAACTACAGGGTGTCCCTTTTTTCCCATATTTAAATGACTTGGTTATCTTTCTGCAGTCTTTCTCAAAGTGTAAGGAATCTGTCCCCTGGGTGAGATCTGTTACACAAGCTGAGATTTCAAGTGAACATCCAAAACTCATTTTTTGATTCTTTTACACACATTTGTGACCCTGGGGGTAAGCTGGACACCTTAGTTCAAACAGCTTTTCTTTCAAAGGAAAAAATAGATCTATCTCTAGATCTATTTCTATGGTTTTCCACTCAGACTTTTGTCACTGTGAGGGGATTACCTCAGGATTGTGGGTCTTGTAGCATCTACGATTCTTATGATAATCTTGGTAAGACTCCATACAAGAAAGATACAATCAGATCTGAAGGCTCATTGGTCCTAGCATCATCATTCCTTGTCTTTTCAAATCCCAATGCTTGTGTTTGTCAGTTGAGAAATTACTTGGTGGAGACAGCAAATATCCCTTAATTCAGATCTCCCCTTCTCCCTCCCTGTCTCAAAGAAGTCAGTTATCATAGAGTCCTTGGACTTTGCTTGAGGAGCAGCTTCAGGATGGATAATAGTGTAAGGTGATTGGGAGACCTAGGACAGATGTAAGGATATATATATACATATACATATACATATATATATATATATATATATATATATATATATATATTATATATATATATATATATATATATATATATATATATATATATATATATATATATGATGCTTTTCCTGATCAAGGCACTCAACTTTGGTCCTTAGGACCTCTTCAAGTTGTTTCATACAATACCACAGTCATGTAGTACATCTTCAAACAGGGGAAACCAGAGCATACCCTCTTTGCAAACTAGCCATGTTAGCTTGGGATATAACTTCTCAGCACAAACACACTCTACAGGCATCCTTCATTCCATCAGAGCAATATTGTGTGGCAGATGAGCTGTGCAGCTCAGAGCAAACCCTCATGTATGTATACTGGATGAGGGGTCTTCCTAGATTTGATCCATCTGTGGGGTGTTCCTCTAGTAGACTTATTTGCCCCTTCTCTAAATAATCAACTGGCAAGATTCTGCTCCAAGACTCCATGCAGGATGCCCTGGAAGACAAATGCCTTTTTTTCCTTGGACAGGAATGTTCCTGTATGCTTTTTCACCCTTTTGACTGATATCTAAGGTGGTTATGAAGATTCAGAAGGAATCTCCCAAGATCATTATGGTAACTCCCTTTCTGGCCCAGGCAACAGTGGTTCTCCCTTCATTTGTTAATGGCGATGGTCAATTACCAGAAGTTTACTCACAGAATGGATTCACTCATATCAGATCAGGGGTGTTTAATACACCTTGTCTCCAATCAACTTCAACTGACTGCTTGGATGATAGGTACTTAATTCCTTTTAAACTTCTGTTTACTGAAAATGTGCAGCAGGTACTAATGGAGGCAAGAAAGCCTGCTACTAAAAGTCATATATTAGTAAATGGAAAAGGTTTTCTAGTTGGTGACAACAACATAATCAGCACTAATTCAGGATAAGTAGTTCTCCGGTTTTATAATATTTGTGTGAGTTACTTTTCTGTGGTCTTTCTTACTCCTCCATCAAGGTTCATTTATTTGCTATTTCAACATAACAGTTCAAAGACCCTCCTCTTTCAAGGTATTCTCATGTCCAAATGTTTTTGAAAGACGTTTTACTTAAAAGGCCTCCAAGAAAATTGTTGGCCTCTTATTGGGATATTATTTTTTTATAAAAAAGCTAATCCTCCATTTGAACCACCTAATTTTCCTGAATTGAGGTTCTTAACATGGAAAAACAATTTGGCTGATTGCACTGATGTCTGCAAGAATAGTATCAACCCTATTTTCTTTTTCATAGAGACAGGGTTTTTTAAACATTTAATCAGATTTTATGCTTAAAGTTGTATCTGAGTTTATTTTAAGACTAACTATCCATTAATTCCTTTGTTTTACTGATTCTTAATATGAAAGAGACAGGATACTCCATACCTTGCATGCCCACTGACAACTCAGGTACTATCTTGACAGAACTAAATCTTTCAGATCTTTGGCTCTGTTTTTCATTTCTTATGAAGGTAAGAAGAAGGGACACTTTGTGTCAATACACACTATGTCTAAATGGTTTTCTAAGGCTATTGTATTTTGTTATACTTATCAAAACAAAACTATTCCAGCAATTCCCACTATACCAGGACATTGGCTTCATCTACGGCTTTTTGGAAAGAGTTGAACTCTAGATGTATTCTAGAAGCAGCAACATGGTCCTCTATGCATACTTTTACAAGGCATTGTAAGCTTGATTCCTTCTCTAGGTCTAGATCCGGCTTTGCTAGTACCTTTTCCAGGGGTTCCTGGACCCTGCACCTTTCACCTCCCAGAATTTGTCAGCTGTGGTAATCTACTCATATAGTTTATGCTACTGCAACTGTGATCAGTATGAAGAACATAGTACAATTGTATAAGTAAATGTACCATAACAGTAGATGTTCAAATGAGCACTGCTACAGTAGCCGCTCCCTTCTTTCATCCGCCTTCTTTTTTTTGGTGTGTTGTTTATGCCAGTGTGGTTATTTATTTTTTCTTGTTTCTAGCTTTCTCCTTTCAGGGCTCAGCCGCCATTTCTCTGTTGACATGAAAGCTCTGATTGGCTTGGCAATCAAACCTGTCTTTTCGGTCAGCTCAGTTTGAGCTGACTAATGGTTTGGCTGTGTAGAAGATGCCCTGAAGCTCTGGAAGCTGCCTGGCTGTTATATAACCAATATAGCTAATGCTACTGCAGCAGTGATCATTCGAACATCTGCGGTTATGGTGAGTTTACATGCACAGCTGTACTTTTCATTTTCTACAAGAGCCAGAAATCTCCTTTAATGAAGAGTAGCAGTAGGTCTTAAGCTTGTCTATAACTAGAAACTGTACTGAAAGCCTGCAGTGCATTTGTTAATTGAAAACCTTAAATCAGCATATGCTGTTTACTGCACAAAATGTTGACTATGTTGTGCCATTTCATCTTCAATCTTTGTTATACATGGCTAGGGTATCATTAGGAGAGAAATGAAACTATCTGTGGAAAGTATACTTTTCCCATATAATCCCCATTCAGTTGGGTTACATAGAGTCAACTAATTGTACTACTTTAGCGGGAAGAAAAACATAGTCCCTGGTGAGTCTTATAAATTGATGTAGGAAATTGAATTTCTTCAATTGGTCAGTTATTAGTTTGCTCGATAGTCAAATTTGAATGAGTTTGTAAAGTTACTCAGCTTGATCTGATTCTTTTAGCTGGAGCTGGTGAGACATGGTTTCAGATTTTGTTTATGTGTTATATACAGACTCTAGGGATGCAACTGAATATAACTGAATGCTCATTTCTTCTTGAGAGCTCTTCATCTGATATGTACAGTTCTAAGGACATAGATCTCAGACGTTTTACTGCTGAATGTTTTTGTGGCTAGAGAAAATTATCAGGTTTGCTTCAATTTACACAAATCCCTTACAGTAATAATACTACCCAAAAATGGCCTGAAATCTGCACCTAGTACCCTTGCAGGCAATCGTGGTAGGGCAAGCAGTGTTATTTTCTTTACTGAAAAATAAATAAAGAAGTGTCCAGTATGCACATTGCTTAACTTTCTGTTAGGTGCCTTCCCATGATTCACTGGGAAATAAAAGAGCAGAAAGCCCAGGAATGTCAAATTTTATGTAGAGAACTGCAAATTAGGATTGTGGTAATGTGAGGTATTTTTCCTTTAATTCTGGTTGACAACCAGACATAGAGTTGACAGCCACAGCCACAGGGCTACACACTGTATATGGATGAACGCAGTCATAGGTGTTGGAACCATAGGGTGAGGGGGGTGAGATCCTCCCCACTTTAAAATATGCATTCAAATTGTGGCAAGCATAGAGATTACATGGAAATATTCACACCATTGTTTTCAAGGTAACAACAAGCTCAGGCAGCTGAAAAAAGATGATTTGAGTAATAAAACTTCTTTTGGCTGCCCGAGTTTAAGCTAACCATGGAAATACCTGTACCAGTGTTTTTTGAGGCATACCAATCAACTTTTCCTCTGGAATTTTAGACAAAACCAAAAATAACATGGAGAATGAAAGCTGAAAAACAGGAATGATTTTAAACATTATTAATTCTTTAAAAAATGTAATACAGTAGGTTGTGCATCAACGTGCATTTTCTAAATAACAGAACTATAAAATTTTAATGTCTGGCATTAGTGACTGGCTGTAATCCATAGCATACCTCTGAACTTTTGTTTAAGAATTCCGGACATAGCTGAAAATAATGGGGGGAGATAAAGGGCCAAAATCAGGGACACATTTTAAATATTGCTCTTACAAACTTAGAGCATTGCAAGAATAACAGGTTTTGCATTAACTTGAATTTCCTGAAGGATATGAAATATCAGACTTAAACGACTTATTATTTAGTTAGCACAATCGTCAAAGGTCTGCTAGAAACCCACAAATTTTACGAGAAACAGATCAAAATATGAGGCAATAATCTGGGCATTCTGTGAAATTCTGGAAAATTCAAACATTTTATGAGGGGGCAGGACAAAAATATTAGGCAGAATCAAGAAAATTTTGCAAAATTCTGGACAGCTTATTTATTTATTTATTTTTTACTGTTAGTTTACCAGGTAAGTGGTCTGGTCTATTGACCCCTTTCACCCACATCCTGGGATCAAAAGCAGTAAAGACAACAATTTATATAGATACAATAAGACATGATATTCATGTAAATACTTTGTACAGTTGGGAGGTATGTTCTACAATTAAAGTTTGATTTTCATAAGTTGATGCAAACCTACGTGTTTATTGCCTTTCACCCAGTGAATATTTGGATAGGTTTTGGTCTTCCAATTTAATAACCTGTTTTAAGCAGACTTTTCCACAGAGGTACATTTCATTGGAGCTAGACTGACTTCCTGGTGGCAATCATGTTGCAGTATTTAATTATTCATTCATTCTCTTAGACCTACTTTAAGCTGGTCAGGATCATTATGGGGGTAGCAGAGATTTCCTGACAAGCTATGGGAGTGAGCCATAAAAACAGTTTAGATTCATAGATATTCCAAGGCCAACTAGTCTTATGACCATACATGCCTTGCCAGTACCCTCCCTCAGGCAGAGCTACCTTTCTGCAGGAGGGCAATACCAGTCAGGCTGAGTAAATATGTGGATACCCATCGGGTCATCTTGTTTATGGTTATACTAAGATAGTGAATCACACTGCCTAACGTGTAGATGAAGTTTATTCCAAAGGTTTGGGAGGCACTGCCTTACACTGTGCCATATTTATCTGTTAGTGAAGATGTAGGTCCCTGGTTCTAGTACTGGTGGCGATATTGGACTCATAGAGAAACATAAGATCTAGATCAACTGGGTCTCTAATGTGCAATAAGTAAGACGAAGATCTCCCTCCAAAAAGCTGTACGACACTGAATAAAGGGATAAAGCTTCCAGCCTATCTTGGTAGCTTTGGGACTTTAGGCCTATGATTGCTTAGGAACCTTTGGGGTCTTGATAATTGTTTTATATGATTAATGAGATACACCCCTAAGGGGGTACTGTATTCAATCATTTTCCTGATCAGTACTGAATATAAGCGAGTGATTACCTCTTTAGAATGTGATGATATTCCTTCGGCAATTAGAGGGACTAAATAAAGCACTTCCTGAAAATTATTGTCAAGTGATGGTCAAAAGGGAGAAAACTATTAGCCCAAGTACCTATGTCCTTGAAAATTTTTCCTTTTGTAGTGGTGTGTTGTCTATACAGTATGATGAAGGGAGGGTTGTCCACAATATTTTTATTGTGTAATAACTTGCAATACAAGCCACATTCCATTCAATGGACAAAATGGTCCCTAGCCTACCACTGCTTAAGCCTCTAAGTGCAATATCTACTGTACAATACTAAGTGCTACTATAGACAGACGTACAAAAACTGTAATTATGTCCTAGTCTTGTCAATGTTAATGTCATATATAGACTCTGTAGTTCTGTTTTGTTCAATGTTAATGTATATGAGTTTGCAGTTCTATTTTTTTATATTTATAATGTATATTTTTTATGTTTTTTGTCTGCAGATTGAGCTCAAAGCAACAACATTTTGTTTAGCTTGCACTCATATGTGGGTCTAAATGACAGTAAAGTTTACTTTGACTTTTGCTTTAGCATTTAGCTTGAGACCAATTTTAGTACATAAGTGTACTAGAGAGTTCATTCAGGAGAGTTTGGGGATCATAGGGTGACTTAACAACAACCTCCAGTTTACAGTCTGCAAACTTTGTTAGCCAGAGGTCTTTGTTGTCCACTTGGAGATCTGAGAAGTAAATGCCAAAAAGGAGATATCCTACTACTGAGCTTTGAGATGACACCACTGGACACTTTCATACATTCTGATGGAGCATCTGTAACTCACACGGTGTGGGGTTTCTTTCTTTCACCAGTTTGTTATCCAACTTACCACATATGGGTTGATTTATTTAAAGCAATTAGGTTTTGTATGATGCCGGCATGGGACATGGTGTTGAAAACTTTTTCCTGGTCAGCATACACCATGTGTAGTGTATGGGCATTATTGACAGCCTCTGTAACCCTTTTGAACAGTTAAACTACTTAGGACCATGTCTGTAAGGGCATGGTCTGTAATGTTATGTAGTAGTAAATAAAGGTACAATCAAACAGATTTTTGTATACCAGAAATCTGACCAAAACAAGCATCTTGCATGTCTTTTTTTTCTTCACCAGATGTCACAGTGTGATAAAATATTTTATGGAGTGTAACAAACCTTGTTGATAGGCTGTGCATTGTAATTAAATGGGTCAGTCCCTAGCAGTACTGAATGTTTTGAGTTTGGCCTTTGATGAATTAAAACCCTTGGAAAAGGACTCCGATGCCCACTCACTGTCCACTGTCCCCTCTGCATACCCCAATTGTGATACCTACTTTCCCCATCATGGCCTTGTCACACCAGTGAGATTACTTTTTGTCTTGCTTTCTCATACTCTGATGTACTCTTCAGATCTTTACTACATTCTTTCAACATATCTTAACTGGCCAAGATTGCACCATAATAAATAAAGAGGAAATGGTCAGACTAAGCCAGGAGTTTTAGATCCCCAGAAACCATTGGGTTCTGGATGTTCTACATTGCATTTTGGAGCTTTTTTACAAACCTTTTGAGCCTGAACAAAAACTGTGGTTAGAAAAAGAAATGTATTCCTACTTTTCATTTTCTTGTGGTATCCTTTCAACACTCCCAAAACAGTCAAGACTGCACTGTAATAACTGTGAAGGAAATATTAGAAATATTAGAATTAAGCTGATAGTCTGGAGGCTGCAGGTCTATATCAGAACATCGAAGTAGTAAAACTTCGAATGTTCTGATACTAAACACTATTCAGCGAATGCTAAGAATAGCGAAGCTGCAGAACAGCGATTTTTTTCCTTGGGAAAGAATTTGGTTGGCCGTTTCTGTGGCTTTGCTATTCTTAGCGCTATGGTGGAAAGTTTTGGATTAGGTTCAGGTACGTGTGCGATTGTCTGTACGTTAGGGTTAGGGGTGGGTTAAGTGAGTTAGGGTTAGGGCGCTTGTTAGGCATTTGCGCGATAGTGACAGACTTTAGGGTTAGGGGTGGTTTAAGTGAGCTAGGGTTAGGGCGCGGGTTAGGTGAGTGTGTGATAGTGACGGACCTTAGGGTTAGGGTTTGGGTTAAGGTAAGTGGGTAGATAGTAGTGTATGTTTAGTTTAGTGTAGCATTCGATGTAGGAATTTAAGTGTATGTTTGTGGTTGCTGTTTGTTTGATGTGCTTGTGTTATGTGTATGTGTTTCGGAGCAGCAAATTTTTTCCATGGGAAAAAAATTGCTGTTCTGAATGTTCGATATTTTCATGTTTAGATGTTTTGGGGCCGATGAAATAGCATTCACTGTTTTCATCTTTCGATAACGTGATATAAACGCGAGGCTGCTTGGGCCACAGAAACCATGGGGTTCTAGATGCTGTGAGGTACACTATCCAGCCCATTGCTAAAATCAAGGCCTGGAATAAAATCATGATTATGTAAAGAAATTCATTCTTATTTTTCCTTTCATGGAAGAAATAAGTTGTGCCCAAGACTTAATGAAAAAGTAGTTCCCAATAAACTGAGAAGAGAAATGCATGCAAAGATACATGAATCATGTTTTAGAATAGTGCCTGTCTCTCTGTCAAAAGAATAAAAAAGATAGTTACCTTCTGTTTATCTCATTGATGTTAGATTGGGATGAAATTGAATATAAATGGCCACTGTCCTACTTTTCTAGTTGCTGATGTCACACATCATGCCGTTTGCCTCTTCACCTCCAAAAGGCAGCCATCTTCTCTGTATCCAGCTGACACCCAGAATATTGTGACATATTTAACATGATCCAAGTTATATTTTCACAATATGCCTCCTTACCCTTAACCCTCAAAGTTAGCTACCTGTATATACTTCTGATATGTGATTTTTTTATGAAAAGTGAAAAAAAAAGTAATGTATTGCAGCCTGTTGCTCCTAGACAATACAAAGCCTGTAAACAAGCTATAGTAATCTTGTGTTCACACCTCCAAGGTTTGATTGTCCGAAAAGTTAAAGATATAATGACCACACAGTCACAGCTTCACCCAAGCTGTGGAGACCTTCTGTGCATACCTCTGAGGTTTAATTGTGAGGAAAATTAGAGAAATGACATATATATATGGCTACTGGATCAGATACTATGCAGGTGCAATACTAACTTCATTTGTCATTTTCTATGAAATTTCTTTCCAGTAATTCCAAATGTAATGCATATTTACACTATATACATCACGAGTCATAGATGTGCTTCTGTTTTGGCAGTAGACAGCTAAAAATCCCCTGCCCTTTTAGATCACTAAATGACCCTTTTTCCTTCTTCCCCTTCAGCTTTGGGCACCTCTGAAACAGCTTGTCATTTGCTCATTTTAAAGTCTGATTGCACTGCTGTGTGTAAAACAAATTTAAAACTCTCCCTGATTATGGAGCCAGTTTATGACTGACTCATGTTTCAGTCTATAGGCTAGTATAATTTTTAGTTTCCTGGCAATTTATTAAGGATTGCAAACACTAAATGGGTGGTGAGACTTGTTATGGACGAACAAAATTTATCATCTTGTTTGACCATTTTAATGTCTGGATGAAAGCAACTTGTTGATCGATCAGTTTAAAGTCTGCCTGTATTACTTTCTGACTATTGTTTGCATGTGAAACAAAGTTGAAAACTCTCCCAGATTTTGCAAACTGATCCTGAATTACCTCATATTTTGGTCTGTGCCTCATAAAATGCTTGTTTTTCTGGTAAATCATTGAGGACTGCAGTCACTAAAAAATGGCAAGAGTTTTGACTTTCCACATTTCATATCCTTCAAAAATTCAAACCAAAGCAAACCTCCTAATTTAGTAACTTTTTGGTCACCCACAAGATGGTAGCTGCAGTTTTTAATTCTACTAAAACTGGACTCAAGTGTAGTAATTATGGTAATGAGGCACTTTCACATGATGACCTCTGAACTGTGCTATAACATGATGCATTATCAGTCCTAATTCACAAAAATGAGACCTGTTTCCACTGTGTCCTGGGCTGGGTGGTCATGCATGATGTGCATGTGTTTGTAGCCTGACCATGCTACTGTCACTTTGCATCATATTACTGACCACATGTATTATGCTACTGTTAATGGGCATCATGTGGCCCTATGTCCCACTGAAACATATCGTATGGCATCTACATATGACTACATCTATATATATATATATATATATATATATATATATATATATATATATATATGATACATCTGTATCTACATGTGACTGTGCACACTCACCTACAACATTTCTCTTTGATTACACCTAAAGAATAGATATGGCCTCAGCAGGCACAAATCTAGCAGGACTCTCACCTGGGCTGGTAAATCAGGGAGTGTAAAATCTGTATTTAGATGCATGTTCCCAGCTTACCAAGGAAGTGAGCGATGCTACCTGCATAACCTGTTGTGGCCCATTGTGCTAGTATACGTATAGTGACTTTAGACGGTGTTACCCAGGCCTTCTCCACTAGTGGAAAGAAGAGGTTAGCTAGTGAGAACAGCTATTTTATTGTAATAATTCATTTAATCTTTTGTCACTGTGTATCAAGCCAGTACCTGCAGCTGTAATTGCCTTTTGTTGTCACGGATATACTGTGCTCATTAATGTTTATTGTATGTTTTCCAGAGTTAAAGCAGATCAAAGAAAATAGGATGGCATACCAGATAATGTTTGGCAGGGTAAGTGTAGTGTATTACTAACATTAACTGTACAGAATATAACTAACAGCTTGTATTAGTGTCTCTTTTTTGCTTTCCTTCATTTTTTCTTTAATTGTTGTGTTATTTTGCTTTTCTATATTTCTTTTTTTTGAAGGATCAGCTGTGCTCCAGACAGAGGTGAGGCATGAGCCACTGCATTTTGCACTGGCTACCATGCCTACTGCTGGGCCCCTGCAGATTGGTGAAGATCATGCTATGACAGGTGACCTGAAGGCCTCACTGGTGATTTCCATGGTTGCCTGTTGGAGGAGGATGCTTCTTATTTGGAAGGAGTGCAGAGGGGTCCTCTTGAGATGTCTTGCAGAAAGCATGGTGTTTGTTGAGTTCTCATGTGGAATGATGGCTGAGTACCTACACTGGTGACACGAAACACATGTATGGCTTACAGACTCACACAGCCAACCAGCCACGACCATTGAGTTATGATTAGCAGGTCCTGCTCATGATGTCAGACAGAGTTTACAGAATTTTTGGGCCACAGAGATGACTGCCATCTGGAAGAGGATCTCTTTTTCCTGGTTTGGTAATCCTTTTTAACCCCTACCTGTCTTCCACTATTGTGTTCACCATCTTTTTGTGCCATTCTCCATGACCTGTGTGTTGTTCAGCCCTCCCCATCACCATTTGTAACCCCATTTGTTAGTCTGTGTCTCATCAGTGTTTCTCCTCTTCTGTGTCACTAGCTTTCCCACCAGCCTTTGTCTGCATTCTGTATTTGTTTTTCTGATTGTGCTTCTTTCTCCTTCTTCTGACCCATGCTGTCTTCTTGTTAGCTCCCCTCTCTACCCTACCTCATTAATAAATTGTCACCTGTACTCACAAAAGTATACCCTTTCCCCGATGCAACATTGTCCTTCTATGTAATCTTCTACTTGCTGTTCTCCATTTCATTGTGTCACATGTCCTATTTACTCCCACTTCATGTGATATAATGGGTTAGCACTGTGCTATGGTGCAGTTGAAGGGGCTGCCCACTGTACCAATGTGACAGCTCTGAAGCACTTTGATGCAACAGATGAAAGCACACAGCATGAAGCACACAACAAGTTTGTTGTTTTCCCTTGCATCCTGTGACCTTTCATAGCGCATTTAGTCTAGTGGCATGGATATCATCACAGCTGTGATGATTCATCATGCAGCACTGCCCCCAGCACAGCTGTGTTATGCCAGCACTTATTATTGCCTAATGCTCGTGGGGGTCATGCCATGCTAAATCCATTGCCCTATTTGATTGTGCATAATCCCCCTATTTCCATTCTACTACCACATTGTTAAGATTCCTGGATACTCTGCATCCACGCTGGAAATCTGTAAGCTTAAAATTTATTTAATTATTTGTTTAATTTATGTGCTGTGACAATCCAGGCAAACCACATGGCTTTACACAAGGACACATTATCTCACTGCACTGACAAATTACATCTGAGGGGAATAAAATATAATATGTGTATCTATGTTCTTTTTAGCAGATGTCATCACAGCATTTGAATCAGTCTTTCTTTGATACCTGCTTTTTGACATGGCCTCCCAAGACATATCTAATAATTGCATCTCCTGGTTCTCATGTTGCATTACATTTCATTCCTGCACTGATAAACTTTTCTTTTTCTAGTTTTCACTCTGTTTCCTTAACTCTGGAGTCATATAATATTCTCACAGGTTTTAAATATGCTAACAAATGACATCTTAATCTCAGTGTTTCAAATGACCTGGTCTTCTTTATGGTTAAAAGCATACCATTTTGCTTACACCCCAGTGACCTAATGGCATTTGTTTAACTAACTCCTAAGTCATGCATTCCTAAACATCAGCTTTGAAAAAACTAGGGCCACAGTTTTGGTATCCATGCTAGGTTATGCATCTTCTTATTTGCCTATGCATTTTTTACTCCCCATATATGGGAATCATTAGCAGTGTAACACTTTAAATACCCAGCTATGTCTCTAACAGACATTATCCTTTTTCTTTCAAATCAGCTTTATGCATTTCAAGTAACAGTCAGTTCTTAAGAAAAGATAATCTGCTGTATTTCTATTCTTTTCTTGTATAAAATCAAAAGTTTCCTCAGCTGAGTTAAAGTGATGCGTAATGCAGTAGTCATGAGTCATGCATTTCTGTAGTGTACATACTTGGAAATTATTGGAAATAGTTTTTCTTTAGTTTGCACTTCCCTGTATTGTGACTGAACACTGAATTGGGTCCAGTTTGGATCAGCTAATTTTCTAAACTAGCAAATAAGTACAAAATACCATAACACTAAGCTGCTTAGATAGTCTGCCTTTTTATTTGCTGTTTTTACTTTAGTCATGCATTGATATATACTGAGTTCTACAACTTCCAAGAGGCTTAGTTTACACATATTATGTCACTTTTTGGTATACTGTCTGGCGTTTTCTTTTTCATGGGTTCATAGATATGTAGAGGCTTGTATTTTGGCCCATCTACCATAGTGAAATAGAGACTCCAAGGCTCTTGAACCATATACTCCTACATTGACTAGAATAAGCAATGCCCTTAAACCATGTACTCCTATATTGACTAGTATAAGTAACACCCTTGAACCATATACTCCTACATCGACTAGTGTAACACCCTTGAACCATATACTCCTACATCGACTAGTGTAAGTAACACCCTTGAACCATATACTCCTACATCGACTAGTATAAGTAACACCCTTAAACCATATGCATCAACTAGTATAACTCTTTCTAAAAGACCGTTAACATAAGTGACTTCCTAATGTAAAGTGGATAGCTGATCTAATGAGATGGAATAAATTGTACTATAAACATTCGGCACAAATGGGTTTTACATGCTGGAATGTCAAACAGGAGTCCATTCATTTTCTGTTTTTTTTTTTTTGAGGAAGAATCTCGTTCTAATGCCAGACTTATTCTTAATATCTCACTGTAAAGGCCCTATAGGCCAGACATAATGTTTCTGTAACATAACAACAGCCTATACTGTACAATTTTAAATACTGAAACCTAGATCATAACAAATTTTCTCTACAAGCAGTAATCCATGCAAAATTCCTACATACAATTTCAAGTAGGGGGATTCCTGGTGATGTAGTGGTTAGGATTTGACACTCTCACCACCATGACTCAGACATGATTTCCAGTCAGGGAATTTCAATGCATTTTTTGGGGGGAGTTGGCATGATGATTAAGGTGTTAATTGACTCTCACCTTTGGGAGAAATTGGCTAGGATTAAAATGGCCCACAGGGGCAGCTAGCCTAGTACTTACCTATGAGCTTATAAGTATCTGTAAATCAGTTTTCTTGGAGCAGCAGAATCCTGAATTGTACTGTAAGTCCTATAATAGTCTTATAAAGACTGGTAAGTATAGCTGGGTCCCTTAAAGGGAACACTTTAAACATAAAACATATATATATAACATTAAAAGCAAATCAAACTAGACAAAGCCAATTACTATAAAAACATGCAGGAAAAACATGCTCATAACCCCCAGAAATTTTGGGTCACATTAAATAGCATACTCCGCCCAGAAAAAAAACACAACCCCATCCCCAGTGCTACCTAGCAATCTTGAAAACATTCCCACACAATTCAACAAATTCTTTACCGAGACTGTCCAAACCCTGGCCAATGCCCAATACAGTACCAGTAATCCCACATCAACAAATACCCCCACCCTTCTCAACACTCAACTCAACATCTCCACTTTCAACCTCCACCTCGTGTCCACCAGGGTAATTTCTAAGCTCCTCAAAAAACTAAAACCAACCACACTAGCAGCCGATAAGCTTCCATCAGACTTCCTTCAGATATCAGCTGATGCCATAGCCTACCCAGTCTCTATTCTCATAAATAGATCACTGCTGGAAAACACCTCTTGGAAAATGTCACACATCATTCCACTACACAAAGGGGGAAGCTCCTTAGAGCTGACCAATTATCGTCCAATTGCAATCCTATCACCTCTGTCCAAAATATTAGAAAGAGTGGTTCACACTCAACTAATGCAACACCTCAAAGATAACAACCTTCTCTCTGGTTCACAACATGGCTTTAGACCATCTCACATCACCACCACAGCCCTCCTATCATTCACAGATATAGTTAACCACCACAGAAACAATGGTCTGTTTGTATCCTCCATATTCTTAGACTTATCAAAAGCCTTTGATATGGTTAACCACAGCATTCTTCTCAATTCTCTATCTAGCATAAACATAAGCCCCTCCTCTATTGCTTGGTTTAACAGCTACCTATCTGGCCGTCAACAAATGGTTCTCTGGAAAGATCAACTATCTCCCCTATTGCCAGTTACCATAGGAGTCCCTCAAGGGTCTATTCTCGGTCCCTTACTGTTCTCCTTATATACTAACCACATCACTTTATCCTCACCCTCTGTGTCAGTAGTACAATATGCAGATGACACCACCCTTATTTGCACCACTTCCACACTACACGAACGTCAATCCTTAACCCAGAACTACTTCACTCTCGCAGAAACATGTTTCACCAATATCAAACTTCTTCTCAATCCCCAAAAAAACAAACTTATTATATTTGGCCCAAGAAAATCACCACCTCTAAGTGATAGCTTTTCCATCAAATCCAAAGACAACACTCAAAATCAGCCCTACCACACACACAAAACCGCTAAGTGTTGAAATTGACAACAATCTTAAATTCGACATCCACATTGCTCAAACCATCAAGAAGATTAACAAAAAACCTGGACTCCTTTATAGGAATGAAAACTTTATTACTAATAACACCAAAGCAACCATTGCAAGGACCCATCTCCTATCCATCCTCTTATATGCCTCTCCCATCTTAACTAAACTCTGGCAAACCAACCTAAATAAAATGGAATCTTGTTACGACAAAATTGCTAAATTTGCTACCAAATCCCCTTATAGGTCTAATCATTGTCTGTCACTTAAGCAAGTCAACTGGTTGGAGCTACCTCATATGCTACTACTCAACCAACTATCTACTGCTCACAAACTCTACTTTCCCAACCTAACCCCTGCACTACAGGAACCGATACAACCACACATCCCCACTAGAACTCTTAGATCCAGCAACCAAAACCTCATAAAAATCATCAGGCATAGAAATGATGCTGGTAAATCCTTTTTTGCCAGCACCACTGCCAAAAAATGGAACACCCTACCAAGCCCTACAACCTCTACCACCTCCACTACTCAGTTTAAAAAACTCCTGAAAAAAATTTTCAGAATAATTAGCTATGCTCATGCCATTCACCAGGCTAACTATTAAAAAGGTAACTCCTCTGTACCCCAACTACTCTCAGACAGTCTGTTTATTGAATACATAATACTGCCTCTTTTTAGGTCTTTTGAGTAGATGTCTTTTGATACTCTATACCTCAATGTTTGACTTTTGTATGAACTGTTAATTTAATGTATTCCATACTGTATGTATCATCTCCTTGTGTGTATGCAATGAAAGCTCTCATAACATGAAATGAATGTTCCATGTCATTTCCTGTTATTCTATGTATGTGTTGTTTGGAGCTTATCTCCCCGAGCCTCCACTGAAAATGGACCTGTGTCTAGTCGGACTTTCCCGGTTAACAAATGTAAAATAAAATAAATTAATAAAATAAACCAAACATGTGGGGTTGGCAGGATGGCCTAATGGTTAAGGTGTTTGCCTTACAAACGCAACGTACAGGGTTTGAATCTCACAGGAGATAATTGGCTTGGCTTAAAATGGCTCGCAAGGGCAGTTAGCCTAGTACTAATCTATGTGCATTGCTCTGTTTTGTACTAATGTAATATTTTCTTTAAAACTGAAGTATCTAGTAATTGAGACCTTTAACATCCTTTATTTATTTAGTCACTTTGAGATAGAATTGTGAAATTTTATTTGTAAATCCCAAGTACAACTGCTCGTAAAGAAAACCTTACAATTCTGTTTGCAACTCTTTAACAGTTTCATCCTCAGACAGATATATCTGTTGATTCCATAGCTGAAGGTGTGACTATGGTTTCTGATAACACCACACAGGCACATGATGCCAGTGAAACAGTCAGTAGCAATGATGCTGTTCCTAGTCAACCACCTGATGCAACTGTGCTCAATGTTTCTTCTACTGCTCCCCATTTTGCCGTGATGGAAACACTACCAATACCAGTAGAGACAGATTACGGGAGGGAGTGGTCCCAAAGTTGACAGAGAAGGAAGCATATTCACTCCCTGAATCAGGGCAACAGAGCACCCAGGGTGAACACAAGGAATTAGAATCGAGTACCTTGATTATCAATATATTTTTTTACTTGACCTGTGACCAAATGAGTCTACTAAATAAAGGCTTGTCCTTTATACCGGCTAAGAAGACCGATACTACTGATATGATTATTGATTTGAAATTGTGTACAAGGACTGCTAACTTAAGTTTAATGTTTCCTCAGCAAGAACCACTTACACTGAATCCTTTTAAGAAACTGCGTTCCTTTATGCCAAATACACATCCTCTTATTGATGTTTTTACGGATCTTTGTGAGAATGACTTATGTCGAAATTTTATATATGAGAACAAAGCTTCATTTTTTAATATGACTTCAGATGAAAATTAAGCATTAAGGACACTATGAGGATCTATGTATAGAAAGTCATCCAGCAGACAAAGGTGGGGGTATTGTCCTTAAGGACAAACAGCGTTATATAAGTAAAATGTATCAGATGCTGCTTGAGGATGCCACTACATATATGCCTCTCCAAAGACATCAAGTGGAAGGTTTGATTAATAAATTTGAGTTTTATGTTTATGACTTACATATGACTGGGCTAATCTCTTTAGATATGTGCACGTGTCTTTTCCATTGAGCATCCAGTTGTACTTAGTTTATATGGTTTACTTAAAGTACATAAGAACTTGAAATATCCAAAAAACGTGCAAAACGCAGTTACCAGAATAAAATAAAAAACATGTGATAAAATCCAGTACTGACAGTGAACGGTGAACTTCTTTATTCTACTTATAACTGCATCACTTTTTGTGGTGTAGCAGGCATTCTGTCACCCATACAACACTGTTAGCGATCTACTGCTTGCATGCTTTTTTTCTTTAGATCTGTGTTTGCAACATGCATGGAAGGCTCTGGAATGTCTCTGCAGATCCCTCAGGATTATGTCTTAAGCCATTCCTGCATGTACCTCTACATTATCATAACCGGTTCTCTCAAATGCGTGAAGTATATATTTGAGTCTGTTTCAAATATGCAGAAATGACTCTAGACATAACCCTGTGGGATCTGCAGAGACTCTGCTGTTCTCTGCCGGTGCTGGATTTTATCACATTTTTCTTATTTTATTCTGGTAACTTGAAATACCCACCATGGTGCCTATTGTATCCAGTAGAGGATGGGTGACTGAATCATTATCTGTTTATGTGGAAAGAACATTGTGCCTTATTATGTGTATCTAGTCTCCTGAAAGATACAAAAAGTTTCTTAAGAGATTTATTTGAGTGGTATAAAGACTCGGGGGACATTAAATATTTGCTCTTAGTTACCCTTGACATTAATTCACTTTTGACTGTTATCCCAAATAATTTTGGAATTGTAAGCATTAGAGCGTTTTTGTCTAGAAGCAGTGATTTCTCCACAAACAGAGTAATGCTGACACATGTGCTTCTTGAACTTATTCTGGAGAAAAACATGTTCGTCTTTCAAGATGCATTTTATCTGCAGTGTGTTGGGGTAGCAATGGGCACGGTATGTGACAACTCCTATACTAACTTAGTTTTCACACAATGGGAATATGAGAATATTTATTCAAATAATACTTTTACTGAAAATATTAGCTACTACAGACGTTTCTTGGATGACATCTTTTTAGTATGGACAGGCACCTCTAATAGCCTTTTATCCTTCATTGAGTATTTACACACTACAACAACTTTTAAGATTTACTCATCACTATTCCAAGGACTCCATTGATTTCTTAGATGTCACTCTTGTAAAGGATGCATTTGGCAAGATAGAGACTAAGATCCATAAAAAGCCACGTATGAAAAATAACATCTTACACAAGACCAGTAGGCATCCTAAACATGTAATTTGGGATGTATTAAAGGGGCAGCATCTCAGAACATCAAGGCTCCACAACATGGATATCAGGGCTTTGGATCAGATGTCTGATTGTTGTATATCAAGAGGCTACTCATACACAGAAGTACATGAAGCAGCTACTGAGGTACACCTGATGAGGGATACCACTGCACAACCATACTTTAAAGAACATGGTGAAGCTGTATCCTGTTCATCTGTTAGACATACTGCAACCTACCTCATTGCACTTACATATTCCAGTAATATAGCAGTGGTATGTGAGACCATCAGAAAGAATTGGCCAGTGCTTATGACTGACTAAATGATTAAAAATGCACTTGGACCTGTATCTAGGTTTTCTTTTCATAACAACAGATCATTGAAATGAGAATTATGTTATAAACAATCCAAATGTGCCAGATCTGTTCCCTCTGATTGTACAAGCACTTTTACATGTCAGTCTTGTCAAGCATGTAAATATATATGGGTCACAAGCTCCACTGAACATCCATCATTGAATTGCTATATTTAGTTTGATTATTATACTGACTGTAACTGTTTAAATGTGATTTATTATGCCAAGTGTCAAGGATGCAATAGTTTCTATGTCAGAAAAAACAATCGGATGCTGAAAGAGATAGTACTTGAACATATAGGTGATATTCGGAATAAGAAATCTATGAATGCCTTAGCTAGACATGCTATTGACTTTGGCCCTGCACATTGTTTTAACTTTACTCTTTCAGAGATTATTGAATGAATCAATAGAGGGGTGATAAAAAAATGTCATGGAATGTATTGGGCTCAGATGGATTATATTACTGAAAGCTGACTAGCCTCCTGGTTTGAATGACACTCTATCTATCAAACCAGTCTTGTGAGCACGTGGCTTGAGGCATTGATTCTATCCGCATCCTCTTTTTGAATGAAGTTTTTTGATTGGAGTTTTATGAATGAATTCAGGTTAAATGATTTGTAGTAGGAAGACATGTGATTTGTTTTATTTTTTGATCGGTTTGTTCCTATTTTAAGTATTGAAGCACTTTCATTGATGTTATGGTCTAAAGAAATGGCTATCAGCCATAAAAGTACTTACCTTCTTTTATTGGCTTTTATTGTTTATATTAAAAGTTTGCACATTCCAGCCATGGTGGTTGATTTTGTTGTTTTCTGTTTACCTAGTATTACTTATGCAGATTACTACTACGCAACATCCCTTGCCAAATAGCTACGTGGCAATACAAACTACAGTAGCAAGGTGCCCGGCTCCATTGTGGTTTACGCTACTGGCACAAATGGAGCACATAATTCTATATGCAGGTTGCACTGTCATTGTTACCATTTTATGATAATGAAATGTGTTGGGCTGTGTGAGCTCTTGCTGGCAGAAGCTTACCTGTGTCATGGGGGTGGAGGGTGTGGGGGTTAGTTAAAAGTAATAAGTAGCAGTAGGTTTATCTGCATTGTACAGCACTCCATTGTCAGTAGGACTTTCCTACTACTCAGTGAATATGTCAGGGTGGATTTGCTGATGCATCAGTGTTACTTTATCACTCAGCGCAGTCTGCTGAATGACATAATAGGAAGGGGTATTGCTATAGCCAATACCATCGCAACAAGTGATTAAATGCTGCTGGAGTTTAATAACTTACACTGTATTATCAAGTGTGCACACTATTTTTGAAGCTTTTTTGAATGATGCTAATCCTGTTCCACATGGGCAGTGTAGTTCATGAATCAGACAGCTCTTTGTATGTACTTATATAGCACGCACAATGCTCTCTGTAGTAGAATGCAGGGTTCATGAATGTGTCCCAAATGTACAACTCACACATAACATTTAATGTTACTTCTCTAATTTTGTATCTTTACATTTTTTATTATTTTCCATATTTTTCACATTTCTGAACACATTTCAATATTTTCACATTTTTCCATGAATTTCTATACGTAGGACTCATACACATTATCCAAAGGATTGGACACATGCATTAATAGCATCATTTCTATTGGATCATTTAATAAGGCAGCCTTTTTATTACCTGTACCTTTTCTTTTCACTTTTATTACAATCTTTCAAAGTCTCCTTCCCTTTGTTGCAACACTCCCTCTCTCTTACCAAACACTTTTTCCCAATGACTGATATCCAGTGTATTGTACCTTCCTTTGTTTCCCTCATCTACCAGTGTGTTAGTTCTTTAGTTAAACCACAATTGAGTCATTATCCTATCATTTTATGTTTGTTATAAAGCTTTGTCAAGTTGTCCTATAAATTAGGATGCTTATCTATCTACAACAAAATTTTGCTTGAAAATGTTCATAGTTTTACACATGACTTAAGACAGGTTTTCCATAAGGTGATTCAGAGTTCTTCTGTTCTTAAGCTCGTCTTTGACACAACAAATGTCTCCAGTGATAAACATATGAAGAGATAAACTTCTCTAGAAATGTTAGTCATGGGTATAGTAAAAGACAATAATACTATATGCAGCTTTGAATATTGAAAATAATGTGACTTTCATACAGACACTTTAGAATGTGAAATCACACACTTTTAATTGACTTACTAGAGCAATATATATATATATATATATATATATATATATATATATATATATATATATACTCGTCCACAATTTTAAAACAAAATATCACGTTATTTCCAGCCCATGCTGCACCCCCCACACACCCTAAGTAAACCAACTCCAAGATCTCACTACAGTGGGGAAAAGGGCAACATTTTCCATGTTGGATGATTGGATACTTACCATGGGTAAAATTTAGGCAATCCGGTCATTTGTTAAATTCAGGTTTCAGCAATTTCGTCTTCAGGTAAATGGGCTTTTGTTAATCTGAAGTAGACCCATATATATATATATATATATATATATATATATATATACATATATATATATATATATATATATATATATATATATATATATATATATATATATATAAACTATTACATATTGAACAATGTAGAAAAGATAATTCGCCCACTGAGACAAATACACTTTATGCAGTAAAATAAGTTACCAATGAATTAATTTTGAGTTTTGAGTAAGGTAATAATTTATATGCATTTGGCTAGGAGATAATCCCAATAATTTGGTAAATTAACTACTTGTTAGTACTTATAATTAGTAATGAAATAATAGTAAGTTCAAATTTATCTTTATCATATGTTGGAAGTGGCATTAACTTTAATGTATCAATCATAATCAAATTTAGGAAGGGGTAAGCTAAAGTTGTTAGGGCTCTACTTTTAGAGCATAGTATTGTTAGACATTATACTGGGATTGCTACCATGAGAGAGATACATAGGCAATTGTTCAAGATGAAGAAGTGCATTATTTATTATGATATTCTGGGTTGTCTAAAAAAGTCTGTCAAAGAAGAAACTCATTACATAATAAATGTTTGTCTTAATGACAGTTTTTTCAGTCAAGATTATTATAGTGAAGAGATTGTATTGAAATTAAACAAATAAAAAATCTTGCAAAAAGAGTCATACAACTTTGCACTGTGGAAACTGGTTACTTTTAAGCATCATATCACCAGTTTACCACTGCTATTTAAAATGTTTTAAAGTGTAAAAAAATTATGCGGTTATCAAAATTGCATAATTCGGCATTATGTAACTCAAAAAGGTTTATTTAAGCATGGTGAAATTATTTCATGTAATACTACAATGAATATTTTAGCATAAGCTGAAATCTTCCCCAGTAGAGCAATTTTCAAGCATATGGACTTGGTGCTTAAATTGCTTAGGACAAATGGAGCATTTTCAATGCCTCAGTGTGTCACACATAAACTGAATGAAGGAACTGACTCCCGTTATAGGATTGTATCTGAGAAAGACAGGAATAGCTGGTCTGTGGGAACTACCTTGACAGGATTAAATTAAGAGAATAGAGGATTTTGTATCACTTTAATAAAATAAAAACATTGTAAAATAAAGAGAAATTAGTGAAATCCTCAACATACTGTCCCTAAATAACATTTACATGTTAACTGTATAGACATTCATATCTTCTGACTAACCAATCATTATGCTTCAAAATCATACATACTAAGTCAGAATTCTCCACGTAAATAAGTCAGATGTTCATGCTTTCATTCTAAGATTACCTACATGATCCAGTGCAGGGCTGTGGGGGAGTCAGAGCCCATCTCAGTACTTACTGGGTGTGAGGCAGAAGAATTTATTCCAAGAAAAGTTCCAGCACATCACAGGATAATACACCAACAGACATGCACACACACACACACACACACACACCCACCCACACACACACACACACACACACACACACACACACACATACACACACATGACTAATTCACCTATGAGCAGTTAAGATGATCACTGATTTAGCTCCAATACATATTCGCAAAGTGAAAGGAAACCACAACACCTGGCAAAAGCCCTCACAAGGAGAATGTAGAGACCCTTTGTGAAAGGCACCCCAGCCAAGCACTGAAGTGGTCATTGAAGCTTTGTGAGACAGCAGTGCTGACCAGTGTGGCACTGTGCCTTTCAGTAAGTAGATCAGCACAGATCAAATACTGGATCAGAACAATGCCTCTCAACCTGGAAACAGCAAAAATCTGGACAAAGGCCCATGAAAAGCAGGTAAAACTGGCCAAAAATCTGTACACTGATTAACATAAGATTTGCATACATAATTACGAAACCCCACCCACTCCAATGGAATTGTGGGATGCCACCATTCAAACACAAAATGAAGAACACAAAATATAACCACTACAGTATTTGGTTTACCTCTTGCCTGACTGAATCAAGGTCAAACTGCTTGTATCAACCTAGATTGGGAAAAGCTATGTGAGAAAATTGGTGTCTTTTGCCAAATCCACAGAGCCAAGGTCATATGTAATCCAAACCAATGATAGAGGTAGTGTTTGTGGAAATTAATGATACATCCAGACCATTCCTGAGCTACTAAAGTACTACAAGTGCTCTGAATAGCACCTGCACCTATACACAAGGAGGGAAGACAAATATATATGTGCAAAAAAGCACTTGTGTTGCAGCACCAAAGTTTGTAAGAACGTGAAAAATTCACATTATGACATTTAAAGTGTTTTTCCCAATTTACAGCATGTACAGCACATCTAGCAAAACATGTACAGAAGTATGTCTCAAACTACTGCAACCAGAAAAAAGCTGGTCTGCTGTACAGAAACCAACTTAAAGACAGAAAATGCTAAAAGGGTTTAGTAGACAGTCATAAGCCATATAGTCAACAAATCTTACTCTACAATATCGCATAGATGATATTGCAGGTAATCAACTATTCCACCCCTCAAAAAAAGTAATAATAATAATAATAATAATAATAAATAATAATAATAATAACAAAATCTTATGAAGATGGAGTAGACCTGTCTAGACCTGAAGAAAGAAGACTGTGAGAAGACACGACTGAAACTTTTAGCTACTGATACCTCAAAGGTATCAACAGAGGCCAACTGGATTATGTTGAGGTTATTAAAGGGACAGATGAGTAGGAAAAAATATTTAAAGAAAAGGGAGACAGGCTATTGGAACAATTCCAGTAAACAAAATCAACAATACAAGAACAAGTATAATGGGATTCTTAAAGAGTGAGGGATGAAAAAATGCCAGCAGGTATACTAGAGAATGAAAAGAGGTGGACCAGCCAAGTTTTATACAGTCACTCATTTCTCTGTAAGTATTGTCATCCACAAGTTAGATATTTGGTTTTAGATGGTGATCTATAACAAGACAACTGTATTTTCTGGAAGTCCTACTACATGGATATTTTTCGTGGGAAGAGGATACTAAACACTAACTACAGAGGCAGGCTTATGGCATGTAATATGTCGATCACATCAGATAGGGAAGCATCCTGTACTCTTCCTGGAAGCATGCGTTGTCAATTTTAACTTGTACCTGCACTTCTGTGCCTGTGTACTGGCAAAAAGAATCTTGTTCAAGCAACCATATATACTACACAACAGTGCTGCATTAAAACACTAACGAACACCTGGAACATCTAAACTTTTTTGTCTGTAATAGACATTACCACTTACATTTTCATATTCTTGTCTCCAGTAGATGTTTCCTGACACAAAACTGTTATACAACTTTCCTGGGCCACTTACCTGCTGGAAGGTGTGGAAACATGCAGCTTGCTCCTGCCCCCCCCAGTATGATAAGAAAATCTCATTGGTTTCAGGTGTTGAGAATAAGATCCAGTGTGCTCATCTGGGCTAACAAAAGGTGGGCCTGGTGGCAGGAAAGGTGGTGGAGACAAGTTAAAAACAGAACTTTTAGGTCTGTTAAAATTTATAGCTCCTTTGATTTACCTCCCCCCAGCAGAGACAGAGCTACAACTCATCTGTAAAAACCCAAGAGGGAAAGAGACTATTTATTTTGCAGACCTCTGGGATGTTCCCAATATTCCCCATACATGCTCTTGAAAAACAACACGCCCAACTACCATGGAAGAAAGAGCTCTTGCTCCAAAAGCTGAGGTGCAGTAAGCACTTTATCAACAAAACCGGAACTGGGGACCTTCCACTTTATCCTGCTTCAGCAAATACGTAGCACAAGGGCTGCCCTGCATAAGCTCTTTAAAGTGAGACCCCTTCCAGAGTACAGCAAGCAAGGTTGTCCATGAAGTTTATCCTCCTTTACGTATGTAAGTCTGTGCAATTACTCCATTGCAACATAAAAGCATTAGCAGCAGAAAAGTTGCAAAACTGCATATTAGACGGTTTGCTCATAATGTATATTTTGCTTTTTCTGCACAATTGTGAAGGTTTCCCAGAATAACTTATTTAATTTAAGTGACCCTGAGTCCCCTTTCAGTTGTCAAAGATGCTAACAGTTGGTTACCATCCAGAAAGGTTCGTTGTCAGACCATTGAACCCTTCCAAGAGTGCAGGAGTCAGGCTGACAAAGCTCCCGCTGCTGTTTTTTACATGTACATTTTTTGGCTTCCCTTGCCTTTACTGTCCCACTTTCTTCTGCAGTGTGTACGCTACCTTCTATAAGCATTTAAAAAACTCAAAAGTCCTTTTACAAACTTCTTAAGAGAAAACACTTCACCCAACAACTTTATAGGTTACTTAACTTACCTTCCACCTCTTGTTTGACTGTCCATTTGTTTATCACCCAAAAGCTGATCTTCCATCCAACTTCTCATCTTTCTTAGCAGCATCTCCCCCTGTTTCAAATCCAGTCCTCCTCTAGCAGCTTTGCTGATCAATATAAGAGGAGAAACTGTAAATACTGTAATGGTCCTGCATAGCGCATGCTTGTTACGCACTGACTCAAACTGTAAAATTATGCGTGCAGGCAGTTAGGGACTGAGTGCGATTGTCTTGCATGCAACAGCATGTAAGAACTAGATCATTTAAAAATAGCCCTACAACGAGGATCAGAAAATGCCATTTTTGTGACTGCCGTTTCCCTGGTAACCACATTGGCTATTAGCAAATAATAAACTTAAATGCTCCTGTAACTCTGTTATCAATGATAAGGGAAAGTTCTGCCCTTCTAAAAAAGAGATCTTCAGCTACTTTTAGCTTAGTTTGCACTGAACCTGTCTGCCAGTATGTTGGCAATGTCTGTGGGTTCAGTGATTTTGTATCATTTTGACTAATTCTGAGCATATCTGGGAGTTTTCACCCAGGTTCCTAACATAGAAAAAGGCTGAAAAACAAAGACAGCTTTATAATTTCTGCAGAAGCTTGCATTTATTCAAAGTCACAGACTGACATTAAAAAGAAAAAAAATAGCCTCTGCAATTGTCTCGAAGGAGGTAGTTCTAAAAAATAATCATGCATGTACCAACCATGTCAAACTTTTTTACATTTGAAGATACTGCCTAATATAGTATTTACCCAACCAAAGGAAAAACAAGTACAGAGGAGGATGTGAAGCAGGGAACCCACAAGAATGGAATACAGGTTTGCATGCATTTTAAACAAAGTTATTATTGTGGATGGTATTATTTGGACGTTGTCATGTCACAAACAGGGAGATGATTTGTTAAGTGGGTGGTAGTGTTTCTGCTTCAGTTGGAGGCAGAAATATAATTTTAGTAAGGAGACAGTGTCCCTTTAAAATTGTAAATAAAATAAAGAAATCGAGAATTGAAGGGGCCACGTGGAAATTCGTGGCACCCAATTATTTTGCCCCAAAAACAGTAAATTCCAAGGAATTTGGTACGGTTGAGAGCTATGAATCAGAACTGCACCTGTCAGAGTCATAGACTGCAAGTTGGTATTACTACATGTGACCACCTAAACGTCAGTATGACTGACTAATGCCTGGCTAAAACTCTGATGCTTTGTATAAAGCACAGAGGCACATCACAGTGATATAGCCAGTCTTATATAAATCACTTATACAGGCAAAATAATAGATTGTGTTTTATAAGAAAACATTAAGAATTATGTTTCTTTACTAGAGATACTGTTAACTAATTGGAAATGTTAAAGAAATTACACCAGAGCAATAGTAACCTCTGAGTGGCAGTGGATATTAAAGACCTATATGGTTCTATAAGACATGTTGGTAGTCAGCATGCAGTTCATAAGTAATCGGTGAAAGAGCTAAAATTAACTTTTTGACAGATCTTTTGCAGAAAATGATAATTAAAAATTTCTTGTTTAATGATGCATTATTTTTTGCTTAACAAAGGTATGGCAATGGGGGCATAATTCACCTCCACTATGCCAAAATGTTACAATATTTTTTGAGGAATAATAAATGCTTTTATTATGCCTATTTTGTACAAAATTTATTTTGTATGCAATTAATTTGGAGTCCAAACTTTGTCTCCTCTACTTTTAAAAGAGTGGTAAGAAACTATTCAGTACAGCAGTTTTTCCACATCCATGGCAATAAAGGAGCATACGTTTTTAAAGAGGAGGTCCCTGTACTACCACTCATTTTGAAAAATAACAGTTACTGAATTTCTTTTTTAAGATATTAACTTTAGGTAAGACAGTGAACCATATTGAACATGCTTTGGACATTTAATTGGCTATGAACTGTGAATTCACCTCAAGCAACTGACCTACCCAAGGTACTATCCAAAACTAATGTCACTCTGTAGGAAATGGATACAATTTTAAACTCAGTCAACCTCTATATAAACACCTGTTTACTGTTACAGCTAATAGTGTCACAACAGATTGGTATTAGCTCCACTCTACTCACCCTTGCCATGTGCAATTTCAGTTCCCTTTACTCCCCTCCCTATCCTATTCCCAAACCCAATTCTGTACTTTTATACTTAGCTAACCACTCCCACTTCCTGTTTTGCAAGAAAACTTCCTGCTACCTCACTTCTTGTAATACAACACCCCATCAATGTATCTCTCAGCCTTCCCTTTCCTCTTTACTATCACTCTTCATGTACTGCTGAACATCTAATTTTATATTTAAATCCTGACATAAACATACACTTGTGCTTTCTTTTATAACCTCAAACTACTGCACAGTGCACAATGATATTGTCCAGGGTGGGAGGGTGGCATAATGGTTAAAGTGTTTACCTTGCAAACACAAGGATCAGGGGTACTAACCTATGAACTATGAACTATGAACAACAGATTATACACAGCCTTACCACAGTTACTTATTCTCTTTCTGATTTTAATGATCAATCAGATAACCCACCTTTTAATTACTATATAAACCTTGCACCACTTTACAATATGTACTCTACTGCTATAATTCATACTAACAGGAAACACTGCATCATGCAAAACTACCTCTCGTAAAATTATCCTACTGCCAATAGTCCACCAAAAATAAGGGTGATAAAGCTGTACTTCATTCCTATCAAACTACTATGTGCAGGAGACATACGAGTCATACCACTCAACTGTCCAGATTTTTGCAGAATGTCTAGATTCTTTGCCTCATATTTTTAGTTTGTTCCTCATAAAATTTTGTTTTTCTGGCAAATTATTGGCAAATCATTGAGGACTGAAGTCAGAAAATAATGACAAATATTTGAATTTCATTCCTCATACACTTCAGAAAATTCATGCTAATGCAAAACCTGTTATTGTATTAACTTCCTATGTCTGTAAGAGCAATATTTAAGAATTGTCCTTATTTCTGGGTCTTTGTTCCCCCATTATTTATGGGTTTGCCCAGATTTCTTGCACTAAGAGATTGAGAGGTATACATACAACTAAATCCTGACCCAACCTTAAATATGCTCACCTCTCAAATGTAAGTCTGCTAAAATACTTCTAACCATTTTAACATGCGAAATAGTGCAAACAATCAACAATGCATCCCAGACCACACATTAAACCCAAATAACAATAATGAACACCTGAAAATAGCCTGCATTAGTTGGAAGCATTAACAGCAAATGGCCAGGACTTGAAGCCTGGCTTAACTCCAAGAAACTACACATAATATATATATATATATATATATTTATATGGATTTTCTGCTCTGCTCTTTTATTTGGGGAGGTTTACTGTCCGGGCCTCCCCTAGAAATGGATAAAACTATCCAGATGGACTTTTCAGGTAAACAAATGTCAATAAATAAATAAATAAATACATACATGCATGAATAATAACGGGTTAACTGAAATATAGTTAAAAGATAAATGCTGGCTATTTCAGCACATCGATGCAAAGTATTCACTACATCTAGACAATAGACTAGGCAAAAAGCAAAGTAGAGGAGTCTGACTGTTTGGAAACAAAAATCTATCAGCTATAGCTAAAACAGTAAATCACTCCTCAAACATAGGCAGTTGGAAATGTAATGAGACATTAATTCAAAATGCACTAGGAGGACATAACAATATGCACACCTGTATGCTTATATCCCACTACCATCTTAAGTAAACATTCTACAAAATATATTACGCACACCTGCATAGCTTATATTCCACCACCATCTTCAGGAAACATTCTACAAAATATATTGCACACGCCTGTATAACTTATGTCCCACCACCATCTTCAGGAAACATTCTACAAAATATATTACAAGGAATGTTCTACAATCACATATCCTGCAATACAATTCTCCTAGGAGATTTTAATATTAACACCCCAACCTCCCTTGAGCTCCCACTTAACAAAATGCTATTGTACCATAATTTAGGGCAACTAGTTAAGTAATCCACAAGACCAAACCAGTTAACAGTAACTACCCCACACTTAACCTTGTAGTTACTAAAATCAAAACAAAATCTAAACCAGTTATTTCCATGCCAAATACTCTAAGTGACAAGTGCCCAATATTCTACAGCTGGTCCTTTGAAATCATAATGAAGCCAACCTGCATCATAACCTATAGACATATCTCAACAAGTAAACAATATCTACTATATTCTCAGCTACTCTGTTTAGTGGTCCAGTATGTACTCCTGCACAGAACCCAAGGAAGCCATAATAATATCAGCCATGTTGTCGATGAAATAGAATCTGAGATCCAGGTGGAAATGACAGTGATGACATTTCAGATGTGCACTCATCAGTGGATGCGTTACTGCAATAATATCCACAGAAGTACACAAATGACCAAACCAAAAAACAGACATATACCCTGACAGGGAGGGGGTGACTATAACTGTGAAGCAGCTGTGATGAATTAGACATATCATATCCCTAGACAAATGATGGCTTCTGACATCATACCAAATGCAAAATTTATTATAGTATGTCACCTCCACCAAATGGCTACAACGGAGACACCACAAAAGCCCCAGATGCAAGATTCCACTCTGATTCAACTGATAGACCTACCCACACAACTGAGAGAAGTCCAACTTGGGCTGCAGACCACAGTCCAAAAGTACCTGAGAAAACTCATGGTTCATTATATTTGTAAGGAAATAATATCTTGAACTGAAAGCAAAACACAGATGATGATTGTATAAAGCATTGACATGTTAACTACTAAAGATGAAAACATTTGTTTTTAAAAGTCATAAGAGAGCACACATATACACCTTTATTTCACTAAGTCTCATTAATGTAAACTGTAAATGACTAATGATCACATTTATGTGTGGGACCATAGCATTATATTTATTTTCTTATTTAAGTCCATTTCAGACTCACCTTCTCACTTCAGCTGCTAACAGTGTTTCTCTTGAGGATTTAAGGTCAGGATGTAATATGTATTATTTCATGTTGTTGCAATATAAACAGTTAGGAATATTTGCAAATGATTAATAAACTGCTTAAAGCAGTTAATATCCACAACCTTTGTTCCTTAAGTCTTTCTTACACTTTGAATATGCAGTTCAACTTAAATATTCTGCAACATATGCAAATATCTAATATGTGTACCAGTTTGTTAGTTAGCAAAATCAATACAGTCATTATATATCTGATATTTTACAAACTTTGTATTATGTTTAAAAATTTATCATGGTTAATTATAGAAATTTTACCATTTTGATTAGAATTAATAATGTTAGAACACACAGTGCTATTTACTTAAAGTTTCATCTGTGATGGTTACGTGAAGAAAATTGTATTATTTTGTTTTAATTACTATTGTGTCTGAATTACTAAGTCTTTATGTATGTGATATCTACAACTTTTGTATTATGTGTTATTATGTGTGTATCTTGTGGCTGAGAAAGATCCATAACGAATATCAGCTCACCCATCTAGTCATTTAACAAAACAAACACATTAGCAACAAACAATAAATAAATAAATGCATGTGTAAAATTATTCAATTTTATTTACTACAGATGTTCATTAATTAGGTGTTGTCAGAATAAAAACCAGTGATATCCGGTTATGCTGTGATGTGCTGCTATTAATGGCACCAATGACAGATATTTGAAGTTATATTATAATTTCAATAAATCACAACATGGCAGCATGGTAAAGGGTAATTAGTATCACAACAGCTTCTGCTAAACTAATCAGCCAGCAGACCAGACTCAACACATTAGAGACAGTTGTATTCTTAAAGGTACATTAGCTATGACACACACACACACACACACACACACACACACACACACACACACACACACACACACACACACAAGCATATATATATATATATATATATATATACACACACACACACACACACACACACACACACACACACACACACACACACACACACACACATTTTTATCATTGCTAATACAGTATGTATGAATTACAAGTGACATTTCTTTAAACAGATAGCATTTTAAGTATAGCTGAGTGCTGTCTTACTGATAGTAAACAGTCTTTGTAAAACTACATTGTTAAAATGGGAAGAGGTGTAAAATTTGCAAATGGTACTTTGTGAGTATTAGGTTCCCCATACCACATTTATTTATTATTTTATAAGTTTTGCACTGTACAAGATTGCTAAAAATGAAGCAGGAATCTTGTGCCTATTACCAGAGTCTGGACTGAAAAAATGTCCTTCTCACTTTCTTAGCTACTTTTTTCTGTATCAAAACTCAAAATCAAAGGGGTGTGACATTTTCCTGAATTTGTATAAGTGAATAATAGACATTTCATTTATATTGCGATTGCATATGTAAGATGAAACTATAATGACACATGAGTGCAGAATTTATATCACCTATAATGATGCATCAGATTATCTTATAAAGGACACTGCTAAGATATTTACTGCCTATAGGTGGGAGGTATATCTTTGATTAATATCTGAAAACAAAATCAATAGTTTTAAAGTGCATGTCTTTCTATTGTGTTTTCCTAATCAAATATTCAACCTCTTTATTTTCAAAATGTTTGTGATTATGAAATAAGCTAAGGCAATTCTATTAAGATATAAACTTAGTTGCTGTTCTCTCATTCCTTGAAGATATTTTATAATGTGATTATTACACCTTTAAAGCTAAAAGTCTCAGAAATTTAAGAAACCAGAAAAATGTATAAAAGTTAATATTCTACATCTGATTTTAGGAGCCAAGATGAGGGATAATAACTCTAGTGCACTCTGTCTTCTCTCAGATACCCTCAGATAAAAAAAAAAATATGTGGCATGTAAAATGTGAAACCCTGTTTCTCAGTATATTGGAAAATTAGCAGAATTAAAATGCCACTGAGCACAAATATATAATACCTTTCTCAATTCATCTTAGTTTGCTTGCTTTAAGGACCTGGGATAAGTTTCTGTTTATATACTTCTTACACAGACTTTACAGTCATTCAATATCACTAAACATTTGTAAAATCAAACTACAATACACAGTAAGTGATGAAATAACAGTATGGACACTGATTTACTACGAGTGTAAACAAAACAACATATTCCATTCTATACATCAAGAGTTTCAGTTTCTGGAATGCTGAATATGACAAATTCTGTTTTTCTTGAATCCATTGTTTGATTAAAGACTTACATTAAAAGTAATTGTAACCCATGATGTGTTTACGTGTGTATACATATATATCTATGAGGATATAATGAATTATTGCCGGTTAATGGAAAACACATAAAACAATCTCATCTGTCATAACCATTACCATAAGAAGAAACAATCTTAATGAAGTGATCACATATGTAAAGATCCACCCCCCAACACCACCGGAACTTAAATAAACTAACTTCAAGGTTGCATAACGACACAGAAAGGGAAACCTTATTAGAGTTGACCTCTTGAAGTTCACTTGTAAAATAATTCAACCTACCTTACCACCGATAATTTTGGCACGTGATAAATGTGTTCACAAATCATACCTATAACACCCATATAAATTATATAGATATATATATATATATATATATATATATATATATACATACATATATATATATATATATATATATATATATATATATATATATATATATGGGTTTATGTCAAAATAATGAACTTCCACATCATCGAAGGTTAAAACAATGACACCAGAACATCGAACATTCAAAGTAACAAAACTGCACAACACCAAACATCAGAACATCAAACAGGTTTGTTTAATATACAACATATAACAAATGCATGTTGAATATATGTGCAGCAGAGCACAAGACTTTCCTATTAAATTGGGGCACATGCTTGCAAGCTGTTCATTTCCAGACATTCTAAGAAGACTATTCTCCAATATTATGATCACTGCCACCATGACATATTTGTAAACCTAATATTTTACCTCCAAGACTGCACCACAGCTGGGACTATGCATGACTCCAAACCCAGCTGTACTGCGATCTTGCACAATTACTCATGTACCTTGTTCAATGTTCTGACATTTGGTGTTCTTAGGTTTTGTTATTTTAAATGTCTGGCATTCTGGTCTCATTGGAGGGAATTCAATAAAGCCTACATGGAGTGATTTTCCATATAGGCATAGTGGCATAGCCCCAACATAGAAACTGGCAGTCGAGCGATCCAGTAAACAGAGCAGAGGGGCATGCATGAGCATGTAGACATGGAAGTGTCCGTGGAATGCAAATTACCTCATAAGCAGGTGAAATCAATGCAAATGAGGGTGATTTGTGATCCATTAAGCTGAACAGTACCTGTGTAGGAGGCGTGTTGGTGTCAGAAATGTACGCATAAAATAACCGTGTACAGAAATGTAAAAATTAAACACAGGCTGTAAATGCATTGGATATTGCAATGTAGGCATGGAAATGACCAAAACTATGCCCAGTGAGTCCAAAATGCAATGCAAATCATTATAAAATATTCATTTTTTTAATAAACATATTACATTTGCTCGGTGTGCAGCAGAGTGCAAACATGCCATTATGCAAAAAAAAAATAAAAATTTTTAAATGTTGAAAAACTAAAAATAAGACATTTGCAAAAATAATGCATAATAGTGCCCTGCATGCAGAGTGTACAATGGTTTCAGTGGTTGCTAAAGAGGCAGGCCCTGGAGTAGTGAAGTATCCAGGGAATATGCAAGGATCTGTATGCAAATGAGTTGGGGTTACTGAATAACAAAAATTGGCCACTGTGTCCTCAGATAAAACCCGTGTTGGGCCAGAACTGTGTTGTTGTTAGTAGAACAGGTAGTTGACATCAGAAGGGTGTTTGTCAAGTTGTGTTTAAGCAGATTGGAGCTCAGCAGCACCTGTTTGTGCTCAGGTAAACACAGCTAAGCAGGGAAGTATGTCTGCTACTGCTACGCTTTGTTTAGCTGCAGGGCATGTGTTTTAGCTGGTCTAAGCTAAACTGAGCGTGCCTGTGCATGGGGGTGTGTCTAAACTGCTGAGCACTTTTTCTACTAGCGCAGCGGGTTTGTTTGCTGCACCCCAGTGCCAAGCCACGCTGCTTTGCTCGAGATGGCTTGCACCTGTCACCCTTAGGCTTTCGAATACTGGCCAAGGCTCTTGCCACCCCCCATAGTGCCTTTTTTAGGCAAGGCTCAAAAGACAAACCCACCACTGTAAATAGCACAAGTAACAAAAGACTGAGGGTAATGCTACTCAATGCCAGAAGTCTAAACCTCAAAATGCATGCACTCGAGACACTCCTCAGTATGGAGAAAATCAATATATGTGCAGTAACAGAAACCTGGTTTAAGGCTCCAGAGAGCACCCCAGCACTACCAGGCTACAACTCATACCATACATTTCTGCCACAGAACCCGGTCCGAAATACAAAACTGGGGGGGGGGGAACGTATCCATATTCATCAAGGATACCCACACCTCCAGGTTAGTGGCACAGCACGATGCTTCAGAGATCATCCACATGCAACTAACAATGGGTAAAACTGCAATTCAAATTGTAGCCTGCTACAGATCACCCACCATGTCCCAGGACCCCCATTCTGCATTTCTGGAAACACTGGGAAACATAAAGGTCCTACCAAACACCTTAATATTGGGTGATCTCAATTACCCAAACATTAACTGGGAGAACTACTCAAGTACTAACTCCCTTGCCCAACATTTCCTAGAATTTATAAACTCAAATGCATTGGATCAACTGGTCAACACTCCCACCAGAGGTGACAATATATTGGACCTGGTCATCACCAACTTGGGCAAACGGTGTTCCACACCGGAGGTCAACCCCTCGCTGGTTTGATCTGACCATAAACAAATCACTCTGGATATCCACATTCTGCCGCCACCCCCGGTCAAGGAAACCACTATGAAAAACTTTTCAAAAGCAAACTTCACATTACTTAAGACCGAGGTGGAAAGTTTCAATGCCCCCATGCTAAAGGATAATGCTGTCCAAGCTGCAAAATCCTTTACTAATGCATTCTATGGGCACCTACAAGAATGCATGGATCATGCTATCCCAAGCAAAACCAATACTCATTCCTCCAAGAAAAGGAAACCAGTCTGGTGGACCCCTGCCATAAACAAAGTATACAACAGAAGAAGGAAACTAGTGCAGAAAAGAGCAAAATCCCAAGAAGGGAAGACATCCATGATCAGTTTCAGCAAGAAACTATGATCACTCATAACATCATCCAAGGTTAGCTTCGAAAGAAAAATTGCCAAGGACTCCAAAGATAACCACAAGGCATTCTTTAGCTATTTCAATAATCTAAGTGGCAATGCTCAGATCTGCTTGGAGTTAGTGCAGAATGGCACAAAATACACTGAACTGACCGATATTGCCAGCATCCTGGCAGACACATTCAGTGCAAACTTCACACCCCTCTCACCCCCAAAAGGGCCCATAACCATACCAGAAGAGTGTAGAGTCCCTGAAATCACAGACACTCAGGTTAAAACAGCCCTCTCCAAAGCCAAAAACATAGCATCAATGGGACTGGACGGTGTCCCAGGCTGCGTCCTACATGAGCTCAAAGACGAACTAACCCCTCACCTAAACACACCTTTAAAACTCAGCCTCTCCACAGGTTACATACCCATAGAGTGGTGCACAGCAATGGTTATTCCGCTCCACAAAGGTGGAATCACAACAGACCCCAGGAACTATCGCCCTATAAGCCTGACTAGCTTGGTCTGCAAAGCTATGGAGTGCATCATCATGGAACTCATTAACAGAGACATTGGGAACCTCCAAACACTGGACCCTACCCAGTTCAGCTTTGTTAAGGGCAAATCATGCCTCCTAAACCTGGTGGACTTCTTTGAGACAGTTAGCAAGGCTATAGATGAGGGAAAGGTGGTACACACAGCCTACCTAGACCTCGCAAAGACCTTTGACACCATTCCCTATTATGCTATTATAGACAAGCTCACCAGCCTGAACATAAACCCCTATGTCACAAGATGGGTTGCCAACTGGCTCACAGACAGAACCCACAATGTGAAAGTTGCGGGACCTAGGTCTGACTCTAAAGTGGTTACAAGTGGCATTCCCCAGGGCTCAGTCCTGGGACCCCTCCTGTTTGGCATGTATTTCTCAGAGGTGCAGACAAACACAGGAGGACTATAGCTGACCAAGTTCACAGATGACTGCAAACTAGAGACTATAATTGACTCTCTGGCTGACACAGACATCCTCCAAAAGGGTCTCAATGAGACGGATACCTGGTGTCAAAATCATGGCCTCAAGCTAAATGCCAAAAAGTGCATAGTCAACCCCTTTGGAAAAAACAAAGTACCCACAAACTACCACATACGTGGTAGTCCCCTAAATACGGAAGATGTAATAAGGGCTCTGGGGACCCAAGTAGATAATAATCTCTCCTTTAATAATCACATTGCTAAAGTGGTTAGAAAATCCTTTTATGTGGCCCACCTAATCACAAAAGGGTTTGCATCCAGATCAAAAGAGGTCATTGTGCCCCACTACTCATCACTCATCAGACCCATCATAGAGTACAACACCCCATTTGGGATGTACCTTACAAGACACCTGCAACAGCTGGAACGACCACAGAAGTACCTCACCAAGAGGATCACTGGCCTCAAACAGATGCCCCATGCAGCTCGACTGAAGAAACTCCAGCTGTATTCAGTTGCATACCGCCTATTCAGAGGTGATCTCTGCCTGACATACAAGGCCATGTCCAACCCAGAATTGATGGACATGCTCCACCTAAAGTAAACCATATCCCATCAAGCCACACACTCTAGGGATCTAAACCTCACCACAACAATAAATAGGACGTGCTGGAGGGATAGATTCCTGTCCCAAAGACTTCCCATGCTTTGGAACAACATTCCAATCTACATTAGGCAGACCTCCTCACTAACACTCTTCAAGAGAAACCTTGATGACTGGATGGGAAACAGAAAGTTTACCCTGGAGATCACTTCACTGGCTCTGCTGGACAGAGGCACAGGGAACTAATCTAAGTGGGTGGCAAAAGCCAACACATTCTGGCTAGGCTTATAAATGCCTTCGGGCAGATAGCCTAGTACCTACCTATGAACCTAAGAAATTAAAAAGAAAAATACAAGGAAATAGCCTGGGAAAGCCAATCAAGTAAAAATGACTGATAAGCCCTGTTCCACTGAGACTGGACCATTCAAAATCTTCAGTGACAGACCTAGCAGGTGGAATGCATCATAGTCAGCCAATCACACAGTCTGCTTCTGCAGCACATCATTATAAAGTATGCATACACCCTTGAATCTGATTTTTCCCACATAGGCTGCACCATTGGAGTACACACTTGGGAATTTTAACGACAAAATGATAGGGGCTGCTGCTGCTCTTCTACATCTGCATGTGCTAGAGGCTGAGGTCAGTGATGGTGCTTGTGAAGACTGGTAGAGAAGGGGTGAAGGCTTCCAGCCTAGTCAAATCAAATTTGATACATAATTCTATCATTTGTAAATATAAATGTAAAATACAGGCTTGTTTCTTAAATGAAAGAAAACACTGTAAAATGTGAACTTCAAGATTGTAGCAACATTGCCATCTGCTGTAAGGAAAACTAAGCCAGGCATTTCAAATGTTCTTTGAAATTTAAATTATGTTTTGTATGTTCTTTGATCTGTAGAGTTCAGAGTCATTTGGTCTGGGCTATCACATTCTTTTTATTGTTTTAACTTAAGGAATAATTACTGGGATGTACATGTGAAATGTCTTTTATTGTAGTTTTCTGAGCAGGTGTTAGATTGTTAAATAATGTAGCCTTTTGGCCTGGGAACTCCAGACTAAGTGTCAAAATAATTTAATGTGTATACTGGGAAAACCTAAGTGTCAAAATGATGCAATCTGGGAGGGCCCAGCAGAAATGCTTGAGTGATTTTAAAAACTATTGTTGAGAGAGAGACTGTAAGCATCCTGTCTTGATATCCAACCTCAACACTGCCTTGTTCTATGAAAGTAAGTTACTTTAGAAGTATGTTTTCTTGTAGAAATAGCTAGGACTATAAACATTAGACTTAAGTGTTTTTCTGTTATATCAGAACTTTCCTACTGTATTGTTTTAAGTTTCTGTGTGATCTCTGATCTCTTGGATAGCATTGTGGTGTAGTAGTATTGTCTTGTGTTTTTAATTATTTATTATTAAATATTTTAAAAACCTTTTACCTGTGGTGGATTTGTGTAGAGTTAAGTTAAGCTGCAGAGTATATTGCATATTTATAGTGTTTATTGTACAAGGCCACTCTAATAAGCCTTAGACTGATTAGTCACACTTACCAATTGGATAATAATATTGCACAGTAATAATTGGACACCCTTTTAAGGGCCTTTGGGTAGTTGATAATTATTAGCTGGTGGTGGCAGTAATTACTACTGTATAGTCTGGGTAAAGGGGCACAGCTGGAGAATCTGTGTCAGCCTTTTCCAGGAGTGTCTGTGAAGTTGTATAAATACTTATCTCAAAGTGTGTGTAGTGTGTCAGCTACCTGGGCAGGGAAACAAAGCACTGGTGGGACAGATAGGGTACTGGAGGGTTAGCTTGCCAGCTAGGCTGAGATCTGGACCCTATAGCTGTGCCAGTGGGGAGTCTTATTGGGGACCTGGGGAGCAAGAGGGCAACCAGTTCCAGACTGACTGTGATCTCTGTGTGCGCTTAAGGCAAATTGTACTTTACTGTGTGCATTTGTTATCCTTTTCTCTTATATGAGATGCCCTCCCTGGTGTTAGTGGTAAGGATTGAGGCTCCTTGCTTTCTGGGCCAGGGCATGGCCGTCACATTGTGATGGCAGTGGTGAGATCCACTTCACATACTAATTGGCTTGTAGTGGTGTGGGTAGAGTAAATCCTGTAGCTTATGCACAGTGATCTCTGAAGGTGTTTTGTACTCTAAAACAGCCATGCAGTGAATACTCAGAGTTCAGATCACAAGTGTTTTATTTCTTTTGTTAGATTAGTTAGTCAGGGTCAGCAGGCAGCATGTTAGCAGATGAGTATGGAAAGCTGACAAGGAGCCAGCTGGTAGAGATGTGTCAGGCTAGGGAACTGGTGCATGGAAACCTGACAAAGGCAGACCTGATTGCAGCCTTGGTTACAGCTGCATCAGAAAACAGCATCCAGGAGGACAATCAGAGTGGCAGTGGAGATACAATATCCTTGGAGAATGAACAGCTCAACCTTTCTGCAAAGGACAATCAAGCTGGCAGTGGAGATACAAGATCCTTGGAGAATGGACAGCTCAACCTTTCTGCAATGGGCTTAAAAATCCAGCTGTTGCTAAAGAGACTTGAGTTGGAGGCCAGGCATTTGGAGATAGAAGCTGAAGAAAAGCAGCATCAGAGGAAGCATGAGAGGGAAATGCTGACTCTTTGCCAGAGTCATGGAGGTAATGGGGAAGGCAGCAACTGGACCCCAGAAGCACAACAGGTCAGTAAATTTCTTCCACAATTTAAAGAGGGGGATAATTTTGATAGTTTCATTCATATGTTTGAGAGGGTATGCAAACAGTATAGTGTTGACCAAAGACTCTGGATACGGTTCCTGACCCCCTTACTCCATGGGAAAGCTGTAACTTGTATATCAAAAATGCCTGATTCTGTCTGTTTTGATAATACTGCTGTAAAGAATGTCTTTTACAATGTTTTAAACTAACACCTGAAATGTATAAGAAAAAGTTTTGTGAGCATAGAAGCAAGGCAGATGAAAATGTTTGTGAATATGTTGCTGAACTGAGCACTTAGTTTCATAGCTGGGTGAGTAGATGTCAGGTCACCACTTTTGAAGGGCGGGTAGACCTTTTGGTGAGGGAACAAGCCCTTGGCACTTTGCCTGAGGACATGAGAATCTGGTTAGCTGATAGACAATGTGCTACTTCAGATGATTTGGGGAAGAAGGGAGACCTATACCTGGTAAACAGGGCAGCCCTGCACAGGAAGGGGACCCCCAGTACTGCTCATGGGTCTAAAGGAACCCATGGTGGACAGCACAGACTGCCCCGACAGAATCTGCCAGTAGCAGGGGAAGCCACTAGTCCAGGTACATGTCCAGGAGTTAGGGTTAAATGTTTTGAATGCAACCAGTAGGGCCATGTGGGATACAGGGGTCCACGGAGGCAAGGTGGGGAACCAAAGGTGAGGGAGGCAGTAAGTGGGAAAGACAAAATGCCAATAGTAGGTTGTCTTGAGACAACAGGGGTACTAAACTACCATCCTGCAGATGTCCTGAGAGGGAAGGATTTGGATGAGGCAGTACCATGTACTTATGCAGTTACACTCAGTGAGGCTAGGAGACAAGCATGTGGGTCTGGTAGCCTGGGGGAGACCCAGACAGACTGCATTCCTGCAGGCAGGACTGCTGAGGTGGTTACTTCAGGGAGGGAGCTACTCTGTAGCAGTGAGACCGAAGGTGAGCCACAGCTGCTTGTGAGTACTGTCAATCCCTTGGACAGAGTGACTGCAAAGGTAGAGGTGAGTAGTAGTACCCAGGCTGACAGTGAGGCACCACTGTCAGAAGATACCAGACTTCCTGTGGAAGGGGAGCTTGGAAGGGTTACAAGAAGAGAGTTGAGAGAGGCTCAGCTATTAGATCCTACATTGCAAGGCCTGAGGCAGGTAGCTAGGGAGGCACCTGATTCTCAAGGAAAGTGGGAATCTGTATAATGGGACAAAAGGTTACTATACAGAGAGTGGACCCCTGAGGGAGGGCTAGAAGGTGAGAGAGTATAGCAGTTGGTAGTGCCTAGAGCCTACCATCTGGCACTTTAAGCCATAGCCCATAATATTCCCTTTGCAGGTCATATGGGCATCAAATGTACAATGAGGTGTATTATGCAAAACTTTTAATGGCCTGAAATTTCCAGAGATGTAACAGGGTACTGCGAGCAGTGCCAAAAAGTAGGCAAGGCAGGAGACAAGGTGAGAACTCCTTTGATGCTTTTGCCTGTGATTGAGGAGCCATTTCAGAGGGTAGCTATAGATATTGTGTGTCCTCTAAGTAACCCAAGTTCCACAGGCAAAAAGTATATCCTAGTGGTAGTGGATTATGCTACACAATACTCTGAGGCAGTGGCTTTGTCCTCCATTGAGGCAGAGAAGGTGGCAAATGCTTTGTTAGAGATTTTCAGCAGGGTAGGTTTCCTAAAAGAAATACTGACTGACCGAGGTGCCAATTTCATGTCAGAACTGCTGGCTTGTCTGTGGAAGTCTTGTGGGGTGAAGCACATGAAGACCACCCCTTACCATTCCCAGACTAATGGTCTTGTTGAGAAGTTAAACTATACAATCAAGTCCATGCTACAGGCATTTGCAGATCAGTTTAAGAGGGAGTGGGACAAATATTTGCCCCATCTGTTGTTGTTTGCTTACAGAGAGTTTCCCCAGGAATCCACAGGTTTTTCACCCTTTGAGTTGCTGTATGGGCATAGGGTGAGGGGACCTCTAGATTTAATTCAAGATGAGTGGGAAGGTGAGTGTGAATCTCACAAGGAGTCTGTTGTGGCATATGTCCTAAACCTCAGGACAAGGCTCAGGGAACTCATGGGCTTGGCCCAGGAGAACCTGGCAGTAGCCCAACAACAGAAAAGGTGTGGTATGACAGGAATTATCGAGCTAGAGAGAAAGCTGTGGGGCAGCAGGTAATGATTCTCATTCCTGTCAGACACAACAAGCTGCAAGCAGCTTGGGAGGGACCCTATAAGGTGGTAAGAAAGGTGACTGATGTTAACTACATGGTGGAACTGCTAGGCAGATGGCAGGGGCACAAATGGTACCATATTAACATGATGAAACCTTAACATGATAGGGAGGCCATTGTGCTGTGCATTTGCAATGGATTGCAGAAGGAGTCTGAGGGAGATCTGGGGACTGATCTCAGTGAGACTCGGGCTGACACCTCTGTGGAAGGGGTAGTAATGTCACAGCAGCTATTTCCTACCCAGGTTCGGGAAATCCAAGCAGTGTTGCAGGAATTTGGGGACATGTTCACTAGGAAACCAGGGTGCACCCACCTGGTGCAGCACCAGGTGGATACAGGACCACAAAGGCCTATTAGGCAGTCCCCTTATAGGATGCCTGAGAGAGTCAAACAGACTCTGAGGGAAGAAGTATAGAAGATGTTGGAACATGGGGTGATTCCAGAGTCCAACAGTCCTTGGGCCTCCCCAGTGGTGCTGGTGCCAAAGAAGGATGGCAGCACCAGGTTCTGTGTGGACTACAGGAAATTAAATAGTCACACAGAGTCAGATGCTTACCCCATGCCTAGGACAGATGAGGCCCTAGAGCAGCTGGGTGGGGCTAAGTATCTTACAACCATTGATCTTACCAAGGGTTACTGGCAGGAGCCCTTGAATCCCAGTGCTAGAGAGAAGTCAGCCTTTGTGTCTCCTTTTGGCTTGTACAAGTTCACAAAGATGCCCTTTGGGATGAAGAATGCCTCAGCATCTTTCCAGAGGCTGGTGGATAATATCTTAGCAGGAGCAGGAGGGTTTGCCCTTGCTTACCTAGATGATATTGCCATCTACAATCATTCCTGGCCAGAGCACCTTCAGCATGTCAGGGAGGTACTGGGCAGACTACAAAGGGCAGGGTTGACCATTAAGCCAAGCAAATGTCAGGTGGGTATGGCAGAGGTCTCCTACCTAGGACATAGAGTGGGGAGTGATAAGATAAGGCCAGAACCTGCCAAAGTGAAAGCCATTCAGGCATGACCTGAACCTGTTACCAAAAAGCAGGTGAGGGCATTCTTAGGGACAGCAGGGTACTACAGAAAGTTCATCCCTAGTTATGGTACCATAGCTGCTCCCCTCACAGACCTGACAAGGAAGAACAGGCCAAATAAGGTAGTATGGACTCCAGTATGTGAGCAGGCATTCCAGAAGCTTAAAGAAGCTTTGGGAGGACCCCCTGTGTTAGCCAGTCCAGACTACAGCAAAGAATTTGTTGTGCAGGTGGATGCTTCAAACCATGGGGTGGGGGCTGTGCTTAGCCAAATTTCTTCAGAGGGGGAAGAGCACCCCAGTGGTTTATCTCAGTCATTAGGCTCCAACCCAGGAAGAAATGCTATGCAGCCATAGAAAAGGAATGTCTAGCCATAGTGTGAGCACTGCAAAAACTTCAGCCTTATCTGTATGGAAGGAAATTCACTGTTATGACAGATCACAACCCTCTAACATGGTTAAACAGAGCCAGCCAGAAAAATGCCAAGTTGCTAAGATGGAGCCTGGGGTTGCAAGCATATGATATGTCAGTGCAGCACCGCAGTGGGAGTAGCAATGCCAATGCAGATGGGCTCTCAAGACAGGGAATGTGGTGAGGTACACCCAGATAGACCTAACCCTCTAAAGTGGAGTTTATCAAAGGTCACTTGAAAAACTAGCTTGAGTTCTCCGGGGGGGGGGGGGATGTGAAGACTGATAGAGAAGGGATGAAGGCTGCCAGCATAGTCAAATGGAATTTGATACATAATTCTATCATTTGTTAATATAAATGTAAAATACAGGCTTGTTTCTTAAATGAAAGGTCCTGCTGATGTCATCCATCTCAGAAGCACAGTTAGACACTCTTCAGACACATAAGCTCTGTGGGTCATGTGATAAGTATGTAGTACTATAGTTATATACAACTAGATAGATTTGGGTTCTACTCTGAAAACAGGTGACTCTGTGAGTGTGTGCAATCATATCCTGGCTGTCTTGGCTGTGTGTGTGATGGTTATATAATTTTAAGGGTCTGTTAACCCCCCCATTGGCAACCTTTTCAGGGCCTACTGATGTCATCCACCTTAGAAGCACAGTCAGAACCTATCCAAACACAGTAGCTCTGTGGCACATGTGCTAAGTACATAGCCTATAGTTTATTTAACTAGATAGGTAGGGGTTCTAATCTTAAAGTGGTAACTCTGTGAGTGTTTATGTGCAAGCATATCCCCTTGCAGAAGTGTGGTGGTCTTTCATGTGTGTGTGCAATTGTTATATAATATTACACGCCTGTTCAAACCTGTTAACTCCTCACTAGCAACCTTTATATCGCTTTCAGATGTCATCCACCTGAACAGAAGTGGCAGACACTCCAAAAATATGTAGGATCTGTGGTACATGTGTGCGTGCACGTACAGTGTGACTGTGTTAGGGATACAATCATTCCCAACTTTAATTTAATAGCTGCATAAAACAGCCATTTAACATCACAAACACATAAATGTTATGAGAAATAGCATAATCTAGGCAAATGCAACAAAAATAAGCTGTTATATTGTGAGAAATGTGGGGTTCTGTCCATTGCACTGACCGTGGGTATGGTTTGTCCTGCCAGCTCTCATGTTACTACAAATAGTGTCCTACACTGGGCATTTGATAAGGTGGCAACCCTAGTCTGTCTTGCCTATATGTGTGCAATATGTATACATTTTGAGGCCGTATGAGTAGCTGCTGCCCCTAAATAACCCACATGTATCTAGGCATGAATGCTACTTGCCACCATCTACATTTGTAGATACTGACCAAGTTCATGGACGACTGTAAGTTGGGTGCTGTCTGTCACTGACTCCCAAATGATGTTAACATACTGCAAGAGGGTCTTACATCAAATATGGAATGGTGTCAAGGTCCTGGACTCAAGCTAAATGCAAAAAACTGTATCATCATACCATTTGGCAAAGACACATCCCCACTGTTTACCACATCAATGGCAACCCCTTAAACACACATGTGTTGAGAGACCTTGATACTTAGGTTGATAACAATTTTGTATTCAACCATAATGTAGTGACAGTGGTCAGAAAAGCCTTGTATGTAGTTCATCTCATAGGTAAAGGGATTGCATCCAGAAAAAAGGTGGTCATTACCTCTCAATAGTCCGCACTCCATAGATCAATATTTTACTACAACTCTCTGTTTGGTATGCACCTATCCAGACATCTACACCAACTGGAAAGGCCACAGAAATAAATTACAAAGGTAATCCATGCCCTCCAGCACCTGTCCCATGCAGACAGGCTCAAGTCACTATTACTTCACTCGGTATCAGAGAGGTTGCTCAGAGGTGTGCTGTGTCATGCCTACAAGTCAATGATAGAGGCTGGACTACTACAGCTGCCCCATATCCGTAAGTCTAGTTCCTCATGCATTACCTGCACAACAGGCCTGAAGATGAGATGCGACATCAACATAACCTGTTGGAGAGACAGGTTTGTCTCCTTGAGGCTGCCCTGTCTCAGGAATATACTTCCCATACACATCAAACAGAGTACCACGCTGACCCTCTTCAAGCGCAACTATGATGAGTGGATGGGAAACTACAATTCTGTTCCAGGGGCCCCACCTGTGTCCTTCATTGACAGGGCAACAGGTGCTGACTGATGTTTCTTTATGGGGATAAACTAATGGCTAGGCTTGTAAGGGTCCCAGGGCCATTACTTTTGTAGCCTCCTATGATCCTATGAACCTATGATACTACTGAACTCCCAAGTGACATGTATCAAGAGTAACATGCTGTGTCATGGGGTATGCATGCAAGATTATGCTGTCTGACCCCATTGTCCCTGACACACTGTTCTACACATATGCCCCTAGGTAACCATGCACATATACAGCTGTACCTTGTCAAAGTCTCATTTTTGCATTGCCTCTATGCCATCCTGAGCTGCTGAACTGGCACCACTGCTCCACGATGTAGACACACAGACCCCTGGACAAGAAACAGAAAAAGGTTTGGGAAACAACAGTCAGTCAGCAATACTACCACCAATGCAGCATCATGGAACAAAAGTGCATACACTTTGATGTGTACTCATGATACATGCCAGCAGACAGCACCTTACAGGGCATAACACTACTGCACAAAAACTGTCATTAAATGTACTATAGTCACCCTGTGCATCAGACACATATTTGCATGTCCCTGCATCGATGGTATGGCTGACAGGGATGTGGCACAGGTATCATCACATGCACAGCGTGTGTGGTTGCCAAAGGCTTAAGCTGTGCCACACAGTTGACATTGTGTGTGTGTGTGTGTGTGTGTGTGTGTGTGTGTGTGTGTGTGTGTGTGTGTGTGTGTGTGTGTGTGTGTGCGTGTGGATGGGTGTGTGTGGGTGTGTGTGGGTGTGTGTGTCTGTGTGTGTATGTCTGGAGGTCTGGAGAGGTGCTGGTCAGTTGGGCCAAGGACAGGAGCTGTGTGTGTCTGTTGGTGATCTGCATGTGACTGTGATGTGTGAGTGTGTGCGTGTACACAGTTACACAGTCAAGCCATGTGCTATCCCTACATGAGGGTATGTTAGACAGATGTGAACTGTACATGGCAGAATGTACAGTTCACTGTCTCCAGCCATAAACACAGGAACTGGCTCAGCCAGGAGTGGCACTGACACCATCATGGCCATGGTCAAATGTTGTACTATTTGCTGATGGTGACTGGTGTCAGCTGGGTCCATGTCCCTTGCGGGACCACCCAGGACCACATGCTCATGGCCTGTCATGTCATGATTTGGACAGCACCCTTCTACCTGTAGTGCTGGTGGTACTGCCACTACAGGATCGTGACTGTGCATGACTATGTGGAGTCTCAGCCGATGTTGGTGCTGACCTACATCCACCTGTCTGACGCTCTACTCCCACCAAATGTTCCAGCACAGACAGTACGCAGTTAAGGACTGACAATGTCTCATCCCACTGTCTGTCCACTACATCAGTGAAATGATGCATGGCATCACCAATGTTGTGGATGGAGTCATGGATGCCAGACAGTGATGCATCCGTGATCCTGAGCATCCATCTAGTGTTGCATTCAGAACATGCCAGTGCCTCCATGATGGACCAAAACATGCCTTGAGTGACTCGTGATGTGACATCTGTGACAGGTGGTGGATGAGCAGCAGTCCTCATTCAAGCACCCCTGCCAATCTGCCTGAGTGGGACATTGCCAGCTCTCTGGCTATGGCTAGTGTCTACAGTCACAGATGCCATAGTCACCACACTCTCCTGTTCAATGTCACTGCACCTCTGCCTAAATATCTGTGGCGGCAGGGCAATGGGTATGTGTGGGCATACTGACTGTGTGCAGGGACATTGGGAGAAGAAGTGGGATGTCAACCCATGAGACAGATTCAGCCCTCAGCAACACCACCTGTGCCTCATTATGGCCACCATGATCATCAGAGTCCAATGAGACACTGACATCAGGTTGTGAGGGGGACAGACTCCAACCCCCACAGTCATCTGTGAGGAGGAAGACACATGACAATATGACTACATTAATACATGCAATATTATGTATGCTGATACACACACACACACACACACACACACACACACACACACACACACACACACACACACACACACACACACACACACACACACGTTAGGTGCCACAACTGCATTATACATACCACACCGTATTACTGATCCCATGCACAACACACATGCAGACCACAACAGACAGGACTAGAAAGGCTCACCCAGACTCTGCTACACTTTGCTGTGAGGGAAAGGTTAGTTTGATTTTTATTTGTTGTATTTTGTATTACTTTATTGCCTTTTTCTATTTTGAATACTGTGATTTGTTTTCTTTACCTTGTGTTTTACTTGTATTCTGCTTTTAACTGCATATTAAAACTTAAAAAGAGACCACAGCTCTGTCTCTTGTGAGTCAGGCAGATTTTTTTTCCCCACCCTCCCACTCAGTTACTGTTGCCAGCCCCTTATGTTAATTTGACTATATATCTCATTTCCTCTCTGTTTTTACTGGATTGTGTGAGTAAGCACAAAATTATCCTTTTGTGAAATCACTCCCTTTAAACTATTTAAATTTATTGGCCATCCTACTGTATTACATAGTACCAGAATTCAAAAGTGACCACCCCCTTTCAATCTATCTTGCTGTTTTAAAAATAGTGACTGTCCACTAAAACTTAACTTTTTAGACAGATAAAACTTGAGTTACCTACTTTCACATCTAACTCCTGTAGTGTACACTGCAGTGTTTAGGATAAGCCATTTTTTCGTCTTACCTTTAAGCATCCCTGTGACTAGCACTTGCTCTAATACCTGCTGGAAAGTACTAGGAAGCCTTAAACTGATACAAACACTCAACTCTCCTTGTTAATATGGAGAAATGAATCACTAACCAGCCTATAATTGCAAAGTACCTTGCTAAGATAAGGGAAAACAGCTCTTGTACTTTACAAAAAAGCACCAAACCAGGCATGTCCAAGGGTCTGCTTCTGGTGAGTTCTCCTGCCCACCTGGTGAATCTGGGAATACTACGGCAATGCAGCAATTGCCTCATGTACACAGACAACCCTCTCCTCCTACCACCCAACACTACAAGCTGTGAGAGATGCACTTACATAGCCAAACTGGAAGCAAAGCTCTCTCCACCCAAGATTGTGCTAGACAGTCAAGAGGAGAAGGTTAACACCCACACTACACCTCAATAATACATAGCCCTTCTAAACCCACACCACCAACACCCTCACATAGCAACACTAAACCCTCATATATGGAGGGCCTTAACAGTAACCTGCCCAAGCAACAAGGACCTCCGAAGTTGAAATGCAAACACCAATCACTACCAAAGTGTCACATAGCTCACAACACCAGTGTGCCACCCAACAGCCCCTAAGGCAAGTACCCAACACTTTAGTCACATGTGACTCTATAGTCAGGCACACTGATGTCCCACTCACCAGGCTGAACAAGGAGAAAATTGCAGTCAGCTGCCTGTCGGGTGCCAGGATCCGCCACATAACACATGCACTCAAGTCACTCCACAACAAGTACAAATATGACTCTGTCATTGTCCATGTTGGAGTGAATGATATGATACGTACCTCCCTGGACTACATGAAAAGAGACATGGAAGAGCTCTCGGATCATGTGGCCCAGGCAGGTATGACCCTAGCTCTGAGCAGCATCCTGCCTTTGCCCAGAATTATACCACAGTATAAGGACAAAATGATTGACTTCAACAATTGGCTAAGCTTCTGGTATCATTTAAAGGGATCCAATATCTGTCTGCCTGGGATGACATGATCGACAGACCACAATGCTTTGCCAGAGATTGTCTGCACCTGTCTCCCCTGGGATTCAGGTTACTGGCTAAGGATCTTGCCACCCCTATAATGCCATTTTAGACAAAGTTCAAAGGCAAAACCACCATTGTAACAGGTACAAGCATGCAAACTCTGAAGGTAATGCTACTCAATGCTAGAAGTCTAAACCTCAAAATGCACTCTCTCGAGGCACTCCTAAAAATGGAGAACATCTATATCTGTGCAGTAACTGAGACCTGGTTCAAGGCTCCAGAGAGCACCCCTGCAATACCAGGCTAAAACTCTTACCACACTTTTCAGCCACCAAACCAGGACCGAAACACTAAAGGTGGAGGAGTGTCCATATTCACCAAGAATATTCACACCACCAGGCTAGTTGCCCAACACAATGCATCTGAAATTCTCCAGGTGCAACTAACACCAGGTAAGACTGCAATCTAAATTGTAGCTTGTTACAGATCCCCCACCATGGGCCAAGATTCTCACTACACCTTTCTAAACATACTGAAAAATATTAAGATACAACCAAACCCCCTAATTCTGGATGATTTCAACTACCCTGCCATTAACTGGGAAAACTACTCGTGTACCAACACCTTTGTCCAACGGTTCTTGGAATTCATAAATTCCAATGCCCTTGATCAACCAATCCATAGTCCCACCAGGGGCTCCAATATCCTAATCCTGGTCATTACCAACATGGGAAATCAGTGCTCCACACCTATGGTCATGCCCTCGTTGGTCAGGTCTGACCATAAGCTAATCACCCTTGATATCCACATCCCTCCCCCACTCCCCAGTAAGGAGACCTCCATAAAAAACTTCTCTAAAACCAACGTCATGCTACTCAAGTCAGAAGTGACAAACTTCATGACACCCATGCAGGCGGGAACTGAAAGTTCGACTCCTGAATCCTACACTAAGGCACTGTACGAGCACATTCTACTTGTGCATGAATCGTGCCATCCCAAATAGAACCAAGATGCTCTCCTCCAAAAAAAGGAAGCCAATCTGGTGGTCCCCTGCCATAAACAAACTTTACAACAAAAGGAAGAAACTGTTGCAGAAAAGAGAAAAATCCCAAGATGCAAAAAACTCCCTTACCAGTCTCAGTAAGAAGCTGAGATCCCTCATAAAATCCTCCAAAGCTAGTTACGAAAATAAAATTGCCAAAGATTCCAAAGACAACCACAAGGCATTCTATAGCTATGTCAAGAATCTAAATGGCAATCCTCAGATCTGCTCTGAGCTACAATAGAATGGCATTAAATATACTGATCCCAAGGATATTGCCAATATCCTGGCAAATAGATTCAGTGCCAACTTCACCCCCCCTCTCCCCTTAAAGGACCCATCTCAATACCAAAATACTGCCAAATTCTGGTAATAACAGCCACACAGGTAAAAAATGCTCACTTCAAAGCTAAGAATACAGCATCCATGGGACCAGATGGCATCCCGGGCTGTATACTACATGAACTACAAAATGAACTGGCACCTCACCTAAGTGTCATGTTTAATCACAGCCTCACCTCTGGCTTTGTGCCTACTGAGTGGCGCACAGCTACAGTTATCCCACTCCACTACTGCCCCATCAGTCTGGCAAGCCTGATCTGCAAGGCCATGGAACGTATTATCATGGAACTTATAAACAAAGACATTGGCAACCTTCAAACACTGGATGACTCCCAGTTTGGGTTCATGAAAGGCCGATCTTGTCTCCTAAACCTGATTGACATCTTTGAATCAGTCTCCAGAGCTGTGGACAAGGGTAAGGCAGTCCACTCAGCCTATATGGACCTCGCCAAGGCCTTTGACACCATCCCCCACTCTGGAATTATAGATAAACTTACTAAGCTGGGCATTAATCCCTACATCACTCGATGGGTGGCCAGCTGGCTTACTGACAGAACCCACACTGTAAAAGTAGCCAACTCCAAATCCATCTCCAGGCAAGTGACAAGTGGAGTACCTCAGTGTTCAGTCCTGGGGCTGCTCTTGTTTGGCATCTACTTCTCTGAAGTACAGGTCAACACTAAGGGATTCTGGCTAACAAAGTTTGCAGATGACTGCAAACTGGGAGCCATCATTGAATCCCCAAATGATGTGGATATTCTATAAAAGGGCCTTACAGAAACAGATGCTTGGTGCCAGAACCATGGCTTCAAGCTCAATGCCAAAAAATGTATAGTTATCCCCTTTGGGAAAAAACATGTACCCATGAATTACCACATAGGTGGCAGTACACTAAACACCAAAAGTGTGATAAGAGACTTAGGGACACAGGTGGACAGTGGTCTCACCTTTGATAACCACATCGCCACAACAGTCAGGAAATCCTTCTATGTGGCACACCTCATCACTAAGGGCTTTTCATCCAGAAAAAAGGAGGTCATTGTCCCACTGTACTCATCCCTCATTAGACCCATTATAGAATACAATGCCCCATTTGGTATGTACCTCTCAAGACATCTGCAACAACTGGAAAGGCCACAGAAATACCTCACTAAAAGAATCAGAGGCCTAAAGCAGATGTCCTATGCTGACCATTTAAAAAAAACTCCAGCTATACTCTGTCGCATAGCGTCTACTCAGAGACAATCTCTGCTTAACATACAAGGCCATGTCAAACCCAGAGCTGTTGGACATGCTACACTTAAAGAAATTCAAATCCCTCAGAGCCACCTGCTCCAGTGATCTAAACCTTATCATCACAATGAACAAAACATGCTGGAGGGATAGGTTCCTGACCCAGAGACTCCCCAGACTCTGTAATAGACTGCCCATACATGTAAAGCAGAGTGCCTCTTTGGCCCTCTTCAAAAGGAACCTTGACAATTGGATGGGAGATAGGAAATTCCACCCTGGGGATCACGTCAGTCGCCCTGCTAGACAGGGGTTCAGGGAAGTAAATACTGTGGGAATAAATAGCCAGGGAATTGTTATGGCTAGGCTTGTATAGGCCCTAGTGCCGATAGCCTAGTACCAGCCTATGAACCTATGAACATACACAGGACAGTCCCTTAACAACATGCAATGCAGCTATGTTCGGTTAATGCTGCCAGTACTATACACCTGTGAGATAAGTGACATGCCAGTGCATGTGATGGACCTTCATCTAAAACACAGTGCACCCATCCACACTATACTATTGCCCCCTGTTTATTAGACTGCATACACCTTCTCAAAAATATGTGGAAATATGTTACAGCTCCTGCAAATATTTTATTTATTTAAAATTTGTTTTACCAGGATAAAGTCCGATTGGACAACAGGTGTTCATTTTCAGCGGAGTAATGGGGAGAAAAGTTCTGAGAAGTTACAAGGTGAAATACACAGGTTAATAACACGTGGTAAAATGTTAACATGAGGCAAAAAACAGCTAAATGCAAACAAACTCATGATACAAATATGCTACTGTGATTACCAATTCAATGCACTGCAGTGAACCCCTCCACAACTGAACATAGAAGTATTGTACTATAGCTAAGCTTAACAGTTGTGTCCACAGCAAACTGGCAACCCTTAAGATTTCTAGGGTATAGATGAGCTATAACAAAACAATTTCACACTCACCAGCTACAGGATGTTGGACTCTGGCCATACCAGATGTACCTATGGAGTTGTGGGGGAGAAGTTTTGTCAGCAAACAGAAATGTAGCACTAGTACAGGATAATATTTGCATATATCAACATGTACAGTTCAAACTGTGATACTGCCCACATTGCTGACACTCTGAGTATGTGTGCACACACATACTCAGACTGTCAGCAATGAGTATGTGTGCACATGTGTGCGTTACAACCCCCCCCCAGTGCAGATTGACCTGACATCCATGTACAGGTATGCAGAGGCTGCCACTATGGTTGCTACAGTAGTAAAGTGATGACCACAGGAGGCTTACCTGGATGCTCCTCTGCTGTGGAAGATGTGTCATCCACCTCCATAATGTATGAGGTGATGGATGCTTGCAAGCTGATGGCTGAACCCAGGTTTGCCAGGAACTCCTCTGTGGCTGAGAGTGGTTGTTGTGTTGCAGGCCCTCCATTGGTGCCAGCACAGTCCCTGGTCATAGCTGCAGCTCTTTGCCGTGCAGCATTTATCATGTTGGTGGCCTGGTATTGGACCTGCTCATAACTTCTTTCCTGTAGCCTGACTTGATGTCATGATGCAGTCTGAGGCTGTCAACTTTAACTTCATTCTCGGCTGCAGAAAGAGGTGGGTTCCTCTGTCTTTACATCACCCCTGAAAGAGAAGAAGAGGGGAACACATCACATGACCACGTACATTGCTCTCCATTATGTACACACCCTGCACATCCACATTTGCCAACAGTATCATCTGCTAATTCCCACATCATACTCCGCCATCTCTCACCACAGTATGTATGTGGCTATCAGCAACATAATGGCAATACATCATGAATTTACCTCCTCATCTTGTTGCTTCCTGCTATTTGCTGCATGTTGTCTAAGGTGTTCAACTGCATGTTTTCTGTTGCACTTATTACTGCTTGTTTATAGCCTGTCTACATTGTATGTGGTAGTGTAAGCCTTCTACGTTTGTGTTAATCACCTAGGCTGTAGGCCCATCCCTTCAGTATCCCTGGCCTTCCTCCCTCAGAGTCTGACAAATATGGCTGAACAATGTCCTACAGTTTCCCCTGCCAGTCTGGTTAATATGGGCATCCTGACACAGTGTAGCAGCTGCCTCATGTACACGAACAACCATCTACAAACACCACCAAGGAACACAATTTGTGAGAGATGCAATGACAATAGGAACTTGCAGTACATGCTCTCTCCCTCTCAAGCCCACATGTCTGGCACTGAAAAGGTTGCCAACACAATCAGTACACCTCACACACAACCTACACCTACACAACACATGCTCACATATGCTGAGGTCCTAAACATAAATATCCCCAAACAAAGGAGACCTTTGAGGCAAAAACACAAGCAAACTCCACAGCTCTCCACACCACATGCCATGCATAGCCAGACACCTGTGTCCTACAGCCACTAAGGCATCACCATAAATCAAACATATTAGTCATAGGAAAGTCCATTGTGAGACACACAGATGTGCCTCTCACCAGTCTGTATATGGAGAAGGTCAAGATTACTAGTCTGTCAGGTGCCAGAATCTGCCATATCACATACACACTGCTGTCTCTCAACAACAGGTACTGTTATGAGTCTGTCATAGACCATGTTGGCATGCTTGACCTGAGATGTACCTCTCTGGACTATATGACATGAGACATGATTGAGCCCACTGATTATATGTCCCAGGCAGGTGTGTTCCTACCTTAAGCAGCATTCTGCCATCACCCAGAATGATGCTGCAATGCAATCAGGAAATGATTGACCTTAACAATTGGCTTGGTTTCTGGTGCCATTCCAGGGGGGAATCCAGTACCTGACAGCCTGGGATGATATGATCAACAGACCACGATGCTTTGCCAGAGATGGGCTTCATCTGTCTCACCTGGCTTTCAGGCTTCTGGCCATGGTTCTTGCTAACCCCATAGTGCCTTTATTAGGAAAATTGGTGACATTAACACTACCAACATGAAACTGTCAACATATCACAAATCAAAGGCAATGCTGCTAAATGCTAGGAGTGTAAACAAGAATCTGCATGCATTGCAAGCAGTCTTAACCCTGGAAAATGCTGACATCTATGCAGTCATAGACACATGGTTCAAAACTGCAGAGAGCACCCAAGCCTTACATGGTCACCCATCCTATCATACAGTCAGGCCCCAAGGTGTGGGCAGTAAAGCCAAGGGACATGGGGCTTCACTTTATATGAAAGAAAGACATACACATGCTGGTCAAACAGTAAGACACACAGGAGACACTCCAGGTGAAGTTAACTATTGCTAAGACCCCTATTCAAATCATATCAGCCCCCACATGTGACCAGTAAGCCCATTCTGCCTATATGGACATGTTCAACTCTATCAGAATTTGACTCTGTACTCTGATTCCAGGTGACTTTAAGTACCCAAACATAGATTCGAAGAATTACTCATGCCAGCACACAAATGTCCAGAGATTCATGAAATTTGGCAATGCAAACACCTTGGAACAGGTAGTTGCTACCCACACATGAGGTGAAGATCTCTTGGAGTTGATATTAAACAACATGGGTAACCACTGCAGCATCCCTACAGTATCATCCTCCATGGTATAACCAACCATAATGTGGTCATGTTTTCAGTCACCATCTTCCACAATACCCATCTAGCTAGGGTCAGACATACAAACATCTCCAAAGTTGATTACAGCCTCCTGAGGGATGGTATAAACAGCTTCGCAGTCCCCTCCCCCTCTGTAGGAACTGGCACTGATATCCACAAATACATCAAAGCACTATACGTGCATTTGTATAGCCACATGGAGTCAGGTATACCCGACAGAACTGCATCCTCCGCAAGGATAAGTAAACCTGTCTGGTGGACATCTGCAATACATAGACTCTATAACAGGAGTGAAACATTGCTGTCCTGGACCAAGAAGGAGTAGGTACCCAATTTGTAGCAATGTCTCCTTAGCCTGAACAAGAAAATAAGAGCACTACTGAAATCCTGAAAAGCACACTCTGAGCCCACATTGGGAACATCCACTACAGACAGTCATATTTCCTTCTTCACATATGTCTGCAACCTCAAAGGAAGCATCCCGATCTGCTCTGAAGTGGTGGTCAAGGACATTAGCTATACAGGTGCTGTAGATATAGCAAACTTGGTGAATGACAGAGACAGTGAAAGCTTCACCCCCTGTCTTCCTCATCAGTACATCAGGCCATCCCCAGTACCTGCCCGCTTCCCCTTATATCTAGGGAACAGGTCATCACTGCCATCTTAAAGTCATGGAATACAGCCTCCATGAGACCCAATAACATCACAGGATGCATCCTACATGACCTCGGGAATGAACCTGCAGCACCATTAGGCACTGTATTCAACCAAACCCTGAATACTGCCTTTGTCCCAGCCAAGTGGAGGACACCACTGTCATCCCTTTACATTAAGGTGGAGCATCCACTGATCTGCAACATTATAGATCCATCAGCCTAACTAGCCTGATCTGCAAGGCCATGGAACTGATTATCATGAACCTCATTAATGAGGACATTGGCGACCTCCACACGCTTGATCACACACAGTTTGGCTTTGTCAAGGGCGGATCATGTCTGTTATATTTGGATGACTTCTTTGACACAGTCACCAAAGCCATGGATGAGGGGGAGACAGTGCACACTGGCTACCTTAACCTGGCCAAAGACTTTGACAGTGTTCCCCACTTGGTCATAATAGACATACACTGTCAACTAGGCATCAGTCCATATGTTACCAGATGGGTAGCACACTGGCGCACTGACAACACCCACCTACTCAATATAGGGGAAGCCACCTGAAGTGGTAGACCCGTAACTAGTGGCATAATCCAGTGTTCTGTTTTGGTGCCTCTGTTATGTTATGATTTACTCTTCTGAGGTGCAGGGCACAACCAGTGAACTATGGCCGACCACATTTGCAGAAGACTGGATGCTGGGTACTGTCACCCAATCCCCTAGTGATGTGGACATCCACTAAGATGGTCTCACACAGACACATGAGTGCTGCCAGACACATGACCTCAGGCTGCATACCACAAAATGCAGCATCATCCCCTTTGGGGAGAGTGATGTCCCCACAAATTATCACATTACTAACAATGTCCTAAGCATGCAATCAGTCATGAAGTATTTGGGCACACCGGTTGATGGCACCATGACATTTGACCACCATGTTGCTTCCTTTGTAAGGAAAGCCTTCTACATGGACCACCTTATACATAAGAGTATCTCATCCAGGGACATGGGGGACATAACATCCATGTATTCCTCCCTAATAAGGCCCATTATTGAGTATAATGCCCCTTTTGTCATGTACCTTGCAAAGCGCATGCAGCAGCTGGAGAGACCACAGAGGTTCCTCACCAGGGAATACCAAGGCCTCAAACATCTACCATAAACAGATAGGCTAAAATCCCTATCCCTCTACCTGGTTTCATACAGACTCCTCAGAGGTGACCTCTGTCTGGCCTACAAGACAATCACAGACTCCACCTTGATGGGACGGTTGCACATTGACAAGTCAAGCTTCACTCGAGTAACCCACACATGCAACCTCAATCTGGTCTGTGACATCAACAGGACTTGTTGGTGGGTCAGATGTGTGTCCCACACACTCATCCAGCTGTTGAATGGACACCCTGTCCACATCAGGCAGAGTACCTCTTTATCCCCTTTTAAACCAAAACTGGATGGTAAACAGGACATACACCCTTGGGATACCACCTGTATCCCTGTTGGACTGGGGCATTGGGTGCTGACTTGCATAAACATGGGCTAAACTCTGGACTAGGCTTATGAAGGCCTCAGGGCCAATAGCCTAGTAACCTCCTATGATCCTAGGTATACTGGTTATGGCCCTGTGGACTGTGTTATTATGTCTCCACACCCCATCACTGCCATCTACTGTGGTGTGCCCCTATGGGCGATGTCCCAGTACCATGTCATACAGTCACCATCCGACAAAGAGGTGAGTAATACTACAAGTGTATGGGTCCCGTCCAACAACATGTGTGTGACCTAATGACAGACAGCACTGCAAACGTGCTGTAAAGTATCCTCCCTGTAGGTGTCTGACATCCGCAGTACACAGATGTTTGCAGAATGTGTACATGTTCCTGATGTATGTGGGCCCTCTGCCAGAAAATGTGGATGTCTGGCAAACAGCTGGACAATAAGTAAAGGCTGTTCCCAGACTGTGGGGAATCTGGCTGTCACATGCCAGACTCCTCAGAAAAGAGTTATGGCACATTAATAAATGGTACTGTATTCATTCCCTTATGTTGTATGCTCAATATGTACACTCTGTCACTTAGGCCGGGCCTGTGTCTCCCCACTACTACTGGTTATAACCTGCTGTCCTGCTGTAGGGGGTCAACAGGTATGCTAGGCATAGCTCTCAAGTGATGAGATATGGGTGTGGAGTACACAGTCACCTAGCCAGAGTACATCAGGAACAGTCAGGGACACCTGGACAATGTTTGAAGTATGCCTGTGTGACATTCACAGACTGAAAGGAGCTGACTGACAGTACATCATGTGATATGCCAGCTGTATCCACCAGGACTTACTGTCACTATTGTCTAAAACACAATCCAGTATTATTCGTACATGAGCCAGCCATTGTTGGAGGGACTCACAGGGCCAGAGCTGTGATCTATGTCACAGCAGACAGAGCTAAAAGGGATGCCTGTAGGTGCTGGACAGCTGACTAGCAACAACATGTCATTCCAAGATATGTACAGTACTAAAGACCTACTGTTGTAATCCCTATTTCCCATAACTGCATCGTCCCATCTGCTTCCCATTACATGGGGACTTCTATTACATACCTGGTATAGTGATGTTCTCTTTTATGTGCGGAACTCCTATAGTATAATGCTTATGTTCTCGCAGTTTATCTTTGTAAAGAAAGTCACAGACCTGTTTACCATAGGCAGCAGCTTGCCTTTTGTAGGTAATGGTCATAAACAGATGATTGCCTGTGCATCAATCTGTGGCTCACACTTGCTAAATGCATCCAGAATAGCTGGGTTGCATTTTCATTAGCCTATGACATGGTACCACAGTGATATATTTAAGGCCTGCATGTAGGGCTTGGCCATTTCCTGGTTTGTGAGATGTACATTATCGAGGTGTAGGTACTACAGCATCACAGAGAGTCAGGAAAAATACTGTCCACTGTCCAGACTTATGTGATATGTCCACAGTTTGGCATGTTATGTTTGGCCATTGTGAATAGACTTTCTGATTATGTGGTGGTTTACTGTTTAACAATGTGGGTTGAAGTCAGTAAGGGGACAGACAGATCAGTTTCATATGTCATTTGCATCAGAATATGCATACTGCTGCAGTAGCAGCTGTGTGTTTATAGGGGAAGACTGTGACACATGTCCCTGTCACTTGATCATTCCCCCCACCTCTTTATGTATGGATGTTGTGTGGATTTCCAGTTCTAGGTGGTTGGGAGGTATGGCAGGTCTGTAGCAGGTAGCTGAACATACTGCCGCATATGTTGCATGCTGCAGCTGCTGAATTCTGCCCAGGAGTCATACCAGGAATTGTGAACACATTGGGGGACAGCAAACTGTATATGTCAGTGAGGGAGCCATGTCAACTCTGTTGTCACAGCATACCCAGGGTGAGGGTACCCATAACAGTCCAGGTGAGGCATGTTCCTCAGGTACATATGTTATGTAATAGTGCCATCCAGAGAGTGGTGGGTGACATTTAGGATGCCTATACATATTTGTGAAGTGTGTCCCAACCCACAGGCCTTTGACGTGCTTATATGGGTAGCAGTGACTGCAGTAGCAGCAACTGGTTCTGCTTAAAATTGCAGGGCTCACTCATTTATTTGTTGCTTTGGCAAGCATGTACTTAACAAGCAACAGACTGGAATGGAAGCCAGGACTGTGAGAGGCAAAATGTACAGCATGCTAGGAATGACTGCAGTAACACCAACCAGTTGTGCTTAAAATTGCATGGCTCAGTCAGTTATTTGTTGTATTGACAAGCATGTACTTGACGTTCAACAGACTGGAATAGAAGCCAGGACTGTGGGTGGCAAAATGTAAAGCATTCTAGGAATATAACAGATTGAGCTACTGAGTCACTACTATAGCAGGTGTATTTGCAAGACATATGTTTGTCCATGCAGTCTGTTACACAGGATTGGCATGAAAATGTGTGTTCGGATGGGTATGACGTGTGTCACTGAACTGTCATGATTTTCTAATGTCAATCTGTACTGACTTTCCAGTACTTCAGCACAAAAAAATAGGTTTTTTGGTAACTGTGCCAAAAGTAGGTGGCACAACTGTGGACATTCTGCAACAGTCTGTGCAGTTGTCAGCTCTACCTGATATCCTAGCCCTCATGTACATCCAACAACATTTATTTGGCTGTGTACTGGTTTGGCATCTGCATGACAGTTCCAAGTACGCTCTCATTTTTACCATTATATGTACAGGCAGTGTGTCATTGGCACTCATGATATGTTTATGGAAAGAGATGATATGCTCTAGAGCTGAGTGGCCTAGTGGCCTAATGCACTATGCTGTAGTTGACAGGGTCTTGGGTTTGAGATTTGGCAGGGGTGAATTTTTTTGCTGATGTGCATCACTGATACTCGGGATATATGTTTGGAAACATGCATTGCTCTTCATCGCTGAGTGGCCTAGTGGGCTAATTCACTATGCGCCTAGTGGGCTAATGCACTATGCTGTGGTCGGCAGGGTCCTGGGTCCAAGACTTGCCAGGGTTGATCATTTTGCTAATGTGCATAACAATGTCAGAAAGACTGAAGGTGATTAAAATAGTTTTAAGTGAGTTTGCACAGGTTTGCCCTAAGTGTTGTGATGCAGTGCACTACTTAGCTCAGCTTAAACCCACACTATTTCCAAAAAAAGAAAAGAAAAAAGGGGTGATAGGAAAGTGGTGAAATGGGGGCAAGCAGGGGGAAAAACAATGTGAAAGGCAGGTAAGGATGTGCAGGATGGGTATAGGAAAGGAACATAGCTCTCCATTTCTTGTACAGCAACAGCTGTGCATGTTGTAGAGAATTTGGAGCCTCACATCCCAGAGAGAGGGATGTGGGTGACATAACTATGTTGATTAATTGCTGTAATGATTGATTGTGGGAAGTGTACATGGGGGTGAAATGGAGAGCTATGTATGGACGATATTTTTTTTGTGGGATAGATACCCATTTTTTTTAAGGAGAGAATGGAATGTTGCGGAAGGGATATAGGTACATGTGGGGAGGTAAGTTGGGTCAGAGATGTAGCATTTGCAAAAAGACAAGACAGATAAGACAGCAGACAGGGGCCATGTGCTCACAGATGGCAGTAGTGGGACTGAGCTCCCCACCCATGGGCAGTCACCACTGTTCCTTCACTGCCCCAAAGGTGGCTGTGCTGGGAGCTGGGGCCAGCCTGCCTTCCAGTTTGGCCAGTCTGCCCTCAATCTGATGCAGGTGATCATCAAATCCACAGTGTACAATCTTGTGCACCATCCCTGGTAGCTGTGGCTGGGTGACTACTTCCTCTTTGTGCCCACTTTCAGAGGCAGTTCCTCCAATAGGTGGTACAGGACCGATGGAGGGGTCAGCTCCAGGTTGGGTCCCAGATGAGCTGGGTCCCGGTTCCATGGCCGGTTGAGGTAGGGTAGGTGGATCCATAGGAGCCGACCTACCCAGTTGAGCTATGGTGTGATGTTTTTTTCAAAGTGTATAGGTTAGCAATGAACATAACATTTTAATGTTAGTTATAAATGCATGCCAAGTTGTTCCAGTTAACCCAGTAACATAACATTGCATAGCAGATGGAACACAACAATAAGTGGTATAACAGTCAGTATTGCAACAGCATGCCAGTAACAGTTATGGCAAAAGGCCAACAACATAGGTAATTCAACAGGGTATGTTAGTATACAACCATTGTAATATATAACAATAATAAAACAGAAGGCCCAACATAACATTTTGAGAACAACATATGTTAAAAGTAAGCCATACCCAATGTATAACATTAATAAATTATTACATGTCAGGGGAACATATATGAGTACCAAAGTGTACTGTGGACTGATGTAGTGTGGCTGTGCTATTGACATAAATCAAGTGTATGTTAAATCTGTGTCCAAGGGATTTGGCAACAGTGATCACAGTCCATGACAGCATGACACTTGAGAGACATGTATCATGCACAGTACAGAGATGTTACTCTTATCATGCCGTCCTTGGCAGGCATGTGGTTAGACTATCAGCAGACATTCACAGACACACCAGGCATACAGCCGTACCAAGATGAAACACAGTTTTATTCATTTTATTAACCTGTATTAGTACTGTACTTGTTGACGTTTTATATACTGATGCCTTATCACCTTGCTGAACAGCTGTGGTACATCTGGACACACAAATTAGTAACCCATTCAAACAGCAAGTACAGCCATTTATTTACCTGTAATTCCTGTGGGGAGAACTTCTGTTAACAATACATACCTGTTTCTATAAATATTTAGTAGTACGTCTCCCTGGATTTGAACCCCTGTTTGTGTGTGACAAAGTGTACATCATACCTAGTGTTTATCAAACTGAGTTACTGAGCCACTGATTTATTTATTTTATTTTATTTTACATTTGTTGACCGGGCTAGTCTAACTGGATATATGTCCATTTTCAGTAGAGGCCCGAGGAGATAAGCTCCAAGACATGAATAAAATACAATTACAAATTACAAGTAACAAAAAACAAAAAGCTAAAATTAGTAAGAAAAAAATAGCAAAAATAGTAAAAATATAATAAAAATAACCAAGCAATGGTAACGTGCAGTAAAGCATAGAGGTTAGCACAGGGTGTGTAAAGAGGACAAGAGTCATAAACAGTGCAAAAAGAAAGGTACAGGGACTTAGTACAGGTAAAGACAATAGTACAGAAAGGAAGTTAGTTGTGAAGTGATGTTACTAAGAATTTACTTGAAAAAAAGGTATGTAAGGAGAAGTGAAATGGTGTACAATAGGGAGATATGAGAGAAGTATAGTAAGAAGGAAGATGTAACAGTGGATAGTAAGCACAAGATAGGCAAGGTCAAGTATAAAGAGATAGATGGCTAGTCTGGTTTGGTACAGGGGCATAGCCAGTATGATTTGAGGTAAAGTTTAAGTCTGTTTTTGAAGAGTGATAAGGAAGTAAGTGAGGAGAAGTCATTAGGGAGAAGATTCCAGGATTTACCTACAGTATAAGAGAAGAGAGAATCCCCAGCCCTGTTATTAGATTTAGAGGTGTGTACAAGAAGTCTGTGTGAAGAGCGTAGAGACTTCAGATTTTTATAGGGGGTGATAAGGCTAAATAAACTAGGAGTATTAGAAGGTTTGTAAAGAATGTTGTGGGCAATGGTTAGTTGGTGAAACTGATGAATATCGATTGACTAATATGTGTCTAGAGCTCACCTGGTAACAAACTGTGACCTGGCAATAGAGGTAGAGTGTTATACAAGACTGCAGTGCCATATGAACACTCATGCATGAGATTCATGCATGACAGAGATAGTAGGTGAACTGCGCATTAATACATGGAATGCAGGTGAAGACAATTAACTCCTAGTGGGTGAAACTATGTGTGATGTGTACAGACCATCTCAGAGTGCTGAGTTTTGTACCTGACCCATATACAATTGCAGATGGTATATTTGCAGTCTACAGCTATTACAGTTTCATACTTGCTTGCAGCAGCGTTACTAACATCAGGAATGAATATAGCTGAAATACAATGGTTAACACAAGACAATCCTGACATACACACTATATATCTTGGTCATTCCTATTCTAGGTTCAGATCTTAGGGCAGAACAAATATCATAATGCATTATATCTTGCAGTACAGCTCCACATCTACAGTTTAGTAAAACACGTCTTTATTGGCTAACCTTCAGTCACTTTGTGGTATTATTCCCGTTTATACTTCACGGCAGTTGTGCTACTCGATTTCATGACCAACAGCCCAAAATACATACATATTGCACAACACAGCTTTATTAGGGGTGACATCATGCAGTGATTGGTATACACGAAACAGTCTTTATTGATGAACACTTCCTATAATGCAGGCGTTGCAATGCAGCTGTAATTCCGCAATTAATGCAGTAGAAACTTTATTTACTTAACATTATTCATGCAGTTGAACTTTATTTCCTTGACATTATTAGGGTAGTAGAAACTTTTATTTCCTTACCATTGTCAAGTATCATGCTTTCATGTTTATTAAAGTGTACTTGACATTACTCATTTATATCAGTCCAGGTCTATGACCACATTCATTGCAGTACACTCAAAACATAGTGGCAGTTACTAATGTACTCTTTCTTGTTTATATGACTACAGATTGCAAGATACATCTGTACTCACCACAATCTTGGCACAACCTGACCAGGCACCCTGCATGGGCCTCCAGGTTGTGAGCTCTCTCCTCTGCAGCTGTGGGGAGAGAAACACACCATTATGCATACCTGTCTATCACACATGCAGATTAGTTATTGGTAAAACAATGCTAACAATACTTACAAACTTGTGGGGCATTGTCATTCCTGGCATCTTGGATCCAAGAGGCCAAGAAATCCCCCTTCCTATACTTCAGGTCATCAGAATGGTGATGCACTTGCTCACCTGCGCAGGGGATACCAGTTGCACTGGTGAGGTCACATGCCAGCTGGTCCCAGGGCTCTGATTTGTATTCCAACCCCTGGTACTGGCCCTGCAGCAGCCGGATGTCATGGTCTTTTACAAGAAGTCCAACCATGACTCTGGACTCCAGAATGCTCCACTGCTGCACGTGGAGGCACGCACCCTCTCCAACTCCTGCGATAGTGTCTGCCAAGATCAAACTCCAACAGATTCTGGCTGTATTCCCACCTGTTGCACTTAAATAAGGCTGTATTCCTGCCCTTTGCCACCATTGGGCCATTTTTAAAAATGCAGCTCTTCTCTTAGCACCACACAAACACGCTGAGCTCAGCTGAGCAGTGCTTAAAAAGGTAATGCTTAGCAATGCTTAGCAGTGTGCAAACCAGCTTTAAAAAACCCCCTTTTTAAACCCGGGGGGGAAAAAGTGTTTTTGCCCTTACTGAATTTTTCATAAAAACCAAAAAAGCCCCCAAAAAAAACTTTTTTTTACTTTTAAATTCCCAAAAACAAACCAAACAGCCTTTAAAAATTAAGGGGGGTTTTGCCCCTTTTTTTCTTCAAAAAATTGAAATTTTTTTTTTTTTTTTTTTTTTTTTTTTTTTTTTTTTTTTTTTTTTTTTTTTTTTTTTTTTTTTTTTTTTTTTTTTTTTTTTTTTTTTTTTTTTTTTTTTTTTTTTTTTTTTTTTTTTTTTTTTTTTTTTTTTTTTTTTTTTTTTTTTTTTTTTTTTTTTTTTTTTTTTTTTTTTTTTTTTTTTTTTTTTTTTTTTAAAAAAAAAAAAAAAAAAAAAAAAAAAAAAAAAAAAAAAAAAAAAAAAAAAAAAAAAAAAAAAAAAAAAAAAAAAAAAAAAAAAAAAAAAAAAAAAAAAAAAAAAAAAAAAAAAAAAAAAAAAAAAAAAAAAAAAAAAAAAAAAAAAAAAAAAAAAAAAAAAAAAAAAAAAAAAAAAAATGGTTTCCCAACACCCATAAACCTTTTTGGGCCCTTCCTTTTCCTTTTGGTAGCTTTTTTACATTTTTAATTACTACCCCCTTGACATTAAACCAAAAACCTTTTTTTTCCAAACCTTCCAATCTGCTTTATTTTTTTAATTGTATACAATAAAATCTTAACATCTTTAATTCTGCCACATCCAGCTCAAACTCCTGCCTTTTTGTCAATGCCACTGTCTCCAACCCATATAACATAGCTGGTCTCACTACCCTCTTGTAGACCTTCCTTTCACTCTTATAGGTACTCCTCTGTCACAAATCACTCCTGACACTCTTCTCCATCCATTCCATCCTGCCTGTGCTCTCTTCTTCACCTCTCTTCCACACTCACCGCTACTCTGAACTATTGACCCCAAGTATTTAAACTCATCGACCTTCGCCACCTCTACTCCTTGCATGCTCACCATTCCTCTATCCTCCCTCTCATTCACACACATATATTCTATCTTAGTCCTGCTGACCTTCATTCCTCTTCTCTCTAGAGCATATCTCCAACTCTCCAGGGTCTCCTCCACCTGTTCCCTACTCTCACTACAGATCACAATGTCATCTGCAAACATCATAGTCCACGGGGACTCCTGTCTGATCTCGTCTGTCAACCTGTCCATCACCATTGCAAATAAGAAAGGGCTCAGAGCTGATCCTTGATGTAACCCCACCTCCACCTTAAACGCATCCATCACTCCCACCTCAGACCTCACCGCTGTCACACTACCCTCGTACATATCCTGTACCTCTCTTACATACTTTTCTGACACTCCTGACTTCCTCATACAATACCACAACTCCTCTCTAGGCACCCTGTAATATGCTTTCTCTAAGTCTACAAAAACACAATGCAACTCCTTCTGACATTCTCTGTACTTTTCCATCAACACTCTCAGAGCAAAGATCGCATCTGTAGTGCTCTTTCCTGGCATGAAACCATACTGCTGATCACTAATCATCACGTCCCCTCTTAACCTTGCTTCCACTACTCTTTCCCATAACTTCATGCTGTGACTGATCAATTTTATCCCTCTGTAGTTACTACAGCTCTGCACATCACCCTTATTCTTAAAAATCGGTACCAAAACACTTTTTCTCCATTCCTCAGGCAAAACACTTTTTCTCCATTCCTCAGGCATCCTCTCACTTTCCAAGATTTCATTAAACAATCTGGTTAAAAACTCCACTGCCATTTCACCTAAACACCTCCATGCTTCCACAGGTATATCATCTGGGCCAACAGCCTTTCCATTCTTCATTCTCTTCATAGCTATCCTTACTTCCTCCTTGCTAATCTATTGTACTTCATGATTTACTATCCCTACATCATCCAACCTTCTCTCCTTCTCATTCTCTTCATTCATCAACCTCAAAGTACTCTTTCCATCTCCTCAACACACTCTCCTCGCTTGTGAGTATGTTTCCCTCATTATCCTTTATCACCTTTACCTGCTGCACATCTTTCCTAGCTCGGTCCCTCTGTCTAGCCAATCGGTACAGGTCCTTTTCTCCCTCCTTAGTGTCCAACCTTTCATACAACTCTTCATATGCCTTATCCTTAGCCTTCGCCAACTCTCTCTTTGCCATGCACCTCATCTCCTTATACTCCTGTCTACTTTCTTCATCTCTCTGACAATCCCACTTCTTCTTTGCCACCCTCTTTCTCTGTATACTCTCCTGAACTTCCTCATTCCACCACCATGTCTCCTTGTCATCCTTTCTCTGTCCAGATGTGATACCAAGCATCTTTCTAGCCGTCTCCCTTACTAGCTCTGCTGTAGTTACCCAGCTATTTGGTAACTCTTCACTGCCACCCAGTGCCTGCCTTAACTCATCCCTGAACTTCACCTCACAATTACCCTTTTTCAATTTCCACCACTTGATCTTGGTGCTGCCCTCACACTCCTCCTCCTCTTTTTGATAACCAACGTCATCCTACAAACCACTATCCTATGCTGCCTAACGACACTTTCTCTGGTCACCACTTTACAGTCTCCAATCTCCTTCAAACTGGCCCTCCTACATAAGATATAATCCACCTGTGTGCATCTTCCTCCACTCTTGTATGTCACCCTATGCTCCTCCCTCTTGTTAAAATACGTATTCACCACAGCCATGTCCATCCTTTTCACAAAATCCACTACCATCTGACCTTCTGCATTCCTTTGTTTAACACCATACCTACCCATCACTTCCTCATCCCCTCTGTTCCCTTCACCAACATGCCCATTGAAATCTGCTCCAATCACCACTCTCTCACCCTTGGGTACAGTCATCACCACTTCATCCAATTCACTCCAAAACTTTTCTTTCTCATCCATTGCACACCCAACTTGTGGAGCATATGCACTAACAACATTCATCATTACACCATCAATTTCCAGCTTCATAAACATCACTCTATCCGACACTCTTTTCACCTCCAAAACACTCTCGGCATACTGTTCCTTCAGAATAACTCCTTTGCCATTTCTCCTCCCATCCACACCATGATAAAACAATTTGAACCCACCTCCGATACACCTAGCCTTACTCCCCTTCCATCTGGTCTCTTGCACACACACAATATACCAACCTTCCTTCTGTCCATCATATCAGCTAGCTCTCTCCCTATACCAGTCATACTGCCAACATTCAAAGTTCCGACCTTCACTACCACAGTCCTAGCCTTTCTCCTCTCCTCCTGCCTTCAGCCATGTCTTCTGCCTCTTCTCCTCCTTCGGCCAACAGTAGCCCAATTTCCACCAGCACCCTGTAGGCTAACAGTACTGGTGGCGGTCGTTGTTAACATGGGCCTTGACTGAATAACCTGTCTGTGTAATCACACAAAATTAAATCAGGGCTTACTAGTATATCTCATAAATATGTATTTGCACAATAATATTAATAACCTGTCTGTGTAATCACACAGTTATTTCATCAGGATTTAAAATAAGTCTCAGAATGTGTATTTACAAAATAACCAGTCTGTGTATTCAAACCCTGCATCTACTGCACATGAGGCTTTCACGCTAACCACCATTCAGTTACATAGGGTTGTGAATTGCTGTTGTACTCATATATATATATATATATATATATATATCTTCACTAGTTTAAGCACCACTGATCACCATGGCATGCAGTGCAAACCCACTCAGCTATGCTTAAACTTGGTATTCCATTTATAATTGAATCCATCTGGTTTCTATTTTTAGATGTCTGGCACATGTCCATTGCTAAGCGCCATGCTGCACTACACAAACACACACAAAAAAAAGCTATTTAAATTTTATTTTCAGTGCCTTACACTGAATATTCGGCACTTTGACAGTGGAGGGGGAGTGTTACCCATTTCCGCACACTGTAACACACCCCCTACAGTGATTCTCTAACCATGTTACATGGCTCTCCCTAAGTAGCACACCTTCATTAATATGCAAGGTGCACTGCCGAGGGGGAGGCGCAAACATGGCAACAGTACCTTCCGTGTAGAACTTATACTATTGCTACATGGATTTTATTAAATCCCCAGAATTGTTTTATGCTCAATAATATGAGAATTTGTTTTTTTGCTATAGACGTATATATATATATATATATATATATATATATATATATATATATATATATATGGGATCCCTAGGGAATATCGAAATTCCACAATCCTGAGACTTGAAATCCCGTTCTGGAATCTGGAACATTAAAAAAAAAAGTAAAACATCCAATAAACTATTCTAGCCTGTATGCAGAGGGCAAGCACCCCTGCACCCCTCACATGGGGGGCTGTGCACCCCCTACCCCCTGCAATTTAAATATACTAACTCTGAGATCGCACTACAGTGGAGTGAATGGCAAAGTTCCCATTCCACACTGTATGGCAATCCCCATTCACTACTTTCAAGATTCCGCAATCTCGAGATTTTGGTCCTCGGGATTTCAAGTCTCGGGATTGTGGAATTTCGATATTCCATAGTGACCCTATATATATATATATATATATATATATATATATATATATATACACATACACATACATATATTGACTTGCTGTTATATTTATAAATGCCATCAGCCATATATAGGATATGTGCACTATGCATATTATGTACATCTACAGTAGACTAAGACTAATAAGACTAAACGCAACTTAATTTAGCTGATCATGCATCATTTCCTGTGCATCATAGCTTGAAATTATAGCATTAATGATTTAAATCTGCATATACATTCAGGAATAATAAGTCATTGTGTAAAGTGCTGGTTACTAAGTGTTGTATTTATTTATAATGTGGAAATCCATAAATAAGCATTTGTAACTTTTTGTTATGGCAACAAACTTAAAATGTAGAGAGGTTTCCCTGGTCTCTGCAGCAGAAATTGCACTTTCCCATGTGCTCTTTGAGCATCTCACTACTGTCCCAACCCCCATGGAGATGTGCACAGGCCATTTCCCTTTTATCTTCTCCCTCCCTGTCTCTTCTAGTGTTAGAGCTGCTAACTGAACTATGTTCTCCTGGGCTGCAGTAAGGGCCCATCTCTTTGCTCTACAGAGCAATGCTTTAATTGTAGGTGTACTTTTTGAGATACATCTGCATCAGTCAGCCCAATCACAATTTTATTTGTTCATCTTTTTTTGCCATTAAACCCACAGTTTTCAGAAAGATTCACACAGATGTCTTACAAAAGCTTCAGCACATTCACCCTTTGCTTGTTCAGATCTGTAGGAACATTCCTATTCATTTGTTGTACTTCTCTTTGGTACAAAATGTTTGCTTACAAATTACCAACTCTCATTCATTACTCTAGCCTTCTGCAAATGAAAGGGAACTCTATATGGCCTCCACTTCAAGATACATAGAATAGAATATGATACAGTACTATTTCTTTATTTAATTTGGTCACCATTAAATTGTACAAGCATCTGTTTCCAGGCAGGCCAGCCAAAGGGTTTTAGAGGTCAAATTGCTCTACTGGGTTAAATTTCATCATTATCAAATAATTTTTCCCCTGGTTTGAACAGTTTGGATTCAGTAAACTGATGACTTTGCAAGGTAAACAAAAAATGTTATCCATAAAATATTTGACTCTGAGCTTGGCAGATTCACGTTGGTGGTCTGGCATTATTTTATAGCTAATAAAGCATTTTCTATAGTTATCATTCATCAAGTAGATTTTGGTTCTGACATTGTGTCAGGGCATACCTCTCAACTGTTGCTGATTGATGAGAACATCCCTGATTTTGCTCCTTATTTTTTGCCCTGCCCCTTCTAAAATGTTCAATTTTCTGGTACATTATTGAGGATTACAGTCAGTTGCTAATGCCAGGCATTAACATTTCATACTTCTTTTTCTTTGAAAAATACACATTAATACAAAACCTACTATTCTGTTAACTTTTTAAGTGAATTAGAGTAATAATTAAAAATTCTCCCTGACTGTGGGTCTTTGTCCCCCATTATTTTTGGCTTTATCTAGACTGGGGTATGTATCAGACAGCACACTTAAAGTTACCCAGTGATTTTCATTGGTGGTTTTAGAAATGCCAGGTTAGTCAAACAGGAAACTTTTATTCTGATCAACATGGCAGCTGAATAAAAATGATGTTAACACTTCTGGCCTCTCGCACAGAACTAACTGAAGCTGATAAAAGTCGTACATTATGAGTTATGTCCAGCCTTAAAATGGCAATACCATACAATAGTCTCAACGTGGTAATGTCTATACTATATATTCACAATATATACAATATAGCAGCTTTATTTCACTTATAATTCATGCTAACAAAATATAAACTATGATGATATATACACAAAACGTGTATTATATACAGTGCATTACTATTTTAAAGCAAGATAAAGCAAAACACTGTGTGTGTGTGTGTGTGTGTGTGTGTGTGTGTGTGTGTGTGTGTGTGTGTGTGTGTGTGTGTGTGTGTGTGTGTGTGTGTGTGTGTGTGTGTGAAGTGGGGGGAGTGGTGTTATTTTTTCCCCAGAGATTTGAGTAGCAGATGTTGGTACGTTATGCCTGTTAGTTTTAGAGAGTAGCAGAAAGATTTGTGCACAAATGTAAACCAAAAATATTTTGGGAACAGTAAGGCACTGATTATCTTCAGCCTGATGCAAGCATTTAAAAAGTAACTGATTCTGTGAAAGGAATTAAGTCATTTTTCAAATGTTTTTCTTTAATTAGCGAACTAATATGTTTCTCAAACTTCTGTTATGAAATGTACAGACCTCTTAGGTATTCTGCAGAGTTTTCAGTTAGTGGTCCCATCAACTTAAGCTATAAGCAGCTAAGAATTTAAATCCTGAAAAGTCGTTTTTATGAAAAATGCAAACATTTTATTCTCAGTTTGTTTAGCAGAATACCAGAGTCACATACTCAGGTTTCAAGACTGGTAAAACTTGCTTGTAGTTTGGTCTACATGTGTATATTTGAATCAAGTGGAAGATCTAAGGTGGGCTTATTTGCATACCTCATTAGCCGATTATCACTATTGTGTCTCTACATGCCATAGAGGACAGTGGAGAATAACAGTGGGCCAAACACTGACCCTGTGGGGCAATAATACAGAATTGGAATTATCCCACTTGACTATTTTCTTTTGAGAGTGCAGCTAAACAGTAAATTACGTAGATCATTCCCTACCAGCCTTGGAAAAAGTGGTTTATGGTTTAACAATATTTCGGTAAATCTGAAAAAATGAATGCCATTAATCTTTCAGAGACCAGCCTGGTGCAGATATAGTTTGAAGCACAATATAAAGCTGCTTTTTTCCTTCACTTCCTAATTAGAAGTCATATTAATATTATCATCAAATGTAACTGATTATTCATTTATGAATGATTTCCTCTATAACATTTGCAAGTAGGTAGAAAAGAGAAACGGGACTGCAGCTATTATTTTCCACTGTGATACCAACATTGTGTAGGACATACTGCGGCTTCCTTCCAAATATCTGGTAAAGTCATTACACTGAGGTGGCGAGCAATAGGTGTCTAGATAGGATGCCATCAGTACTGTGGACAGAGGTGCTCTAATTCTGGATAAAGGTTTGTTCATCTGAGATCTGCTCATCATCTACAGCTGAAAACTCAGTCAGAGGACAACTCAGTTTCTTTTTTTCAAAACAAGTTTATTGTTTTAACATATAAGAGAAATATCATAACAATTTTATACAAATAATTAAAAATAGGTATTATTATAATATTCAACAAAACAACTAAAGTATTTACAAAGACATCCACTACAATCAGATCAATTAATTAAACTAAAATACTGTGCTATTGAAATTAGAATTTTTTTAACAAATTTTGTAAATTATCCCATACAATAAAATGTGATGTTTTTCTAGTTGTTCTCATTCTAATTGTGTTTATTTCCATATGACACATTATATTCATAACATTTTTAAATTCATTGAACGAAGGAGGTGTATCTGAAATCCAATTTCTAGTTATTATTTTCCTAGCCACTGCTAGGATAGACCATAACAAGGGAAGCTTAATCTTTTAAACACATTGAGGTACAGCTGTGTTGAATAATATAAGAGACTTAGAAATAATGAAATTATCTGTAAAAAGAGCCTGCAAAAATTCATTAATTGACTTCCAGTATTCTTTCAACTTCATACAGTCATAAAACATATGAGCCCAGTCAGCATTAATTTCTACATTACATCTCATACATAGATTATCTTTATTATTAATTTTATTCATCATCAAAGGTGTATAAAAAGATCTATGTAAAAATTTCCATGTATAAAGTCTCCAGACAATGGAAGATGTAGTTCTATAAGCAGATTCCAATATATATTGTTTATCTTGTTGAGTTGGTAATAGAGGTGAAATAATTCCAGTATGAATCTACATTGTAAAAAGTTTCTTGTCTGATAATTTTATGTATATATGAAAGTTTACCTTTATCAGAAACTTTATGCTGTAAATTTATTATCAAGTAATCAATCAGTTTTGGAATAGATTCTTTAACTGTTATAGACATTAGATCTATTCTATCAATGAGATGTTGTCTAAAGATCTGAACCTCTAACCAGCAAGTTTCTCTTAGATCAAATTCTTGTTTTAAGAAATCTAGATTTTTAACTTTATTATCAGATATCAGCTGATACCAGTACTTTAGATTATTATCTATAGCTAAATGAGCTCCTTCAGAAGTAGATGACATAAGCATACCCTGAGTATAAATTATAGGAATACAATAAAATTCCATTCCCTATACTTAGGGTGCATGAATATAAAGTTACGATAACTAATAATAATATGTAATGGGTAACAGACCATATGTTTAGGTGTAATAGGTGAAGTACAAAATTCCTTTAGCAACCACAACATGGAGTTATTTATAATCATATTTTTATGTGTTAAGGAGATTTTCATGAAGTGCATACTAATTAGCTCCCAATAATCTTTCCATTTTATGACATATGACGGATCTATTAATAAAGTAATAACTTTTATAATAGAAGAGATAATATATAAATTAAAGTCTGGAAAAGAAATACGCCCTTGAGACCAGCTATTAGTATGTTTCTTTAATGCAATCCTAGGTCTATTAGGTGCCCATAAGAAATTTAACATTAGTGTATTCAGTTTCTTGATAGTTATTTTTGTAGGTGAAAGTATTATTGATTGTATTAAGTATAAAATCTTGGGGAATATTATCATTTTAATAATTGTAAGTCTCTCCTCCATAGTAAAAACATATTATTCCAGGTATTAAAAAGATTTTGTATATTAAGAAAACAGGTATTATAGTTATTATATATAATAGATTTAATATCTTTAGATAGTATTATACCTAAATAAGTTATCTGACCTGAGTTGGGTACATATTTAGTAAAATCACTAATGAGAGTATTTTTTCGTGTATATATAGGTAGTATTTTAGTTTTTCTTCATTGAATATTAAACCAGAAATACTTTTAAAATTCATCATTTTATCAAATAAAGACTGCATAGAATAATTAGATCCTGCTGATGTAATTAGAACATCATCTGCTAAAAGTTGAATTTTTGATGTTGTATTTTCTTCTATTTCAAAACCCTCTATGTCAGTACTGTTTCTAATCAAATTAGCCCAAGGCTCCATTACTAAAGTGAATAATAGTGGAGAAAGTGGACATCCTTGCTTTGTACCTTTAAGAATGGGTATTTTTGTGAAACATATGTTCCTACCTTAATATAAGCCAGCTGCCTTTGTATAAATGCTCAATTAAATTTACAAATGCATCAGAGAAATTTGTGCATTTCAGTAAGGTAAACAGATAGTCCCAACTTACTGAATCAAATGCTGAACCTATATCAAGACTAATAAGTGTTAAATCTTTCTCTTTTCTATTTGCAAAATCAATTACTGTTAAAGTTCTTCTTATATTATCAAGAGTATTCCTATTTACAATGAAGCCCGTCTGATCTATGTCTATAATGCCGGGATAATTGTCTTCAATCTATCAGCAAAAATACTCATAAACATTTTATAATCAACATTAAGTAATGAGATGGGTCGATATGAAGAACATCTAGTTGGATCTTTATTAGGTTTTAAAATTGGTGAAATAAATGTATATTGCCAAGATGGGGGTTATTAACTCAGTTTGGGCCAGAATAAAACCTTATGTATTAATGAATATGTAGTTTTAGAAAGGATTTTATATATCTCTGGTATAATACCATCATTACCCGGTGCTTTGTTTGATTTAAGCTTATTTATTTGTGTAATAACTTCTGTATATGAAATACTCTTGTCCAATAGTTTAATCTGTTGTTTATTAAGCTTTTTATTCATGTTTGTGGTTATAAACTCCTTTATTTTATCTTTAGGTTCCATGTTAATGTTGTTATGGTTAATCTTGTGAAAGTGATTTCTAAATTCATCCAGTATTTCTGGTATACTAGAAACATTCTTCTTTTTCCTTAGAGAAAAGATTTCTTTGATATGGTTTTGTTTATTCAATCTTTTGTTTTATTTTTAAGTCTATGTAAGTATTTGGGGCTTATTGAATAAGACAAAACTTATATTTCTAAAGTTATTTTAACTTTATGAGTTAAAATTTCTTTTGTATTTCTCATTTAGTTTGTTTATTTCTTCAATAACTTTCTTGTCCATAATATTTTCTTTATTATTATGTTTATAAGAGTCTAGTTTACTTTGAATATCTAACAATTCCTTATCCCAAGATTTCCTTTTGTTAATATACCATCTGATACTTTGTCCATATAGATATGATTTTAAGGCATCCCAAACATAGACAATGGAGACTTCAGGAGTATTATTTATGTCTAGAAAATGTTGTACTTCTGAAAGTATATATTCTTTATAGTCTTTTAGCTGAGTTAAGTATGCTGGTATCCTTTGATCTGAACATTATGAGTATTTTTATCATGAATTCAAAACAATTGAGTTATGATCAGATATAGGACATGAAATGATTTTGGAATTAATTAAATCTGTTACCATCTGGTTAGAAATAAAGACCCTATCTATTTTGAATAAGTTTTGTATCTGTTAGAAAAAAGGTGTATGGTAATGATTTTGACTCTATCTGATTATTAATATCATTCAAATGATAAGAATTAGCAAAATCATTTAAATGTTTTGCATTAGATGTAATTCTTCTTTTCTTTATAGTGGTAGTATCACTTTCATGTAGTATACAATTAAAATCACCAGCTAAAATAATATCCCTACAGAGAATGATATGATCTTATCAATATGATGTTTCACTGTATTAATACCAATTCCAGGTATCCAATATACATTAATTAAAGTGTAAGTCTTCCCATTAATTTGTATTGTAACCATACAAAACATTCCTTTGTCATCCTGATAAGACTTAATGGTTTTAGGAATGGGCATACTTTTATTCCATAAAATAGCCACTCCTCTTTTTTCTGAGTGTGCTCTGAACTAACCAATACTGTATACTTATTAGTGGCTAGTTTATCAATATCTTTTTCAAGAGATGGGTTTCTTGCAGGAAGACTAGATTGGCCTTGTGTAGATTAATGTATCTTATTAGGCTTGCCCTTTTACACGGATTATTCAATCCATTAATGTTTAAAGAAATTCCTTTTAAAGATGTCATTTGGCATTTTTAAAACTCAAGAATCTTATGATCGAAATAACAAATAACAAGATAAATAATGTTACATCTCCTCTTTAGGTGTACCTTTAAACATAGCTGTATTTATTAAATCTCTTATGGGATTTTGTATAGGATTCAATTTTGTTTGTAGTGACAATGAGTGTACAAAATATATTGTGGATGTCAAAACTATATACATATAACAATGAACAAGTGAAAATAATGTAAGGATTAAACCTTGCATCCCGCCTGAGTTGAAAACTCCAACTTAGAGCAGTATTTACCACTCAAGTTAACCCCTACCCTAAGCAGCAGTACCTCAGCTACCACCTTATCAATTTAATACTAGTTATATTTAACTGAGGTTAACAGTTTTCAATTCAATTATCTATCAAGACAAAACTACACATTTGGTAAAACAGCATCATATAAACTAAAATAAACTTTTTTTTTTTTTAAAACTGTTCATACTATTATATAGATCTATGTAATATATAACACTTGTATTCTAATAGCATTCAAATAATCTTAATGTTAGAAATCAAGAGGAGAGAAAATTATGTTCTAACATTCATTTAAATCAAAAACTTTGGCTAATATGATTCAGACATTACATGCATTAAGATGCATCTATTTTCTGTCATGTGAATTCTATCAACAGCTTCCAAAAATCTTGAATTGTTTGTATATGAGCATTTACTTAAACTCATTATTGTCAATAGAGTAAAATATTGTATTCATAAAATTATTATAAATCATATTGCATAGTTATGCAGATTCTCAGAAACACCTATGTTATTACCTAAAAAAAGCCATCACACACATAAACACAGACACACACATACATATATACACACATACATATACACACACACACACACATATACACACATACGCACACACACATACACACACACACATACCCACACACACACACACACACACACACACACACACACACACACATACATATATACACATACACATATACATATATACATACATACACACACACACACACACACACACACACACACACACACACACACACACACACACACACATATATACACATATATCTGATCTCACCGAGCCGTGCCTCTGCAGAGCACCATCCCACTTGCCGTCCCCAGAACAAATCTGTCCGCTTCACACAAAATAATGCACAGCAAACACACACTAGCAACCAGATTTTACAATCATGCTAACCTACTGCTTTAAAATATATCACATGACATTTCTTCCAGAATAGAGTTATAAGATTATTTATGCTTGTCAATCAGATGAATTAAATGAGTTATAGTAAAGTATATGTTTGGGACACAAGTTTTTAACACAGATTATTATGCTACTGTTAAGTAGATTTTCAAAACATTTAAATAAATGTTTCATTTTCTATGCCTTCTAAAATAAGATATTTACTTGCTACAAGAAACTACATCATCTAAACTCATCATAACTGACACATTTTATGAATATAGTATTTTTCCTGAATCTGTGGTGTGTCAGTGTGATAACCTTGTCAATGTTTATACTAACTGCTTTCAGTTTCTCTGTGAAAATTCTGTGAGTGAAGCTTCTGAGGAAACTCATGGACACTGTGCATGAGACAGCCCACATCCCAGATTGTCTCCCTTAACATTTTGGGAAACTTATTAAAACTTGTGGCAAACATTCATTTTGTCAATAGAGTAAAACATTGTATTCATAGAAATCATTACAGATCATATTGGATAGCCATGCAGACTCTCAGAAAAAAAGCCATCACACTCACACACACACACATACACACACATACATATATATATATATGTATATATATATATATATATATATATATATATATATATATATATATATATATATCTGATCTCACTGAGTTGTGTCCCTGCAGAGCACCATCCCACTTGCTGCCCCAGAATAAATCTGTCTGCTTTATACAAAACAATGCACAGCAAACACATATTGGTAACCAGATTTTACAATCATGCTAACCTACTGCTTTAAAATATATCACATGACATTTCTTCCAGAATAGAGTTATAAGATTATTTATGTTTGTCAATCAGATGAATTAAATGAGTTATAGTAAAGTATATGTTTGGAACACAAATTTTAACACAGATTATTATGCTGCTGTTAAGTAGATTTTCAAAAACATTTAAATAAATGTTTCATTTTTTATGCCTTCTAAAATAAGACATTTACTTACTACAAGAAACTACATCATTTAAACTCATTATAACTGACATATTTTATGAACAGAGTATTTTTCCTGAATCTGTGGTGTGTCAGTGTGATAACCTTGTCAATGTTTATACTAGCTGCTTTCAGTTTCTCTGTGAGAATTCTGTGATTTGAAGATTCTGAGGTAACTCAAGGACATTGTGCATAAGACAGCCCACATCCCAGATTGTCTTTCTTAACATTTTATGGAAACTTATTAAAAACTAGTGACAAACATTCATTTAGCAGTGTAAATGCATCTAAACATGACAGAACCTCCACAATGTATTCCACAGATCATCACAGCTTCTATGCAAGTGAAATTAAACTCAAAATTACCAACAAGCAATAAAACTCAGCATTCTTCTCCCAACTCAATTTTCATACAAATCCTATTATTCACTGTGCCCACACAGTCAAAAGCATTTCTATATATTAATAAAGAAAAGAAAAGAGAGTAGAAAATAAAAGGGAGTGAGGCAGAAATAAAAAATGTAAGAGAAAGCTGTAAGAAGTATATACAATGGAATGTTACTTACTGTTTATATTAATAGAGTTAAAATAAAACATATTATTTACTCTTATTTAGTTCTGATTATTATTAGTTAAAGCATGACAGATTATTTACAAACAAGCATAAGCAGTATAATCAAGAAAGTATAATTAGAAATAGCATTTGAAGAACTTATAAACTTTTACAAGAAATAAATATGTTATTATTCTATTAATGATATTTTCATTACTGTTCTCTCCCTGCCCTCCCCCACCCTTTACCCACTACATAATCTAAATAGAATGTCATTGTTTAAACAAAGAAAATAATAAAAGAAGAAGGAAAAAAAAAAAAGATAAAGATAAAAAAATGTATCAAATTACTAACCTTACTTTTTTCAGAAAGAAAAACAAATCGAGTCACAGCCTGCCATTAAAGACAACTCAGTTTCTTGAGTTACGCAGATGGAAGAACTGTACAACTGGGTGGTAGATCAGGTGAAAATTGTATTCTGGAATTTTAACCCCTTTGCAGTACAGCTGCTTCCATCATCAGAAACAGATGAAAAGTTAGACTTTATTTCCTGGATTAAAGAGTGTACTAATATTTCTAGTAATTTCGATTAGACTTATAAGGAAATAACACTTGTATTTCTTAATTGCTTACAGGTGATCCTAAGCACTGGCGGCTCTGCAAAGTGATACACATCGAGATTCCATGAGTTACTATGCTTCAGCATTAGCAATCTTAGTTGCTTAAGTAATTCTTGGTATGGGAATTTACTTTATGTGAAAGCTTTTTAGAGAAGTGACAGTATTACTTGCCCACTGTGTGTGTGTGTGTGTGTGTGTGAGTGTGTGAGTGTGTGTGTGTGTGTGTGTGTGTGTGTGTGTGTGTGTGTGTGTGTGTGTGTGTGTGTGTGTGTGTGTGTGTGTGTGTGTGTATACTGGGGAAGGTATATTAAGAAACAGTGGAAAACTGCATTGAATAATTCTGATATTGTGCAGCTGGTGATATAGAATAACATCTTGAATAATTCAAGGCTGCACTCATTTATACATCTGACCCTGATTTCTTATGTGCTAAATGGATTTGCATATTTATCCAGACTACAAAAGCTGGACATGGAGTGTTAATGGTGTCTCCTGCAGTTCTAAATTTTTTGGGGAAAAGCCAAGTATTTTGTTGTGTATGTTGTTTGCCACAGATGACTAATCAGAGTTCATAGTATAATATCAATATCAATGTACCTTTTGGCATGTATTTGACTGAACATATCACTTAATTTGAGAGATCTCTGATATTTGTAACTAAAAAGATCAGTGGCCTCAAAAAATTGGGACAGACTGTCAGCCCTCTAACTTTGTTCAGTCTCTTATAGAATCACCCATGGAGATATCTATATTTTCAAACCATAAACGATTCAACCCTCTATGACCTCCTGTTCATTTATTAAACAAATAATACCTCAAATGCCCAGTGAAAGGAACTAAACGTCCATCATTAGATAAATAAAACAAGCTGACATTATAGATTCATATTGCACTGTAACCCCATCTTCTGGAACCAAATTCTATTGAATGTCATACCTGGCAGCACCCTTGCCATCCTCAAGGTAAGCTAAATAATTGAATGAGCACCCTGGAATTCTCCCCTCGTCTACCTTCTCTGATCCTCACTGAGATTAGAGGAAACTTTTGAATAATATTTTTTACTAGGTTTGTAACAGTCTGCAGACTGATTGCCTAGTACATGCCTATTAACCTGTGACCGTATGATAGAGATTATAGCATGCAGTGACCTTGACATGTTTAAGTATAAATGCCCCAGCAGAGGTAAGAGTCAAACTATGAGTGCAAAGGTCATAGCTAGGTTCTTGCAACGGTAAAGCATATCTATGATGTGTGTTATAATAATGAACCAGGAGAGGCAGAAGAAAACTCTTGTTGTGAAGAGTGCTCATCCTGGAAAGAGGTATAAAGAACATGCACATTTAGGGGAGTGTAGGAAGAAAGAGGGCCAAGGGGGCAGTGGAGGTGCTAGACAGCAGGAGAGTATTGGCAGGCAAGAATGGACAGGATGAACATTACAGGAATCAACACCTAATGTTGATTTTGAGAGGCTGTGTACTAAAGCATTAAAGATAAAGTATGGGGGCAAATGGAGAAAAAAGTATGGGGCAAATGGGGACAAATGGGGAAGAACTATTCTGAGTCAAAAATGAGGACTTAGCTTGGAGAAAACAGGGAAGGGGGTTGGTGCAAAGTAACCTGCAAATGAAAGAGACTGAGGAGAATGGAACTTTGTGTGTGTGTGTGTGTGTGTGTGTGTGTGTGTGTGTGTGTGTGTGTGTGTGTGTGTGTATGTGTTGTGGGGGGGGGACTGAAGTACACGAAACAACAGAAGAGAGAAGGGGGAAGGGGATGGATGAGCATGTCTTCCAGACAGAAGCGGGAGGGGAAACCTTTTGACTGTCTATATTATCTTCACCATTAAACATAGAGATCAAATTCCAGGCTGTCCATCGAGGAGGCTTTAGAGTAGGAAAAACAATAAAGACAAGACAAAAACTACATATCCAGATCAATAGTGCAATGAGATAGAACCTTAACTGTGACAAACATTACCTGGGTTTTAAAAAAATGAAAAGACCAATGGTTAGACCACAGCTGAAGATAAAAATGGAATAATCCACGTCAGGAAATAAATCACTTGCAGCTTCACAGTAGTGCCCTTTATAAAACCAAAAGTTGTAACTGAGATGTAGTAGTCAAGGTAGGAAACGGTTCACTTGCAGTTTCACACCACTTTATTAAACAAGAGTAAGCGCTTTCGCGATCTAAGTCAGCTGATCACTTCTTCAGACTCATAAAAACAGTTAAAACATTGGTATTTAAAATATGGTTCAACCAATGAAAACACATATAGAACTATGACATAGACTAATTAAAATTGCATACATCAGTACATTAATTTGCCTTATATTCTGCATAAGATGAAATAAAATATACATATAACAGACACATTTTATGTAATAATCCATATTACTTAATGTTTTAGTGGTCTGGATTTTAAAAAAGTTTCAAGGAAACATCATTGTTCAATCCAGGAGACCTATCTGCCTGAAGTAGTAAAATCGATCTTTGTTCGCTTCCTCTACCTTATTCCTTATATCACCTCCTCTTACTTTTATTTATTATTTCTAAAACCATGAAATTAAAAATATGTTTCCTATCTTCTTCTTCCACATGCTTTGCTAAAACACTTGTGTCTTTTTTATTTCTTATATCTCTAAGGTGTTCAAGGATACGTTCCTTTAGACACCTATTGGTTTTGCCTATATAAAAGGCATGACAGACAGTGCAGAAGCTGAAATAAACCAAATTTTGTGTTCTGCAGTCAGCATAAAGATCTATATCAATTATAAATCCTAGTGTAGGATGTTTATATGTAGATTTATTATATAAATAGTCACATGCTGTAAAATTTCTGCAAGGAAAAGTCCCCTGCCTATCAGATAGGATAATTCTTTCATTGTTTCTGGATTTATAACAGAGTTGCCTTTTTAAGGACCTCTTATTTCTAAAAGAAAAGCTGGGTCTATCTTCTAACAATTCTCTCAAGTCAGGATCCGACAATAAAACATTCCAATTCTTCTCAAAAATATTACAGAACCTTTTGATGTCACTTGAATAAGTTATAGGGGATCTAACTTTAAAATCATGACCTTCCTTGCTTTTAACATCTTCTATAGTATTTGAGAAGAGCGGTTTACATCTCCCATCCCTATTTTCAATGGTATATTTAGAGCTTTCATTTATGTCTTTCTTACTATAACCTCTGTTTAAGAAGTCTTTCTCTAATATAGTCATTGTCTTCACAAAGCCTTCATCTGTATTATGTAAGCGGCTTATTCTCATATATTGTCCTTTCACTACATTTTTGTGTACAAATGTTGGATGCATACTAGTCTTATGTAAGATACTATTTCTCCATGTAGACTTTCTATACATCCTTATTGTAAGTTCGTCTAACGCTGTTTTCTTAACCAAAACATCTAGGAACTCAATAGAGTCCCTGGAATGTTGACTAGTGAATCTTAAAAATTCAGTGGTGCTATGTAAGTACTCCACCATCTCTTGCAACTCTTCACTAGTACCATCCCATAACAGGAAGACGTCATCTACAAAACGTATATACCATACAATTTTGCCAGCATATTTATTGCTAGCACTTAATACATGATCTTTTTCCCATGCAGCCAATGCTAAGTTGGCATAGCTGTTAGCACAAGCCGTGCCCATTGCTACACCAACTTTCTGTAGATAAAACTTGTCATTGAATATAAAGACATTATTTTCTAGGACAATATCAAGCAACTCACATTTCCTTGAAACCTTTTTTAAAATCCAGACCACTAAAACATTAAGTAATATGGATTATTACATAAAATGTGTCTGTTATATGTATATTTTATTTCATCTTATGCAGAATATAAGGCAAATTAATGTACTGATGTATGCAATTTTAATTAGTCTATGTCATAGTTCTATATGTGTTTTCATTGGTTGAACCATATTTTAAATACCAATGTTTTAACTGTTTTATGAGTCTGAAGAAGCGATCAGCTGACTTAGATCGTGAAAGCGCTTACTCTTGTTTAATAAAGTGGTGTGAAACTGCAAGTGAACCGTTTCCTACCTTGACTACCACATCTCAGTTACAACTTTTGGTTTTATAAAGGGCACTACTGTGAAGCTGCAAGTGATTTATTTCCTGACGTGGATTATTCCATTTTATCTTCAGCTGTGGTCTAACCATTGGTCTTTTCATTTTTTTCGCTTGAGGTGTATACCAGGCGTTTATCCAGCTTTTGTTTTCCTTCACGTGTTTCTTGGACTGTATTTAAAAGCTGGGACATGGCTGAAGGTAATGACAACAATAAGAATCAATGTGAACGACTAGTTGGACTACTACATATATACTCCAACCCCTTGATGCTAAACCCTATTTTTCCAGTGAATGAAAGAGAACAAGTGGACTATGATATGCATAAGAAGTTCACTGAACTGTATAGAGATCTGGAGAATAAGTTATATAGCTTTAAAAGGCTACAGTGGCAAAGTTTCATCTAGAAGCATCATTAAAATATAAAATAGTGCCAAGAGGTCTCAGAGTATTAAATATGCCTACTTATGGTGAGACCTACCCTGAATTACTTCAAAAATGGCAGAAATTAAATTTACAGCTTAGCTATGATTATATGCATTTGCTTATAGAATTTTTTAAACCACAAGAAAAAGAGCTAGCCGATGAGATAAAGAGGCTACAAGAACAACTGACTAATAATTTTCCTATAGAGGTACTAGGCAGGAAATTAGATGAACTTGCTGACAGTATACAGGGTATGATAAGAGGTTGCAGAATACTAAAACTAAAAAATTGCAAAGGGACCTCAATGACTTTCAATGTAAAGAGGTCCTTTCGTGGCCAAGAAGAACAGCTGTGAGTACAGAAAATGTAGAAAAAATGACTACAGTACAGATTTCTGAAAATTCAAATATGCATAGTACTGTCCCTTTAAATCAGAATCCCTGTGAGAACAGTGATGTCAGCACAGAGAGAGTATGTATAGAACCTCCCACATTTGAAAATGGTGGAATGGCAAAAGAAACTTTCCAAATGTCTTGCACTAACAGGAGGATGGATTCCAGTGTTAATTCTGATTCAGTAGCTTTTTTGGAGCAAAAGGAAGCTACACAAACCTCAATCCTTCCATTTGTGTTAAAGAAGGCGCTGCCAATAAGGGACAGGTCGAGCAGCAGGAATCAAAGAGGGAGAACGCGATTACAGCAGAGAGAACGAGTGACTCCTGCATATATGAACACCAGGAGCAAGAACCAACAAAAAACTTGGTAATTAATATATCTAGCTTTTCTTTAACTGATGCACAAGCCTTGTTGTTAAATAGAGGCCTGAACTTTATTCCAGCACAGAAAACAGTATTAACTGATTTATTAAAAGAGCTGAAGTTATTTTCTCGTAACCTAACACTTAAAACCATGTTTAAAAGAAATGTATTTGATAATATGTTTAAACAACCTAGTGCCTTTGTACCCAAGATACATCCCACAGTTGAAACTTTCACTAATGTGTGTGAACATGAAATTAGAGAGAGGCATGCTTAAAATCTTCCACCTAGATTTTATAACTTGAGTAAATCAGAAACTGAAGCACTGTCAGAACTAAAGGATTCTCACAGCATTGAAATTAGGCCTGCTGACAAGGGGCAGTGTAGTAGTAATGGATAAGGTTTTTTATTACAAGAAAATGATGGAACTTTTGAATGATACAGATACTTATGTTGAACTAAATGAGAGACAAGTACAAGGCATAATTGACAGGATATCTGTATATATTTTTGACTTATTGATTACTAATTATGTATCAGAGGAATTGTTTGACTACTTTCAGATAGAACATCCAACTATACCCATTATTTATGGTCTACCTAAAATTCACAAAGACATCACACAGCCCCCTATGAGACCTATTGTATCCAGTAAAGGATGGGCCACAGAAGCCATCTCAATTTATATTGAACAAAATTTACAAATAGTCCTAAAATCAGGTGAGACTATACTAAGAGATACAAAGGCATTTCTGTGACTGTTATATAATAAGACCAGGAATATTAATAGAAATTATATGTTTGTGGCAATGGATGTCACTTCACTGTTCACAGTGATACCGAATAAATGGGGTATTGAGAAAATACGTGATATTCTGACCTTGAAACAAGTTTTTCAAAGCACTAAGATTAATTTGATATGTGAGTTGCTTGATATTGTCCTAGAAAATAATGTCTTTATATTCAATGACAAGTTTTATCTATAGAAAGTTGGTGTAGCAATGGGCACGGCTTGTGCTAACAGCTACGCCAACTTAGCATTGGCTGCATGGGAAAAAGATCATGTATTAAGTGCTAGCAATAAATATGCTGGCAAAATTGTATGGTATATACGTTTTGTAGATGACGTCTTCCTGTTATGGGATGGTACTAGTGAAGAGTTGCAAGAGATGGTGGAGTACTTACATAGCACCACTGAATTTTTAAGATTCACTAGTCAACATTCCAGGGACTCTATTGAGTTCCTAGATGTTTTGGTTAAGAAGACAGCGTTAGACGAACTTACAACAGGGATGTATAGAAAATCTACATGGAGAAATAGTATCTTACATAAGACTAGTATGCATCCAACATTTGTACACAAAAATGTAGTGAAAGGACAATATATGAGAATAAGCAGGCTTACATAATACAGATGAAGGCTTTGTGAAGACAATGATTATATTAGAGAAAGACTTCTTAAACAGAGGTTATAGTAAGAAAGACATAAATGAAAGCTCTAAATATACCATTGAAAATAGGGATGGGAAATGTAAACCGCTCTTCTCAAATACTATAGAAGATGTTAAAAGCAAGGAAGGTCATGATTTTAAAGTTAGATTCCCTATAACTTATTCAAGTGACATCAGAAGGTTCTGTAATATTTTTGAGAAGAATTGGAATGTTTTATTGTCGGATCCTGACTTGAGAGAATTGTTAGAAGATAGACCCAGCTTTTCTTTTAGAAATAAGAGGTCCTTAAAAAGGCAACTCTGTTATAAATCCAGAAACAATGAAAGAATGATCCTATCTGATAGGCAGGGGACTTTTCCTTGCAGAAATTGTACAGCATGTGACTATTTATATAATAAATCTACATATAAACATCCTACACTAGGATTTATAATTGATATAGATATGCTGACTGCAGAACACAAAATTTGGTTTATTTCAGCTTCTGCACTGTCTGTCATGCCTTTTATATAGGCAAAACCAATAGGTGTCTAAAGGAACGTATCCTTGAACACCTTAGAGATATAAGAAATAACAAAGACACAAGTGCTTTAGCAAAACATGTGGAAGAAGAAGATAGGAAACATATTTTTAATTTCATGGTTTTAGAAATAATAAATAAAAGTAAGAGGGGAGGTGATATAAGGAATAAGGTAGAGGAAGCCGAACAAAGATGGATTTTACTACTTCAGGCAGATAGGTCTCCTGGATTGAACTATGCTGTTTCCTTGAAACCTTTTTTAAAATCCAGACCACTAAAACATTAAGTAATATGGATTATTACATAAAATGTGTCTGTTATATGTATATTTTATTTCATCTTATGCAGAATATAAGGCAAATTAATGTACTGATGTATGCAATTTTAATTAGTCATGTCATAGTTCTATATGTGTTTTCATTGGTTGAACCATATTTTAAATACCAATGTTTTAACTGTTTTTATGAGTCTGAAGAAGCGATCAGCTGACTTAGATCGTGAAAGCGCTTACTCTTGTTTAATAAAGTGGTGTGAAACTGCAAGTGAACCGTTTCCTACCTTGACTACTACATCTCAGTTACAACGTTTGGTTTTATAAAGGGCACTACTGTGAAGCTGCAAGTGATTTATTTCCTGACGTGGATTATTCCAATTTTATCTTCAGCTGTGGTCTAACCATTGGTCTTTTCATTTTTTTCGCTTGAGGTGTATACCAGGCGTTTATCTAGCTTTTGTTTTCTTTCACGTATTACCTGGGTTTTATTAAGATACCCAATTCCTGAGGAGTCATCTGGGAATCTGGAGTGAGTGACATTTTTGTTTAAATTAATGTCCTGGGGAGGGAGAGGTTTACCATGCAGGTTTATAAGTCTTACATGGAGACTAGGAACTCTAGTTTAGCAAAATGTAATATTTGTACATTGGGTGTTGGGTAGTATGGGGGGTGTTAGGGCATAACAAGCAGCTATTCACAGTGATGGCAACATATTAGGTTACCTTGATTACTTTTCTGTCTACTCCCCAAACACTCACACAAAGGGCTTTTTCTCATGTGAAGCCCTGGTCCATCAACAGTAAGATGAACAGGTGCTGGGGAGCTAAGAGTAGAATACTGAGGAGGGGCTTTGAGAAATAGCTGATGGTAGACAGATAAATAAATAAATAATTAAAATTACAAAGGCACTGTTTCATCAGTAAATTATCCCAACATGTAATACTTAGCAGAATAAATTTAGTAATAGGCGTAACTCATATAATTCATTGCAGGATATAGTTTTTCTAAATAAACTATAGAGAGCACAAAGTGTGATTAGCCTAGATCACTAGATCAACCTCTTTAATAGTATTCAGATCATAAATGCACTGATGTTTTCCACTTTAAACATGACAGAGTGCATAGAGCACTGCTACAGATGTTTTGTAATATAAAGAAAGATTGTGGCATACACTAGAAAACCCATATAGACTCAGCCAATAGCAAACTGCTAATTAGCCCATGAGGCTAAGTCAGCTGTCATTTGGCCAATGACTCATATATCTATTAACAACAACAAAAATAGCCTAAGCTTTTTTAAATCTGAAAACATCCTTATCATTTCAATGCATTTATAAAGCAATTATATTTATTGATATATGAATATAATAGTCTTTTGGCTTTTCCTGGTTAGGGGTCACCACAGCGGAACTCTGGTCTGCTCATGATTGGCAGTGGATTTTTATGGTGCCGACTTGCCAGCCCAATGCCCATCCTTCAACAAAGGCATGCCCATTCATGCTTGCTCCTACCTGCATGTCTTTAGTGTCACTCGACCGTGGGGAGGACATGCAGACTCCACACAGAAGGTGCACCAGCCGAGAATCGAACAGGAGAACCTCTTGCTGTGAGGCAACAACGCTAACCACTGCACCACCATGGCCTATATATATTGATATATGAATATATGCACTTATATGCAAATTAATAAAACTCAACAAATTTAAAGCACTTAGTTTTATTATATAATATAGGTAGTACTCCCTGACTCATCATATTTCAGTCATATAGTTGGTGATATAATACTATGCAGTACTTAATGATTTAAACAATGTCCATCAAGATATATCATGACAAAAACAAAATCTGTATGTATACTAAAAATAAAAGCTTTGCAGGTGTAACTTTTGTTTCTGTCATTGTTAACATTTCCTTATATATACATGAGAAATGTAAGTCATGATATCCAAAGCAGATAAGGAAACATCATCCCTGACCACTTGTCATGTCATTGTGAAAAATTCCTAAGGAAGATACTAGAAATCCGCTGTGTAGGAATGGACTAACTACTTGAGACACGTGCCTCAGAATGGGACACTAAGGAAGGCCCTGGGATATATATGTAGTTCAAGGGTGTGGAGGCTTGATCTCATGTCAGGAGTGCAAGGAAATATTTTTGTGTTTTGCATTCTTGGGAGTGTTGCTATTTTAAGTAGTGATCACTCAACGTTTTAGATGTTCTGGGGTCAAATAACTGCATGTCAATTAAATGAGACAATTATTCACACCAAACTCCATTTCAAGGACTTCATACAGGCATTGTAAAATCATTTTAGCGCAGTTTCTGTAGTGCTTGCTAATTGATTCGGATTCTGTAAGAATTATCAGTGTACAAGTAGGATTATACCTCAGAATATTACTTACATAATTGTTAAAGATTGCAGTTCATTGGTAATCAGGAGGTAGATTATGTCAAGTATTAGAGATATGTGTGTGATGTGAACCCGGAAAGCATAAAACTGACTTTTATCATACCAATAAACCATGTCTTAAACATTGCAATATCAACTGAAACAGCATCAAGAGCTGCATATGAATTTCAACAAAATGTGAATAAATTCACAGCTGTGATGTATTAAAAGGCAAAATTGTGTCTAGTCTGGTCCTGTCTCATACAGGGATAAAGCACTAACTATGGCCAGCGGAATACTGACATCCAGTTTTGGAACACATTACTGCATAGTTATGATCAAAGAATCACAATCATAATTCTTTGAATAATGTAAATCTTCAGAGAGAGAAAAATGTGTAAGAGATCTAAGTATTTTTCAGGTTTGAAAGGTACAAAACACTTAAATGATATCACACAATTCTTTGTAGTAAATGGAACTTTGGTTGCTCCAATATACTATGAGAGAAGAGGATAGACAAAAAATAACCGTGGAAGTGCAATGTGTTTGAAAATCAAAGCACACTTAGCTCTGCTTCACAGACAACAGGTGGAAATGAAGTGTAGATGTGATCTTGTAACAGCTTTCACAGTTGTAACACAATTCATACTGTGATGCCCCACCACTGGCCCAGCAATAAAGGATCTTCAATCTTCACCACTAGCACCAGTAGGGGATGTACATTAGGAGAATGGCAGGTACACACACAGTATTTCCAGATGCAGCTCTCTGCATTACGTGCAATTTCCCTTAAGAGCACACAGAGACCACAGTCAGTTTGGGCTGGTTTCTCCCTCTTTCTCCAGATCCCCAAGAAGACTCCCAACTGGCACAGCTTTAGAGTTGAGATATCAGCTGAGTGTCCAAGCCAAGACCTCCAGAACCCTCTCTGTCCAACCAGTCCTTCATGTCCTTGCCCAAGTAGCTGACACACACACACACACACACACACACACACACACACACACACACACGCACACACACGCACACACACACACACACACACACACACACACACACACACACACACACACACACACACACTTTGAGGTTTGATTTACACACACACACACACACACACACACACACACACACACACACACACACACACACACACACACACACACACACACACATGGGAAAGGCTGGCACAGGTTTATTGGCTATGTCTCCTTTTAGTTTTCAAGTACTTTAAGGCCCTTACTAAAGGGTGAACAATCTTACTGTGTAATGTTGCTGTTAATAGAAATGGTAGTTTGACCAAGAGCAAAACTATTAAGAATGGCCTACACAGTGTCACCAAATAAATATGATAGTACTCTCAGAACTTAAATATCTCCAGACAGAACAGCCACAATGAAAGGTTTAAATATATTTAATAATAAATAATAAAAGAACAAGAGAATACTAAATATGCCTTTACAGTAAAGTAAGAGTTCAAAATAACAGGAAATATCTAAAACAACATTTCAGGACAGTCTTAAATAAATAATGAAAAAATATCTAAGCTAAGCTTTGCTATATTCCTGAGTATATTTAACAGAATTACTATACCTTAGTACACTTAATTAGAGTTGCAAGGCAGATGTGGTGAATAGATCCTCTAGTTGCTGTTGTCAGGTCAAAGACAGAATACAGAATGCAGACTCTCTGAGAGTTCTTAAATTAATATCTCAGATATTACTGATGGGATAGCTTGCAGAATGACATTTCTTGTCATCTGACGCTATCCCAGGTAAAAACCCCACTGCCGAAAGCTAGCAGTATTTAGCATCCACCTGTGAGAATACATAGACAGGGGCTTTTCCTCAGATCTTTGCAGATCTTGGAAGTCATAAAACAATAAAACACTTCCAAGACAATACAGAAAACGTCTCTAGTACAGACATTATGCCTCTTGCTGCACTGAAAATGAAATATAATATATTTTTATTGCATGGCCATAAAGTAATTTAATTTCAGCTATTTTTCTGAAGTTAACCTTCTGTATTCCAGTTTCCAGTGTTAAAATGTATAATCTAAACAGTTAAAATAATGCAGGTACATTTCTGTTGTATTCCAGTAGGGTACAATGTGGATACATTTTAAGCACTTTGCAAAAACCTTTTCAACATACACTTTTGTACCAGCAGTTTGATATACACCTGACATACAGTTCTAATATATTTGTAACACAAGTATCTTATATGAATCATGTTGATATTCACAAATGACATATAATTATTTACAAAAAGTGGCTTGCTTACTATGGGAACCATAGTCCCAAAACACCTGGTCTCAGCCAATGTCAGTATAAGTGGTCATTTACACTGAGAGCAGGTCTTTTAGAATTGGGGCCTTTGTTTTTTTACTAATTTCAGAACATAATTGCTATGTGCAATGTACTACAAAATATTTCTTTATTTGACATTATCAGTTTGTGAAAGCTTGTTCTCCACTACTTTCAGCAAAACAGACCTCTATCAGTCTTAGTACAACTGTACTTAGCAGACTGTACTGTAGTAACATGTTTCTGAAGAGCTGTATAACTGCTGATCATTATCCAAAAGCAGATTTATGCCTTATTACCTCTGTTACTAATGCCCCATATTTTTATTTAATTTTTTTGAACATTTGTCCCCACTGTCTCCTGAGCATCAGGCTCCTTCCAGTCAATCAGCCCATTCTTTAGTCATCATGAAGGTAAGGATCAACTGGGATTGGCCATTATTAAAACAGACATCAGTGGTGGTTGTGTTTTATTTTTCTTTATGCCCTAATTTCTCTGTGCACACTCAGCTTCACACCAGGGAAAGTGATGTGCAATAGACTGACTACATGGGATGCACAGGGTATGGTTTACTCTGTCTCCACTAGGGAAGCTGCACCTACCTAGTGTTCCCCATGAATGCTCACAACCCTACCCACCCCTGACAGAGGTTCATAGGTTCACAGGTTCATAGGTAAGTACTAGACTATCTGCCCATGGGCATTTATAAGCCTAACCACAGAGTGATGGCTTTCGCCTCCCCACTAGATTAGTAAACTGGGCCTCTGTCAACAGGGCTCCTGAAGTGATCACAGGGTAGAACTTATGATTATCCATCCACTCATCAAGATTTCTCTTGAAGAGGGTCAGAGAGGAGCTCTGTTGAATATGGATTGGGATTCTATTCCAGAGTGAGGGGAGTCGCTGGGACAGGAATCTATCCCTCCAGCATGTCCTGTTTGTTGTTGTACATAGGTTCAAGTTGCTAGAACGAGTGGTTTTGAGGGATCTCGTTTTTTTGAGGTGAAGCATGTCCATTAGTTCAGGGTTTGACATGGCCCTATAGGTCAGGCACAGGTCACCTCTGAGCAGACAGTAAGTGACTGAGAAGAGCTGGAGCTTTTTTAGTTGTGCTTCATAGGGTAATTGTTTAAGGCCCTTAATCCTCTTAGTGAGGTACTTCTGTGGTCTTTCTAGTTGTTGCAGGTGTCTAGTGAGGTACATCCCAAATGGGGCGTTGTACTCTATTATGGGCCTGATGAGTGAGGAGTAAAGGGGCACAATCACCTCCTTGGATTTGGATGAGAAACCCTTTGTGATCAGATGTGCCACATAGAAGGATGTCCTGACTGTTTTGGCTATGTGGGTATCAAAGGAGAGCATGCTATCTACTTGGGTACCAGGTCCCCTAAACTTTTCTTCTACTAGTGGATGGATTCCTATGTGGTAGTTTGTAGGTACTTTGTTTTTCCCAAATGGGATTACTATGCATTTTTTGTCATTTAGCTTGAGGCAGTGAATTTGACACCAGGTGTTTGTCTCTGTGAGACCCTTTTTCAGGATGTCTGTGTCAGCTGGAGAGTCAATTATTGCACCCAATTTACAGTCATCTGCAACTTGGTTAGCCACAGTCCCTCCACCTGTACTTTGGAGAAATATATACTGAACAGGAGGGGTCCCAGGACTGAGCCCTGTGGGACTCCGCTTGTGACTGGTTTAGAGTCAGACATGGTGCCTGCCACTCTTACTGTGTGGGTTCTGTCTGAGAGCCAATTGGCAACCCATCTCATGATATGGGGGTTGATATTTAAGCTGGTGAGTTTGTCTATGATTCCTGAGTGTGGGATGGTGTCAAACGCCTTAGCGAGGTCCAGATATGCTGTGTGGACCACCTTCCCTTCATCTATGGCCTTGGTGACTGTTTCGAAGAAGTCGACCAAGTTCAGGAGGCAAGATCTGCCTTTAACAAAGCTGAACTGGGTGGGGTCCAGTGTCTGGAGGTTCCCAATGTCCCTGTTAATGAGCTCCATGATAATGCATTCCATGGCTTTGCAGACCAAGCTAGTCAAGCTTATAGGGCGATAGTTCCCAGGGTCAGTTGTGGCACCACCTTTGTGGAATGGTACGACTGTTGCTGTACGCTATTCTTTGGGTACATAGTCTGTAGAGAGGCTGAGTTTGAATAGTGATTTGAGATGGGGGGTTAGTTCATTTTGAAGCTCGTGTAAGACACAACCTGGGATAGCATCTGGTCCCATTGATGCTGTGTTTTTGGCCTTTGCAAGGGCTGTCTTTACTTGTGTGTCTGAGATATCTGGAGCGCCACATTCTGCTGGGATGGGTGCTAGCCCCTCTGGTGGAGGGGGGGGTGAAGTTTGCACTGAACTTGTCAGCCAGGATGTTGGCAATGTCGGTTGGTTCAGTGTATTTATGGCCATTATGCACTAGCTTGGAGCATATCTGAGAGTTTGCCCCTAGACTCTTGACATAGTTAAAGAAGGCCTTGTGGTTATCCTTAGAGTCATTTGCTATTTTTCTTTCGAAGTTGGCCTTGGATGATTTAATGAGGGAGCGCAGTTTTTTACTGATGTTAATCAGAGATACCTTCTTATTTTGGGATTTTGTTCTATCTTGCAGGAGTTTCCTCCTTTTGTTGTAAAGTTTATTTATGGCCGGGGTCCACCAGACTGGCTTCCTCTTTTTTGAGGAGTTGGTCCTGGTTTTACTTGGGATGGCTTGGTCCATGCATTCTTGAAGGTGTTCATAGAAATCACTTGTAAATGATTCTGCCAATGGGTCATCATTTTCCATTTGATTGGGAGCTTTGAAATTTCCCACCTCGGTCTTGAGGAGTGTGAAGTTGGCTTTAGAGAAGTTTTTTACCTTGATTTCCTTGACTGGGGGGGGGGGGTCGGGATGTGGATGTCCAGTGTGATTAGTTTGTGATCTGATCTTACCAATGATGAGTTTACCTCAGGTGTGGAACATAGGTTCCCCGTGTTGGGGATGACCAGGTCCAGTATGTTGTCACCTCTTGTGGGAGTGGTGACCAGCTGTTCAAGTGTGTTTGAGTTTATAAACTCAAGGAAGCATTGGGCTAGGGCATTTGAGCTTGAGTTGTTTTCCCAGTCAATGGTTGGATAGTTGAAGTCACCCAGTAGTATGGTGTTGGGTAGAATCTTCATACTTTCTAATGTTCTCAGGAATGCTGTGTGAGGGTCCTGAGACAAGGTGGGAGATCTGTAGCAAGCTATAAATTGAACAATTTACCCGCTGTCAATTGCACTTGGATGGTCTCAGATTCCGTGTGTTGTGCTACTAACCTGGAGGTGTGGGTGTTCTTGATGAATATGGACACACCCCCTCCTTTTGTGTTCCAGTCCTGGTTTTGGGACCTAAATGTATGGTAGGAGTTATAGTCTGGTAGTGCTGGGGTGCTCTCTGAAATCTTGAACCAGGTTTCTGTTACTGCACATACGTCGATTTCTTCCATACTAAGGAGAGCTTTGAGTGCGTGCATTTTGAGGTTTAGACTTTTGGCATTGAGCAGCATTACCCTCAGTTTTTGTTTATTATTGTTGTTTATGGAGGCGGGTTTGTCTTTTGAGCCTTGTCATTGTGAATGGGTCACAATCCTTCAGTACTCTCCATCCCTGTCTGGCTCTTCCACTGTCAGGGCTTCTAATCAAAACTCTGGTGCTTAGGTTGAAGTCACTTAAAATGTATTTTTCAGTCTACTAATGCTACATATTAATTTGCAAATACTCAGGAAACAAGCAAATGATCATTTGAATATTAACAATATTAGTTAATACCAGTGCTGCTAGGCCTATAACAGGATTGGCCTTTCTCTCTGTGCATAAGACTGAATGTCTTTAACTTGTCAGATTCTTGACCTAAAGCTTAGTATAATCTCATCAAATGTATCTTCTTTTTCTTGCTACAGTTTTGTTGTAAGATCAGTGATAAATGTTTTAATCAGAGATATGCTTTCTAATATTTCCTTGATACTTCCTAAATTTCAGAGAGTGCATTGCACTATATATTCAACGACTCATGGCAGTTTGTTATGCACATAACTAATTTGCTGAAAAATACATTTTAAGCGACTTATGCTATTTATGGTCATATGAGATAATGAATGTGTCTTTCAGCTTTTCCTGGTTAGGGGTCGCCACAGTGGAACTTCGGGCCGCTAATTTTTGGCAGTTGATTTTTACGTGCTGAGTTGCCAGCCCTGATGCACAACCTTCAACAAAGGTACGCCCATTCACGCATGTCTCCACGCAGAAGATACTCTAGCTGAGAATCAAACCAGACAGCGGCTTACTGTGAGGCGTCAACGCTATAATATTAGAAAAATGTAATACTTGCATGTTTGTACAATTGTACTAGATGCAAAATGGCAAATATTAAAAAATACAGACTTCGGAAAAGTACGTCAACAAATGGAATTACCAGAATGATTCTGTGTTTGTTCATGAAGATCTTATACCCTGTTCAAGACATACATCGTGATGCCCACCCTTGATTCATGGAAGTCTGCTACCCCACACATGAGGACAGATAACATTTTTGGAACTGTACACCAATTTGCAGAATATAGCTCCCTGCCCTTAAAGTGCATACCTCCTACCCTCAAATGGTGCAAATTCCTGGACAGCATACTTTTTCAGTATTGGGAAAAGAAAACTTTTCCAAGTCACAGATTTAAAAAAAATATCCAGCTTACTGGCAGAGAAAATATAGGACATTTAATGAAATCTACAACTTAATAAAAATAAAAGTGTAACAGAATGACAGCTTTGTCATGGCTTTAAAAAAATAAAGTCTTGCACATGTCATTGCAGAAAATAATAATAAAAAAGTACATGATGTGGCATACATGGCATATGCCTATCTACGCCCTTGTCACCAGATTCCACAGCCTGATGGTACAGTTGCAATACAGTTTGTTCGTGTCTTTCGGCTTTTCCTGGTTAGGGGTCGCCACAGCGGAACTCCAGTCCGCTAATCATTGGCAGTAGATTTTTACGTGCTGGCTTGCTGGGCCTAACGCACAACCTTCAATGAAGGAACGCCCATTCACGCATGTCACCACATAGAAGACACTCTAACTGAGAATTGAACGGGCAACATCTAACTGTAAGGAGACAATGCTACCGCAGTACCACCAACCGCAATAGAGTATGCAATGTTATCTGACAAAATGCAGTGCATGCAGTTTACGACATAAAATGGACTCCACTCTAACTGAAGTGACTCTACAACAACTCTGCATGAAGCGTCCATAATACAAAGTGAGTTGCATATTGAATAAGCTCAGAAGGATGCACACTTGTCACAGAACAGTGTTTCCTCCTTCCCACAGTGGCTTTAATTAAAATGCGTTCATCCCTATACTTCATCTAACAATGATGGGATTCCTACTTTGTCTACACAGTTATGTACAGCCTATAAACATCCATAGAAGGCATGACAGTGAATGATATCTCCCTAAACTATACTGTGTGTCAGTGTTTGTCCTTTTCATTCCTCAGACAGTAGGATAGTAACTGGTTTCTTCTCACTACAAATTCTGGCAGTGATTGGTCTTTCCCTTCCAACTATTCCATCAGCAATTAAAGTCCCCTGACTTATACTTCATGTAAGGAAGTGATGTTTCCTTCTCAGGCTTCCAGGGGCACCAGCAGCAGATGCCTGTGTCTAAGCATAACCTGCTTATTACATATTCAAGGCATAGATGCTGAGAAACTCACCTTGAAAGTGAATCTAGGCATCAGATTCAAGAAAATATAATAAAAGATTATGATCAATGACCCAAACATCATTTTTGTAGTGCATGGAGCTTTATCGGCTCCATGTACTACTAGTTACAGAAAAAAATGATATAGGAGCACAAAATGTTTTACTGGCTTTGAAAGCTGGCAAAGCAGTTATCACTGTCAAACAGCAGCACAACTCTCAGCCTCTTTGCTTAAGAATGCTGGGCAAATTCTAAAATAATGATGGACAAAATCCAGAACTGTTTTTAAGTATTGCTTTTACTCACTTAATAAGTTAACAAACAACAGGTTTTTCATCAATATGCGCTTTCTGAACAATATGAAGTTTGAAACTCCAATGTCTGGCATTATTGACTTACTGTAAACCTCAGTAATTTAAAAAGAATTCAAAAAAATTATTAGGGACAGAGCAAAAATATGACAGACTCAAGGACATTTGAGAGACATAGGCAGATTCAGTGTTTTTCCTTTTGCCACTGTGCACTGTCTGCCGTTACTCCCGACAGCAAGACCAATAACAATTATTATTCACCCCTAAGCCCTGTCAGGATCAGGTCTCAGGATACAGAAGCTGTAAACAAGCTTCTTTTTCTCGATATCAGAGTGCAGCCTTGATGCTTCATGCACTACATGTACATAATTCCTGCCTTAATGCTCCTCCTTTCTCTGCACTGCCCCATGGGGTAGGTCTCAAGCAGTGTATTGGGCAACACTGAACAGAAAGCATGAAAAACTCTTCATGTTCTGCAAGCTAAACTCTTGATATGCATTTTATTTCTTTTCATAATGTTTGCATTGTAACTTCTCTGCTTTTGGCAGTTTTCTATACTTGGCTGTTTTAGAACAGAAGGGCTGAAAGCATAGCATATTAAAATGTCTCAGTGCACAAAATGTCCATATTACAAACTGTTTTTGTTGATGTAGTATGATAGAAAAGTTAAACGATGTAACTGGTCTCATGCTGGCTTATCAGACAGAGAGTCATGTGAAGGCAAGGTACACAGTGCAGGGACATGGGAGGTCTCATATTCTGGTTCTCCTCCACATAGTTAGTATGTTTTATCACCATACTCCAAAATTGCCCTTCATTTTGCAAATACCTTCACTGGAAAAGCATGAACATTTCTTAGAAGAGGTCCAACAGAGCTAATAAATGTACAGAAATATTTATGGGGAACATATTTTACATGTGCATTTTCTGCAGTAACCAGTACCTGTTCTACTTTCTTGACCTCTTTCCTCTGTTCCTCCCCCTTCCTCCTCCATCTACCTATATAATATATTATAACATATTATACAAAGATTAGTCTGCCAGAGTAAATTATCTTAGCTATTTATTACTTTGTTACTCTATACTCATTTCAGATGACTATTTTGATAATTTTAATAACTGCTAACTACTCTGTTTCTTATATTGTTTCAGAATTTCATTTATGTATCCAGAACTAGCCTGGTAATGGCCTATGTGGACCTGCACTCCACCACAGTTAACAAATGTAAATAAAATAAAATGCATTTTTTTGTTTCAGGAACAAATACACAGATGTCTTGTTCAGTGCTAGTAGCTTACTGAAGCCTGCAATGACATATTGTTGTGTACATCAACATATACAAACATGCAATTCAGATAAATGTCATCAGTCACACATCGAGATGCTGTCAGAAAAAGAGCACTGCATGGTAAACTGACACCATAGTTCATAAGCAAATATGATATTTTACAGGATTATGGCAAAGCAAACGCTTATTAAAATTACTCCTCTGCTACTGAAACCCACAGAAATGCTTTGTTTTCATGAAATGCCATTATTGTGTATTGTGTTTTATGAAAATGCTAATTAAGTGCATTACATTAAATGCATTAAAAAGATTTTAGAGGTATGACATATTTTTGCCCTTCAGAACTGTCATTTGGCATTGAAAAGTGATTTTATACTTGCATACATTTTTAATTTTGACATAAAAGCTGTCATTTCTAAAGCAGGTTTGGCAATTAAGTATGCATCTGAAATGATTTATAATAATGCATGTCAGAGAAGCTTTAAGAACTGGGTGAAAAGTTAGGTACAGGTTGCATATCTTTTTTCCCTTCTAGCTCTTCTCCTGTGTGTCTTACTCTAGAAATATTTTACAGAGTCCAAATATTAAATAACTTCCATTATTTTCATTTAAATATGATTTGAGACTCCACGTTAAGGGAGTCCCTACACACATTTTTATGTCCAGTCCTTGTAACATATATCTTGGCATTAATAATTCTGCTTTACCACAACATAAATACAATCACTAAAACATGTGACAGTTCCCAGACTGTGTATATCTGTCCTGCATTATTCAAATAGTAAATAGAAGTTTCATGTAGTTGTCATGCAATAATGTATATATTTCAATAAAATAAATGAAACTGTAGAGCTTCTTCAGACTCGACAGTGCAAGATACTAATTAATGAAATATATACGCCAACTGGCGGGAAAATCAATAAAACTTTTAAAGAAATAGTCCATAAAAACATCTGTAATAAAGTAATAAAATCAAAACGTGCAAACTGAATAATATACACTGATTGAGAGCTTCTATGTACATACATATATATAAAAAAGCGCTTATATAAAATATAATATATGGAATATAAATATAAAATAACCAAGTACCTAGACCAAAATTCATTATATGTGAGTAATATTCTCAATTGTATAACTTCAATCTCCTCATCTTCAAATAAGGTTTAACCGATAACTTAACATTTAAACGTGGTGGGATGTCAGATCTGAATCTCATGATCCAGAAATTCTCCCTGCCTTCTGTATGTGTCCGATCCTAAAACTAAAGGTATTGTGTTTGTGTGCCATCCTGATCAGAACAATTAGCTAAGTAAACAATGTCTGTTCTATCACACAGAATTCAAGATTTTTCTTGTTCTTATTCTAAAATGTGGGTATCACCAAAGTGTCTCTGATCATCAGGGATCAACCATCAAGACTATCCAGCAGATGTCTCATAACTAAAATTCAAATATGTTGTAGATGAATTGATGGTATCTATGAAGTCTACTAACTGATCATGACTTCCAAGATGTGCCCATAGCTATACATTGTTATACAAAACTAAACTTAATAATGTAACATGGTATAGAAATACCTGTACCTATAATTACATCAGTACAAAAACTATTATTCATGATTCTTGAACCAAGACTACTGTTCATCAATGTATATATTTCAATATGGCTTTCTGCATAACTTCTGGCAAAAGATTTTATTTTCTACTTGTTATTCTGTTGATATCCAGGTAAACTCATTAGACACAAATTCATGTAATTGTCCAGCAGTGACCCAGATGTCCTGCTTGGTTAAATGATTTGCTCAGAGTCACCTGATATTCAACAGACAGTTAAGGTGATCAAACCTAGGACTACAATTTAAAGGTTGTTAGCTCTTTATAACCTTAGATGTTTAAGATAAACTGACAGGAAACAAAGCTAAATCGTAACTAGCTATAAAAAAACATAACAGGTACATTAATATGGATAGCTAGGTGGCGCATGAATAGCTTGCTTTAAACTTGTGAAAAAAGAGTCTCCAGAACTGGTTGCAACTAAATCTAAGGTAGAACACCATACAAAAATTTGCACTAAGAGGGTAACATAGTAAATATGTATGTGGTTTATGTGTGTGTGTGTGTGTGTGTGTGTGTGTGTGTGTGTGTGTGTGTGTGTGTGTGTGTGTGTGTGTGTGTGTGTGTGTGTGTGTGTGTGTGTGTGTGTGTGTAAGATGTTACTTGATGTTGCAGACATCTTTTAACACCAGCATGTGGGACACTGCTATCACCATATGCTCAACAGACAATGCTGATGTTCCATCACATGCTCAACAGACAATGCTGATGTAGCACCACATGCTCAAAAGACAATGTTGATGTAATCAGTTATATCAGATTATTGCATATACAACCATCCCACCGAGGCAGAACCAGACATTGGCCTGGAGCTTAAGCAGATGTCACCTTAGGTTCATAGGAGGTTACTAGGCTATTGTCTCTAGGGCCTTTATAAGCTTAGCCATGTTATACCATTGTTGCCGTATTGACCAACTTGTACGTTCTATATTTGCAGTGCAAGTGTATGATCATCACCGAATTACCTTAGGCAAGAACGACATGGGTGACATACCCAGGTTAAATTTACACTCTCCCATCCAATTGACTAAGTTATGCTGAAATAGGGTCATTGATGAGCTCTGTTTTATGTTAATTGGTATTTTTTTCTAGAGGAGTGGCAATCTCTGGAACACATATCTGTCACTCCAGCATGTCCTGTTAATATTGCAGGCTAGGCTAATATCCCTAGAGTGAGTGAATCTTGTCCCATGTGAGTTGTGGATGTGCAACATGTCTATTAGGGCAGAGTCTGCAGGCCAGGCACAAGTCACCTCTCAACAACCTATAAGACTACAGAGTACAGTGACAGGGCCTTCAGTCTGTCTATGTAGGCCATGTGTTGAAGGCCCTGAATTTTCTTGGTGAGAAACCTCTCAGGTCTCTTCAGCTGCTGCAGGTGTCTGGTAAGGTACATACAGAAGGGGGCATAGTACTCTATTAGTGGTCTGATGATGGATGAGTACAGAGGAGTTATAAAATCCTTAGCTCTGGATGTGATTCCCTTACTTATAAGATGTGTAACAAAGAAGGCCTTCCTTACCACTGTGGATACATGGTGATCACAGTTAAGGGTGCTGTCAAATTGTGTTCCCAAATCTTTCACCACAGTGCTTCAGCTAAAGGGGTACTGTTAATATTGTAATGTGCAGGGACTCCCCCTTGGCTGTAAGGGATGATAATGCATTATTTAGCATTAATTTTGAGACCATGGCTTTGGCGCCAATCTTTTGTCTGTGTAAGGCCTTTTTGTAACATGTCAACATTGTTGGGGGACTCAATGATTGCACCCAGTTTGCAGTCATTGGTGAAGATGGTAAGCCACAGGCCATCTATTTTCTATGGATATCTGAGAAATACATTCCAAACCGTAAGAGGCCCTGCACAAATCCTTGTGGTACACCAGTGGTAACTGGTCTGCTGCTAGAGGTGAAATCCTGAAATTTGACTGTATGTGTTCTGTTGATGATCCATTTGGCTACCCATTTATTGACATATGGGCTTATTCCCAGTTGTGTGAGTTTATCAATGATGCCTGAGTGGGGTATTGTGTCAAAAGCCTTGGCTAAATCAAGATTAGCTGTATGTAGTGTTTTTCCTTCATCCAGGACTTTGGTGACATTCTCAAAGTTGTTCACAAGGTTTTAATAAGCATGATCTACCCTTGACAAAGCCAAATTGTGTATGGCCAATAGTTTGAAGGTCATCTATGTCTTTGTTGATAAGGTCCATGATTATTCTCTCCATGGCCTGGCAGATACAGCTGGTGAGGCTTAGGGGTCTATAGTTCCCAAGGTCGGTTGAAGGACCCCTTTTGTGCATGGGAATTACTGTTGCTGTGTTCCACTCTGCTGGGACAAAGCCAGTACGTACACTGCAATTGAAGATAGTGCCAACTGGTTCTGCTAAGTCCTGTTTCAGACCAATTAGTAGGCAGCCTGTGATGTTATCCAGTCCCATAGATGCTGTTTTTCTGCCCATGGAGAGTGTGGTTATGAACTGCTCTTTGCAGATACTAGGTAGAGGAATGGTGACAGGTATGCTTTGAAGTATGTCTGGTTGGGACGAGGGGGGCGAAGTTTGCCCCAAATTGTCTATTAACAGGTTAGCAATGTCCTCAGGGTATAGGTGTTTATACAGGCCATTTGTGTACACCTCTGTATAGCACCCATTGCTGACAGTGGTGGTGGGGTGGGGTTGCAACTATTTATGGCAATGGTTAGGAGACTATAGTTTGCTTTACATAAATGTTTTATCCTTTTGGCTCTTCAGTGGGTGTTGGTTATGATTGTGAATATGAAAGCGACTGAATTGTTGTTCTACCTTATCGGGGGGACCAACACACAGGGGTTATTGCAGAAAACCACTTTGTTGGTGAGTACTAAGTCTAGGACATTCAATCCCTTTGTGGTTGTGGGATGCAGACTATCTGTTACACAGCATGTGTATTAACAAAGTCCAGGAACCTTAGGGTGAGTGTATTTGTGCACATATATGACTCCAAATCAATGGAAGGATAGTTGAAATCACACATGACCAAGGTGTTTGATTGTATAGTGAGTGACTCAAGCAGGTCCAAGTAGGCAGAGTGGTACTGTTGGTTCATGGTAGGGGACCTGTAGCTAACAATGATATGGAAGGGGGTTTTACATACAGTTAGTTGGACTTGGAGTAGCACTATGGAGTCGTACTCTTTGACCAGTCTTGTGGTGCATTTGTCTTTAATGAAGATGTATACACCTCTGCCTTTTGTTCTTTCATGCTCATTTTGATATCTGAACATGTGGAAGGCATTGTAGCCTTGCATGGCCAAGGGTATCTCTGCAGCCTTGAACCATATCTGTGTGACTGCACAGACATGGGCATCTTCCAAGGTAACCAGTTCTTCCAGTGAGTGCAGTTTCTGACTTACACTCATTGCATTAAGCAGCATAACCTTTGGCTTGTCTCTAGTGGATTCTTTTACATTGGGACTTTAGTTGTTCTGACATTGCTTAAAAAGGCCACTATGGGGGAGGCAAGCACCTTTATATAGTACAGTGAGATACACTTCAGTCATTCACTGCAACATGGACTATGACAGAGTCATAACGGTACTTGTTGTTCAAAGACTTGAGTGCATAAATGATCTGATGGACCTTGGCACCTGACAGCCAGCTGACTGTGACCTTATCCTTGTCCAGCCTGATGAGGGGGAATATGTGTGTTTCACTATGGAGTGCTTATGAGCAAGAGATTTGGTTTTGATGTGTTTTGCCTGAGGGACTTATTGTCTGAGACACTGTTGTATGCATTATTGTGTGTAGTGGATTCTGTTGTGTCTGCACCATGTGCAGTAGGTTTGCGCTTGGGAGGTCTCTGATCTTTAGTTAGATTTGTAGTGAGTACCTTCACATATGTGGATTCATGTGTTGTGAGTTTTATTATGTGCAAGAGGTGATGTGTGTGCTGGCAACATGTTTGATATCTGGTTTGTTGTTATGTGAGAAAATTGATTCCAAATTCATAGCATAGATTCAGCTCTCACATGTCTTGTGGTGCATTTGTCTTTAATGAAGATGTCAGCATACATGAGGCAATTGATCTGTTGCTTCAGGATGCCTGTGTAAATCAGGCTACCTGGAGACATGGTGGGAAACTGTCCATCCATTGTGGAAGGTATATACTGTGGTAACTAGTGGGGAGTGCGCTAGATGGACCAGGTTTTGGTGTAAGACTTACAAAATGTAGCTATTCATTGGAGGACCAGGGGTACAAAAATGTGTCAATGTCTCATAATGCACAACTGATTTGCTTACAGGTAGCAGTGCAAGCTCTGAGCAGGTAGAGTAAACTGAGTACAAACCCGCCAAAACACAATGATGGAATACAAGCAAAGTTAAACTATTTTAAAAAAGTAAACAAGGGGAAAGGCCAATAGTGAGCCTTATTCCAGCAATCCCCAACTCAAATGGGTTCTTGGCAGCACAGTTCTACCACAAGGGTTCAGGAGGGCCTTCTTAATGTAAGAGTGCTGGTTTTAGTGCTCCAGTGATACCAAACAGTCTAGATTCAGCAAGCCTGAATTGAGCATATGGTATAAAATGCGGAAGTACTAAAAATCCATAGTGCAGAAAATCGCAATCACAACAGAAGAACAAACAGTTTAAATAAAGCAGTAATTCAGTAGAATACTTCAACAAGAGTGTAGACAACAAACCTGCCTAGTGTGAAATAAGGGATCTGGAACCCAAGTGATTAAACCATAACAAAGACACTTAGTAATAAGCATAACTTAATAAGCATTCAACCAGCAATTCCCAGGTCAGAAGAGCAGAGGATACCGTCTCCTCCCACAAGACTGCAGACTACAAACCTTCATAATGTAAGGCAACTGGCCTGAAGCCCAAGTGTTTAAACCAAATGTAATAGGCTTAGAAAACAGTTACATTCTAACATGATACCAGACAGATGACAATGATATGTCTTTTAATCTCTCCCCATACATCATGTCATGGTTAGTAGGGCCTGGGTTATCTTGATGAGAATGCCCTGTGGTCTGTCCAGCTGCTGCATGTGCCTGGTGAGGTTCCTGCAAAAGAGAACATTATACTGTATTACTGTTCTGATGAGTTTGCCTACAGTGCTGTCATGCAACCTTGAGATCTGAATGTGATGGCGTGTCTTATGATGTGCACATACGTATGTAATGAAAAACATTAAAGTGAAAGGTTATAAAGTAATGACACACATCGCAGTCCTGACTTCACTGCCCTTACAAGAGAATACACTAGAAAGTACTGTCATGATGATGGTATCAACTGTATCATTTGACAAGGCAAATATAGCTGACAGGTACAATTATCAGTTCAACAACACAAATGCAGATATACTAGGCACTAATGTAGCTATGCACCCTATGCATCAGACACAAAGTTTTTGTATCCCTGAATCCAAAGGACAGAAAACAGGGATATGGTACAGTTCTCATCACTTTCACAGGGTGCTCGGGTGAGGCTGGGGGGAAGGAGGCCTAGGCTGACACAAAAGGTCAGTAAATGTGTGTGAGGGGGAAAGGGAAGCAGGTAGACTGTGTGTGTGTGTCTTTAGGGATCATCCATGTGAAAGTATTGTGCAAGCGTCTGCATGAACACAGCCAAGCTCAGTGCTAGCTCTGCATCATGGTATGTTGGGCAGGTGTGAGCCGTGCATAGTAGAAGTGGCAGTTCATCATTGTCAGCCTCAACCATGAGAACTGGCTCTGCCAGGAGTTGCACTGGCACCTCTACAGCCAAGGTCAGATGGACTGCTGCTACTGGAGTGTGACTGATGTCTGCTGGACATGATCCCTTCATGGGTTGCCCTGGACCATAACCCCATGGTCTGCCATGCTTGGGTGTTGACAACACACTCACTGATGTACCAGCAGAAGTGCTGTCACTACTGGAGCGGGATCAGGAATGACCATGTTGACTATCAGCAGATGTTATGGCTGACCTATGCCCAGGAGGATGCTTTCCCCTCCTAGCAGAAGTTCCATCACAGATACTGCTCGATTCATGACAGACACCCCTTGGTCCATCACAGACACCCCCCATTCCAATGTGTCATGAATCCAATCCAGGGAATTGGTGACATGGTGGAGGCAGTCAAGCATGTCAGACTGTACCATATGTACAACCCTCAGAATTTGTCTGGAGCATCTTTCTGAACATGCCTGTGCCTCCATGACAGCCTTAAACATACATTGTGTGACACAGGAAGAGACACCTGCACCATGTGGAGGAGGGACAGCAAGGCCCCCTCCGAACACCCCATATCAACCCTCCTGCGTGGTACCTCACCAACACTTGGGCTACAGGCAGACTCAACAGGCACTAAAGCCACAGTAGCCACACTTCCCTGCTCAATGTTATCACCCTCCAGTTGTCCTATATCTGTGGCCTCAGTAGACTGGGTAGGCATGGGCCTACTGGCTTTGTCCAAGGAAAAGGAAGGGGGTGGCTGGATGTCATTTTCTGTGTCAGATTCAACCTCTGCACCCCCTGACTTTGCTTCAGTTTTGCCAACATCATCATCAGTGTCTGATGAGATACTGACATCAGGTGGCACAGGGCCCACAATCCCACTGTCATGATCACCTGTGATAAAAAGGGAGAAACACAGACATACATTAATACCTGCACTACTATGGTGCAATATATGCTAAACAACTAACAGTGTTGCCACTATTACAGATAGTACGGCAATACACACAACAGGCCTAAAATGACACATTATAATTCTAGAAATTGATCGGCAGTACTGAAATAACTTTATTTGGCTTACCATCTGCAGAAAGCATATGTCGCTGGATTCCTGACAGTCCTGAAATAAGTTAAGCAAGAGGTAGGGCCAACATCATCACATTTAACAGTAAGACAGTGGGTACTACATGTACCCCTCTCAAGCTGCATGATGTGTTATGAGCAAGAACATGGTTGAAAACTGCAAATTGAGCTTATCACTGTACCAATCTTCAATCCCTCCCCAAAAAGACATGTGACACATGAGTAACTTTTTTTTAATTGTTTTACTCTACAGCTGTATTCAACTGGTCATATAACAAAGCTTACCTGGAAACTCTTCCTGGGACTGAGAAGTGAAGCAACCACATCAATCACATACTGTGTTTCACTCTGCTGTGAGTTGTCCTGTTGTAGAAGATTCACCAGGAATTCCTCATAGGTGGTGAGAGGTGGCTCTGCAGCAGACCCACCCTCGGTTACCCTCTGATCTTGGGCAACAGCAGCTGCATGCCTCTGTGCAGGTGTTATCATGTCAGTGACCCTGTGACACACCTGCTCATATGTACAGCCATGGCTGCCCATGGCATTTATGTTTGCAACAATCTGCTTCCATAGTCTCAGCCTCTCTGGTATACTGGGACGGCCCCTTCTGAGGAGAAAAGTGCCATGATAACAGAGCGTGTCCACAATTATTGTATTCTCGGCCTTGCTGAAGGGGGTGTGTGTGTGTGCCTCAATGACATTTTCTGTCCTGAAAGACAACAGAATGACAATACAGATAAGTATCACATAACTACAAACTAACTGTTACCAGATGAAAAGTTATGGTAGGCAGTCAGTAATACCCACTAGAAAAACATAAAACAATCTACAGATGTGAAATACTAACAACAGGCAGGATGCCAAACAAGGAGAGTAACAAGAACAACATATCCTTGTATGTGCCATAGCAGTAAAACAACTGTGCTCCCCCCAAAAAAGAACAATCCATTCTAGTTTGTGACATAACAGTAACTTCTCTTTGCTTCCCCCACCCACTAAAGAGCAGGCACATGAACCATTTTGCTAATAAAACACATTTGAAATGCTAAAAATGCATCACCAGGACCTGTCCCTGAAGCATTTATACATATATATAACACAAGTTACTATTTTCATGCATTGTCAATCACTTGTACCTCTGAAATGAATTAAGAAACATGGCCATGCATCAGTACACTTCTAACTAATGCACACAGATAACAGTGTAAAAGGCTTTGCTTCACATTATTCATTAATACATTCCAGCATATGAATTATGTAGGTAACAAAATGACAACATACCTGCTAGAGTTCAATACTCCTCTGTAAAAATAGCTTGGGAAATATTTTGTTTTTCTGAACATGTCGCAAGTATTCTCACCATCAGTTTGGCTAACTACACATTTGCCTTTTTATAATGGAGTAGATTATTAATGGATTGCATCTGTCTAGGCTGTGTTTCAGAGATGCTAATTGCAGCATAGGCAGTTGAATTGCATGCTAATCAACCAATCTGGTGGAGCTATTCAACAAATTATAAAGCAACCATGTAGAATCCATGCTGCTATTTCCTGTGGATTTCAAAAGTAATGGAGTACAGACACAGAAAGTCTACACAGACAGAATGTTAGGAGCTGCTGCTTAACTCCATCTATAAGTGTACAGGCTGCAGGCAATGCTGCTGCTGCTGCCAATAGGCCTAGTCTGAGATGAAAAAGAGTTTTAAGGCCACATTTAACTTATCACAACACACACAACACGGACACTGTAGAGTGCTACAAGGTGGACAGGGACACAATACAGGAACTCTGCAACCTCTGTCAGCCTAAACTCAGAGCCACAGCCATTACCTCCCAATGTATTAGCTGTGTACTGCTTGCATCACACGCAGCCCTGAACTAACACTGTGGCAACTGCTGCATTTACAAGTTAAGCCCTGAACATGTACAGTACTGCATAATACTTTTATGACATGTCCTTGTATTTCATCACTTGGCTTCAGTAAACAACTATGTGGTTGGAGATTTGTACAGAAATTAATGTCATATGACAGCAGAGAGTTATTTGACTTGTATGTGTCCATTATCAAGAAGTAGACCTCAGGCCTCAAAGATTCACACATTGACACATCCTCAAAGTAATGATGATCACTGCATGCCCTCAGTTTAGCACCATATGTTTGTAATGGAAAATCATAACCATGAGAAGTTCAAAAGTAATGAGCACATAGCAGTTTCTGGCTTTGCCACCCTCACAAGATCAAACCAGCAGGATGTAAAACAAGGGGAGTAACAAACACAGCATATCCTTGTTTTTGCCATAACAGTAGCTCAGCCTAGATCCACCCCCATCCCTTGAAAGAACATTATACCCTTGCATGTGCCATGACAAGAACCCACCTTTGCTCCCCACCCCAAAACAGAAGTCTGTGCTTGTTTATGCCATCCAACCTTCCATTAATTTGATGGAAACTACATGTCATAGTGTTCCCAGTTAACATCCTTACACATTTTAATATATATATGATATAGACTGGCTTACACACAGCATGCCTCAGAGTACTGGTTGGATAACTGATGAATTATCAAGAAACACAGAAATGTAGGACACAACTTTATATTTGCAAGGGATAATCATAGCAGGTTGTGTGATCACTAAGTGTACTGCATCCATAATATATTACATAGAATCCATACAAATAGCTTTGGCTATGCACATCTCGTTTGTGTGTAGAGTGATAGTGCAAAACTGGAAAAATGGGCCACCCAGGTAGCTGACAAGACTCAGACAGCCAGAAACATACATCAGATATATCCAATTAATACTATTGGCCATCACGCAAACACATTTTACAGCAGCACGCATTGTTGTGCAACATGTTTGTGTGATGGTAAGCATCGCTTAATACTTTCAAATGTTGCAAATCCAGAAAGTGCACACTCCTATTAAGCATGGTACCTGCAATTGGTGAGAAAACATCATTCTACACTGGTCTTGATCTGTGATAGGCATGGTAGGCATTCCTGGAGAGTTTTTGAGATTCCGTGCTCAAAGATGGGGTGTTCAGGAGTTCAAAGTGTTTGTTGGACTCCTAGTGAATGAACATGGGTCCAGGCTGTTGCAGAGGTACTATCATGGCTCAGATTACAAGGCAGAGGCATGGAATAGTCTGGCCTAGGCTCTGACCAGTGTTACCAGTATCACCTGCAGTGGTGAACAACATAGAAATCACTACAGAGACCTCAGGATGAGGAAGAAGGATACCTTCAACCATTGGATTGTGGAATCTAGAACTGGGGGCAGCCCACAGATGTGTGAGTATCACAGAGATTACTTGTCAGAGGTAAAAGCTGGATATAGTCAGGGTTGGTATGCTTAATGGTATTCTATTCTGTTTTTTCCACAGCTGTCACAGACTGAGAACTGAATATGAGAACCCATGCTGCTAGACTGGCAGAGATGTGAGATGCATGTGGTATGTATGCATGAAAAGAGTAGGGTTATTTTAGCATTAAAAGTTACAATATATTTATTGGTTAATTATGCAGTTGTATCAAACTGCGCATTCATTTCTCAACTGTAATAGGAAAACAAGCATGCATTATTCTGGAGGGTGAAACAACAGCTCAGTATTACAGAGTAGTTACAGGTTGTGCCTTCAAAATCCACACTTCCAAAATATACAATACTGTTAAGTTTTCATTGATATTGCAATGTAATGTTAGAGCAGAGTCACCACTGGCTTGCTGTAAACTGTAATCAGTATAATTGGAACACGCATATGTGCAATGTATGCACACATCAAAGATTGCTTACTGCAATCTGTAGTATATTGTGCATCTGTTAGGAGCTGGGTAGTCTTAACAGTAAATAAAGGTATTTGTTAGGAGTTGATACTGTTAAAAAAAAAAGATAATAGAACAGAGTCAAATACTTGTATCAATGCTTTGTATGTCACATATGAAGTTACTAATGTTCTGCCTTTTTTCTCTCAACCCAACCCTTTTCTCTCTCTTTTTTTCATTTTTTTATTCTTTTTATCTTCTCACAGCACAGTGGTGTAGGTTTGTCTCATAGGATCCTGCTGCCCCCACTCCATCGGCTACAGCACTGCTTCCTAGCACATCTGCTGTGCGACCTGGTAGGACCACCTCTGGTGTCCCTGCACTACCTGGCCCCTCAGGTAGTTCTGCCCTGCAGGATAGGCCAGTGGTTCCCCCTGGGAGAAGTGGCAGAGGTGGTGAGTTTATCACCTGTGATGAACGGCCAGGGTTGGTGCATAGGATTGTGCACCACACAGTTGGTGCATGCCTATGCTGGATGGAGACACTGCTCTTCATCATTGTATTAAAATAATGCAAGGAGACATAGACGTCAAACACTGCAGCCATTAATGCAGTGAAGTGACAGTGATGACAGTCCAGTGTGATGTCTCGATTCTCACTGTCACCCAACTTGAAAGCCATAGGTTTGTGATGTCCCCATCAACACCCCAACCATGGTGTTCACCCACCTCATGTGTCTTTCACTGTCCCTGTCTAGTGTCTTGTTTGTCTTGTCTGTCTGCAATTACTTCCTCACCTGCTCAAATTACTGCACCAGACATTCCTACAGCCTTTCACCAACATACCTCTCTTGGTCAAAAAAAAAAAAAAATGGGCACCTGTCAGCTGTGTGGAACCTACATGGAGTTTATTGAATCCTGCCGCATATGTCCCATATATAACCTCCTCCTTTTTAAAAGCTATAAAACATATATGCTGTATATGTTCTGTGTGGTAGCATGTATTAAATTGCACTATTTAATTAAAAAGTTACCTTAATTGCAATCTACATATCATGGGCTATTTATATCAAGTTGAGAATGTTTACATAGTCATAGGACTTTTTCAGTGATAAAGCTTTCAGTCCTTAAGACTCATTTGTAACAGTCCATATATTTGTCTAACTTCTTTTTTCTGTACATTTTTGCCTTTCTGCTCACTGACCATTGAAATTCCCCAATCACACTCCAGCCCTTATTCTCTGGTGGGGGGGAACCATTGTCCTTTCAGATTTGCCAGGGGAATCTTGTGTGTGTGTGTGTGTGTGTGTGTGTGTGTGTGTGTGTGTGTGTTGGGGGGGGGTCCATCATCTGGGCAGATGTCAGAGGTTCTTTGTGTTCTTGCTGACATTCTAGCCATGACAGCATTCATATTTTTATCTCTAATACCAGCACCTGGTGGTGATATGCCTACTAGCATCATTTTAGGGGCTGCCTATGCTCCCCTACATTTGTACACGAGCAGTCCTTTGCATGCAAGGCAGGGAGTTACTGTTACTGGCTTTGGCAGCATAAATGCGTGCCTTAACTTCCTGCTGTATTCACCATTATGTTGTAACACATTGCAGTGCCATATATAACCACCAGGGAGCCACCACCCTCTCTCCCTCTCAAAACAGGAGCTAACCATCCTCCCTGCTAACCATCAGTCATCCAAGCCACTAGCCAAACTTGACACCTGGACCATTGTCTGGTCTTTCTTGCTCTGTGCCACTGAGCTGGTTCACAAATTTGTCTGGCATCTTCATTAATAGACTGGTCTTGCTGAAATATATTTCTGTCTATACTATAGCTTTATATGGAGGCTACGCTTTGGAGTCTTTCTCTGCAGCTTTTTCTATTACCACTCTCATAGTCTTTGTCATCTTGTAACAGAACTGGTTATCATACTTCTGATTCCATCTCCCTGCAGCTTTTGACTATTACCTTCCTTATAGTATTTGTCTTCTTATAACAGGACTGGTTATGACACCTTTGATTCCTGTCTTCCTATAGTTTTGACTTATCTGCCTGTATTTATCTATAGTGAATGTCTACAAGTTTTAGCAAAGTTTCCTTTTAAACTATAAGAGATCTGTCTTCAGCTGCAGTACCCCTTCCATTGAATTGACACAAATCTTTGCCCACTGCTCTACAGATGATTTAAAACTGGGTGTGCTAGCATTTCTTCCTTAGGATTGTTGTTGCTGTGTTACATACTACAGATGGCAGAACATTACACTCTTTGCTCTGTCTGAGTCAGTAATTCCTGGTCAAACATATCTCTTACTCTTTCTTTGCACTTTACTTTTTCCCGGAGTGACTCTTGGATTCTCTCATGCAATTGTTTTCTCAATTTACTGTGAGCTATTATTTTGCTAACATAGAACATTAAGCTTCAGTCGCAACTTATTTGAATTTCTTTCCTTAGCTATGACAGCCCATCCAATCTTTCACTGTAACATTGTTCTTTAATTGCATTCTTAAGTCAGCATCAGCACATTTGTAATATTCTTTTAGTTTTTTTTTTAAACTGTGAAATTACTTAGAAAATATTTAATTCTTCTTTCAGTAACTCTTCATGCTTCTGTGATAAATAAGACATATCCATCATATCTGGCATGGGTAGTTCCTTGCTTGGTCTATATTTCACTGTCAGGTCATACTGTCATAGACTAAGTAACATCCTGTGCAACATTGCCAGTGCATTGTACAAGTAGCTTTAGAATATGTAATAACCATTACACAGAGTCTGAATAAGTTCATTTTTTTCTCAATGAAAGTACTTGCTGCTTGAACAAATGCTTATTTATATTTATCTATTCAGTTAGTGGTTTCTATGGAATATGTTGCCTACCTCTTTTTGCTACCATTCCTCCATTCTGCACAGTTCTCTTAAGGTTATTTTGTACAGTATCTTTTGTTTTCAGACTTTTGTTGCATGCCTTGCAATTGTGATCTGTTTCTACCTAAACTTCTTTACCAAACAGATAGTCATGGAATTCTTCATATCCATATATTAATGTTAATGGTTTATTTTCTATTTGAGAGTATATCCTTTGCATATCTGTAAATGATCTTGACCTACAGACATCTAAAATCATATGCCATTATAACTAGAAACTACTTGCAACCAATTAGCTTATTCATATCATATTACATTAAAACTGAAGCGTCTGTTATTAGTTTCATGAGCATTTTCATACCTCTTCTAATTTTCATAGCTCTATTCCCAAGATGCATCTTACTACAACAGTTTAAAAGAAACAGTGTTAGTTCAGCACTGTTAGGTACAGTCTTTGCAAGATACTGAAGTATTCCTAGAAAGCTCTGCTATCCCTGCTTATCCTTAGGACTTAGCATTTACATTATTGCTTAGATTTTTCTGGATCAGGTTGCAGACCATCTAGTGTTAGATGATGACCAATGGTTTGCATTTAACACTGAAAATCTTAGCATTTTAGATTTGTGTGACCACTGCTTCAGCAGTAAGCAAAGAGTAAAGCTAATACACAATGATGAAAACTCTGCTGGAGAACACTGAAAGCTGAGTAAATGCATACAATAAACTTTAATAGTCAAAATATAAAACAAATAAGCACTTTTGTCTAAAATCATACATACGTCTTCAGATAAAACTTGCCAAATTTAAAATTTGTGCTTAAATAAGCTTCTAAATCACACAACAACTTCATTCAAAAATGGCTACAAACTCTTAAAGCAACAGTTGTCTAAAATCACAGATACAAATTTTATTCAACCCAAGTGCATTTTGATTAACCCATATGCTAATAAATGGCCCTTAAAATTACAGTAATATAATAAAGTAGATAAAAATACATATAAATGCATAATGAATAAAATATCAATAATAAAAAAAATGCAAACGTAATTGCCTTTCATACACTTTCCTCTTAAGTAAGCACTCAATTGATATAACTTCATTGAGTCCTGGGTGGGGCTGAAGCATTCAAAAAAAATCTGCCACCAAAGTTTCCTGTCTTAAATCAATAATTTCTAAGGATCAATCCTAGGATGAACTTCCACTTTTTCTAAAATAGCAAACAGAAAATGATGGTCCAACCATTGCTAAATATGTTTATAGAGCGCATTCATAGCTTTAGCCTTCCTTATTTCATAATTGTGCTCATATAGCTCATATATACAATCTCTCTAAGTTTTTGCTCTGATTTGCCAACATAAAATTATTAAAGTTGCCATAAAGCAGCATAAACAATCCCTTTTGAATGGCAGTTAAATTTTCCAAGAATGCAACTCACTTTATCATGGATTGAAAAACTACTGCACATAAAAATAAAGGGACATTGGAGACATACACCCCATAGATGGTTTAACTTTTGAGTGCCCCATACTATCATAAATATTCTTAAAATATGTGCCTTTTTTGTAAACGATATTAGGCATAAGACCTAGACAATTACTTAACATTCTATTGTTCATAATAAACTGCCAATTCTTTCTGATTATATTACTAATTAATAAATTTTAGCAAGCTTATGGATTTATCAAAAGTATACTTTATGGTACTGTACTTTAACCAACTTGAGCACCATTACTAATAAAAAAACTTATCAATATAATAAACATGTACTACACATTACGGCTTACAGCTTTTTACTGTATAAGGTTTGTTTTTCGATACAGATACAAATACAGATGGTGATTCTCCATTTTCCTTGGAACCATGTTCCTACAAAATACCCAGCTACCAACATTTAGTTTTACAGTCTTTTTATACAGTTTTCTTCATGCAATCTGAATAAAGTCAATACAATGGTATTTGCCTGATGTCATGCAGCCTGCTGATAAGCTGATTTTTGTTCTGTTTCAAGGTGAATTATGTGACAACCTTCAAGACTTAGGGTTTTAAAATTTAGTCATTCCTGCATCCGGTCCTCCTTGCACCTGTTTAGTAATTACTTCAGGAATTTGGGAGTCATCCTTATCTGCAATTCTCTATTCTGCTAGTCACAGAACAGTTATGTCACATTGTATAGATACCAAGCATGCATAGTAACTACTATTTTTCTACTTTTCTACTTATTTTCAGAAAAAAATGTTTAATCCTTTAATGTTTTCTAACAGTTCCCCCTTTTGTTTTAAAAATGCACAAAACAGTTTACATTGATATTTATTCCTTGGATAAATCATAATTTCATTGTGGTTTACAGAAAACACATTAGGAAACAAAACCTTTAGTTTTAGCTTGATACAACAGGTTAAAACATAATTCCAAACCATTAGTATAATGATAACAAGCATTACTACCAAAATTGGATGTATAATCCAGTCCAACAACTTTTTTCCTTTTGAAGACCATTCTGTAAAAATGTCCCACCAATTATCAGCTATGTCTGCTTCATTTTTTTCAGCTAACTGATTGATTTGTTTTTAACAATCACTGAACTTAATTCATGACTTAGAATTGTTCTGTTAACCTTTTGCAATTGTTGAATTAACTGTTTACTTTCATTTATGACTCTATGTAATGATTCTAATGAAAATCCTACATTAATCATTGACAATGCTTGTGGATTCCATCACAAAGGCATTACCACCTTGCTTTCTGGAATGAACACATATGTTTTGTTATGCCAAGTCAAGTGAGTTATATTATTAAGACAACCTACAAAAAGACATTATTTAGTAAATGTTAAACTTTGATTTGTTACAATACACACAAACTGTGGGACTATTTCAGTAAATATTTCAAAACAAGAAGGTAAAATCATCCATTTACATAAATTTAAGGAATATTGCAAAAATCATGGTTTATACACTAGTGAGTGCTGGCCACATACCAGTCAATTAGCTGTATGATTACAATTTTCAATTCTGTGAGTTTTATTTTATAAATCAATGTAAATTCTCTCTAACTGGGGTAACCAATACTGGTATGGATAGAATGGTGGTCCAAAAAAACATATAGAAACAGAAAAGGAGGTGGAAACTTTGGAATAAGGATCCAAATAATAACCTTTATTTAGTGCTTTTGCCCTCGGTACAGCAGGACTTCTAGAGAATATAAAATCATGACCACTACACAGTCTTTTTATATACACATGTAATAGTCCAATTACTCAATTAATCAATCATCCCACATTAATAGCTTTGGAGACTATCTAAAGCAAGAATACATCTTCCACTAAAAACTGAGTACATACATATAAAAGCACATAAAAGAAACTTTCCTCAGATACAAATTTAATAAACCATTACATAACCTTTTTATATTTGTAATTCAATAAAAACATTGATAACTTAGATAAATGTGTGTGTGTATATATATATATATATATATATATATATATATATATATATATATATATATATATATATATATAATGATTATTGTAGTTGTAAGGGGGTGGTGTACATTGCCCTCTGTGACTAATGTAGTGCATTATATATAAGGAAGACAAAGCTGAGTTTTAGGAAAAGGGTGTAACAACACCTTTATGATATAAAGAAAAAAAAGATGGGAGGAATGCATTATATAACCATATAGAAAAAAAAATCCACTTCATAGATTTAAGTTTTTGATCATTGATCAGGTGTATTTAGGTCATAGGGGAGAGCCGGTGGATGATTTTCTGGAATACTTAGAAGTTAAATGGCAGGTAAGAACTAATGCCACTGTATCCCCTGGTTTAAATTAAACTATTTCCCTGTCAGGTATCTTAAAATTGAAAGCAACATTTTATTTAAGATGAAAACTAATCCATGTAAAAAAAATGTTTTTGCTAGTTTTTTAAACAAGATTTTTCATGATTGGGTGAGTACCAATCTAATATATATATATATATATATATATATATATATATATATATATATATATATACACATATACATTTATCTGAGTTATCAATGTTTTCATTGAATTACAAATATAAGAATGTTATGCAATGGTTTATTGAATTTGTATCTGAGGAAAGTTTCTTTTATGTGCTTTTATATGTACGTACTTAGTTTTTAGTGGAAGATGTATTCTTACTTAAAATAGTCTCTATGTTTATTAATGTGGGAACATTGATTAATTGGATAATGGACTATTATGTGTGCATGTAAAAAGACTGGGTAGGGGGTCATGATTTTATATTCTGAAGAAGTCCTACTGTACCGAGGATGAAAGCTCTAAATAAAGTTTATTATTTGGATCCTTGTTCAGAAGTCTTCACTTCTTTTTTTTGTTTTTATATAGTTTGTGGTGTTTTTATTTTGTTTTGTCAAAAAACAGTGCTCAAACTACAACTTGACGCATTAAATTTGAACTTGTCACATTATAATGTGTAAACTTTCCTGTACAGTATGTGTTTGTGCAGACTATTTGTTGCCCATACATGGCAAGCCAGATAGTACTTGGAATCCATTTTTTGAACATGGTTCACCATACATATTCATTATTTGACATTAACTTCATTTGCACTGAACTTTTCTGCATTTGTACATATAAAGTCTGCAAAGTACATTTAGTCCAATCTACAAATTTAGTAACATTAAGATCAAACCCTAACCTGTTAATCAAAGAGTCATTAAAACATTGCAAATAGTCTTTTTTAAACTTGTGTCTTTTATGCGATGTCCATATGGTATGTAATCATTGGGCTTGTAAATGTACAATTTGTGAAATATCTTGACCTGTTAATTTTAATCTGTTTGCCAATATTTCTATATCAATTAAATTTAATGCACCTAAACCTGTTCCCATCCCTCTAAAAGAGTATTGTACCATGCTCTTTGTCTCCTACAGACAATATTGTTAGTAGAGAATGAGATATTAAAATGTATTATTGTTTTCTGGTATTCATGTCCCACTACCATACTTCTGGATGGTACTCTGATTACTTGATCAGACTTGTCTGTGGTATTATTATTAAAAGTTTGGACAATAAAAAGGCAAGGCTTTATTCCAATAATTACGGAATCATTGATGCAAACTAATATATACGTTCATAGGTTCATAGGTATGTACTAGGCTATTGGCCCTAGGGCCTATATAAGTCTAGTCAAACGGTGCCCTGGCTTTTGCCACCCAAGAAAATATTTCTCTCTCATAGCTCTATTTCAGACCCTTTTGTAGTACTGTTTACACAGTCAGTGTAAAATTGAAAGAGTGCTTTTTTCCCTTGCAGTATGCAGCATTTTATTGCAGTATTGTTTTTTAAAGATACATTTGCTTTATGTTGTGGGAGTTGGACATATACTTGCCCTCTGGCTGTCTTCTAAACTGTGACACTCTGGTCAAAGGAAAGGTTTCCAATGTGACATGTTTGTCCCCTGGACAAGAAAAGTTTGCTTGAATTCTGTTTGTAGTATCATTTACCAACCACAACTTTATATTAGGAATATTACTTTTGTATACCTTTTCTGTTGGGGTATCTGCTATCCCTGGTGCTATTATAGAATTACAAAAAAGTAAAAAAAACAAAATTGATATTGGTCTAACTAACACATGCTTAAACGTAGATATATTTACAAACTTATTTACATTTGCTGTTGTCTGCCTTTTGCTCACCTGTATTCCAAACAGTTGCACTTTAGGCAGCTTCATTTTCATTTTCTGAAAAGAAAATACATGCATGTCACTTTTGTGACTTCATTTCTGCTTTTAACTACTCTCATTTGATCTCTATGCACTAGAACTGTTCTGTTTTTCTTTTTATCTTTTATTTTGTATACCAATGGACCTATTTTTTCCACTACTTCAAAAGGTCCCTGCCTATCCTAGGGCCCTTCCATCTGGAACATTTTTACTAATACTTTTGTTCCACAGGGAAGGTTTTCTTCCGGCAGTAATATTGGGACCTTTTTCCATAGATCGAAAGCTTGTTTTGCATTGTAATCACATACCTCTGTAAGTTGTCTTAACCATTCCAGATGCTTACTGATTTCTAACATAGGTCTAGCGTACAGTGTGTCAGGATCAAAAGGTAACTGTAATGGCATTTTTTCTCCCTGTCATGATTTAATAAGGAGATATTCCTGTCTTACTATTAGGTGTTGCCCTTATGCCCATAAGAATGACAGGTAAATGTTGTACCCATGCATTTGCCTTTTCAAGACATTCTTTTTTGAGATGCTCCTTGAGTGTACGATTCATTAATTCTACAATTCTGTTTCACTGGGGATGATAAGGCACATGAAATATTTGCTGAATTCCTAACAGATTGCAAATTTGCTTTATTAAATCACTAACAAACTGTGGACCATTGTCCAACTCAATAATTCTTGGCCATCCCCAATGACAGAAAATATTTTCCATAAGGCTTCTGCCTTTGTCTTTGCTCTCATGGTGTTGTTGGGAATTGTCTTTACCCATTTTGAGAAAACATCCACTATGACCAGTAGGTATCTGTCACCTTCATTTATTGCTGGCATAGGTCCTGCATAATCTATTTGAACTGTGTACCATGGACCATCCGTACCATTTACCTGCAAATAGACTAAACATTCTTCTACAATTAGCCCACAGACCTTTTTTAAATGTGGGTTCCAATACTTTTCTTTTACAACTGCCCATAGCTTATCAGCTCCTGGATGTCCTAATATTTGGTGATTCAACTTGACCAACTGACATTGTAACTGAAATGGCATGTAAGGCAGCTGCAATCCTTTTGTAGTGGACTATGCATAGTACTCATTTGGTGGTATTTCTGCAATTATGCACTGGTTTGTTTCTTCCTTTAAACCCTGCTTCTTTTGAATATCTATGAAGTCTTCCTCAATTGATTGTTTATCTAGCTCCTTTAAGGCACTGGCCTTTTCATTGCTATATGCATATTCTGGAAGTTCTGTTCCCTTTTGTGCTACTTGTTTAGCTAATGTGTCAGATAATGCATTTAACTTGAAAGTTTCACTTGTCGGTTTCTAATGGGCTTTACCTTTAAAATGCTGTATTGTCCCTGCTGGTTTGACATTGTTATTACTTTATGTATGTCTTTAAGTACTTCAGCATGCTGTAATGGTTTGCCTGCACTGTCTACAAATCCTCATCTTACCTAGGTGTCCATATGTAATCTTAAAGAGTTTACTACATAAGCACTGTCTGAAAAAATGTTAACAGGATTATAATACTTGAGTACATACAGTACTGCCTCCAATTCAGCTCTCTAAGCTGACATATACCTTGGTAACTTGATTAGCTCGGGAGAACCTAGCTTTGGATTTTCTGGAACTACAGCAAATCTTGTCTAATATTTACCTTTGTCCCAAAACCATGCTCCATCCACAAACAGGTGGCTTAAAATTGTCAAAATCAGATGCCAGAAATTGTACATCAGGTAAGATTATGTTCTCTAAGCAGTTATGTTGTTTTCCTTCATATCTCATGTGATTTGATAAATATTTGTCCACTGTCTGTATGGTGACAGTTTTCATTCAAAAAGTGCCATCCATTTTGCAAATACTGCTTGACTAATACCATTTGTGATTTTATTCATTTCAAAGTTGTCTACTAAAGCTTTTACTGCTTGATGTGGAGTCTGTATTATAATGGTCTAAATACAGTCATATACTCAGTTTGCTTAATGCCTCAGTAAATGACTAACAGCTGCTGAATACATGGATGATAGCCCAGAAAGTAACTGGACATAATGTTTGTTCCATTCTACTGTCCCCACTTTTGACAATTCCTGTAATAGTACAACAGATAATATCTTTTTTCCTGCTGCTGCTTGCAGTACAAATGATAACTTTGGTGTGGGTGCTGTTAACACTGTAGCTTGTGCTAACTTTACCTTCATTTGCAAAAATGTTTCGTCTTCATGAGGTCCCCACTCTAAAAGAGTGGAGTTCTTTTGTTCCTGTAATATTTTGTATAGAGGAGTAACCATAGCTGCATAATCCTCTAGAAATTCACTATTACAGTTCATGATTCCCATGAATTTGTGTAAATCTGCTATAGGCAATGGCTTCTCCATTTGTAAAATGTCTTGCACTCATATTGGGCAAGGAGACCTTCCTGATGGTTTAATGATAGTACCTAGAAATTTAACTTTCTGTGTCATGAACTGCATTTTCTCACTTTTAACTTTAAACCCTGCCTGCTGCAGAGTATGAAAAACCTTTTTAAGAAGCCATACATGCCCATTCACTGTTTCAGACTGAATTAATATATCATTAGTGTAATGCAGTACTGAATTATCTTTTTCAAAATGTTGCCGAATGGACCCTACCATCTGATGAAAAATAACTGGACTATTTTGAAATCCCTGCAGTAACCTTGCCATGACAAATTGTTGATTTGTAAATGTAAAGGCAAATTGTGGCCATTCTCTCTGAGTGGTACAGCAAAAAAAGTTTGCTAAATCTTTTATTGTAAACCACTTACTTTGTGGTTTAATACATGTAGCCAGTTCTGGAACTCCCAGAATTAGGTGTACATTAAGAGTTGTGTACTGATTAACCTTTCATGAATCAATGACAAGAGGGTAACTGTCATCTTTCTTTTTAATTGGCCAGATTGTTGAATTTGTGGGACTGTTGCCTTTTTGTATGATTCCTTCCTTTTCCCTTTTTGCAATACATTTTTCCATATGTTTCTCTGCCTCCCTAGGAATGGGATACTGCTTTTGAAATGTAGGTATGTAGTCCTGATCACTACCCACTCCTACTGGCATTTTTTTCCACAATCACTGGGCCCCTTGGACCACAGGTTTGGGAATTGCTGTTGTAAATGCTACCACACATCCTCACTGTCTGTATTTACATGTCCTATAGGCTTGTCAGGTTTTTCAGGTGAAGAGATTGCACATCAAATTCCATTTACTTCTCTCTCTCCTTTTTCCCTGTCTTCTATCCACAAAATATTGTTAGGCAAATCAATTACTATGCCCGAAGGTCCTAAAAGGTCCATACCAATAATGGTAGTTGAACAGGATGGATACATCAAAAATGCATCCTTCCATGACTGCCCTTCTTGGTGAATCTTTATGCCCGCATCCTGGCTACTTACTGGATAGCATCCTATACCATTAAATGCTGAGATGCAAACCTCTTTCTTAAGATTTACAGGTAACTGTCTATTTGCAACAGCTACTGCTGCTCCTGTATCCAATAAAATATTTTGCCATAGTGACCTCTCTACCCAGATATCAATCAGTGGTCGCCCATCCCGACCCTTTTTAAAGGTAGTCAGGAAAGATAGGGGACACACCGCTATTGTAAGGGACTCCATTCAGCCTCACCTTTATTGTCACATGTAACATGGCATACTGCATGTTTTTCTTTGTCATCTTTCTCTTTGTCTGAGTGATCCATATATTTAGATTTTTCAATCACTTTTCATAACTGTTGTCTAGCTATCTCTTCTGCCTGCACTTCCACATATTTTGGATTTACAGGCAAAGCTGTATATAATGCGAGTATAATGTCCTATCATCGACCATAGTCTGTCCCCTCATTAGCCACTGTACTAAGTCAGAGAGGGTATTTAAATTTTCCTCATAAATGCATTTAATATCCCCTGGGACCATTTTACTTGCTCTAGAAAGCAACGTATTAACTGCTTTTGTATTTCCCTTTGTTGCATGTCCCTTTTTGACTTTTGCTAGATTAGCTGGAATGTTAGCTTAAAATGGTCAGCTTGCTCCATTAATTTATTTGAGATGGTGATTTCAAAATTATCTAAAAACTTAGCTGTGAGAGGCTGCTTCTGTGCATGCCATGACAGCAGTGGCCATGTGCACTACTTTACTGTCTAATTTATAAGCATTTTGATTTAACTGGATGATAGTTTTAAAACATTTGGGAATATAAATCCAAAAGCATCTGAGTAAGGCATCTGGGCATACATCAGATTCTGCTGGGTATGCTACCCATTCTTCAAATGTACGCATGTTGGAAAATATGCTTTTTTAATCATTCCACTGTGGTGTGCTTTGTAGCAATTTTGACAGTGTGTACAAATCTGCTGGAGTTCCCTGCTCTATAACCTTTACTGGTTTTATTTTTTGCAACTCATCCTTAAGCTGGGCTATTAAAGTTGTGTGCTGTAAATTAGTCTCTGTCAGCTTGGCTAATTCATCTTCTTTATCCTGTAAGTGCTGTTTAAGATCTGACATTTCTTTTTGTAATTCTTTACAAGTTTTCTGATATTCATCAGCTAGATTTACCTTATCTTGTAACTGCTGCTGAAGAGTTTCAATTTGTTTCTTTAATTCTTCACAGGCTTTCTGATACTTGTTAGTAGTCTGCTCTGCTGACTGCAGAGCCCCTTTGCACTTTTGGAGAAGTGTTTGTATATCTTTTCTAAACTTTCTGAACTAATTTTGTCTGTCTTTTAAGTGTTTATTAAACTCTTCTGTCAATTTATCATGAACCTCATTCCTGTCCTTATCTGTTTTTTGCTGTATAGTGGCTTCATTCCACATTTGTACATAGTCTGTAAAGGGTGTAACAAAATCTACAGGGGATTCTGTTAGTAATTAATTTGATTGCTGTTGTAACTCTGAAATTAACATTTCATATGTAGTGACATGACATAATTGTTTAACATCTGGATATAATGTAAATGTATCACCCTTATCTGGTTGTTTACTGTGAGAACATTTTTCCCTACAATTTAACTTTACAACAATGGTCTGAACTGTACTTTTATAAGATTGCACACAGATAATAGTTTCATATGACTCACACAATAAACATTTACTGTCATACCACACATTATTTTGTTTGAGATACCAATTAAATGTTGTAACCCATTTGCATAATGCCAGTACATCAACTTACCCTAGCAAGGTTTTACATTTATCAATATGCTGTTTATACCAACATTGCATTTTGTCCCAGATTTTATCTGGTCATTCTGCTACATTAAGAATAAAACTCTGTTTACATTTTTTACTATAGTCCTTAATGACATTCATATTGTATGTGACACAGAAAAAAGTCTTACCAAAGAGCAGATAGACAGGTGATCAAGCTGTTACTCTTCGGATGGCTAGAAATTTCCCTGTAGTCACTTAAAAAGCTGGTGAAACAAAACTGGATTTTGCAGATTCGAAACCTTGGAATTCACTGACGTGGAGAATTTATTGCACTGCTACTGTACTGTACAGCAGTCTCATTCTAGATTCAGATGTCTAAACTATACTGCTGCAAGTTGTATAAGACTGGGGTGCTCTTATTTAGGACTCTATCATATATGTAAATTTTAGTTACTGCACCTTTACTGGAGAGGCCCTATGCAGAGCACCACTAACCCTGTGTTTGAATACAGGCTAGACTTGCCACTGATAAATTTAAAAAAACTGAAGATAATTACCTCACAGTACTGTAATGTATTTTAACCAGCTTGAGCAGAGTTACTATTAAAACAACTTATCTATATAATAAATGAGAAGTACTACACGTTACAACTTATAGCTTTTTACTGTACAAGGTTTGCTTTTTTGACACAGCTACAGATGATGATTCTACATTTACCTTGGAACTATGTTCCTACAAAATACCCAGCTACCAACATTTAGTTTTACAGTCTTTTTATACAGTTTTCTTCACACCATCTGAATAAAGTCAATACTTTGGTATTTGCTTGATGTCATACAGTCTGCTGATAAGCTGATTTTTTGTTCTCTTTCAAGGTGAATTATGTGACAACCTTCAATACTTAGTGAGTCATTCCTGTCTCCGGTCCTTCTTGCAACTGTGTTAGTAATCACTTCAAGAATTAGGGAGTCATCCTTATTTGCAATTCTCTTTGCAGCTGTGCTAGTCATGGAACAGTTATGTCACATAGTATGGATGCCAAACATGCATAGTAACTATTATTTTTTACTACTTTTCTACTTATTTTCAGAAAAAAATGTTTAAACCTTTAATGTACTCTTACACTAATCTTGGGACTGTCTACTGAATATGTGGCTACAAAAGAATGCCAAAACTAGTTTGTTGCTGATGCATACAAGTGGTCGGATGTACCATTATAATTCCATATGCAGGATGTAATTGTTACAGTTCTGCACTCTGTCTAAACTGTCTCTGTCAGTTTTGAGGAGTCCTATGCACTGTTAGCTTCTCACAAGGCAAACTCTTTCTCCCAAACTATTAGAAAAAAAAAATACTTTTGTAAATATAATTCTTTGGAAAAAATGTCAAAAATTTTTATTTTTAAATTCACTTCAGCAGTGTTTTTTTCACCTAGTGGTGCTATCTTGTTGCCAAACTATCTTAAATGTGTATAGAATTCTCTCCTTGGGATTTTCTAATTTCAGTTGTTTAAAAGATTGGCTGACAAAATATTTCATTCTGCACCTATGTCTAGTTTAAATTGCACATTCTGTCCATTAATTCCCAATATCTCTTGCCACTATTCTGCCATGCAGTAATACCTTAATGCTTTGGAAACATTTCAGACATCAAATCAATGGTTGTCATTTCAATAGTTGCAATAAAAAGCTAATTTTCGGCCTACTTTTCAACAACATAAACATTATTTGAAGTATACTTGCTTTTGCTTTTATATACCTTTCCAGACTGCTTCTTTTAAAATATTAAATGCAAGGCACAGTTTTCTCTTATTACTTACAGACACACCTGCTGCAAGCTTGCAGCAGTATAAACACTATTCTGTATTCTATCTTGAATCTTTTCTTTATTACAGCCCATCACTTCGGTGATTTATTGTTAGATATGCTACTATTGCAACAACATCTTAAGTTTATTTCTATTGTTTACCTGTTTATTTGGCTCCTGTTTTATCTCACACATTTCCTTCCCCTCATATTTCTTTTAATGGTTTATTACTTATTTCACCTGTTCTGTACATGTGCACAGATTTTATAAGATCAGGTATATCATTTTTAATAATTTTTTAGCTTGGCAATTTTATGTCACTTTTTAACAAATCAAGTGATCCACTGAATTCATAGTCTTTGGCTTTCTTCTTCAGTTAAATAAAATAAAATAAAATATGCATCTACTTGTGCTATAAGAACTTAAATCAAACTACTTTCTAGTAAGTAATAAATTCTTCCTGGGCTCACAATAATTCCTGACTTTTTTTTTGAAGTGTTGTTTTTTTGTCTTTCTTTTTTTTTACATGAGGTGAAAGGATGACATACCTTTTATCGCTTCTTCCATAATGACATGCACATCACATATGCCTCCTTTTCAAGTCTCTAATCTTATCCACTTGTAGTAATGAATAAATCCAATGTCTTTCAGTTTACAGACTAATTTACTTGCAGGACTAGAATTACAGGAGGTTTGAAGCTGGCTCATGTTTTTCATTATGAATTATATTTTTGTACTTTCAGACACATAAGCTGTTTTAAACAAATATATTTCTTCAATTCTGAAGATATAATTCTTACCTCCATACAGATGTTTTTCCACTTCTGAACGCCATGTAATCTTTTTCAGTAATAAATAATACAAAAATAGGATGTAGGTGTCATAATCTTTTCACAAGATATATACATACATACATATATATATATATATATATATATATATATATATATATATACATATATATGTGTATATTTAAACTGCTTCTAAAATTTATGTTATCTATACACATATATATGGGTCTACTATACATGGTCGACATTTCATAATGTCGAAGACCATATGGCCGAGACCATATGATCGACATTCGAAATGTTGACCATGTAATATAAAAAACAACACAATAGTAACTTAGCTTCAAATTACACCCCCCCACACCCCCATAACTTAAATATACCAACTCTGAGATTGCACTACAGTGCGAAAATGGAAATCCTTCCATTCTGCACTGTATGGAGATGCTGGTTCTGCATGGTCGGTATACACACACACACACACACACACACACACACACACACACACACACACACACACATATATATATATATATATATATATATATATATATATATATAGGTCTGGGAGTTATAGTCATTTTCTGTAGCACACAGTTGAGATTCTAAGGAGTGACCCATTTACTAGGAGGGCTCAGGCGTAGAATTCCTTTAACAATCTGTTTCACAACAAATAGAGAAGAATAAGGATGATCCATGGGCAGACATGCTTTAATGGCTGCAGGATGAAATTTTACAGAGGAATAAGCAAGGCCAGAAGAAAGTAAGTTACACAAATATTTGAGCACTTGTGGTGCAAAATTCCTAATGTGCCCCTGGTTACTGGCTAAGCACTAACTAGGCAATCACTTTGACTTACCAGTATAGGATTTTCAAATAGGTGTTTTTCTTGCATCCTTTAGTACCTGATGCACTTCCTCATGAAATAAGTGCCTAAAATGTATTAGAATAAAATCACCCAGGGAGTCAATAGAAGTTGATTGATATTAGGGTGTATCAAAATTCCAGTCTTGTGTAAGTAGATACAGACTCTGAGGAAGCTTGTGGTAATTGCCCTTGGCTAACTCCATGAGAAGGGAGAATCAGTGTTGCTTGGGCCAATAGGGAATCGCTACATTGATTTTTGGGAAGTGGGAATTCCTTTTGAATTTTCAGAAATAACCTGGCTACCATTGGAAAGGTTGAGAAAACATAAAGAAAAGCTCCTGACCATAGGAATGAAAATGCATCTGTTTTCCACACTTGCTCGCAAGGAATCTTGGTGAAGATTTTGTTTAGTCATCTGTTTTGGAAGGAGGTGAGCAGATCTATTTGAAGAGATCCCCACAACTGGATCAGTTCCTGTAAGGCCTCCTCATTCAATTTCCATTCATGAGGGTCTGCTCTGGTCTGCTACTATGCTCTGCTGTGATGGAATGTAAGATGCATGTAGGGTTAAGGAAAGCTGTAGAGCTACCTCCCAAACCATCATAGCCAGCCTGCATGGGGATGCGACTTCTTACTTTCCTGCTTGTTTATGTACCATATGACTGTGGTTTTGTCTGTAATGACTTGTAAAGGTCCTGGTGACCAAAGATGATGAAGAGATTTCAAGGCATGTATCTCAGACAACCTCTCCTTTACGTTTCTGTACTTTGGTCTGCCTGAGTGACTCCATAGGTCTAGCACCTCTACTCCATGGAAACTGCCCTTCCAAGCAAAATCTGAAGCATTTGTGGCATGAGATTGGTTTAGGGTCTTAAAAGAGAGAGGGAGACCTAGTCTGAGATTAATTTGTTATCTCTTCCAATGCAGTTCCATTTTTAGAAAGTTGAAAACTGGAATTTGATGCTACTGAGGATGTAAATGTCGAGTCAGTGTTTAAAAAAAAAAAAACACTGCATCTTTCTCGTATAATCTGTCTGGAGGAATTATAAGAATCGTAGAAGCCACGAACCCAAGGATCCCGAGAAATTCTGTTGCAGAAGTCTGAGACTGCTTGAAGAAACCCAGGAAAGATTCCAGATAAAAATCCACCTTTACTTATGTCAGAAAGAGTTTTTGAAGAGAAGTATCTAGAAGGCAGCTGAGAAACATAATCCTGTAAAATGGAGTCAAAGAGAATTTTGCAACATTTATCAGAAAGCAGAGACTGGTCAGAAGAAACATAACCCAGGTTAATGACTTGGCATCTGGATAAACTGTAGAGATTTTCTCAGACTGTCCAGATTTTTGCCTCATATTTTTGGTCCATTTTTTATAAAATTGTGGTTTAGCAAAAGAAGCGGCAAATCATTAAAGGCTGAAGTTAGAAAATAATGACAGTCAGACATTTGAGTTTCAGAATTCATACCCTTCAGAAAATTCATGCTAATGCAAAACCTGTTATTCTATCAACTTTCTAAGTTTGTAAGAGTAATATTTATTAAAATGGTCCCTATTTTTGGGCATTTGCCTCACTTTTATTTATGGCTTTGTCCAGATTTTTTGCTCTAATAGGTTTAGGGGTATGACACATACACACCCACACACACCCACACATACACACACACTCTTAACCCTACTTTACCTATTCCATAAGTAACCCCCTCCCATTATGCAACCACCCACCTGTTAACTGCTGCTACAGGATCACTCACTCGCTTTCACTCTTCACTTTCTATTTCATACACACAGTCACTTCCTCATTCATACCTGCATTTGCTCACACAAGGCTCTCACTCTCCTGATCTCTCATATACACATTCTCTTCCTTATTTACACATGCATTCACTCCCACATTGCCCTCACTCTCTCAATCTCTCACACACACAGTCTCTTCCTCATTCATACCTGCATTCATTCACACATTGCTCTCACTCTCACAATCTCTCACACACACAGTCACTTCCTCATTCATACCTGCATTCATTCACACATCGCTCTCACTCTCCCAATCTCTCACACACACAGTCACTTCCTCATTCATACCTGCATTCATTCACACATCGCTCTCACTCTCCCAATCTCTCACACACACAGTCACTTCCTCATTCATACCTGCATTCATTCACACATCGCTCTCACTCTCCCAATCTCTCACACACACAGTCACTTCCTCATTCATACCTGCATTCATTCACACATCGCTCTCATTCTCCTGATCTCTCTCTCTCTCTTCCTCTCTCTCTTTCTCACACACACACACACACACACACACACACACACACACACACACACACACACACACACACACATACACACACACACACACACACATTTGCGCAACTGTTAACTATTTTAATTTTTTAATGTTCTTTCTGACATAGCATCAGCCTGCTTATATCTATGGGTTGTCCACATGTTGGATGTCCATAACCTGGGGACTGCCTGTAATAAACATGGGAGGAATGAGGGGAAATAGGTTTTGTAAGGTTAGCATTTTGAATTTTGTTACTATCACATGCAGGTTTAAGAATGAAATATCTAGTACTAGTCTCCAAAATGCCACTTTCTTAAGTACTAGAAACAATCTGGAATAGAAGTCTATACCCCTTTGATTTACTGGCACTGGTTCTATGATGTGTTGGGTGTTAAAGAGTCAAGAACCCAAGGAAAACCATTCTGTTTGGTTTGGAGGGTGGAATTCCCCCTGAAAGGAGGTTTTTGTATACACTGCCATCTGTAACTCTCTTGCAGCACTTTTAACAGCCAAGTGTCTGAGACAATCTTTTGCTAAGGATAATGCTGAGGACCATTTTCTGGGAAAGGTTTATGGAGAAATTGGCCAGAAGGAGGGGAGGGGAAGAACATGGGTATAGTCATTCTATACTGTTGGTTTGCCCTTTTCCTGAAAAGCCCCCTATTTCTTATTGTTGTTTCCCTGCAACCATTTATTTTTAACTCCTCGTTTACCAGAATATGACGGGTTTTCCTTATTTGCCTTTTTAGTTAAAGAGGATTGTCTAAAAGGTTTGCACTGGGTGGGGGGGGGGCATGAAAAATCTTAGAAACTTTCTAAACCAATTTCCGTCTTTCATCAAATTTTGAGAATTTGGGTAGCAGAAGAACTAAACAATACCTCCCTGTCTAAAACAGAATCTAAAACTTCAGACTTTATCTCATCAGCAAACTTTTGGTTATGTGCCCTGACATGTCTTCTCAACACTGTAGCAGTGACTTTAGACACAGTATCTGCATAATCTTAAACACTTTTCAAAGGATGTTGGATACCCGGGAAAAGGTAGAACTAGTCTGATTCATAAAAGAGCTTTCTTCTTTTGGAAGAGTGGTAGCAAATTCCCTCAGTGTCTCTATAACAAAGCATAAACGTCCATATGTATGCCTGCTGACTAAGAATTCTGAAAGCTAGGGTGGATGAAGAAAACATTCTCTTACCTAGGTGGTCCAACAATTTGCCTTCCATGTCAGTAGGATAAGCTTACTGGCAGTAGGTGAAGCAGTTGATATGGCTGTTGGATCTGATACAAGGTAAGAGAAAAGAAATGTATTAGCCTAATGTACCTTATCCAAAGTATCTGCTTTTTTAGGGACTGATGGCTGGGTATGAGATGAGTAAAGGCAGCATTCAACACATGCTCCAGGGCTGGCAGTTTATTAGGGATGGGAGAGGAGTGAGGATTATCCATTTGTAACATATATCTCTCCAGTTCAAGAAGAACATCTATTATTTCCCATAAAATACCTCATTCATCCTGGCTATGCTCTGATTAAAAGAAAATTCCTATATAACACTAAGGGAGTTAGGCTTGGAATCTGTAGAATAAGCCCTATCTCTGTCAAAATCAGAATGAAAATCATTAGTCCATATTTTCACAGGAATTTTTTTTACAGGAAATGTCCACCTATAAAGGCTTCTGAATATTAGGATTCATATCCATTAATGCATGCCTTGCTAAGGTAATAAAATAATCTTTCTTAACTATAATCACTTCTTGAGATGAACAATATTTAATATTTTATAAAGAAAGCCACCAAATACCACCAAATTTCCAGTCCACAGATAAAAATTAAGAAACAGATAATCACCAATGAAATATGTAGGCTGAAAAATAACTGAAGAGTCCAGTACATATAAACTTTATTGCCAGCAAAACCATAAGTGCTTTTGCAGTACAACTGCTTCATCAGATGTGATAAAATGCATACTACAATCACCTTTATGTATCCCCAGCAAATTTAAAACCACCAATCAAAACATCTAAACAATTAATGCATAATATCCAAGTTAAAGGAAGTATAAAAAATATATCAAATAAAAATACATACAGAAATACGTGTTAAAAAAATTATTTATATGTATATATATATATATATATATATATATATATATATATATACACACACACACACACACACACACACACACACACACATATATATATATATGTATATATGTGTGTGTGTGTGTGTGTGTATATATATATATATATATATATATATATATATATATATACACACACACACACACACACACACACACACACACACACATATATATATATATATATACACACACACACACATATTTATGCAAGAAGTAAAAACAAAAATGTATAATCCATGCATATATATAGAAATTTACCTAAACAGTGGACAAGTTTTAAGCATAGGCTTAATAGGAACCATATCGTTGTCCATGCCCAGAATCACTTCTAAGCCTAATAATCCATTTGGCTTCTAACTGTTCAGTGAAATTTCTAACATCACCGCCACTTTCACTTTCAAACACCCTCCCAGTGACTAAAAATGTAAAACTGTCTGGTAATTGTAATGCAAGTAACCTTATTTATATGGCAAGATGTGTATTTTATATAGGAAAAATGAATCAGATGTTAAAAAAATGCATAAGTAGCCACGTCAGAGATCAGGAGACGGGTTGTTACTAATTCTTTATACAAACATATAGTAAATACTAGTGAGCAACAAACCTTTAAATTTTTAATTTTAGAAAATGTGGCTTTAACACAAAGGGGTGGGGATATCAAGAATCTTATTGAGAGGAAAGAAAATAAATGGATATTGTATTTTAATGCATATACCCCCTAGGTCTTAATGAAGTGTTCTCACTTAAACCTGAATTGAATTATATACACAATTGTATTAAATATGAACAAGAGATTGTTATATAATATATATACATTTTTATACATACCTTTATACATATCTTATATATATATATATATATATATATATATATATATATATATATATATTACAGACAGAGTATATATATATTTTTCTGTTCTTATTAAAATGAAAATTTATGAGAAAGGAAACATAATTGTTTTTATTAACTGTCTTAATTAAATGATTATTTCATCATCAAATTAACAAGTGTGTATAAAACCAAGCAATATAATTATATGGAAATCATCACTTGAGGAAGCAGATATACTCTGTGAAAGTACTTTGTACTTGTGTAGTTTATTTTTACTTGTATGATTAAAGAAAATTATTTTACCTCATTGCCGTGTGGTCAATATTTTTGGAATATTTACTGGGACTGTTATTGACCTACCAACTTGGAACTTGTTATTCTGTTATATTTCTAAACATTCTATCCATTTTTCCTATATAAAATTTTAAATAGATAAACAATATGTGTGGACTCACATGTAGCAGCAACATTAAAATCATATTTTTTGTTATTCTGATCTGGGTGCAAAAATATTCCAGCATTGTCTATATATTTACAAAAATTGCATTTACCACACGGCTTGGTATAGGCAAAATCATATTGACATACATATTTCTTAGGATAGCAAAGTTGTCTCTTTAAAGACTTCATATTTTTAAAAACAAAATTTGACTGTTCACCAACTACCGCTTTTATTACATCATTGGTACACAAAACAGACCAGAATTTCTTTAATACCTGGGTATACCCGCCACCATCACTGAAATAATACAAAGGAACTCTTAAGTGGTTCCTTTTAGACTTCTTTAAGCTATCATTTGCAGTTAAACTTGTGTGTGAAAAATAAGGTCTAGCTGTACTACCTCTGAAGACCTGCTACTTCATCAGTGAGCTATTTAATATCATGTTCAAAGTACCCTCTCTCTACAAATGATCTAGCTAAAACCTCACTTTGATTTTGTAAATCAACATCAGTAACATTTAATCTAGATGCTTTGAACACTTGATTCTTAACCACATTTCTAAAAATATGTGCTGGGTGCACACTATCACGAAAAAGTAAATGGTTACAGTGGCATGTTTTTTATACAGTTGAGCATAAATATAGCCTTCTTCATTAATCCTGCCCCTTACATGCAAAAAAGCAATGTTCTTATCTGAAAATTCATAACAGAATTGTAAAAATGAAGTGCTATAATTAATATATTCATTAAAAGCATGTAAATCTTCCACATTATGCCCCAAACTAAAAAGACATCATCAACAAATCTATAATAGAAGATTACTGATTCTAGTTCCCAAATAGCCATCACCATATTGGTGTAGCTATTTGTCAAGGATGCATCTCAGCAGAGGTACAATGGTTCCCTTGATGGAAATGACCTGGAGGGGATCACTGGTGCCCTCTGTGGATGTTTCCTGGGGGGGCAAATGTTCTTTTTCTGAAAGTGATCCTGAGATATCTGCCCTATACTCTCAATATAATTTGAGAAGATCAGTGCAGGCAAGGTTTGGTGGTAACTCTAGGCCCACCTTGGCAACATGGGGGGACTTCTGGCATGGCTTGTGGAGCTGTGCAACTGGCAGGCCCCACCTATTAGGCCACTGAGAGGCAACCAGCCAATAGCATGGCCATATACATTATTAATGGCTAGTTTTTTTGTCCTCAGATCTTACCTGGCATCCAGTCATGCCCGCACAATGACTTTGAGGTGTGGCTGCAAAGTGTCTTCTAGCATGGGTTATGGAGTCATGAAACTGGCTGGCCCCACCCATTGAGCCACCAGTGGTATAACTGTCCAAACTGTCCAACAACATGGCCCCCTACGTGAGGAATGCCAAAGTTTGTTGCCTTTTTGAATGGCCTTGGATTTAACAATGACAGGGCCCTGGCTTATCTCCATATTGTTGTTTTTCCTCACTTATATGTCATTCTGCATTCCTTGTTCAGTGTTCAGTCCTCCTCCTCATCGCATATTCACCCTCTGTATGTCTGTTTCCATCTACCGTCCTCCCATTCTTTTATGTGTCTACCACCCCGTCTTTATGAGTTTGCATTTTATGTCTGCCTGTCTGCCACTGCTACCTGGTCTTCTTCCTTTATCTTAACCCTGGCCTTGTGTGTGGGAATTTCACATCCCATGAAGGAAACTATAGACACCTAATATAGCAAACAAGAGAGAAAATTAAAGTAGCAATAATCATTCCCCTATCAAGTTCAGCTGGACCTCTTTATATGCATAATGCCCTTTATTGTTGGTATTTCTTTACTGCAGAAGGAGGGTGGTTGTTGCCTTTGTGTTGCTATTCAAAACAAAATATTCTGCTCCAGGTAATACTTCTTACAAATGGTAAGTGGATGGTGTCATCTTTATGCTACCATTGGCATAAGTTGAAATGCATTTCTATGGCACTTTTGTTTTGCATTTGGTCCATTACACACTTGCTATAGGCAGATGTATTGTTGTGATTTGGGCATGGTGTTGTGGCCTTGAATTTGTTGTGGAACATTACTATTGGCACTATCACATGCATTTTATGCCCATTGTAAGCTAGGGTTGATTGCTGTGGACCTGTACTATTTCCATTTGTTCAGTCAAGTATGTCTGCTGTCCCCAGTATAACTGTAATTTTTGTGGACGGGGGAAGGTGCTGCCTTCCTGCATCTGAACCAAGATGAATACATGATCATGGACAGGATCACTTGCATTCAGTCATTCAGGCATGTCTGCTTTTTCTGTTGTCAACATGGTGATTGAATCTATGGTGTTTCCATCTTGATGAACAAAAACATTTAACTTTAAACAACACAGCATGCATTGCATATATCTCATGCTATATATATGCAACTGCATTGTGCTTAGGAGTTGTCACAATTATGATATTGCTAAAACAATCTGAAATTCATAACTGTGGGCATAATGGCCTGCATTTAGTGAATGTGTACTCACTCAGTCTAGGGACATTGTGGGTGTGGAGGTTGCTCAGCATATGTAGCTTGTAACAAACTAATATATGTTAGGGTGCCTATTTTATTGTACTAGTCATCCAGTCATGTTTATCCAGCCTAATTGAACTGTGGCTATATTGGGGGCTGGGGGACTTGCTTGATGAGCGTTGTTTGAAAAAAAAATAAAATCATCACCTTAGGCACACTTTCTTTCAAATGGTCTGTCAGCCACATTTACCCTATCCACTCCAGCTGTGGCTGTTGTGGAGGATGGAGAGCTTGCATGGCTTAATGCCTTATCCCAGCAAGATGCAATCCATGATTGCGAATACTTGTAGTGGTTTGTGTCTTTGACCTCTAAGCTGGATTCCATTGTGTTGGGGGTAGGCAGGTAACTGGTGCATTCAAAATAACTCATATCATATTGCTGTGGCTATGATTGCATGTACTGTTGTCTTGAGGTGTGCAAAAAGCTGAAATAAATTAGTATAGACAGTATTGTTTTCATATGGCTTATCACACACCTAGGCTTAAGCTCATTGTAAGTATACGATGGATGATGGGTTGCTGCCTTTGTGTTATTGTTGGAAACATACAGAAATATATGACTATCTCAATTATTCCTGATGGATTATCATTTGTGTGTGTTTGTTGTCCTCAGTGGCTCTGTCTCTGATTTGAGAGGATTATGCTTTTATTGTTTGAAAGACAAATTCCAACTTGTTTGTTCCAGTAATTATAACTGCATAAACATCATGTTTATGGCATGAGTGCCAGTGCCATGTAATGATATCAGATAAAAGCCAGCAGAAAATGTGACCAGGAAGAATACAAGTAAGAAATTGTGATACGGTGGATTTAGGACGATAATGACATTTATATATGCAAAATGTGGTGTGTAATTGGGAGATGGGAATAAGAGTAAAGTGCAGATAAGTGTAAATGTTGGTGATAGGGCAGGACAGATGAGCTGCATAAGGCAAGTAGGAAGTAGTCTGCAAAAGTAATGAGCAACACAGCCAATCACACGAATGTGTCACTTGTGGAAGATGTGTCAGAACTGCAGAACAAGGGAGAGGAGCAGCCCACAGAGGTGTATACATGGGGAATGCTGATAGCAGGAAAAAACACAGCTGAGTATGGGGGTGAATGTTGACGGCAGAAATAGCAGAGCTGAGTATGGGGGTGTAGTTCAATTCTTCATGCAGACAGAGAAGCAAAGTCTTGTAGTAAATCTAATACATAGGTTTTGTGTAGTAAGTTATAGGTTCATAGGTTCATAGGTTCATACTAGGCTATCTGCCCGAGGGCATTTACAAGCCTAGCCCATCGTTTTGTGGCCACCGCCACCCTTTAGGATGGGGGGAACTATTTTTTATTTTTTTGTGTGCCTCTGTCGAGCAGTGACACTGGAGGTAATCCTGGGGTATATTCATCCATCTCCCATCCATTGGTCAAGATTTCTCTTGAACAAGGCCAGCGTGGTGCTCTGCACTCACATTTACCATTTTGTTCCCACAGCAGTCTTTGGGTGATGAATCTATCCTCCAGCCCTCCCAGTAATAATTAATAGTAGGTTTAAGTCGTGTCCTCCTGGCTCTGATGGATCTTTGATTTTTTGAGGTTGAGGTGATTCATAATCTGTCAAATCTTTCTGACATGATGTTAGGCAAAGGTCAGGCAAAGGTCTGAGCAGCAAGCTTAAGACTGAATAGAGCTGGAGTTCTAGTTCAGGCGGGGCAGACAGATTTTTTTGAGACTTTTTATTTTTTTTCCTTGTGTTTTGTGGCCTCTCCTCTCTCTGCAAATGTCGGGTCAGATATACATTCGAAATGGGGCATGTACTCAAAATCATTGATGATGAGAGAGATGAAGTAGGAGAGACTATGACCCTCCTAGATTTTTGGCATTTAACTTTAGGGCCGTGGCTCTGGCACCAGTTATCCGTTTCTGTGAGACTTCTTCTCACTTACTTGACACGTTTTAATTAAGTCAAGTACATTTAGTAGGTACAAGAATCAAATATTGACATATAGCTGTGTGCTTAATGTATGCATTAGTTTGTTGCTGAGCAAGTCCACTTTCAAAGTTCCATGCATAGAAAAAGAAAATCTGAAATAAAGCTGAATGGTTTACAAAGCACAGTGCCCAGAATGCAAGCATGTTTTGTTATGTTTTTATTTAGTATGTTTATTTAATTATTTTCTTATGCAGAAGATTATTTGAGAAAATTAAGTCAGTCTGCAAAATACCATGAAGCATAGCAAAAATTCCAGTAGAACTAAATTAATGATTATTTGATCATATTTCTTCAGTACTAGCCCATTTTCTTTGTTTTTTGTTGGTGTTAAATATGTGTAAGATAACACGTGCATTGAACAGAAATGACCACTCCTCTCCAAGTTCCTGACAGCATGCATCATGCATATTCTGTCAGTCATTAAAGAAGGACAAAACCTCACCACAGGGGTGCAAATATAAATATTCCTAGATGTTTCTGCTCTAAGATCATAGATTGTTTCTGCAGACAACTTCAAATGGACCAAAATATCATCCATTGTATCCCTGCTGCTCTGCATCTGGCAGGTAACATCTGCAGCTGGAAGCTGGGCTTCCTTCCACCTGGCAGCAAAGCTCATGACAGCCTATCTGCAGATGTGTTCAGGGCTCAATGCGGTGCATCTTTCATGGAAATACTTATGGCAGATATTCCAACTAAATTATCCTGCAAATGCACTGTGTGACTTGATATTAATTTATAATAGCTTTGGATACCCTAGCAACTGTTAAGACCCAGCACAGGAAGCAAGCCTTACTGGCACTGGATTTAAACGCTGTTTTAAGCTTTTGTAACTAGCTGAATGATACTGGACCCTCATACCACTAAATAGTGATGCTAAGCACTATGATCAGTAACAGAAGTATTAAACAATACATCACTGCAATGCAGAAGTTGTATATCAGAATGAACTGTGCAGATGTTAATAATCTAACTTACAGATGTGCAGTTATCAAGCATATGCTGCTTTGCTACTGGTGTAATGTTTCCCTCCATCTCATTGCATGCATTGTTTTGCATGATGATCGATTTTAGTCCAAGTTGTGACTAAAAGTACCCTTTGGATCAGTCTAATTAGTAAATTAAGCATCAAATAAATAAATATGTGCACTCTGATAGTGAAGTTCTGAAAAACAGTAACTTTAAATGCTAATTGTAATGCTAGCCTCCTGAAATTAGGTGTCGTTTATTTTGCTGATGCCTTGCTATCTAACCTTCATGACTGTTCCACTACAGGTGGCCACAGGGAAAGTCCTTGAACATCAGTTGCCCAAAGAAAAAAAGAGACTGAGAAACATAATGTCAGTTTCTGTTTTCCATAGGAAATCATTGCTGGTATGATTTCAAAGTGTGAACTGGCAACGATTCCATTTGTTGGCAAACAATTTTCCCTTTTTTGAGTTGGTGATACCATAGAGTTGGAATATATAAGTTTTTCTCATTGTGTTTTGTGCATTACTATTTTGCATTTTCTAGGCTCAGGATTGTGCAGTTCAATGATTCATAGTAGATCCCTTCAAAGCTTTCATTAATGGCATAGTATGAATTATTCGACTTATAACTTCTCATTTTAAATTAGAGCCGTAATATGTGGGATCAGATGCCATTAGGTTACGCTGACTCTCAAATGCCTTAATCACATGGTGCAGCAAGTTAAATATTCTGTAAGCACTTAAAACATAAGCTCTGATTTAAATATATTCCTTTACTATTGTTATTTCAAGCACGATGATTTTACATTGTTATATAAGGCAGTGAAATTACTCATCCCAGAAAAAAGTGTGTGTGTGTGTGTGTGTGTGTGTGTGTGTGTGTGTGTGTGTGTGTGTGTGTGTGTGTGTGTGTGCACACACACACACACACACACACACACACACACACACACACACACACACACACACACACACATATACATTCACACATGTGCATACATATACCCAAATATCCTATTACATTTGTGGGTGTATGTAAGTGTGTGTGTGTGTGTGTGTGTGTGTGTGTGTGTGTGTGTGTGTGTGTGTCTCTCTAATGGGTATTGATTAGTTGACTGATACATAAATGTATGCATGTCAAAGATCAAAAAGTTTTGACTTTCAAAATTGTTGGACAAGTAGATCCATTAGCACCTCAAATACATTTAATACACACTGCCATGGAGATCTGCACATTAAAGAATGTTACTTGTTTACCTGCTGGGTAATGAATTCTCCTAAGACCAAATGTGAATTTTCAATAAATCTGATCTATTGATGATTTTAAGAATTATTTTAGCCTTCTGCCTTCCTTTTCTAGGCATGTATAAGAAAGTACTTAGATGTTGCCATGTGCCATTTAATTATACTTTACACCCCCACACACACACACACACACACACACACACACACACACACACACACACACACGCACGCTCTTATTGAACTGGTAGTTGGCTGTGACAGACAGTAGGACTTTAAGTTCCAGTTTTAGACAAATTATTTCATAAGAAAAGTGTTTCATAATGTTCAGGGAACTGTCTCAGTAAAAGAAGTAGACCTGGAAATCATACAGCTAAAACGTAGATGTGGTGTCATATGCGCAAGGCTGTCCCACATGCATTTAAAGGACTACTACAGACAAAATAAAAAACATTTTTTAAGTTTTCATGAAGAGCTGCTTGATCCAATGCCTACTTGATGAGAGCAACAGAATAACTAATCATTGCTTATTTATTTATTTATTTTTGTAACATTGAATGTCCTCATAGGGAAGACATTCTGATAAATTTTGTTTCCTTGGGAAACTAAATCTATCCCATAATGCAGTGTGAGGCACACTCGGCTTAAGAGTACTGTACTTTGTCACATCCAAGTTCTATTTATTTCAAATAGAAGACCAAAGAAATATTACTAACTTTGAGAGTCCTCAATACAAATGCAACTGAATGGATTGTCCTGTCTTTAAAGGGACACTACATCTTATTTTTTGCTAGAGGAGTCTCTTTATATTTTAGTACTGTGTAAGTCACATATTCACCTGATGCAAGGTTTTCAAAGAGCCTTGTTAGCGTACTACAGGTCAGATTACACAAACACTCACTGGGGGTTGTTATAGGAAGTGCTAAGAACTTACAACTGAAGTTTGTCCTTTTGTATTCTCCTTGCCCCCATCCATGGGTAATTAGATTTGTTGAATGACTGGATTTTACTCAGCTAGAAATGCTATTTTGTCACACGCAGATCTGGAGGCTCTTTAGTAATGAAATGATATATACTTTGCTATGTACTTGTTTTTGTAAAACTGTCCCCCGGATTCACAAATCCTCCGTGTAAGACTTAATAAGTCTTACTCGGAGGCTGCAGTTGAAAGGTATGTCGTCAGCGTGCCATGAATATTCATGAGGGCACACTGACTCAACCGTAAGTCTAACACGGACCATGTAGGAAAGCAGGGGGCGTGTCCAACTGCCGAGCAGTCTAAATGTCCACGCCCCTGCAAGGGTTCGAAAAGTAAAATGAAAACACACAAGAGCGAGTCCACTCAAATGTCCTTGCACACAACACCACACTCCCTGACATTGTAAACCCCCATCACAGTTATAAAAAGTAAAACATTCATTTAATTTTTTTTAAATTCCCGAAATAGCTGCCTGTATTTGCGCATGTGTGCCCATTGTTTAGCTGCAGTTAGCAATTCCAACATGGAAGAGCATAAGAAAGAATGTTTATGCAAATCACACTAAATAGCAATAGCATAATGGTACAGCGTTCGCACAAAGAGGAGACATTCACGGTTTAAGTCCCACCATTCCCCTTCTTATTTATGTTTTAAGTCAGTATATGAAATAATACCTGACATATATGATTAAAATATTAGTAAAAAGCAGTGAAATGGCCTATGTATCAGTGAACAAAATATATATTTTTAAAGGATCCTGATATATAATTGCCCGCAGTTAAGCAGCGCTTTACCCAGCGCAATAGAGTTGCCCATAGTTTAATAGTCCTTTACCCAGTGCAATAGAGGTGCCCAAAGTTAAATAGCTCTGTACTCAGTGAAATAGAGGTGCCCATAGCAAAATAGCACTTTAACCAGCGCAATGTGTTTGCGCAGACGTGCACGCCGCGCCAACCAGGGCACTCTAAGGCATCGTGGAGCAACGTAGAGCAAAGTTGCTTAAACACAGCCACACCCCCTAGCCTGTCTGGACAGTATTAAAATAAAATGAATAACAAGGTTCGAACCCAGGACTCTGTGCATCATAATCAAAGTATAGAATCACTAAGCCATGACCGCTTAGAAGAAACAGCCACTGTTAACATACATATACTTAAAAATGGTAGATTAACCATTACTAAGCAGGTCTGCAGTCAGCCGAGAATTTTCAACAATGGCCAATCACAAAAAAGTGCGGGAAATGCGGCATATTTAAGCCCCATAGGAGGGAATACTCGCCATAACTGATTGTAGCTCACATCTGCAGTTAGAATGGCTGGTGCTGGAGAGGGTGCACGGTTCCAAGCACAACGTTGGGGCATCAAGGAGTCGAAATACATGGTTTGGCTCCTTGTCCACTGTCATGAGTCAAGACTCCTGCAGGCCAGTTCCAAGGGATGGAGTACAAGGCAGAGGCTTGGAACCGGTTAGCTCATGACCTCACCAATGTCACAGGTATTCCTCGGACTGGTGAGCAGGTCCGTCACCACCATTGCAGACCTGAAGAGACGGAAGCAGGACCACCTGAACCAATGGATACAGGAGGCCTGTGGGATGCAAGATTCCCCACAACTGAGTAGGTAGCCATGGAATGCAGTATGTAAGAATTGATAATTGATTCTGTATAATGGATAGGTATGTCTCAGTATCCCTTCATTTACTTTACAGCTGCAGGTGACCATGCTGCGAATCAGCAAGCCTATGCAGATAGGCTGTTAAGGCTGTGCCACCAGGCAGGTTAGTGATTATTCTGCATGTATTGTTATATAAAATAGGGGAGAGAGCATGAAATAAAGTGTTGTAGTCCAATAATACAGCCATAAAATGGCCTGAATAATTCCTCTGCATGTACTGTCAGATAAAAAAGTCAGAGAGCCAGAAAAAGAGTGTAGTAACCCATTAAGAAAGGTAAAATATGTCCGGAATAATATCTCTGCAGGTACTGTCATATAAAATAAGTGAGTGAGCCTGAAAAAGAGAGTTCTAACCTATTAATAAAGGTATAATATGTCTTGAATATGTCTTCCATATGCACTGTTATAACAAATAAAGGAGTGAGCCTGTGGAAAAATGTGTAATGTCATTAATAAAGGTCTAAAACCCGGAGTGTGTCTGTGTCATTTAGTTTGAAATGTTGTTGTACCCTTGCATTATACAAATAGTACTGTTTTAAAAAGTGCTGGCAACCTAGAGTTGTGCAGTCCCATCTGAAGTGGGTGATGGAAGTGCTAGTAGCTGTGAAGCATATATACAGTCCTCAACAGTCAGTTACTGGCTGGCATGCATAAGTAAATCTGGCACATAAGTAGCATGTTAATTTGTTCCCCAGAAATGTGAGTGTGCTTCAAGAAATGCAGGGTTCTGTACAAATTGAAGTGAAAATGTCATGTGAAAACATCCAGATATGTAGATAAAGAAATATAAATGCAGTCAAGAAATATGTAACAGTAATATCTGCATCTTGGACAGTTAGTATGTCAGATATAGGTCAGGTATATATTGAACTAGCCAAACCCATTACACAACCTAATGCATGGTGGCAAGTGTAATAATACATGTAGGGGATATACACTTGCAGTCACTAGGAATGTAGTGCAGACTAAAAGTACTTATAAGATGTTAATTGAGGTTTCTTTCTACACCCTACTGTATTTGCATAAACCATGCAATTACACACCTCAATGGGTATGTGTAATCTTAAATATTTGTTGGGACATATGTCCTATTGTTCTATAAATATTTGCATTCACGTTGATGCATGTGCCCTGTTCAAACACCACAATCATGGTAGCCTGTTGCTACCAAACATCCCTGCATGCTGTTGGAATATCCACTGTCGTTCAATATATGCATGTGTTATGCTTACTGTTCAACTGTTGAAACCTTGGTGTGTTGGGTTAATGGGAATATTACTGCATGCTGTTACAACTAATCTGGAATGCTGTTGTTTATGTTGTAATTAAACACACCTAATCACAGAACGTATGGGAAGGCCGGTCCTAGCGGACTCACCTGTCCCTCCTCAGCTGGTGAGTGCACCTGGCACCAGTAGGTCCAATGACTAGCCTGGGCTCCCCTCCTCTGTTGGTCCTGTGCCACCTTCGGGTGGAAGCGCTGCAGGGGATGGAGCTCATCCCCCCCATGCAAGCGTGGGCAGAGAAGGGCCATCTGTCACCCTTCAAAGGGTCCGGGCTGTGGTGCGTAGGGAGATCCAGAGTTCAGTCGTTGATCCCCTACGCCAGCTCAAGGCAAGAGTGGTGCTTCTCACGGGTGAGCCTGCCTGTCCTACGCAGCCCCCAGCACAGCCACCCTCGGGGCTGTGAAGGTGCAGTGGTGACTGCCCATGGGAGGGGATCTCGGTTCCACTGTTACCATCTGTGGGCTCATGGGCTTGCGATTTCCAAACATCTGTCCCCGTCGATTGTGTTCACCCACCCCATGTAATAGTCAAAAAAGAACTCCTGCACGAGTGGCAAATGCACGGCTCAATAACAAATAGGAGAAGCCGAAAAAGAGTAGAGCCAGCATACTGTGTTCCAAAATATCTTTATTAATATAAATCCATAAAAAACAACAAAAAAATCAGACCGGTTTCTGCCGGAAAATATCACAGCCTTCTTCAGTGTAAAGAAGAACACTGAAGAAGGCTGTGATACTTTCCGGCCGAAACTGGTCTGATTTTTTGTTGTTTTTTATGGATTTATATTAATAAAGATATTTTGGAACACAGTATGCTGGCTCTACTCTTTTTTGGCTTCACCCACCCCATGTGTCATACACTGCCCCTGTATGTGTCTTGTCTGTCTTGTCTGTTTACCTCCCCAACCTACCTCCCCAAACATACCTACTTCCTCTACCTCACTTTCCACTCTCACCTGAAAAAAAGGGCAATCTGTACCCACAAAAAAATTACGCCCCATACATAGCTGCCCATTTCGCACACATGCCCACTGGACATGTAAACTGATAATTATAACTGGCAGTACAACATACTTTGTTGTCCTCACCCCTCTCCCAGGGGTGGAAGGTTTCAAATTTCACTCCAAATGTATTGCATATGCACAGCTGTTGCTGGTAAAGAAATGGGCAGCTATGGACCTTCCCTATACCCGTCCTGCACATCCCGAGCTTGTTTACCTACTGTCTTTCCCTCTTTGTGCCCCCTTTTTCACCACTTTCCTATCTCCCCATTTTCTTTTCTTTAAAAGAAATTAGCGTGGGGGTTAGCGGGAGTAAGCACTTTTAAGCGGTAGTAAGTGGGTTTAAGCGAGTGTGCGCTTAGCTAAGCATTGCTAAGCATCTCACAAACCGCTTACAACTGCTTAAAAGTGCCTTAGTCACTCTATGTCAGGGCCCTTGTTCTGCTCAGCAGCACAAGAAAAAACCTCTGCCAGTCTCAAACCCCAGACCATTGACACAATAGACTGCATGATTTACCACTAAGCCACAGCAGATATACAAATAACTTGGTGCTGAAATAAATATATCATGCATTACAATGAGGGAATGTAAATGGAAATTAGGAATGGCATAACACAAATCCTGTTCTGTGGGTCTTTACCAGCAGTTGTTGTGGAATTGCATGACATGACTGTGAAAAGAGAACCAGCCATCCTAGCAGGGAATAATGTTACAGTAGCACCTTACAAACACCACACAGTATCAGACCAGGATAAACACTGGCAAAGTTGAATAGGGCAGAGGCCAGACTCCCCAACTGTGACTGCTTTACAGGGATGTCCCTGATTTGCAAACAAATGTTAGCTGTGCCCCACTGAATCACTCTGAAAAGTACTAACTTTAGGCAGAGAAGTGTGGAATCAAACATAATGAATAACGTCAATAGGTGAGAGTAGACACTGCTTGCACGTCAGAAAAGGTGTAGTTATACATATGCTCTGATTCCCAAGAAAGTCACAACTGCAATATGTCTGTAATATATTGCAGGTGTATGTCACTTATATGTACCTTTCACTGAGGCCATTCAAATATATACCTGAGAGTATCTGAGGCCTGGCAGAGGCAGAAACACACAGGCATATCTGCATTACTGCTGTTACACACTCTGCAAATAGCTTTGGAAGGAGTTCCACAAGCATGCCCTTATGTAGGAGTACAACACAGAAATATCACAGGATGTAGCCATGTACTGCTAGCAACCAACTGTGACAATGCCAATGTGCCAGTGCTAAAAAAACTGGTGTGGTGCACAGACAAAGAATAATAGGCTAACCTCTAGCTACCATCTGGATATGTCCACAGGTGGGAGCTACGCAGACAGACTACTTGCCTTGATAGACTAACAGGTACACAGCAACCCTGTATGTTCAGCAAGATAAACCTCACATGATAATAAAAAATGCTCTTTGCAGTTCTCCACCCCTACCCAAAGGTACAACACACCTGTGTATTCAGGCAAAAACAAGGGTGTAGGTAGGCATACTCAGTACTGAAATATGTCCAGTTGTGTTGAGCAGCCTGTGCTAATGTCAACACAAACAAACCACAAACTGTTCAGAAATGAGTAACGTAATAATTACAGTATAGCAGTTCACAAACACTGCATGTGCCACAGGAATACAGTGCAATAACCACATTTGTATGTTAGTTAATTGTCTAATTCAGAAAGAAAGTACATACTCCCATGTATCCTGTGTTAGCATTTGGAGGGGTGAGTACATGTCTACACTGAGAAGTGTGTACTGGAAGCAGCAACGTTCAGGTTTAAGTACAACATGCATATCACTGGCTACAACCCTAGCGTCAGATAAGAGACATATACCAACCTTCTGACTGACACAACGGTGTCCAGAGCAAACAAGCATGGGCCCCACCTTGGAAAGCTGAAAGGGCTACGCCTACCTAACCTAGCATTTTATAGCAGTGGGCTGCAACCACAGTGAGTACTGCAATCACCACACAGCAGGCTGCATGCAATTATTGAATGGTGGGCAGCAATTGCTGCAGAGGCTGTCATATGTACATGTACAGATACCTAGAAAAGCAGGCTGTACCTGCTGAACCTGCTGTCCACACATGCAATAATATCATTACAGGTACAGGGAGATGCAATAATATCATTACAGGTACAGGGAGATAGAGAGCGAGAGCGAGAGAGAGGCAGAGACACAGACAAAAGAGACAGAAACAGGGACAGAAACAGAAACTGAGAGAGAAAACCCAAAACAAACAACCAAAAAAAAAAAAAAAAACTGTAACAACAGATGGAGCAGGGAAATACAAAGGTAAGGTATATAACTCATATGTATGTGCTTGCATGTAGTAGATGTTCCTGAAGAGTACTCTACACACTGCAAATCATCCATGTGTGGCAGCAGTACGTATCTATCTGTGCATAGGGCAAGGGACATACTGCAACTGTTAGTGAAGGGTGGACAGATATATGTCGTTGAATGTTCTTATGTGCATATATCTATGTAGGTCGTAGTGTGTGGCAGAAAACAGCATGCAGTGCTGATATATGTTGTGTGGTGGTTAAACACTGTGGGACTGATTTGTCAGATCTGTTGTGTTACAGCCAGTGAGGCCTGCTAAAGGTACATGGGCTGAGGACACCAAAATGCATTCTGCACAACACTCTGCAATATAATCACATAACTGTACATCCCACAACTGTCGCATAAGTGATATCCCCACCATGAAAGGTGGACTGTACATGTGCCTGTATGTACATCTATGTGTACAGCAATGGATGTGTACATGTATGTGTATAGATATGTGTGTGTGTATATATATATATATATATATATATATATATATATATATATATATATATATATATATATATATATATATATATATATATATATATATATATATATATATATATATATATATATATATATATATATATATACACATATATATATATAGAAAGAGAGACATGGGGTCATATGTACTGCAACAGGTGTGTGGTGACCAAGGCATGGACTGTAGACAAGTGTCAATACTGCAGTGCCATTCCTCCTTTCCAAAACACTGTACCCATTAATTACCACATATGTAGAGATCTACCTAACACTGAAGGTGTGATAAGGGAACATGGGACACAGGTGGACATTAGCCTCCTATTTGATAAAGACAGTGCCACACTAGACCTGTAATCTGTCTGTGTGGTATGTGTCATGACAACAGGTGTGTCATCTAGGGAAATATAGGTCAGTGTTCCCCTCTACTCATCACAATTCCCTTTGTGGTATGTACCTCACATGACAACTACAGCAGGTGGAAAGGCCACAGACATAACTCACAAAGGGTAATACTGGCCGCAAACAGATGCCCTATGCAGACTGACTCACAAAACCACAACTACACTGTAGTGCATACCGGCCACACAGAGGTGACCTTTGCTGGACATACAGAGGTATGTCAGACCCATAGCTGGGTGACAACCATCATGGCAACATATCACAGTCCCTCCGGGATACACGCTCTAGGGCTCTAAACCTCGTCAGCTCACTAAACAGCACATGCTGGAGGCATAGGTTCCTGTCTCAGAGATATGCCATACACTGGAATAGACCACCTAACAATAGCAAACAAGGCTCCTCATTAGCAGTTGTCATAAATACCCCTGATGATTGTTTGGGAGATTGGTAATACACCCCAGGAACCCCCTCTGTGGTTCTGGTTGACAGTGGCAAGTGAAATCAAAGTACATGTGTGTCAAAGGCTGGGGTAGCATATGGCTAGGCTGCTGTAGACCATAGGGCCAATAGCATATTACCTACCTATGACAATATGCACTCACACATGTACTCAATGCAATACCTGCTATGTGAGGTTGAATAAGTGTAACGCTGAATGTGTGCAAGGTCTGTAAAGGTGTGATAGGTTAGTGTGAAGTTGTATCTGACATGGTAGTGTCTATCCTAGCTGTGAGGCCAGCAAAAGATGTGTATTGTACTGTTAGGCAGACATAGTAGTATGGCATACGATGTGATGTAGTTCCTTGTTGACGACCGTGGTGTCTCATTGTAGGCTAACGCAATACATGTATGCTTAGTGAGTGGTACTGCTGGTGAATCCAACTCCCATATGAACTGTAGTACTACCTAAAGCTGTAGGCCTAAACAGCACAGTATGGTGTGTGTTCACATTGCTTGGAAACACTGTCTTGTGTGTTCCCTGTAGTCTGCACAGAGGACATAACTCAGGCATAAGGGTTTGTAAGTAGTGGCACACAGTACTGTATGGTACACAGGTAAAGCTCATCTGTGTTGGCATACAGTGGTGTGTTGTATGTTTGTCTGATGTGTTTGTAATTATGCCTGTACCATGGTTGCAATCATATGTGTGTTACATGGTATACATGTGTATCTAGCAACATATATACTCTGTTACAGCAGTATGCCACCTATAGTAACAACTGTGCACATATGTTAGGCAGGGCTATGGCATCAATGACTAGGGTGGTTGACTGGTACTACTGTAACTGTACTTTACATTCATTGCAATGGATGACATTTCTGTTCATGCATTGGCGTGATATATACCCCTGTGGCGAGGTTGTGCATTGTGTCACAAACAGTGTGTCGGGTACTGTTGTATAGTGGTTTGATATATAGAGTGTACCAGGCACTGTTAGTCAGTTGTGGCCTGAGAACCAATAAGTGGTACTGAATGTGTGTATCCTCTGACAGACAAATGGATGGTATATATGTCAGTGAAGTGATATCTGTAGTTAAAGTTGTAAAGTGTGCCACAGGACTCTCTCACACATATTGTTCATATCTCTTTCAGCCAGATGGCCCACCAACGTAACCCATCTTACACAGCAGCGGAGGAAGAGGAGATTCAGCAAAGCCTGGTGCAGCACTACACAATGCTGTTTTCCAGAAGCAGCCAGCACCAGCAGGAGTGGACTGCACTGTAGCAAGATCTTGTTCGTCGGATAAATGACATAGGCATGCATAACTGGACATATGAGCAGGTACGCCATCACTGCAGTGATTTAATTAGACATGTCTGGCAGCATGTGTCTGATATCCAAAGACAACAGCTTGCCACAGGTGGTGGGGTGGCCATTCATCCCCCCCCACCAGAGTGGAGGAGCTGCTCCTAAGCGTGGTGGCTCCTGGACAACAGCAGCAACTCTCACTGACATGTGTTGTCATGGAGGCAGGAGCCACCCAGCATGTTCACATGGAGCGAGCAGGTAACATGCCCTATCTGTAAACTACAGTTACCTGTATTGTTAGATTATGTCTATGTGAGATGTGTACTGTGTGTTTAGCAGTTGTGCTGCCTAGTGTTGTGCAGTACTGATATTTGGAATATTATCTGTACACCTGTGACTGTTGACTGTTGTTCTACTGTAGTTTAGCAAACCCACAGTAGCAATGCCACAGTTGTGGCCACTGACGGACTCTCTCATATTCTCGTAGGTCCCTCTGGTGTGACAGCAGGGCAGACGATCCATGCTGGTGAGTGTGGTATAACTGCAATGTTGGTAATGAAATGTGCATGTCATAGGTGAGGTGTAGGCCATGTACACGTAACACACCTACGCATAATGCATGCCATGCATGTTTGCTGTAAGACGTTGCACAGCTCAGTAATGTCAGTAGCTGCTTCAATGACATAAAAAATGAACAGCAGCGTCCAGGGAGAAAGCAAATAACTCCAAAAAAGTTTTCACAAGTTTTATTCCACAAACGACAGAAACCACATTAACGCTCTTAGCAATATCGCGTTTTCGTCCTTTCTCAAGCCAGGACTTCATCAGATAACAATTAATTTAATCAATTACCACTCTATATACTGATTAATTTTCAAATTGAGCCAATCCAGTAAAGTGCATCAATTTTAATCAAATCAAAGTTTTCTAACTCATTAATATTAAAACAGTTGTCATATTGACTCTGACATTACATGCTAATGTGTAGTTCCCTACCTGTAGAATATGTAAAATCTAATATATATATCTCTTGGTCCTTAATATATGTTTTAAAATTCTTGCTTTTAAATATTGTAATGTTTTAAAACCATTTAAAATGTTTTATTATATTTAAAAATCTCTCTAAACACTAAAAATGTCTAAAATTCTTTTATTTACCATTCATTCTATACACTGGTGCTGCCGTCTCCTGGGCATTTATTTTATAGCAGGGAATTTAAATCTCCGCAGCTCTTAGTTTTAACACAGGAGTTAAAGAAGTACATTCATTTAATCCTGGTTTTCTTGTGGCATCTAATTTGATTTGCCACCACAATTCTTTGTAACCCAACCACTCTTCCCATAAACCTCCTCTTAATTCTTTTTTAACCTGTTCAATCACAAAGAATTCAAACTTACCCCCCTCACATTCTTTAGTATGCTTGTATAATGCATTAGTTTCCTTGGCTTTCAAAATATCATATGTATGTTCGTAAATTCTCCTCCTCAGAGCTCGTTCTGTTTTCCCTATGTAAAATGAACTGCATTTTTTACACAGAGCCAAATATATAACTCCCTTTGTTTCACAACTATAGTATCCATTATTCCTTATAATTTTGCCTCTACTAATAATATTTATCTCATGGGTATTCATCATATATTCACATTGATTGCAGTGGCCACATTTAAAACTACCTTTCCTTTTATGCCCATCAACTGTGCCTCTCCCATACTCAATATTATCAAATTTAGAATGAGATTCTAAAATTATTTTCATGTTCCATGAATTTTTATATACAATTTTTGGGACTATCCTATTCATATTTTCTATGTCTGTAAACATTGAAAATTTATCCCATTCTTTCCAAAATATATCACTTATTCTGGTGTTAGAAATATTATATTCCATGATAAATGCTTGTTTGTAGTTGTCTTTAGCTTCAATGTGACTAGATAACCTGTTGTCTAAAATATTATCAATTTTCTTACCTTTAATAGGTTGAAATTTACAGGTTCTACCCTTCTCAACCTCACTTCTTATCACATTAATAAATTGTTTGGGATATCCTTTTTCTTCAAACATTTTTTCAAGAAAATTACACTCATATACAAAATCTTCACTGGAACTAGTCATACGACTACCCCTCACAAATTGTCCCTTGACAATATTCTTTTTACAATATGAGGGGTGCGCACTAGTAAAGTGAAGAAATGAATTGCAAAATGTATTTTTCCTGTAAATTTTTGTTTCAAAGTCTTTTTCAGTTTTATATATTTCCACATCCAAATACTGTAACTTATCCTTTGAGGCAGTATAAGTGAATTTTAAAAAATTGGTAGTATTATTTAAATAATCAAAAAATTCTTTAACCTTATCCATATCCCCAGTCCAAAAAATAACTATGTCGTCCAAAAACCGATGATACAAAGACCAATATTCATTATATTTACAATCTATTACAAAATCCTCTTCCCATTTAGCCAGGACAATATTAGCATATGTAGGTGCACATGCTACTCCCATAGATATGCCCTGTGCTTGTTGGTAATATTCTCCATTGAACATGAGGAAGTTGTATTTCAAAACCATATCTGTTAAACTTATTACAGTACTTTTTTCTGAGTGAGTTAGTTTCTTATCCCTATAAACCATGTCTTCAAACATGGCTAGACCTTCACTATGCGGAATACATGTGAAAAGGTCTACCACATCTATGGTAATGAAAATTAGATGGTCGTTGAACAAGTCTGGGGTTATACATCTTAATAAGTCCCAAGAGTCCTTCAATATATATTTATTTCCACCACATATATGTTTTACTTTACTATCCACAAGTTTGGCTAATGGAAGTGTTTTGGACCCATCCGCTGAGACAATAGGTCTCAGGGGTGGGTCTTCCATATTTTTGTGGATTTTAGGTATCCCAAAAATGATGGGCATTTTTGGTTTGGCCACTTGCAAAAATTCAAAAGTTTTTCTATCTATTGTTCCCTCAAATACCATATCATTTAATAAATTATCTATCTTATAATAAGCAATATTCATTTCATTCAAAGAGGCAACTTTATATCTAGTTGTGTCCCTAAGCTTCAATGACATGCAATACACAGAGCATCAGACACAGTTGTGGCAACACCGTACTCCACATTGGATAAGCATAATTGCTACAGCTGTACACAACATAACATGTTTATCATACACAGTACACCTCAACATGTTACATATGGCGTTACCACACACCCACTGTAAGGTCACACTTCATTATCCCACATGTCATCAACACACATGATGTACCTCAGGGGTAGAGGCCTTTCATAGGTTCATAGGTTCATACTAGGCTATCTGCCCTAGGGCATTTATAAGCCTAGTCAGAGTTGTGTGGCTTTCACCACCCCTTAGGTTGAAGAATACTATACCCATTAGTTTGCCGTGCCTCTGTCCAGCAGTGATACAGAGATGATCCCCGGGGTAAACCTACAATCTCCCATCCACTGGTCAAGATTCCTCTTGAACAGAGCCAGCGAGGTGCTCTGTCTCACATGGACTGGGATTCTGTTCCACAGCATAGGGAGTCTCTGGGTGATGAATCTGTCCCTCCAGCACGTCCTATTTATATCCGTGTTGAGGTTTAAGTCTCTTGCTCTTGTGGCTCTGGTGGATTTGGATTTTTTGAGGTGGAGCATGTCCATTAATTCCGGGTTGGACATGGCCTTGTATGTCAGGCACAGGTCACCACTGAGCAGATGGTATGCGACTGAATAGAGCTGGAGTTTCTTCAGTCAGGCAGCATATGGCATATTTTTGAGCCCCTTTATCCTTTTGGTGAGGAACGTTTGGGGTCTTTCCAATTGCTGCAGGTGTCGGGTAAGATTCATTCTGAATGGGGCATTGTACTCAATCATTGGTCTGATAAGTGAAGAGTACAGGGGAACAATGACCTCCCTTGATCTGGATGTGAATCCCTTCATAATCAGGTGGGCAATGTAGAAGGTCCTCCTAACCACTTTGGCAATGTGAGTGTCAAAAGAAAGGTTACTGTCAACTTGGGTCCCCAGGTCCTTGATAACCTCTTCTGTGCTTAATGGATTGCCACCTATGTGGTAACTTGGGGTTACCTTGTTTTTACCAAAGGGTATGACTATACATTTTTTGGCGTTTAGCTTAAGGCCATGGCTCTGGCACCAGTTGTCCATTTCTATGAGACCTCTCTGAAGGATATCTGTGTCTGATGGATTTTCAACTATGGCCAGTTTGCAGTCATCTGCAAACTTTGTCAGCCACAATCCTCCTATGTTTGCCTGCACTTCTGAAAAGTAGATGCCGAACAAGAGGGGACCCAGGACTGAGCCCTGTGGGACACCTCTTGTGACCGGCTTGGAGTCTGACATGGCACCAGCAACTCTAACCCTGTGGGTTCTGTCCTTGAGCCAGTTTGCAACCCATCTTGTGACATATGGGTTTACATTTAAGCTGGTGAGCTTTTCTATGATACCCGAGTGGGGTATTGTGTGAAAGCTTTTGCAAGGTCAAGGTAGGCTGTGTGAACTGCCTTACCTTCATCAATGGCCTTGGTGACTGTTTCAAAAAAGTTGACCAAGTTCAAGAGGCATGATCTGCCTTTGACAAAGCCGAATTGGGTAGGATCCAATGTCTGTAGGTCCCCTATGTCTTTATTTATGAGTTCCATTATGATCCTCTCCATAGCTTTGCAGAACAGGCTTGTTAAGCTTATGGGGCGGTAATTACCAGGGTCTGTAGAAGCACCGCCTTTGTGGAGTGGGACCACAGTTGCCGTACGCCACTCTTTGGGTATGTATCCTGTGGTAAGGCTAAGATTATACAGCAGCCTTATGTGTGGGTTTAGTTCCTCATTGAGTTCATGTAGCACACAGCCGGGGACACCATCCGGTCCCATTGATGATGTGTTTTTAGCTTTAGAGAGAGCAGCTCTCACCTGGGCATTTGAGATGATTGGGAGGCTACATTCTGCTGGGATAGATATTTCTCCTTTTGGGGGGGAGGGAGAAATTTTCACTGAACCTGTCTGCCAGTATGTTTGCAATGTCTGTGGGTTCAGTGATTTTTGTATCATTTTGGACTAATTCTGAGCATATCTGGGAGTTTCCACCCAGATTTGTAACATAGCTAAAGAAGGCCTTATGATTGTCTTTTGAGTCCTTGGCGATTTTTCTCTCAAAGTTGGCCTTGGATGATTTTATGAGTGATCGTAGTTTTTACTAGTATTGATCAGAGATGTCTTCCCTTTAGGGATTTTGCTCTATCTTGTAGTAGCTTTCTCCTCTTGTTGTAAAGTTTGTTTATGGCTGGGGTCCACCAGATCGGGTGTTTGCCTTTGGTGGAAAGGGTCTTGATTTTATTTGGGATTGCTTGATCCATGCAATCCTGGAGGTGCTCATAGAAAGCATTTGTAAGGGATTCAGCAGCGTGGGTTGTGGTTTCCAATGGCTCAGGGCCCTTGAAGGATCCCACACCAGTCTTAAGAGGTGTGAGGTTGTTTTTTGAGATGTTCTTCGCTGTGGTTTTTTTGGTGGGGGGGGGGGGCGGGATGTGGATCTCCAGTGAGATTAGTTTATGGTCTGATCTCACCAATGAGGGATATACATCCGTGTGGCATTTTGTCCCCATGTTTGTGATGATCAGGTCTAGTATATTTTCACCTCTTGTGGGAATGGTGACAAGTTGTTCCATAGCATTTGAGTTTATAAACTCCAGGAACCTTTGGGCTAGGGTATTGGGGCTTGAGTAATGTTCCCAGTCTATGTTTGGGTAGTTGAAGTCACCCAATATGATGGTGTTTGGAGAGACATTTATACTCTCCAGTGTCTTCAGGAAGGCTGTGTGGGGTTCCTGAGTTTGAGAGGGTGGCCTGTAACATGCTACAAACTGTAGAGCAGTTTTGCCTATGGTTAATTGCACCTGAATGGTCTCTGATGCTTCGTGAGTTGCCACCAGCCTGGAGGTGTGGGTATCCTTGATGAATATCATGGGGCTGTGCAACACTCTTCAACACATAACACAGTCATGTTAGGCAATGCTCCCTATTGGGCACCTCACACACCCATGTACAAAGTGGCTGTGTAATTGTGAACATAGCCATGGCACTGCAGTTCAGGTACAGCATGCTAGGTGGTGGTCTGTCTCACATTAGTAGCCATGAGTGACCACAAAATGCATGATGATGATGGCACATGGTACTACACCCCATCCAGTTACAGTGACCACAGTACTACACATAGCAGTCATTGCTTTGCACCTCAATGTTGTGTGCATGCAAACATATGCACCTACACACAATATGCATAGCATGTGTGTGTCCTTACATATGCCAGTATACACAATATGCACAGCAGTCGCCATCTGTACAAAGGGACACATATATGTCCTGGAATGCTATTGGGTGTATAGGTCACATGACACACATTGGGTATGTGTGGTGTTAAATGTTGCAGTCGTGTAGCATGCCATGTCATGGCTGGCACCGACATATCTGTAATATGTGCCACACTCACCATAACCACTGTACAATGGCCATGTCGAGCATTGGGATTCCTTCACTTCTACATGCAACACCCATCCCGTGTATGTACATAGCATGCATGTGCTACATCTGTACCCACTATTCTCTGCTATGAACACAGACACTGTTATCAGACATGGAAATCTATGCGTCACACAGATAACACATGCAGCCATGGTATGCATACCTGTGAGTGATGGTGTACAGGACATTGCAGAGCTGATAATACTTGCACAGCAATGTTGTGTCCATGTACACATTGTGTTCCAGGGTGTAGCCAATCACTGAACAATTACACACATACGTCAAAGCCATGTATATTGTCATTAAATAGGGCCATCTACACTTGAACTGTATGGTCTTGAACAACACATATTCTGCATGCTGACACATGTGAGGTGACTGTTTGCCTTTTGATATTGTCACCCACCTTCACCCACTATTGAGTATGTGTTGGATTGCTGGTGTGTGTGTGTGTGTGTGTGTGTGTGTGTGTGTGTGTGTGTGTGTGTGTGTGTATGTGCTGTAGTGAGGAGTGTATTTGTGTGCATGTGTGTATGTGTTCATGCGTGCATGTGTGCATGTATGCATGTGTGCATGTGTGCATGTGTGCATGTGTTCATGTGTTCATGTGTGCATGTGTGCATGTGTGCATGTGTTCATGTGTGCATGTGTGCATGTGTTCATGTGTTCATGTGTGCATGTGTGCATGTGTGCATGTGCTCATGTGTTCATGTGTGCATGTGTGCATGTGTTTATTTGTGCATGTGTTCATGTGTGCATGTGTGCATGTGTTCATGTGTGCATGTGTGCATGTGTGCATGTGTTCATGTGTTCATGTGCTCTTGTGTTCATGTGTGCATGTGTGCATGTGTTCATGTGTTCATGTGTGCATGCGTTCATGTGTGCATATGTTCATGTGTTCATGTGTGCATGTGTTCATGTGTGCATGTGTGCATGTGTGCTAACATCATGTACAGATTGTAAAGTGTGTTTCCTGTCTTTCTCTCACGTGCTGAGGTTGGGGTGGCTAAAAGCAGTAGGGAACCTGAAGTCACTGCCACAAATAGTGGAGATGAAAAGACATGTATTCTGGCACAGGAAGGTTTGACAGGGTCAGTCGTTGGTCCGCCAATCGACAGTACACAGCGTTCAACCCCATCTATGCACACACTCATACTGCCAGTACATCCCTCATCACCAATGGCCTTAGCCGAGGGACGGCATACAGTTGCCATTGACCAGGATAGTGTGGTACCCATGGCACTTGCATCCCCTCACAGCAGCCATAGCCGGATTCCTGGAATGGTACCACATAGGCGGATGTCCAGGGGTTCTCGGGGGAACAACTGCTGGTCGTATTGCCCCTGGCAGACGTGCCCTCACAGGTCTTACAACCTCCGGTATGTTCCAGGCTGTAATGCAGGCACAGGCACGTATGGAACGGTACACCAAACAGGGACTAAGGGTGCAGAGGGCCCATTACACTGCTATCAATGACAGCATCCGTGACCTTGAAGGTGCCATCCGGAATTACACCGAGGTCATTGATAGATGTTGGGGGGAGACATTAGATGCCCTCCACAATGTGTTTTCCATGAGCCAGGACCGTGCGGGATGGTTGAGACATCAACGCGGATGCATGCCAGCAACAGCAACAGCTGACAGTCATTGCAGATGGCCCTCAGATCACAGCCGCTCCCGTAGTGGCAGTACCAGCCCCAGCAATGCTGGGGCTGGCCTGTCCATTGACTGTCCTAGTACACCACATGCACGTGGCTCTGGCCAGTCCCAGCAGGGACATGGGTCCAGTCGTCATACCTCTGCCTCTGATGATAGTACCCAGTCAAGGTTGGTACCCTATACTGTCCATAGCACCCCTGCCAGGCACAGGTACCATGTCCGTGGCCAGAGACAGTGATCTGTACAGCCTAGCAGGTGCAGTCTGTGGCTGTCCCACAACCTACTGTATATGGCAGCCACATGGTGGAGCTGTGTGCATGCAGACACACACACATTAACCAAACAACTAGGGCTCACACATACACACACACACATTACATCAACATTGGCCCATGCTGTACTGTTGTCCCTCACACACACACACACACACACACACACACACACACACACACACACACACACACACACACACACACACACACACACACACAGACATGTCGATTGGATGGGTCAATGTCAGGCTCTGGCAAACCAACAACACACCCTGTGCATATGATGACACCTGTGCCACCTCCTGTCATCTGTAACATTGATGCAGGAACAGGCTAACATGGTGCTGATGCACAGGGTGACATTATAGCAGTGTAGCAATATTAGCAAGTTGTCAACAGTAAAGTGTAATGATATCCTTGTAGGTATATCTGAGCAGGCATTATGCATCAAAGCTCTGATTGTCAATGTAGCATTGTTTACACCAGTGTTAGGTCTGAGTATGTATTGTCCACCCATGTGCCACTTGGCTGAAGTGTAAAGTGTTGCCAGCATGTGTTAGTGAGTGGACAGTATGTGTGTGATGCGTGCAGTACAGATTAGCAGGTGTACATCTGCGAACATGGTGGGTGTGCACTGTCTGCATGTACGTGCATAGTGGACACATGGGACGTGTGACATACCCTATTTTACACATTAACATCTCATAGAATCTCTCGATGGCCAGTATGCATTCTACTACAGATATGTACTAACATGGGTACACATGTGTGTATGACATGGGTTGACACTATGCTGTGGGTGATACTATTAATATCTGTCAATGTTTTGCAGTCTGGTAGTATACACAACCTCAACAGCATGACTATAACCAATCATTAGATGATGTCCTGACAAATGACGCAAAGTTGTAGGGAACACAGTAACAGTTGGATCCTTCCGGTACTATACTATAACAGTAACCAGTAATATTGACCGCCACCCATTCCTGGGACCACACCTGTTTGGCATATAGCCCTCTTAGGTACATGCAAACACACTAGGGATATGTCCATCCACATCTGGAAATACATGCATTGGCCTACAATGCATTCCCTGGATGGGACACATATCCTACACAAGGGTATCACACAGACAGATACCTGTTGTCCGACACATGCTGTATAGCACTAAGCCGACTATGGCATAATCATCCACATTTACTATACATACTATCCCGACAGTACCACATAGGTGGTAGCCCTCAACATGTATGTTGGGTACCAATGTGTACATACAGCCATGTGTTATGTCATCTGTCCCTTGGTATCCACATATCCATAGGTATTGTGGAGTCCCTCGATGTATCACATAAGACATTAGGGGCCTGAATGCATATCCACAAGGCTGTTGTACACCTATAATGACTGTCCATTACTGCCAGTCGTTGTTGTGTATGAACATGTCTGACATATACCCCAAGCATGTACCCTCACTCACACTACTCTGTAGTAACTCTCATGGGTGTGTGTGGCACAGATGACCTTGGCCACAGATCACTACAGTGGCCAGCCTTGTCACATACATACATATGTGACCTATGATCTGAGAAGCAGCGGCACAATCTGTCAAAGGAAACAAATGTATTCATGTAGTATGCAGACTTCACACCTATGTACTAATTGAGGTCACATGTACACATTTATTTGCCACACGGATACCTGATGTGTGCAATGCACATACTGTTTTAATCATATGTCATACCATAGTAAAAGCAAAACCCACACTGCAATGACCAACAGTGTCACACACACACTCAGCAATTGCAGGATTCAAACCCCTACCTAATTCTATTATGATATTAGAGGGATACGCATTAACAAGGCGCACTATATGCTTTACTTGTTGGTTTCTTTTCTCCTGCTATATTTGTAGGATGCTGACATCATCAGACTTTCCAAAGAGGAATGTACCTCTTTTAATTTGTTTTCCCAGTCTCCAAAAAGGGCACTCCTCTCAAAGGAAACCACACAATCTCCCACACACTGTCAGCGTTTGCAGGATTCAAACCCCTACCTAACTACATTATGATAATAGAGAGATACGCATTAACACGGCACACTATATGCTTTACTGGGTGGCTTCTTTTCTCCTGCTATATTTGTAGGATGCTGACATCATCAGACTTTCCAAAGAGGAATGTACCTCTTTTAATGTGTTTTCCCAGTCTCAAAAAAGGGCACTCCTCTCAAAGGAAATCACACACACCCACACTGTCAGCGTTTGCAGGATTCAACCCCCTACCTAACTATATTATGATACTAGAAAGATATGCATTAACACGACGCACTATATGCTTCAGTGGGTGTTTTTTTTTCTCCTGCAATATTTGTAGGATGCTGACATCATCAGACTTTCCAAAGAGGAATGTACCTCTTTTAATGTTTTTTCCCAGTCTCCAAAAAGGGCACTCCGCTTAAAGGAAATTGCACACATGCACACACTCCCCACACATACACTGTCAGCGTTTGCAGGATTTCAACCCCTACCTAACTATGTTATGATACTAGAGAGATACGCATTAACACAGCGTGCTACATGCTTTACTGGGCATTTTTTTTCTCCTGCTATATTTGTAGGATGCTGACATCATCAGACTTTCCAAAGAGGAATGTACCTCTTTTAATGTGTTTTCCCAGTCTCCAAAAAGGGCACTCCTCTCAAAGGAAATCACACACATACACCCCCCCCCACACACACACACTGTCAGCATTTTCAGAATTTAAACCCCTACCTAACTATGTTATGATACTAGAGAGATACGCATTAACACGGCACACTATTTGCTTTAATGGGTGGTTTCTTTTCTCCTGCTATATTTGTAGGATGCTGACATCATCAGACTTTCCAAAGAGGAATGTACCTCTTTTAATGTGTTTTCCCAGTCTCCAAAAAGGGCACTCCTCTCAAAGGAAATTGCACACATACACACAGCACCCATTTGCAGGATTCAAACCCCTACCTAACTATGTTATGATAATAGAAAAACACACATGAACATGGCACGCTATATGCCTTACTGGGTGGTTTCTTTTCTCCTGCTATATTTGTAGGATGCTGACATCATCAGACTGGACATGGTAATGTGTGTACACTTTGTTTTATGCAATCCCAGGCATGAGCCATGTGGGTCGGCAGGTGTCAACAGCTTGAACAGGACCCCATAATTCTTAGTTTGTGTGATCTATCTGTGGACACATTGACATTCCTTCATATATCAACACATATTTATGCACAGATTGTTGGTTTTGTGGATATGACGTGTCTGGGATGTTGATAAAGGGCTATTCAAAGTCTATGTAGGACATGTGTGGCTCTCTTCAGTGATGTATGTCCTGGGTGGCTGCCTTGCAAACAGTTGAGCATGTTTGGGAACCATGATCTGCACATGAACATGCCACAGTTGGTAGGGTTGTGTGTTTTTCAGCTTCCAATAGCTCTGTTTATGACTTCAACCATGATGGACTCCATGGCCTTGCAGATCAGACTTCATAGGCTTACTGGACTATACTTCACATGGTGTGTTGTGCCCCAACACTTGTGGGGAGTGCCATATGTTGCTGTAACACATTCAATGGTTTCAGATCCTGTGGAGAGGGTGAGGCTCAACAGACTGTTCAGGTGCAGGGTCTGTTTGTTCTGTAGTTCATGCATGACACATATAAGGAAACAATGTAATCCAATTGCTGCCATACTTTTGGCGTTGGGGGGAGCTGTTCAGCCATTCTACATGTGAAATCTCCTGGTATGATGATATGGACTTTCGTCAGTGGGAGGTGGGTATGTATATATGGGCCTGTCTGACAGGATGTTGGCATTGTCAGTCAGGTACAGTTGGCCCTGACTCAGGACATATATGAGTGTACATTGCTATGTATGACATAGCTGAAGGAGGTGTCATGATTCAGTCTGGACTCCTTCGCAGCTACTCTTTACAAAACACTGACAAACCTGAGCACTAATCCCTGTTATACTCTTTTACACACTTAACACCCTACTGATCCTTTGTGATCAGGCTACGGAGTATGTCATCATAATATCCTGGCATGTCCAGGGGTCAGTTTCGTGTGTACTCTCCAGTCTAGCTGGTGAATATTGTGATTTTGACACAATGTCACAACTGCCTCATGTACACAGACAACCCTCTCCTCCTCCCAACAAACTCAGGTATATGTGAGAGATGCAGCTATATAGACATACAGGAGGCTGAGCTCTCTCGACCCATGACTGGCACAGTCTATAAGGTATTGAAGGTAACCACACACACCACATATCAGTCTCACATAAACCTATAGCGACAGCAATCAAACCACATTATCACACAAACATACTTGGAGGCTCTAAATAAACTCTGCCTAAGCAGCAGAGACCTCCAAAGCAAACACACAAACAACTGCTACCCCACTACAATACCCACATATCACATAGTTCACAATGTCAGTGTGCCACACAATCACTGCCCTTCGGGCTAGACAACACACCTAATACACTTGTAATAGGTGACACTTATTGTCAGACACACTGACGTCCCACTCACCAGGCCAAACAAGGGGATAGTCACTTTGAGCTGTCTGTCGATTGCCAGGATCCGCCACATAACACATGCACTCAGGTCACTCCAAAGCAAGTACAGGACTGGCTCCATCATTGTCCATCCTGGTGCATAAAACCTCAGACGTTCCTCCCTGGACCACCTGACATCATGATACATAGAGGAACTCTCTGATCATGTAGCCCAGGCCAGTATGACTCTGACCTTGTGTAGCATCTTACACTCACCAAGTATGATGTCACAGTATACCGACAAACTGATCACGTTTAACAGTTGTCTAACATATTGGTGTCATTCAAAGGGGATCCAGTGTCTGTCAGCCTGGGGTGACATGCTCGACATGCCACATATCTTCCCTATGGACAGCTTGCACCTGTCACCCTCGGACTTTCGAATACTGGCTAAGGCTCTTGCTACCACCATAGTGCTTTTTTTAAGCAGGGCTCAAATGACAAACCCACCTCCATAGACATTACAGAGTGAATGAAACTAAGGGTAATGCTGCTGAACACCAGATGTGTTACCCTCAAATTGCGCCCACTCAGGACTCTCCTCAGTATGCAGAATAGAGATATCTGTGCACTAACAGACACCTGGTTCAGGCTCCCAAATGCACACTAGCACTACCAGGTTATATTTCATACCATGCTTTCTGACCACAACACTCGGAATGGCCAACACAAATAGGGAGAGTATCCATATACATCACAGATACACATACCTCCGGGTTAGTAGCACTGCACAAAGCATCACAGACCATACATATGCAACTAACATTGTGCAAAAGTCCCTTTCAGTTTGTTGCCTGCTACAGACCACACTCCCAAACTCAGGAACCACACTCAGCTTTCCTGGTAACACTGGACAATATGAAGGTCTCCCCAAACACCATTATATTGGGTGATGTCAAATACCCATATATTGACTGGGGATACCACTCAGGCCCCAACACCCTCACCCAACAGTTGCTACTATTTGTAAACTCATATGCTATGGCACAACTGGTCACCACACCCACAAGAGGGGACAACATATTGGACCTGATCATCACCAACATGGGGACTCTGTGTTCCACACCTGAGATATACCCCTCATTGGTAAGGTCAGAACATACATTTATCTCATTGGACATCCATATCCCGTCCCCACACCCATCCTGGGTAATCTTGGTGAACTTCTCAAAAGCAAATGTCACACTTCTCCAAACCAAGGTGGTATCCTTCAGAGACCCTGGGACAGTGGTAAATGTGGCTCAGACTGCTGAATCCTTTACATACACATTCTATGGACACCTAGTGTACTGCATGGATCTTGCTATCCCAAATAACAACTAGACTCACTCCTCCAATGGCAGGGGACCTGTCTGGTAGACCCTGGCCATTAATAAGATATACAATGAAAGGAGGAAGCTACTACATGATAGAGCACAATCCCAGACAGGGAAGGCATCTGTGATCTGTACTAGCAGACAGCTACGATCACTCATGTACTTATCTAAGGTCCGCTTCTAACGGACGATTGCACCAGACACGTAGGACAATCACAAGGCCTTCTTCAGTTAATTCAGGTACCTGGGTAGACACTCACTGATATGCTGTGAGTTACTGCATACTGACTAAACATACCCTGAACTCACAGACATTGCCAACATCCTGGCAAACAGGTTCAGTGCAGATGTCCCCCCCATCCCCCCTAAGGAGCAATTGTCCATCCCAACAGAGTGTAACCTCCCTAACATCACAAATAAACAGGTGAGTGCTGCCCTCCCCACAGCGGACAACACAGCATCAATGGGACCAGACGGTGTCCCGGCCTGCGTCTTACACGGGCTTCATGACTGAAGTAACCCTCACATTAAGTCACTGTTCAGTATCAGAGTTACTGCAGGATATGTACCCAAGGAATGGCGTACAGCGACAGTGGTCCCGCTCCACAGAATTGATGCCACAACGGACCACAGACAATATTGGCCTATAAGGCTAACTAGCCTGTTCTGCAAAGCTATGGAGTGTATTATAATGGGATTCATACACATAGACATCGGAAACCTACAGACACTGGGTCCTACACATTTCAGCATTGTTGTGGGCAGATCTTGCCTCTTGGACCTGTTCGTAGTCTTTAAACAGTTACCAGGTCCATCAGTGTAGGGACGGCTGTCCACACAGCCTACCTGGACCTTGCAAAACCCTTCAACACAATACCCCAGTCGGCCATTATGCATAGGCTCACCGGCGTCGATATCGATACATATCTCACATGATGGATTGCTACCTGTATCAGGGATAGCACCCACATGGTCAGTATTGCAGGTGCCATGTCTGACTATACACCAGTTACACATGGCATCCCACAAGGCTCAGTCCTGGGACCTCTCTTGTTCAGTATATATTTGTGTGATGTACAGGCTAACACAGGAGGAATATGGCTGACCATGTTCGCAGATGACTGCAAACTGGGTGCCATAATCAACTCTCCAGCTGGCACATGCATACTCAAACAGGGTCTCACAGAGATGGATGACTGGTGCCTGAGCCATGGCCTACAGCTAAATGCCATTAGTTGCATAGTCATCCCCTTTGGGAATAACAACATGCCCACACATTACCACATAGGTAGTAATCCATTACATACGGTAGGAGTTGTTAGGGGTTTGGGGACATGACTTGTTCGTACTCTCACCTTTGACAATCACGTTGCCAAAGTGGTTATACAGACCTTCTAAATAGCCCACCTTATCCCATATGGTTTCACATCTAGATCAAGTGAGGTCATTGTGCCCCTATACTCATCACGACCATGCTTGGTTACAATGCCACATTTGGGATGTACCTTACCAGATACCTGCAGCAACTGTAATGGCCACAAATATTCCTCAACAAGCAGATGTAGGGACTCACACGGATGCCCTGCACAGTTCGGATACAGTAACTCCAGCTCTACTCAGTCGCTTACCACCTACTCGGATGTGATGTGTGCCTGTTGTTTCAGGAAATATCCTACCCAGAATTAATGGACATGCTCCACCTCAGGATATACGACTCCCTTGGAGCTACACACTCCAGGGACATATACCTCAGCACAGATGTTAATAGGACATGCTGGAGGGACAGATTCTTATCCCAGAGGCTCCACTCACTCTGGATTGTAATCCCGGTTTCGCATAGACAGAGCCACCCACTGACCACCTACAGGAGACATCCTGACAAATGGATGGGTGATCGTATGTTTACCCTGGGATATCTTCTGGGTCCCTGCTAGACAGAGACAGAATAGACTAAACATAAATGGGCTATCTTGTGTGACCTACTATTCACAGGCACAATGTACTAATTTGACAGGGTTGCAAAAGCCAAACACACTCTGGCTAGGCTTGTACATGCCCTAGGGCAGATAGTCTAATATCAACCTCTGCACCTATGATAATGTTCAGGATGCACAATGTTTATTGATGATACTGTTTGCAGGTTTTTATCGTCTTTGCTTTCCCACTTTCTATGAACAACTTAGATATCTGCAGAACATATTTGATTATGACAGGGTTCCACTATATTATATATGTGTCTGTTGTCATATAACTGTGTGCACAGGGGTGGATTGCTGGATAGTGAGAGGTTTCTGGGTTAACACATGCAACTGTCTGATATGTGTGGCCCACTGCTGTACTCTGACATGGCCAAAGTGTGTGAGCATGCCCAGTTCAGACTGTCACTGTTTTGTTGCCTGACATTTGTCTCATTTATTCAAGTGTGTGAGCATGCCCAGTGTGACCTTTCAGTATGGTGCTGTCTGAGGTCTACTACATTTGTTGATGTGTGTGTACATGTCCAATATTAACATTTATACTGTGTGTGTGTTGAAAGTCAGGTTCTATTCTTACTGCAGGACTCACCTTTGTGTCATAACTTGACAGGGATTATGCTGTGCCTGCAGGGTTTCCATGAGATACTTTGCATAGACTTATCAACATTTCTTCATACAGGCTGCCCACTGCAATACTGTCATGGTTTAGTGGTTTAGTACTATGACTATAATGCACAGTATCCTGGGTTTGAGGCCCATCACTGCTTTATATTTTCATACTGAGCAGACCAGACTGCTTAAGGGCCAGTAGAGTAAATATGAGCATGTTGGCTTTTGTTCAGCTATGCCCTACTTAGACCCAGTTTCTCCAACATTGCTCAATATTAACCAACATTGCTGGATGTTGCCCAATATTACTCAACATTGACCACAGTTGTGCTAGTTGGTGTGTGCAATTTTCTTTACATATACTACATGGTGGTAAATGCGGTTTAGCACTGCTTTATATTGCTTAACACATGGCAATCATGCCTCAGGTGGTTCTGCAGGGCTGCCTATGTCGGATGCACATACTACACTCCCTATACATGTTTGAAAGCAGGTAGTGTCAACTTAGGCAACCCTTTTACTATATGTGCGAGTCAGAGAGCGGTATCATTTCCAGAGTTCCTACTGAGCCAGTGTATGTGCTATGCATTGCCTCTTTGCCAAGGCCAAAGCATAATAGGCATACCTCCTTCTGCCTACTGGGGCAGGCTCAGGTTGTTCCTCCTCTGAGTCACACTCTGCCTGTGATGGCCTTGACAATGGTGGGGGGCTGTTTGGCCCAGGCCTATGCTGGTCCTGCTGCAGCTGTTTTTGCAGGATCATATTATGTAGCATAGCACATACCATGACAATTTGGGTACATGTAGTTGGTGAGTACTGCAAGGCTCCACCAGATGTGTCCAGGCACCGGAACCATGACTTGAGCAGCCCAAACACATGCTCGATTACATTTCGTGTTTGTGCGTCTGCCTCATTATGGCATTCCTGTTCAGGTGTGTGTGCATTTCTGATGGGTGTCATCAGCCACGGCTCCAGTGCATAGCCAGCATCCCCACTAGGTGACCATGTGGGATGTCCCTGTTGGCAAATGACTGGTACAGTTGCGTCAGATGCCAGATATGGGAATCATGGTAGCTTCCAGGGCAGCCAGCACACACATTCAGTATTATGCCCTGGGCATCACACACGACCTGGCAGTTGATGGAGGGGAAGCCCTTGCAGTTGAAGTAGACCCTACCCTGCTCACCGGCTGGTGCTTTGATGCATATGTGCATGCAGTCTATTGCACCCACTACCTCAGGGTATTCCGCTCTTTGCTGGAAGAGACACATATTGCTGGCCAATACCTCACGGGAATTGGGGAAATATACATGATCACAGACATGTGCTGACATAGCATCCAGGAACTGGTGCAGTACCCTGGATGCTGATGCCTGTGATATCCCAGTCATATCACCAGTTGGTCTCTGGAAGGTACCTGTTGCTATTATTCTTAGGCCAGCACATACCTTGGTTTCCACTGGGATGGGTTCCCCTCTGTTGGTTTTGTGTGTGAGGTGTGGCCTGCACAGCTCAACAATTTGCTGCAAGAGGTCTCTGTCCACTCTATAGCACTCCACTATCTCCAGCTCATGTAGCCTCTGGTAGGTTATCCTGGGCCTGTACACTCTTCTCCGTCTCCTCACTGTGGTTTGTCCAGCAGCATTTGCATTATCACCACCCTCAGCATGTTGCATATGTCACCTTTTAACAGCAATGGCAGCCCCTAACATTTTTTGTCTCAGTAAAGCTTTTTCAGTTTTCACTTCTATTAGCTTATTGCAGTGTTGCAGTGTCTCTTGAGAGAAACATAATGGACTGTTATTTGCAGAGTTTCAAGTGCTGGGCTGGGCTGGGCTAGTGTACTGCCTGTGTAACTGCCTGATTCTGATTGTTTTCACCTGCTAGCTCTGCTAGTACTCCCTGGTAACTTCCTACTATTTGCTGTGCTTCCTTTTTCCTTTCTGTTTCCTCAGGGGGGAGTGCCACACACACAAGCGCAAACACATGCACAGCAGCTCACACGCACGCACACATGCTTATACGGACTAAAACTTGCTTATTCTTGTTAAAACATGCGCACACCAGCACAAACACGCTTACAACTCTTTACACAGCCTTATATATGCTTACTCCGGCTTACATGCATGCACATACGCTTACACATGTGCACACTGTCTTACTCGGGTTTACAGGCGCACACATGCACACATACACACTCAGCAAGAAACTTTGGTGTTATCCATGGCATACACCTTCAATTTCTTGACTTTACATAGCCTACCTGTTGACACACCTCTTTCAATGATGTGTAAATGACAGCTGACACATGCCACTCTGCTCCAATGAGCTTCACTTCTTTCATACATACCCCCCTCGTGATGTCACCTATCTTCTACTCTGTTACTCCCCTTATCCTACTCCTACACTCCACTGACTGTGCTCATTTGCTATATAAACTTGCGATTCACTATCCTAACCCTCATTTGCATAGGATTGCCTACTAATGCTTGATTACATCTCTTAGACTGAGCCTCCCCCCTTAGCAACCTCTACTCGGTGGCCATGTTGTCTTCAGCCTGCCATTCACTTGCATTGTAAATTCATATTAGCAATAAAATCCACATTTGTGAATCTTAATTATTGATTTTCTGGGTTTTAGTGCGCAGCGCGTTTGCGTGGCGCTGCGCTATGCTTAAACCCCGGAGATCGGGATGAAAAAAAAGTTATTTTATTTTTATTTTGCATCACTTAACATTGCCAATGGCCATATTTTTGGCCATTGGCATGCTTCCTCCTGTAAATGCATCCTTTTTTTGGAGCTGTCATGGCTCCATTTTGCTATTTGCAGAACCGTACTCAGTTGTCAACTGAGTACATTTCTGCAAATAACACTACTCCGACTCGGACAGGTTTGGGTTTCCTGGATCGCAAATTTACCTAATTTGCATAGCTTTCGCCTGCAGTTGAGGTAATTTGCATATCCAAGCCACGTCCGTATTGGACTAGTTTTGAGAGCTCTGTTGCACGCCCCTACCTGCTGTTCCTGGATCGCTCGGCGGACATGTTGGCTGCATGGAGTCTCACTCTACTCTTAGACTCCGTGCAAGCCTTCGTGAATCCGGCCCTGTGTCTAATAATTATTCAAGCCTAGGCAATAATATTTTTGTTTCATGCTTGTTGCTACAAATCTTTTTCCAACCACTGGCAATTATTTTTCATAAGGTCTGTTATTAGTGTTGGTTGTTAGTGTGCCTGTATTCATGTAGGTATACTTTTATAATCATACAGATTTTCCCTCATTTTACAGCTCAGCACTATTTTGGACAGTTGTGCCTTGAAAGAAACCTGTTGAGTAACGAATGTCCTAATATTCTAAAAGAGAAAGTATTTTGCATCTTTTCTATAAAAATGTCAAGCAGCTTTGGAACTGAATCTAATCACTGTTGTAAAAGTATTTTCTCATTAGCTGAGGCCGTATGTTGTCCTTTAGAAATCACACCATAACTGTATGTCTAATACTTATTCTATCCAAGTGAATTTCTTTTTCTCACTTTTTTCTACCATTCATTGTGATAAAATATTTTGAGTTTTCACACCTTTCCTGAATGTATGACTGAAGTGCAGTTAGTTTACACTGATTAGCATTTGAAAGTTGAAGCAAATGCAGTCTATGCATTTATACTTTTCAGTAGCATTCATAGTATATTACAGTAGGTAATTATAGGGGTACTTTTTACTAAGGCAGTAAACATTACTGCAACCAAAATCTCAGCCATCTATGACTCTATATTTTGATAAGTTATAGTAGCTATTTTTCTATGTATTATTGTGCATATGTATGTGTGTAACACATAATCTGTGTTTATATTCATGTGTTTGAAAACAACAGCATCTGTATGTTTTACTGACAGACTTGCAATTCAAGGCATTCTTGAATATGTATAAATTATGTATATGCTACATATCTGATAATGAAGATGTTTTACTGAAACTACATATGCAGTGCACATACATTTTAGAAGTGCAGTTCAGTGTTACTACTGTAATTCTATTCATTTCCTCTAAGAGTTCCCTGCAATGGCTGAGATGAATTGCTGGCCAGACTACTTACCCAGTCATCAATGTGGAAATAAATCCCACAACTAAGCAAATGTGTGTCTCAGTATATGTTTATTTTGTGTGTGTGTGTGTGTGTGTGTGTGTGTGTGTGTGTGTGTGTGTGTGTGTGTGTGTGTGTGTGTGTGCGTGTGCATGTTATGGCATTTTATACCACTCTACATTCTGACATAATTGATAAGCTAAGCAAACTAAATGTAAACTCCTATGTTACCTGTTAGATAACAGACTGGTTAATGGCCATACCCAAGTCTATTCATTGGGAGGCATGCTCCCTTCGAAAAGAGTATTCACCTGTGGTATCCCCCAATGATCAATTCCAGGACCACTCATCATTGGTATTTACTTCTCCAGTGTCAAGGCTGACATCAAGGACTTGTAGCTAACCAAATTTGGACTTGTCACTACATGACCATCTGCTTCCAGATTTTTCAGGAGAGACTGGCATGTAGCAATAAGTGATGCCTGAAGCAAAGTCTAGAACTACATGCGAAGAAGTGAAGCACTAGCACTATGTCTTTAGCCAAAACTAACCCGGTCATTAGGGACTCGAGTTGTTTCACTGACAATTAGTTATCCTTTCATTGTTATGTATCCACTAACATTAGGAAATCCTTTTACCTAATCACCAGGGGTGATTAATATAGCAATAACCACGCCAGGTGTGGTGCTAATTTATTACCACCGTTGGTGGGTGGTGTGGGCTGAAGCCGGATACAACAAAAAAGCCAACCTTATTAAAACACATTACCTGTTACCCCATATATTATTTTGACATTATTTAAGAAAAGAAACTGTTACTTTTCTTAAATAATGGCATAGTATAATGCCTGTTTACTGCCCTTCCGCAGATGTCTGGCATCGCGGCAGTTCTTGATGTACTGCGGCCTACCAGGTACATCAGGAAAGCAAGATCTCCGTTGCTTTTTCGTCGCTATGTTAAATGAGTTTAACATTGTTAAACCCATTTAACATAGCGAGTTATACTAATGGAAAAAGTCCGGGCACGGACCTTTTCCATTAGTATAACTCTCGATACAACGAACGCTGGCCAATCAGCGTGCGGCTTTGGAGATCATGGTATAATAGAGTATAGTGTCCCTTTTGGTATGTACTTGTCTAGGCACATGACCCAGCTTGAGGGACTGTATTGTTTTCTTGTTACAATAATCACGGTTATCTCTTTCTTATACTACCCAGACAGCCTTAAAGTACTTTGTCTTTTGCCTGTTTTCCTATACATTCTGGAGAGGTAATATTTGTCTAGCCTACATAGCCTCAGAGGATCTGGTCCACTGTCACCTGCTGCACATCCACAGAATCAGTAACTCTTAAACACCTGTTCAAGAGAACCTATCTTCTAGAAAAATATAAATACGATCTTCTGGCAAGATAGCTATATATCCTAGAGAATCCCCCGTTAACAGAATATACTTCCTTTAGATATAAAGCAAAGTAGCTCCCTGACCCTCTTTAAGCATAACCTGGATGCATGGATGGACAATTGTAAATACATCCCAGGTTTGACCCCAGAAGCCATCAGTGAAAGGGATCTAAAACTAGGTCTAAATTAGTAATGCTATTGGGTACTTACAATATGAGATATTGTGACTAGGCTACTGGTATTCCTCTGGATCAATATCCTGCTGTTAACCCATGAATCTATGAACCTAAATGTGCACACTTCTTTCATTTTGGCATTACCACAGCCTAGCAAACCAGTATCCTTGACCAGATCCATGAATGGTATTCACAAACCTATTAACCACTTCTGTACATCTGCTACATGATAGCATCACATAACACAGTGTTGTGTAGTTTAGAGAAGTGACAAAATCTAAAAACATATACAGATGCAGTACTGTCATCTTGGAAGACCTTAGCATGACATGAATGAGCAGCGTTTACATAAGGCCTGGCAGTAAACTTCTGGCTGACCCAAGCTATGCAGGCACACCCCAGTCTCTGAATGAGAAATAGTCCACTCACATAAAATGCATTATCTAGACAACTAGACTGCAGGTCTCATGCAGTGGCACAACAGTGTTCCCACTCAATATGTCACCTCTGGTGATTGCTCTTATTGCTATGTATTGATGTTTCACCCTACAGTGCTACACCCCATACTTGAATGCATCAAATGAAAACAAGGACGTGTAGTCTCAGTCCAAGTATAGCACTGCCATCACCCTGTCAAATGTCCACAACAGTGAACTCAAGATATGGCCAGTGTGATGATATCAAATTTAGGCCTGTGCAAAGATCTGATACAATGCTGAGGTGTATTCAAAAATTAAAGAATAGCATAGCCATAATGATTTATTATGGAATACAATAATATTATGCTATGTAGTACAACATTCATATGTTGTATACATAGTTTTCTGTCAATTCACTTTCCCAAACAGCACAAACAGTTCTGCTGTTATCCTACAATGTGGAATTATATTTTTAGTACCTCTGGGTGCTGACTAGCCTGCATAACATTACTGTACTGTTGCTATCTTCCACTCTATTGTCCACACCCACATTTGTGTAACTAACTCTAAACTTAATCAATAATTTGTTCTAAGTATATGTGTGTATTTTGTCTAACTTTATATATATATATATATATATATATATATATATATATATATATATATATATATATGTAGATACACACACACACACACACACACACACACACACACACACACACACACACACACACACACACAATGAATAATGATCAATTAATTTTTTCAAAACACAAAACATTGAACAAATTCATTGGCAAATGTATCACCACCTAAATCATCTAAAAAAGTTGTGGCAAATGTAAAGCATAATTTGTGACTCCCTTTGGACATGCATAGGGACATACATATCTCAATATATAATTAGATACACGTACATATGTGTATGTATGGGTCTACTTTTAAATACCTTAATTCCTAGCAAAGACCAAAATACAGAGACAAGCACCACAAAACTTAAAGTGCTGAGCTATGTAAATTTTCCTAGGCCAATTAGACACTTGCCCAATGTGGGGACTTATGCCCTTTCTGCACTGTAGTGTGATCCTGGAGTTGGTATATATAGTTAGGAAGGTGCGAGGGATGCAGCCCCCCCCCCACCTAGGTGGGTTTTAGATACTGCAGTGTTTTTTAATGTTGTGTTGGGCAAGTATTTACTTGCCCTGGAAAAACTTATGCAGTTTAACATTTGATGTTTCGTGATTGTTGTCTCGGTATTTTGGTCTTCAGTATTGTGGACTTACAGTATTTAAACGTAGATCCATATGTACACATGCGCATGCATGTGCATATGCAAATCCTTACCCTTTTTTGCCTGAGCAGTGTACATGCATAGGCCTATGGGCATGCATGCACATATGCAGTTTATTTACATATGTATACATCTTATAATTAACAGACATGGTTGACACTAATATCCATATTCACACATACCAAAATAAAATATTTTTACATTTACCCACAAATAGGGTGCTTATGAAAGTATATACTGATGACCACACAAATTTTCATACTGCCATGATTATGCTACAAATATCTCTGAATTGCATATACCCTATATGATTGCCTTGCACAGTGTGCTGTTTTTTTCTTTATGAATACCTGCTTACTGTGTTTTATGTCCTGTAAGGGTACCACCAATGTATATAGACTACATGGTACCTGTAAACAAACATTTAATTGTATATTTTAATAAAAAAAAAAAACAACAAATAGATTTGTACTGCGATGTCTAAGGTACCATGAATTAAACTCAATCTCTGTATGAAATCATTTAATTTGTTCCCATTATTCAACTATTTGTTTATTTGTCCATTTACATATTAATTTCAGTTTTGTAGCCATGTACGTAGACTGTTTAACAAACCATTTTCAGTCACGACCTGACCTCCCCGTACAAGACAGAAAGAGAAAATGGTAAATACAATAAAGCGTTATACCACTAAGATGATAGATAAAAATACGACCAATGGAAATGAGGGACACTACAACTATAACTTTGATAAAACTGGACAGACACATTAAATACAGTGTGAGACAAGATCAGGAACATTCTGAAAATACTTATATAATGATATTGTGTATAACAGAAAATCATTTTATAAATATAAAAGATGTGGTAGGACTAAAAACATACAAACTGACAAACTGTGTAGATTGTAAAATGTATTCTCAAACATAATGGACTATAAATACATTTACAAACTCTTATTCAAAGCAGTTTGGGCTGCACAAAGGTTGTGAAAACTTGTGCTAATAACATTCCATTACCTTCAGACTCTGAAATTAAATTACATTACACTGAAAAATACATTGGACACAAAGTACAGGGATGAAATAGAATTAGTAACAATGACTGAGAACACTTCAGCATGAACTTACAGTATCAGTGCACTTGTTATTCAGCAGGTCATTAAAGTATGAGGAGATTCCTCAAGATTGGAGACATGCACTTGTTCAACCTATATTTAAGGGATAGGGGAACAGGACAAACCCCAAGTTACAGAGACCCATAATTTTACTTTCTTTTTATAAAAAAATAATGGAGAAGGTTATTTACATAAAGTGTCATCAGAATTAAAAAGACTAGAATCCAGATTCAATAAACTCCATGTAGGTTCTGCACAGAGCCTACACGGAGTGTATTCGCTTACATGATACGGCTCACTCCACGACATTGTGCAGCCTCACGCAACTTGCGCCATAAATATTAATGATGTGTGGTGTGCACAAGTAAGGTTTAGCAGCTTGTCCTTGTGTTACTGGCTGTGAAACCTGTATCAAACCCAAAAAAAAAAAAACGGAGACAAACTCGATAATCCACAAAAGCCCAAATGATCACGGGCCATCAAAAATACTTAAAAGATTTAATAGTTCAGATAAGCACTTTCATTCTGTATCAGCAGAACTTCATCAGACAAAGAACATTTTAAATTGCCTGCTTATAAATAGTAAACATCATTTAATGCTAAAACAATCATATGATGCTTTAACTTAATTTTAAAGCCACATAACCCTTCTAAATTACATGAACAATACAAAAAGAAATTCTAAGTACATTCTAAAACATATAAACGTGATAAAAATGATCAATCAACCATTAATCATTCAATCATATTTGTTGACAATTCATCTCTTCAAAGCCTTCAGTTTAAGCAACCATGAAATACAGATGTGATCATTCAGTCCTGGCCTTTTATATGAGTTAAAAAGTAAATTTGCCAAGGCAATTCCCATTTTTTTAAGTTAATTTCACAGGGCTCACCACGCAGATTCGGGATTACTTTCTAAAGCACAGTAAATTTAAAACTGGGACCACTACGCCCCTTTACATGTCTATACAGGGGATTAGTATTTTTTCTTTCCTGATATAATAATGGCCATAGACCCACTCACAAAGCTTATGCTCCATTTTTCCTATATAAAAATAATCACAGGACTGACAAAGGGCAATATAAACTAACCCAGAGCTATTACAATTAATTTTCCCCTTTACTTTAAAGGATTTACACAAAACTATAAAGCACTCCCTTGAAGGAGAAATGTACAATAATGGCATCTCCTACATTTCTTAACTCCACTGGTGCCCCTAAATCGAGTACTGTGGTTCTTAAAAATGGATTTCAAATTACTACCCCTCTTATATACAATCAATGGCTTATCACCTACTATATCCCTAATACTGGCATTCTCACTTAGTAGACTTCAGCTCTTATTCAAAATCCATTTTATGATGTTACTATCCGAGCTGTAAGATGTAGTTAAGTTTTGAGAGATATAAGGCTGTGCTATATCTTGACTCAAAATTAAATTCCCCTTTCCACATTCACAGTGATGTTTAATTGTCTAAAACACAATAAAGGAGCAAAATGCTCTGTATCCCTTTCAGAATTTATTCCAGAATAAGTTCATCAATGAGACCTGCAGGATAGCCCCTTTTCAAACACATACGTTTAAGTAATTGACATTTATTCTCATAATCTTCATCCCTAGTAATCATGCGTGCTGCTTGGACAAGCAGGCTCCTAACTACAGTACCCTTATGACTAAAGGGGTATGCACTGTTGAAGTACAAAAATGTTTTTGAATAGGTGAGCTTCCTGTAGATACTAGCTAAAAATCTCCCATTAATTCTATCCTTACTTAACATCACATCCAGATAAGGTATACAATCATAACCAATAGTATGGGAGAAAGCTAAAAAGTTAGTGTTTGTATTGATATATTGCAAACAGGCATCTAATATGTATATTTGCCCCTCCATAATATAAATATATCATTTAAATAGTGGAGGTAGAGTCTGAAGTGGGTGGGAAAACAACTATTAAACAGAATAGTGTGCTCCCATTGTAAAAAACAATATTTGCAAACTGGGATCCACAAGGTGATCCCATAGCCACTCCTTCTTTTTGTAAATATACTTCTCCTTCATAAAAAAAGAAAATTATTGGAAAGCGCCAGCTCCAAATGTTCTTCAAATAAACAGCGAGAGACTTACAATAACTACTAAGATAGCAGATATCATCCCACTAATCCCTTGGCTGGAGGTGTTAAATGTAGATGTGGAGTGCAGATTGTCCAGGGTTCTACTACAGGGTGTGCAAATTGCAGATTATAGCAATTAAATGCAACATACACAACTGTTTTCTCAACCTTCTTGTGGCAATAGCTGTAAGTTCAGGAGAACCATAGACATGGTCCATTTCAGTATCACATTTACACAAGTGCCTGGATACCAAATAATCTTGAAATTGCAGTGCTTGCTACTGTTGTGCATCACTTAACATCATGCAAACACAGTGCCTGGCATTGCACACACTCATCTACTGTGTTTGCATGATGGTAAGCAATGCACAATGATTTAAAATGTTGCAAAACCAAAATATGTGCACTCTCAGTAAGGATAAGGCATGCAATAGGTGGGAAACAGCAGCATATAAAATGCAATTGGTAGGAAATGCTCATTAGACATTGAGCTTGAACTATTGCAGGCATGTCTGGAGTTGCTGGAGAGGGTGTGTGCTTTTGGATTTAATGTTAGGGTGTCCAGGAGTCCTAGATTTTTGTTGGACTCCTAATTATAAATAATGGGCCCAGGTTGTTGTAGCGGAAGTATTCTGGTTCAGAATATAAATCTGAAGCCTAGAATAGTTTTTCCAGGGCCTTAACCAGTGTGATAGGTATCCACTGCACAGGTGATCAATGCAGACATCATTTTTATGACCTCTGGAGGAGGAAGTGGAATACCCTCGACCTTTGGATCAAGGAATGTCAGTCAGGGGACACTCCACATATATGTAAGTATCACTTTCTGTGAGTAATTGTAAGATGTAAAAGCAGAATATACTTAAGACTGGCATTCATAATGGTGTTCCGTTCTTTTTTTCCCACAGCTGCTGAGAAGACAGACTTGAATGTTTGGTCCCAACAGTGCAGCACGCAATCCTATGCACCTTCTCTGGAAGTTTGTCATGGGTGTTAAAATCATCCCCTCTGCCACTGCTCCTGGAGGGAGCCACAGGCCTATCCTCTGGGGCAGAATTACCTGAAGGGCTGGGTAGTGTAGGGGCTGCAGAGGGGGTACTACCAGGTTCTGCACCAGACATGCTACGTAGTGGTGCTGTAGCCAGTGAAGTGGAGGCAGGTGGATCCTGTGGGATAACCCTATCCTTCTGTTCTGTGGGAAAAACAAAAAAATATATAAAAATAAACACACGCACAAAAGAAAATAATAAACACATACACAAAAAAGAGAGAGAAAAAGGTTGACATGAGAGAAAAAAAAGGGAGAACATTAGTAATTCATATGTGACATACAAAGTATTGACACAATTATTTTACTCTATTCTGTTACCTTTACTTTTAGCACAACAAACTTCTAACAAATACATTTGTTTAGTTTTAGGAATACCCAGCTCCTAACAGATGCACAAGATACTACAGATTGCAGTAAGCGATTCTTGATGTGTACATATATTACACATATGCATGGTCCAAATATACATCAAGCCAATGGTGACACTGCTTTACAGCTCTGATGTTACATTGCAATACTGATGAAACCTTAACAGTATTGTATATTTAGAACAAAATAAACTGATAAACATGGTAAAAAAAAATAACTGTAAAACAACCATGAACTGAAGAAAACACCAAATTATTTAATCAATTAGCTCACAGCCAATAACAAAAACAAAATTATTCATTTGGTGGGTTTTGTTACTGGCTGTGAGCTAATTGATTAATTAATTGAATGGCATGTAATACGTATTTAAAGTTTGTGTTTATGGTCATTTGTTATTCTGATGAAGTCCTAGTGCATGAAAAGTGGAGAAATAAAGACAGTATGCTTAATTCATGTTATTTTTGCTTCTTTTTGCTTCCTTTGGTGTTTTCTCCAGTTCATGGCTGTTTTACAGTTATTTATTTTTTACCATGTTTATTGGTTTATTTTGTCTATTTTGTTATTGCTTCCTTTGGTGTTTTCTCCAGTTAATTTACAGTTATTTATTTTTTACCACATTTATTGGTTTATTTTGTTCTAGTTGTGTGTTTCTGATGGCAACTGGAGTGGATAACACCTTGTTGGAGCTTTCTACTTATATTGTTCCTGATACTCAGGGGCAAAATGTCAGCAAACTACAAATTGCCTTGAGTAAACTACAAAAATCATTGACTGTATTGATGGAGTAAGTTGAGAGCCTAAAAATTGGTTCAAAAAATACACCTCATGTCATTAAAAGAAGTGAGATAGCCATCAGTGAAAACAGAGGTAATGGTTCTAAAGTGTTGCCAATGAACACACCTAATTTGTTCAAAGATGTGTCTTCTGTTTTTTCCAATCAAAGGAATCCATTTTGTGAGACTGAATTTCAGGCAACAGCTGTTGTCGAGAAGGAGTAATTGAAGAGTAAGTTGATTGAGTCTGAAAAATATTTGAGAAAGTGTTGTTCTTTAAAACCGGAGAACTTATATTTTGACTAGTGTATAATGCTATGCATTGTGCCTAAAGGTCTTAGATTTTTTAAGTTTTCCAGAGGGATAAACGAAACTCATCCCTTGTATACTTAGTTGAATTCTTTAACCAGAGTGGGATTGACTTTCTCAAAATCTTGATCAAACATAACGAACACAGTATGAATGAATTAAAAGATACCACTCAAGTTATGGATGACAGATTTTGGTCCAATTACAGTCTGTTGAGGAGATGAACACCTAGTATGAAACTATTTTTGATTCTCTTGAGAGATTTGAAAAAAAAAAACGGTTATTGTCTGCAACTTATGTGGGCCATTCTGACAGAGGGTGTATTTCCTCTTTTAGACCTAGAAGGAGTGTAGCTATGAATGCATGACCAGAAGGAAATTGCATCACAGGAGTCTTTATTTCAAGTCACGAGCCCTCTAGAAGAAGAAGAATTAGTGGATATTTTTGAGGAACTGCCATTATATCCAATGAATGAGAATCAAGTAGAGACTGCCATTTCAGTTTCAAAACACTCAGGGGTTTCTATGGAAGGGTTTCAGGTGCAATGGAATTGCACAAGGAACAAGAACTTGAGAAAGAAGGACTGGTTTTGAACTTTAATGTGAGTGAATATTGTAAGACATTTAATTTGTTGAGTTTTTATCTTAATGACTTACATTTTAAAGTTCTGCAATTAGGCTTAAATTATGTACCTTCATGCAGAGCTAACACTGTAAATGCAATAATTGATTTAAAATGATTACAAGGAAGCTGAATTTGAACTTTTTAAGTGGAAGTTTAAAATTAAGTGATACCTGTTTTATTAAACCATCTTGCTATAATCCAGGCTTCACAATACTTTGAAAGCCTTTGAAAAAAGTTGTAAAAAGGATATAAAACACATGTTAAACAATAGAACTGATAGCAAACACTGTTATTATAACTTAAGTACTGTTGAAAGACAAGTGTTGACTGAAATTAGGAATATGCATTGGTTAAGAGTTATGAAAGCAAACAAAGGAGGGGGGTTGGTATTAATGGATCAGAAAGATTATATCACTGCCATTGAAAGTATTTTGGGTGTAAATAATGAATACAAACAGGTCACCTTAAGTGACATTAATATTGGTTATAGGTTCATCAACACTTATCTATATGAGCTTTTGAGGAATGGGTCATTGGGCCTCAAGTTATATGATTTTATGAATATTGAAAATCCAAAAAATTGGTGTTCTGTTTGGAATACCTAAGATACACACAGATACAAAAAAACCCCTCCCTTTTGACCCATAGTGTCTGCACCTAATTCAGTTACTGAAGGTATTTCATTGTACATTAATAGCATATTAAATCCCTTGGTCCAACAGTTGACTTCCTATTTAAAAGATTCTCAGGATTTTTTACTTCATATTAAATAATTGCATAATAATTTTGCTTATGAGGTTCAAGAACATCGTGCTATGTTTACTGTTGATGTTACTTCCTTGTTTACTTGTATTTCTTGGGATGAAGGTATAGAATTTGTAAGATTGTATTTAGGGAAGTATATGGCTTATTTGAATTCAGACATTAATTTATATTGTTCTTTGTTAGAAGTTCTTTTAGAACATAATTATTTTTTGTTTAATGGAAAGTACTTTCAACAGCTAAAGGGTGTTGTCACAAGGTCTGCTGTAGCCCCAGCATTTTCCAATTTGCTGCTAGGGTGGTGGGAAAATAAATTATTACCCCTTGTTTCTATGTTCAAACAAGTAATATTTTTTAAGAGATTTGCAGATGATTTTTTTTTTTTATTTTTAAAGGCACTTAAGAATAATGTATGCCTTTTATACAGAATTTAAATGCTAGTACTGTTTTTTTAAGATTTTATTTAGGTGATTTTGGTTTGACTGTTAATTTTTTAGACATTACTTTAGAATGGGATCTTATGAAACCTTGTTTTCATAGTAAAGTTTATAGAAAAAGTACTTTTACCAATCAATATTTAAATTTAATAGTAACCACCTTTTTTAATTAAGAAAAATATGCCTAGAGGACAACTTATTCAAGCATCAAGACTGACTACAAGAGATGAGGTTTTTAAACAAGAGCTGTCTTTTATTAATTCTCTTTTTTTACAGAGGGGTTACAAAAGGGAAATATTAGTATCAAGTGCTATAGAAATTTTAAATAAAAGGTAATAAATTTTTTACCTCTTTTGAGACAAAATTTGGAGAGTGTTTATTCAGTTCGTACTTCCAGAAGTTTAGTTTGCAACTTAGATATGTCAGTTTATAGTTATACTGTTAGGAGTATTGTTATCAACAACTGGTGGATTATTAAAGGTAATGTTGATTTAGTTCAGGTGCTGGGTGAGAGCCCCTCATTTGTATACAAAAGGAATTATTGTTTAAAAACTTTATTAAACAATAACAAGAGCAAAATCAGTTTATTGTATACTGATAAGACTAAAGGGATTTACAAATGTGGGTTCTGCACATCATGTAGGCTTATTGATGAGGAGGGGTCTCACTTAATGTTAGCACATTTAAATCAAACATTCTTTAGTACTGGGAAATTTGATTGTAATAGCACAGGAGTGATTTACATTGGGGTATCCTCTGGATGCCTAGCATTTTATGTTGGGATGACAACACGGGCACTACATAAAATAATTTTTGAGCATGTTTATGCTATTAGAAATAAAGATCACAACAATGCCTTCTTCAGGCATAGTCTTACTTGTGAATTTTATAAAAAAATTCTTGTTTTTTCTGCTTGAACAGGTTCCCAAGGATATGAGGGGTAGACCATACAAATGATTTGGAAAAAAGAGAAACATCATGGCAAATAAGGTTAATAGCTGACAAACATCCTGATTTAAATGGACATATTAATATAAAATGTTTTTTAAAAGATCGTAGGTGTAAAGTTCAACCTATCAGTACTATTAGTTAGTTATGTCTTTAAGATGTTAAAACTCTTCTAAATTATTCATTGGGTGGATTTTTTACTGGCTGTGAGCTAATTTATTAATTAATTGAATGGAGTGTAATAAATATTTTAAGTTTGTTTTTATGATAATTTGTTATTCTGATGAAGTCCTAGTGGATGGAAAGCGGAGAAATAAAAACAGTATGCTTAATTCATGTTATTTTGTTTCCTTTTGCTTCCTCTGGTGTTTTCTCCAGTTTGTGGTTGTTTTACAGTATTGTATATTTGGGAAATGTGGATTTTGAAGGCACTACTTTGTAATAATGAACTGTTGTTTTGCTCTCCAGAGTATTGCATGCATACTTCCCTATTACAGTTAAGAAATGAATGCTCAATTTGATACAACTATATAAGTAACAAATAAATGCATTGTAAATCTTAATGGTAAAGTAGCCCCACAGTTGGGATGCATACATAACACATGCATCTCACATCCATGCTAATCTAGTGACATGGGTTTGCACATTCACTTCTCAGTCTGTGATGTCTATGGATAAAAACAAAACACAACAGAATGCTATTAAGCATACCAATCATGACTATACCCAGCTTTTAACTATGACAAGTAGTGCCTATAAGTGATACTTACACATCTGCGGGGTGCCCCCATTCTTACATTCCTTGATCCAATGGTCAAGGATATCACTCTTCCTCATCCTAATGTCTCTGTAGTGGTTAGCATAAATCAAACTCAACCACCATAGCTAGAACATGCAAAAGTTTTAATATAAAAACAAGAAAAGCCAATAAAAGTAGGTAAATACTTTCATGGCTGATAGCCGCTTCTTCAGACCATAAAACGAATGAAAGTGCTTCAATATTTAAAATACAAACTAACCAATCAAAAACCAAAACAAGTCACAAGTCTCCTGCTATAGATGAGGTAACCTGATCGGATTCATAGAACTCCATTCATAAAAACTTCATTCATTAAGAGGTAGCCAATAAAATCAATGCCTCAAGCCACGTGCTTGGAAGACTAGTTTGAAGTGTCATTCAAACCAGGACGCAAATCAGCTTTAAGTAAAATGATCCATCTGAGCTCAATACATTCTGTAATACTTTTAATGTCACCCCTCTAGTGGTTCATTCAATAATCTCTAAAATAGCAAATTTAAAACAATGTGCAGGGCCAAAGTCAATAACATGTCTAGCTAAAGCATTCATGGATTTCTTATTTCAAATGTCACTTACATGTTGTAGAACTCTCTCATTCAACATTTCGTTGTTTTTTTTCTGAAATAAAAGCTACTTCAAGCTTGGTACTTGGCATAATAACTCACATTTAAACATTTACAATCAGCATAAAAATCAAACTTATCATAATTAAGAGAAAGGTGTTCAATGGAGCTTGTAACCCAAATATATTTACATGCTTTGCAGGATCAGCATGGAAAAGTGCCAGTGCAATCAGAGCGGACAGATCTGACACATTTAAATTGTAGCATAATTCTCGTTTTAACGATTTGTTGTTACGAAAAGAAAACTTGGGTACAGGTCCCAATGCTTTCTTGATCATATTGTCAGTCATAAGCACTGGCCAATTCTTTGTAATCTCACATATCACTCCTACACTACTGGAATATGTAAACTCAATGCGAGGGGTGGCAGAATGTCTAACAGACAAACAGGATACAGCTTCATCATGTTCTTTGAAGTATGGTTGTGCAGTGGTAACCCTCATAAGGTGTACCTCAATAGCCGCTCTGAGTACTTCTGTATATGAATAACCTCTTGACAAAAATCAATCAGACATCCTTGGTGTGAAGCCTCGATGGTCTAAGAAGCTGCCCCTTCAATACATTCCGAGTTACATATTTAGGATGCACAATAGTCTTGTGTAAGATGCTATTTCTCTTATATGGCTTTTTGTAAATCTTAGTCTCTATCCTGCCAAATGCATCATCTACAACAGTAACATCTAAGTATTCAATAGAGTCCTTAGAATAGTGATGAGAAAATCTTAAAAAATGTTGTTGTGGTATGTAAATACTCAATTAAGGACAAGAGGCTTTCAGCTGTACCTGTCCATACTAGAAAGATGTCATAAACAAAACGTCTGTAGTAACTAATGTTATCAATAAAAGGATTATTAGAATAAATATTCTTGTATTCCCATTATACTAAAACTACATTCACATAGGAGTTGACACAAATTGTGCTCATTGCTTCCCCAACACACTGCAGATAAAATGCATCTTTGACGAGCAACCCATTATTCTCCAGAATAAGTTCAAGAAGCACGCATGCAACATCACTTTGTTTGTGGAGAAATTGCTGCTTCTGGACAAAAACACTGTAATGCATTCAATACCAAAATCACTTGGTATAACAGTAAATAATGCATTTATGTCAAGGGTAGCAAGAAGTAATTATTCAATATCCTCCAAATCTTTATACTATGCATACAGGTCTCTTAAAAAAACTTATGATGTCCTTCAGGATACTAGGTACACCATCTAGAATAGGGTGCAGTGTTCTTTCCATAAAAATAGATAACAATTCAGTCACTCAGCTTCTACTAAAGACAACTGGCCACATGGGGGAGGGGTCATTCAAATTTTTATGTACCTCAGGTAAACCATATATAATAGGTACAACTGGATGCTCAATAGAAAAATACTTGTACATATCTAAGGAGAGTAACCTGGTCATATGTAAGTCATAGACATAAAATTTAACTTTCTTAATTAAACCTTCCACTTGGTGCCTTTGGAGAGGCATATACGTAGTGGCATTCTCTGATACTTGACACATTTTAGCTAAATAATGCTGTCTGTCCATAAGGATAATATCCCCACTTTTGTCTGCTGGGTGAATTTCCCGCAGACATCGATCATGCTCAGGTAGCAGCATTCTATCTGACCTTGGGCATGGAGGCAACAGTGCAACACCTGTCCGAACCAGTTCCCAGGATCAGGGTTGACAATAATGAACTGCCACATCTACCATGCACAGTTCAAACCAGTCCAACATACCAAGATGTAGAGCTAGCATTGAGCTTGGCTGTGTTCATGCAGACTCTCACATACCACTTTCACACAGAGGACTCCTACAGACACAAAAACAGCCTGCTTTCTTCCCTTTCACCCTCACACACACTCAGCAACTTTTTGTTTCAGCCTAGGGCCCCCAGTACCCTGTGCAAGTGATGATAACTGTGCCATATCTCTATTTTCTCTTTTGGCTTCAGAGATACAAAAGTTTTGTGTCTGATGCACACAGTGCCTAGCCACATTAGTGCCTAGTACATCTGCATTTGTGTTGTTCAAATGATAATTGTACCTGTCAGCTATATTTGCCTTGCCAAATGATACAGTGGATAGCATCATCATGACAATACTTTCTACTGTATTCTCTTGTATAGGTTGTGAATTCAGGAACTGCAATGTGTGTCATTATATATTTTATTTATAACCTTTCTCTTTAATGTTTTCCAGTACACATATGGTGCACATCATAAGACATGCCATCACATTCAGATCTCAGGATTGTATGACAGCACTGTAGTCAGACTCATCAGAACAGTAATACAGTATAATGCTCTCTTTTGCAGGAACCTCACCAGACACATGCAGCAGCTGGACCAACAACAGGGCTTTCTCATTAAGATAACACAGGGCCTACTAACCATGACATGATGTATGTGGGTAAATTAAAAGACATGTCACTGTCATCTGTCTGGTATTGCATTACATTGTAACTGTTATTCTAAGTGTCTTACTTTTAGTTTAGGAATTTGGGATCCAGGCCAGTTACCTTACATTAAAAAGGTTTGTAGTCTACACTCTGGTGAGAGGAGAGGGTAGCCTCTGACTTTCTGAGCTGGGAATTGCTAGTTTAATGCATGTTGTGGCTGTTGTTCAAATTCCCTTTGTTATAGTTTAAGCACTTGTCCTCCAAACCAGTTATTTCACATTAGGCAGGTTTATGGTATAGACCCTTATGGCAGGGGAGGATAGCCTACACCCTTCTAAGCTCGGAATTCCTGGTTGAAGGCTTATTGTGTCTGTTATTCTGAAAGTGTCTTAGTTTTGGTTTAAATACTTGTGTTCCAGATCACTTATTTCATACTAGGAAGGTTTGTTGCCTATACTCTTGTTGGAATATTGTACTGAATTACTGTTTTATTTAAACTGTTTGCTCTTCTGTTGTGATTTTCTGCACTTTGGATTTCTAGTACGTCTGCATTTTATAGCATAAACTCAATTCAGGCTTGTTGAATTTAGACTGTGTGGTATCATTGGAGCACTAAAACCAGCTCTCTTACATTAAGAAAGTCCCCCTACACCCTTGTGGCAGAAATGTGCAGCCAAGGACCCATCTGAGTTGGGGATTGCTGGAATAAAGCTCACTGTTGGCCTTTTCATTTTTTTACTTGTTTAAAGTAGTTTAACTTCATTTGCATTCCAGTGTTGTGTTTTGGGGTATTTGCACTCAGTTTACCATAACTGCTTAGAGCTTGCACAGCTGCCCTGTGAGCAACTCAGGTATGCATTGTGAAACATTGACACAATTTTGCAACCCTAGCCATACATAGAATAGACACATTTTTGAAAGTCTTCATCACACCTGGCCCACTCCCATCTAGTTACTATATTATATACCTTCTATAATGGAAGGACAGTTTGCCACAATTTCTCCAGGCAGCCTGATTTACATGGGCATCCTGAGGCAACAGAACAATTGCCTCATGTATACTGACAAACAGTTATTGCTAACACAAACTAATACAACATGAGAGCTGTATCTATACTATGGATTTGAAATCAAATCATTCACATAACAATAAACCAGATGTCAAACATGTTCTCAGCACATACAATTCACCTCTTGCACATAAGCTCACAACACACAAACCCACATACGTGGAGCAACACACTAGAAACTTAATTAAAGATTGGAGACCTCCCAAGCACAAACCTATTGCACACAGTGCAGACCCAACAGAATCTACTGCACATAATAAAACACACAACAGTGTCTCAGCCAATAAGCCCCTCAGGCAAAACACCTCAAAACCAAATGTCTTGCTCATAAGCATCTTCATAGTGAGACACACAGATGTCCCCCTTGCCAGGTTTGACAAGGAGAAGGTCACAGTCAGCCGCCTGTCAGGTGCCAGGGTCCATTAGATCACTCATGCACTTGACTCTTTCAACAGCAAGTACCATTATGACTCTGTCATAGTCAGAGTCCATGTTACAGTGAATGACTGGAGACGTACCTCGGTGTACTATATGAAGGTGCTTGCCTCCTCCATAGTGGCCATTTTAGACAATGTCAGAACAACTAAAGTCCCAAAGTAAAAGAATCCACCATAGACAAACTGAAAGTTATGCTGCTTAATACAAATTGTGTAAATCAGAAACTGCACTCACTGGAAGAACTCCTTACCTTGGAAGATGTCCATGTCTCTGCAGTCACACAGACATGGCTCAGGGCTGCAGAGAGCACCCTGGCCATGCAGGGGTACAGTGTTTTGCACATGTAAACACATCAAAAGTAGTGCAATAGAACCAAAGGCAGAGATGTATACATCTTCATTAAAGACAAATACACTACAAGAGTTATAACTCTGTAGTGCTGCTCCAAGTCCAACTAACTGTATGTACAACCTCCTTCAATATCATTGATAGCTACAGGTCTCCCATCATGAACCACAAGGACCACTCTGTCTACTTGGACCTAGTTGAGTCACTCACTATACAGCCAGACACCTTGGTCATGTGTGATTTCAACTATCCTTCATTCAATTGGAGTCATATATGTGCACAAACACACTCACCCTAAGGCTCATGGACTTTGTTAAAACACAAGCTGTGTAAGAGATAGTATGTACTCCTACAAGGGGCTTGAATGTCCTATACATAGTTCTGATCAACACAGTGGTTCTTTGCACTAACCCCTGTGTGTTGCCCCCCCCCCCCCAAGTCAGGTCAGATCACAATTCAGTCTCATTCACATTCACAATCATACCTGACACCCTCTTAAGTGCATAAAGGATCAAATATTTATCCGAAGTAAACTATAGGCTCCTAACCAATGCTATAAAGAGTTGCAACCTCCCTGCTAATACTGTCAGCAATGGCTGCTATATAGAGTTGTACACAAAAGGCCTGTATAAACAGCTATACAAATGTAAAGACTTGGCTGAATGTCAATGGATCAAAACAAGTTCCTTACAGTAAACAAGCCATCCTGGTGGGCATCAAGCATACATACAACAAATCAAAGAAAGTAATGTCTAAGAACAAGAGGGAACTAAATGAGTAGAATAAGGACACCCTCCATAGCTTGAACAAGGACATTAGCTATCTTGAAAAGTCCTCTAAAGCCATTTACACACCTAAAGTAGCATCCTTAGCTAAAGATAATCAGGAAGCATTCTTGTCAGAAATCTAAACGTGAGGGCCCAGGTTGGTGCCTAGCTAGTAGTGGATGGTACCATTCATACTGACCCTGAGAACACATTCAACCTGCTATCAGACATACTGGGGAAATTTCACCTCCCCTGTCCCCACCAGACACACCCCAAAATATACCTCTCACCAGTCCTCTATCTAGTAGCCTCCTTTGAACCTAAGGTGATGCCTGACTGGACTCCAGGCCAGGGTCTGATCCTGGGCTGGTGGAATGGTTGTGCATGCAATAATGTGATATAGCTGATTACATCAGCATTATCTGTTGAGTGTATGGTGATAACAGTGTCCTGCATGCTGGTGTAAAATGACCTCTATAATGTCAAGTAACATCTGCCTGACATACATACATGTAACTGCAGTGAGAACAGAACCCCTACCTAAGTGTATGGACTACAGAACACAGTACTATACAGAAGTACCACTGCACATGTCTTAGTTTTACATGTCTGCAGGCCATCTCATAGTACATGACATTAGCAGTCCATGTGGGGGACAAGAGGTTGGGAGGGCTGCATGAAATGGATGTGCAAGCTTCTGCAAGTATGAAAAGACTAGCAAGCCATGTCATTGGAGAAGCAACTGTAGGAAAACACATCTACTCTGCTGAGTATACACACACACACACACACACACACACACACACACACACACACACACACACACACACACACACCTAGTTGACTGCAGTGAGAACAGAACTCCTACCTAAGTATACAGACTATAGAACTCAGTACTTTACGCAAGTGCCATGGTACAAATCTCTTTTTTACATGGCTGCAGGTGAACTTATGGTAGATGACATCAACAGGCCATGTGGTGGATAACAGGTTGTGAGGCCTGCATAGACACATAGATTCATAGGTTCATATGAGGCCAGTAGCCTAAATGTAAAGTGTGTCCTTGGTGTGTAGAACCCTAGCTGTGTAAAAACATAAGTGCCTTCATTGAGCATAATTGGATGTTTGAGTTTAGTAGAGCAAGGTTGTCAGCATCACTGACTGGCCCTGTCCATGAAGGAGCACACAACATTATATATTTCACTTTGTAGTGTGGTAGATATATGTGTATAAAAAATACTGGGCCCCCATGGTTGTATTGATTGGGGTGTGTGGACAACACATGCATGTATTGTGAAAATATGATGTGTAATGAGAATGTGCCCTGAAAAACTGACCATATGTACAGAAGATTAGCTGAATTTGAACTATCACCTCCAGAGAGAGGTGACAATAACATAATCATGTTATATAGGCAATTGGAAAGAATCAAGTGTCAAGTAGACACGTTGTGACATGCAGAACTATGTATGAGGCATTTTTCTTTTTTGGGACAGGTGCCCCTTTTCTTTTTTTTTTAGAGAGAGGAATGTTGGGGAAAGAGACAAAGGTATGTCTGAGGCAGGTAAGTTGGCAAGGTGAGGAAGCAACTGTTGACAAACAGGACATACAAGACAAGAAACAGTGATGGTGAAGAACACAAGATATGAGTGAAAACCATGGTTGGAGTAAAGGAGTGGACTTCACAAATTCATCGATGTCAAGCTGGGTGACAGAGAGAATCGAGTCCTCATCCACTCGACTGTCATCACTGTCACTTCACTGCACTGATAGCTGCAGTGTCTGATGTATGCATCTGCTTGTGTTATTCAGTGCAATGATGGAGAGCAGTGTCTCCATCTGTTGTAAGTGTGTGCCCACAGTGTAGCACACAATCCTACGTGCCATCCCTGGCAGTTCTTCTTGGGTGATAAAATCACTCCTTCTACCACTGCTTCCAGAAGGAACCCCAGGCCTGTCCTCTGGGACAGAAGTACCTGAGGGACCAGGTAGCGCAGAGCAGCACAAGGGGTGTTAGCAGGTTGTGGCTCAGATGTGTTAGGCCTTGGTGCCATAGCAGTAGAGTGGGGGGTGGTGGATCCTGTGGGCCAGGCCTACCCCACTGTGCTGTGGGGGAAAGACAAAAAATAAAGAAACAAACAAAAAACAAAAGAGAAAATAAGGGTTGGGGTGAGAAATTGCACAAGTTGTTTTATTTTCTTGTTTAGGCTGAGGAGGGTGGTCTTCCAGTTCTGGTTTTGCACTTTTGTATTTGTGGACAGCAGCTTGTTTTGCTTACTGTATAATCTAGTAATGACAGACGTGCATCTGTCTTGGGCAAAATAACAGTGTCCCACAGGCTGGTATAAAAGGCTCACTGTAAAGTCCAGCAACAGCTCATACACACACACACACACACACACACATACACACACACACACACACACACACACACACACACACACACACACACACACACACACACACACACACACACACACACACCAACTCCCCATTTGATTGCAGTGAGAATAGAACCCTTCCTATCTAGGTACACACACTGCAGAACACAGTGTTTAATGCAGATGCCATGGCTCAAGTCTGACATGGAGAGTGTCAGACAACACTTTATAGATGACATCAGCAGTGTCTGTTAAGGATACGATAACAGTGTCCCACAGACTGGTGTAAAAGGCTGACTGTAAAGTCCAGAAACAGCTCTCTCACGCACACACACACACACACACACACACACACACACACACACACACACACACACACACACACACACACACACACACACACCTAGTTGAATGCAGTGAGAACAGAACCCCTACCTGTCACCTATCTAAGTATACAGACTATAGAACTCAGTACTTTATGCAAGTGCCATGGTACAAATCTCTTTTTTACATGGCTGCAGGTGAACTTATGTTAGATGACATCAACAGGCCATGTGGTAGATAACAGGTTGTGAGGCCTGCATAGGCACATAGATTCGTCGGTTCATATGAGTCCAGTAGCCTAACTGTAGAGTGTGCCCTAGGTGTGTAGAACCCTAGCTGTGTAAAAACACAAGTACCTTCATTGAGCATAGTTGGATGTTTGAATTTAGTAGAGCAAGGTTGTCAGCACCACCGACTGGCCCTGTCCATGAAGAAGCACACAACATTATATATTTCACTTTGTAGTATGGTTGATCTATGTGGATAAAAATACTGGGCCCCCAGGGTTGTTTTGCTTGGAGTGGATGGACAACACATGCATGTATTGTGAATATATGATGTATAATGAGAATGTGCTCTGAAAAACTGACCATATGTACAGAAGATTAGCTGAATTTGGACTGTCACTGCCAGAGAGAGAGAGGTGACAACAATGTAATCATGTTATACAGGCAATTGGAAAGAATCAAATGTCAAACAGACACATCTGTGACATGCAGAGCTATGTATGGGGCAATTATTTTTTTGGGATAGGTGCCCCCCTTTTTTTTGGAAAGAGGAATGTTGGGGAAAGAGACACAGGTATATGTCGAAAACAAATCTTGCAAATCCACAAATCCACAAAAGAAGAACAGAAAAAAGCAAATTTATTCCTCTGACATCTCTGCCGTAGCCTTCAAGGAGTGAAAAACATAGTAACACACTTCATTTATATATACAAAATTAATGAATAAAACAATAAATCAATTAATCAATTAGTTATAACCTAATTTAGATAAATACTCTCCAATTTAAGTTTTCATTAAGACCTTGTGGATACATAGTGTTAAATTTTAAAATATACATAGCTTCCTTATGTATCAAAGCTTGTTTGATGTACGAAATATTATGCCATGAACAATTTATTTTTTCTAAAACTGTGGCTTGAAGTTCTTCATTTTTACTATTATGAAAATCTTTGAAATGTGCAGCTACAGAACTTTCTTCTCTGTTATTAATGATGTCCCTAGCATGTTCCAACAACCTAACCTTGAATGCCCGTTTGGTCTCACCAATATAAAATTTATTACATGGGCATTTAAGGGCATAAATCACCCCCTCAGAGTTACAGCTAAAAACACCACAAGTATTAAATCTAACATTATTAATATAAGAAAAATTATTAACCACAAAACTGCAGGCTTTACATTTCCCACACTTCAAAGTACCACTAAAAGATAAACTGCGTTGTAAATTAGCCACAGGCATCTCAAATCTACTCTTTACTAAAAAAATTTTTATATTCCTACCCGTTTTATATGAAAATCATAAATCAACATCCAACCATAAAGACACATTATGTAGGGAACTGAAGTAATTCCAATAATAAACTAATTTAACCAGTTCCCCACTAAAACAACCATAAGTTGAAACAAAGTATAAAATATCCCTCGGCTTAACTTTAACATTTTGCACATCTGAACACCTAGTATAAACATTATTAACAACGTTTTTACACCTGTAACCACAAAACCTATTGTAACTATTTTGTATAACTTCCTTATTATATCCCCTTTGACTAAACATATGCATTAATAAGTTCAATTCCCTATTAAAAACAACTTTACTATTACATAATCTGGAAATCCTAAGAATTTCACTATATGGTAAAGCTTCCAACGTATGTGGAGGATGACAACTAGTGCCATACACATACTGTGTACCACCATCAAACTTCCTATTGACAGAAGTTACTAAACTCTTTCCATCAACAATATTTAAAATAATATCAAGGAAAGAAATAGATATACCTTTTTTCAACCCATCAAATTCCAAAGAGAACCTGTTTCTATTTAAATCTAAAATGAAATTATCCACTAAAGCTTCACCACCTTCAACCAAAAAAATTAAATCATCCACAAACCTAAAATATTTAATAACATATTTCTGAAAAAAATATTTTCTATATAAAAATTCTGATTCAAATAAACCCATAGCTAAATTTGCATACATGGGGGCAAAAGCTGCCCCCATGGCTGTGCCTCGTTTTTGTCGTTACAAACAATTGTCAAATTCAAAAAAATTATTTATCAAAGAAAAATGAATAAGCTCTAAAATATACTCTGTAGCAGGATAATCCCCTAGGAAAAACCTGACAGCCTCCATACCAAATTGATGACTAATATTCGTACAGAGGCTTTTAACATTGATGGTAATCCAATACATTTGCTTATTCCATTTAACTTCTTTAATTTTTTTCTATAAAATCAAAAACATCAGTGATATATGAAGGTAAAGTTTTAACCTTAGTTAACAAAAAATTATGTAAAAAAGGCCCAAATTATGCAAAAAATAATTACATCCCGAAACAATGGGTCTCCCTGGAGGTGTTGTCAAAAATTTATGTATTTTGGGAAGACAATAAAAGTTGGCCATTTTACAACCTTCTCTATTAAATTTCTTCTTTAAATCCATTTGAGAGAAATAGCCTAACCTTTCACCCTTCCCAAGTAACTCATCATATTCCTTTAAAGCATTATTATATAAACTATGTCCTACCTTTTCATAAACATTTTCATCATTTAAATGATCACTACACATCCTAAAATATTGGGAATAATGCATAACAACAAGCTTATTGCCTTTATCAGATGGCTTAAAAACAATTTCATTCATTTTACTCAGTTTTAAAAAAGCCTTCCATTCTTTGAGACATAAATTATACTGTATATTAGCTCTATATTTCATATATTCTTCAAATGCATGTTCAATGGAGAAATTTAATAAATTAATAAATTGCACGGCATCATTATTTAAAACTGGAGGAACAAAGCTACTGACTTGCTTAATGCAATTAGTATCAAACTTAAAATATGCATCATATGTGTCTTCAGATACACGTGTGAAAACTATCACACGAAGAATCCAAACTATCTAAGGAAGACACAACATTAACATTATTAAGTGAATTGTGGAAAAAAATTTTCAAATGAAGCTTCCTACCAAATCTGTAAATGTCCCTTTTCATTTCATGCATACAAGACACTACCGTTGGAATGAACTTCAATCCCCTGTTAAGAACAGTTAATTCAATGTCCGTAAAAAGATGTCCCGACAAATTAATAACATAATCTTCATTTGGAGGTAAAGAAAAAACATCACCATTTACCTCTTTTATATTCGCCTTGTGGAAATTGTTCTCTTTGTGACGAGCCTTGTGCTTTCCGCTGCCGTTTTCTGCCCTGGAGACCTCCACGGGCATTGTTCGTCTCTCCATGAAAAGTTTGGTGAAATCTCTCAGATTGTTGAGGCTTTGGCAGTGTAGGAAATTCAATGTTAGTATTTTCCATCTCTTCGTAGGAAGTATAACCCCCTTCAGATGCTGAAAACGAAGAATTGTGATTACCTTTACTTCCATAGTCGTTTTGAAAATGCACCCGATGACGTGGCTTCTTGCGATTGGCTCTAGACAAAAAAGCCTTGTTATTCTCGTAGTCACGTAAATCCCTGAGTAATTTAACTTTCTTTCTTTCAAGTAACAAAGTCTCATAATCTCTTAATTTCTCATTCATGTTGCTCAAAAAATCATCCATAGTTGGAGAAGAAGTACAAACTATAAGATTTTTACACAGTCTCTTTATCTCTACACCCAGTTCACGCTGTTTAATTCTGTCACGCTCAATCAAAATTTGTACCCATTCGGAAACACATTTATGAGCGGCTGCAACCCAACGTTTATGGAAAGCAATGTCTGTATCTTTTTGCAAGTCAAAAGGGGTAGTTGGATCTTTATAAACTCTTAACCCCCTAGGTGTTATCTCCAAATCAACATACTTTTGTAAGCCACAGATGTTGTTTTGCTTGGAGTGGGTGGACAACACATGCATGTATTGTGAATATATGATGTATAATGAGAATGTGCTCTGAAAAACTGACCATATGTACAGAAGATTAGCTGAATTTGGACTGTCACTTCCAGAGAGAGAGGTGACAACAGTGTAATCATGTTATATAGGCAATTGGAAAGAATCAAATGTCAAACAGACACATCTGCGACATGCAGAGCTATGTATGGGGCAATTATTTATTTTGGGATAGGTGCCCCCCTTCCTTTTTTTTGGAAAGAGGAATGTTGGGGAAAGAGACACAGGTATTTCTGAGGTAGGTAAGTTGGCAAGGTGAGGAAGCAATTCTTGACAGACAGGACATAAAAGACAAGAGGCAGTGATGGTGAAGAACACAAGAAGTGGGTGAACACCATGGTAGGAGTAAGGGTGTGGACTTCACAAACCTATCGATGTCAAGCTGGGTGACAGTGAAAATTGGGTTCTCATCCACTGGACTGTCATTACTGTCACTTCACTGCACTGATAGCTGCAGTGTCTGATGTCTGCATCTGCTTGTGATATTCAGTGTAATGATGGAGAGCAGTGTCTCCATCTGTTGTAAGTGTGTGCCCACAGTAGGAACAAAGCTACTGACTTGCTTAATGCAATTAGTATCAAACTTAAAATATGCATCATATGTGTCTTCAGATACACATGTGTTTAAACTATCACATGAAGAATCCAAACTATCTAAAGAAGACACAACATTAACATTATTAAGTGAATTGTGGAAAAAACTTTTTAAATGAAGCTTCCTACCAAATCTGTAAATGTCCCTTTTCATTTCATGCATACGAGACACTACCGTTGGAATGAACTTCAATCCCCTGTTAAGAACAGTTAATTCAATGTCCGTAAAAAGATGTCCCAACAAATTAATAACATAATCTTCATTTGGAGGTAAAGAAAAAACATCACCATTTACCTCTTTTATATTCGCCTTGTGGAAATTGTTCTCTTTGTGACGAGCCTTGTGCTTCCCGCTGCCGTTTTCTTCCCTGGAGACCTCCACAGGCATTGTTCGTCTCTCCACGAAAAGTTTGGTGAAATATCTCAGATTGTTGAGGCTTTGGCAGTGTAGGAAATTCTATGTTAGTATTTTCCATCTCTTCATAGGAGGTATAACCCCCTTCCGATTCTGAAAACGAAGAATTGTGTTTGCCTTCACTTCCATAGTCGTTTTGAAAATGCACCCGATGATGTGGCTTCTTGCGATTGGCTCTAGACAAAAAAGCCTTGTTATTCTCATAGTCACGTAAATCCCTGAGTAATTTAACTTTCTTTCTTTCAAGTAACAAAGTCTCATAATCTCTTAATTTCTCATTCATGTTGCTAAAAAAATCATCCATAGTTGGAGAAGAAGTACAAACTATAAGATTTTCATGCAGTCTCTTTATCTCTACACCCAGTTCATGCTGTTTAATTCTGTCACGCTCAATCAAAATGTGTACCCATTCAGAAACACATTTATGAGAGGCTGCAACCCAATGTTTATGGAAAGCAATGTCTGTATCTTTTTGCAAGTCAAAAGGGGTAGTTGGATCTTTATAAACTCTTAACCCCCTAGGTGTTATCTCCAAATCAACATACTTTTGTAAGCCACAGATGTTGTTTTGCTTGGAGTGGGTGGACAACACATGCATGTATTGTGAATAAGATGTATAATGAGAATGTGCTCTGAAAAACTGACCATATGTACAGAAGATTAGCTGAATTTGGACTGTCACTGCCAGAGAGAGAGGTGACAACAATGTAATCATGTTATACAGGCAATTGGAAAGAATCAAATGTCAAACAGACACATCTGCGACATGCAGAGCTATGTATGGGGCAATTATTTTTTTGGGATAGGTGCCCCCCTCTTTTTTTGGAAAGAAGAATGTTGGGGAAAGAGACACAGGTATGTCTGAAGTAGGTAAGTTGGCAAGGTGAGGAAGCAATTGTGGACAGACAGGACATAAAAGACAAGAGGCAGTGATGGTGAAGAACACAAGAAGTGGGTGAACACCATGGTAGGAGTAAGGGTGTGGACTTCACAAACCCATCGATGTCAAGCTGGGTGACAGTGAGAATCGGGTTCTTATCCACTAGACTGTCATCACTGTCACTTCACTGCACTGATAGCTGCAGTGTCTGATGTCTGCATCTGCTTGTGTTATTCAGTGTAATGATGGAGAGCAGTGTCTCCATCTGTTGTAAGTGTGTGCCCACAGTAGGAACAAAGCTACTGACTTGCTTAATGCAATTAGTATCAAACTTAAAATATGCATCATATGTGTCTTCAGATACACATGTGTGAAAACTATCACATGAAGAATCCAAACTATCTAAAGAAGACACAACATTAACATTATTAAGTGAATTGTGGAAAAAACTTTTTAAATGAAGCTTCCTACCAAATCTGTAAATGTCCCTTTTCATTTCATGCATATGAGACACTACCGTTGGAATGAACTTCAATCCCCTGTTAAGAACAGTTAATTCAATGTCCGTAAAAAGATGTCCCGACAAATTAATAACATAATCTTCATTTGGAGGTAAAGAAAAAACATCACCATTTACCTCTTTTATATTCACCTTGTGGAAATTGTTCTCTTTGTGACGAGCCTTGTGCTTCCCGCTGCCGTTTTCTCCCCTGGAGACCTCCACAGGCATTGTTCGTCTCTCCACGAAAAGTTTGGTGAAATCTCTCAGATTGTTGAGGCTTTGGCAGTGTAGGAAATTCTATGTTAGTATTTTCCATCTCTTCGTAGGAAGTATAACCCCCTTCAGATGCTGAAAACGAAGAATTGTGTTTACCTTCTCTTCCATAGTCGTTTTGAAAATGCACCCGATGACGTGGCTTCTTGCGATTGGCTCGACAAAAAAGCCTTGTTATTCTTGTAGTCACGTAAATCCCTGAGTAATTTAACTTTCTTTCTTTCAAGTAACAAAGTCTCATAATCTCTTAATTTCTCATTCATGTTGCTAAAAAAATCATCCATAGTTGGAGAAGAAGTACAAACTATAAGATTTTCACGCAGTCTCTTTATCTCTACACCCAGTTCATGCTGTTTAATTCTGTCACGCTCAATCAAAATGTGTACCCATTCGGAAACACATTTATGAGTGGCTGCAACCCAACGTTTATGGAAAGCAATGTCTGTATCTTTTTGCAAGTCAAAAGGGGTAGTTGGATCTTTATAAACTCTTAACCCCCTAGGTGTTATCTCCAAATCAACATACGTTTGTAAGCCACAGATTTTGTTTTGCTTGGAGTGGGTGGACAACACATGCATGTATTGTGAATATATGATGTATAATGAGAATGTGCTCTGAAAAACTGACCATATGTACAGAAGATTAGCTGAATTTGGACTGTCACTGCCAGAGAGAGGTGACAACAATGTAATCATGTTATACAGGCAATTGGAAAGAATCAAATGTCAAACAGACACATCTGCGACATGCAGAGCTATGTATGGGGCAATTATTTTTTTGGGATAGTTTCCCCCCCCCTTTTTTTGGAAAGAGGAATGTTGGGGAAAGAGACACAGGTATGTCTGAAGTAGGTAAGTTGGCAAGGTGAGGAAGCAATTGTCGACAGACAGGACATAAAAGACAAGAGGCAGTGATGGTGAAGAACACAAGAAGTGGGTGAACACCATGGTAGGAGTAAGGGTGTGGACTTCACAAACCCATCTATGTCAAGCTGGGTGACAATGAGAATTGGGTTCTCATCCACTGGACTGTCATCACTGTCACTTCACTGCACTGATAGCTGCAGTGTCTGATGTCTGCATCTGCTTGTGTTATTCAGTGTAATGATGGAGAGCAGTGTCTCCTCTGTTGTAAGTGTGTGCCCACAGTGTGGCACACAATCCTACGTGCCATCCCTGGCAGTTCTTCTTGGGTGATAAAATCACTCCTTCTACCACTGCTTCCAGAAGGAACCACAGGCCTGTCCTCTGGGACAGAAGTACCTGAGGGACCAGGTAGCGCAGAGCAGCACAAGGGGTGTTAGCAGGTTGTGGCTCAGATGTGTTGGGCCTTGGTGCCATAGCAGTAGAGTGAGGGGTGGTGGATCTTGTGGGCCAGGCCTACCCCACTGTGCTGTGGGGGAAAAACAAAAAATAAAAAAACAAACAAAAAACAAAAGAGAAAATAAGGGTTGGGGTGAGAGATTGCACAAGTTGTTTTATTTTCTTGTTTAGGCTGAGGAGGGTGGTCTTCCAGTTCTGGTTTTGCACTTTTGTATTTGTGGACAGCAGCTTGTTTTGCTTACTGTATAATCTAGTATTGACAGACGTGCATCTGTCTTGGGCAAAATAACAGTGTCCCGCAGGCTGGTATAAAAGGCTCACTGTAAAGTCCAGCAACAGCTCATACACACACACACACACACACACACACACACACACACACACACACACACACACACACACACACACACACACACACACACACACACACACACACACACACAAGCACACACACACACCAACTCCCCATTTGATTGCAGTGAGAACAGAACCCTACCTATCTAGGTACATACACTGCAGAGCACAGTGTTTAATGCAGATGCCATGGCTCAAGTCTGACATGGAGTGTGTCAGACAAAACACTTTATAGATTACATCAGCAGTGTCTGTTAAGGATACGATAACAGTGTCCCACAGACTGGTGAAAAAGGCTGACTGTATAGTCCAGAAACAGCTCTCTCTCTCTCTCTCACACACACACACACACACACACACACACACACACACACACACACACACACACACACACACACACACACACACACACAGACACACACACACACACACACACACACACACACACACACACACACACACACACACTCACACACACACACACATACACCCCTAGTTGATTGCAGTGAGACCAGAACCCCTACCTGTCACCTATCTAAGTATACAGACTATAGAACTCAGTACATTACGCAAGTGCCATGGTACAAATCTCTTTTTACATGGCTGCAGGTGAACTTATGGTAGATGACATCAACAGGCCATGTGGTAGATAACAGGTTGTGAGGCCTGCATAGGCGGTTCATATGAGGCCAGTAGCCTAACTGTACAGTGTGTCCTAGGTGTGTAGAACCCTAGCTGTGTAAAAACACAAGTACCTTCATTGAGCATAGTTGGATGTTTGAATTTAGTAGAGCAAGGTTGTCAGCACCACCGACTGGCCCTGTCCATGAAGAAGCAAAGAACATTATATATTTCACTTTGTAGTATGGTTGATTTATGTGTATAAAAATACTGGGCCCCCAGGGTTGTATTGCTTGGAGTGGGTGGACAACACATGCATGTATTGTGAATATATGATGTATAATGAGAATGTGCTCTGAAAAACTGACCATATGTACAGAAGATTAGCTGAATTTGGACTGTCACTGGCAGAGAGAGAGGTGACAACAATGTAATCATGTTATATAGGCAATTGGAAAGAATCAAATGTCAAGCAGACACATCTGCGACATGTAGCACTATGTATGGGGCAATTATTTTTTTGGGATAGGTGCCCTCCCCTTTTTTTTGGAAAGAGGAATGTCGGGGAAAGAGACACAGGTATTTCTGAGGTAGGTAAGTTGGCAAGGTGAGGAAGCAATTGTTGACATACAGGACATAAAAGACAAGAGGCAGTGATGGTGAAGAACACAAGAAGTGGGCGAACACCATGGTTGAAGTAAGGGTGTGGACTTCACAAACCCATCGATGTCAAGCTGGGTGACAGTGAGAATCGAGTCCTCATCCACTGGACTGTCATCACTGTCACTTCACTGGACTGATAGCTGCAGTGTCTGATGTATGCATCTGCTTGTGTTATTCAGTGTAATGATGGAGAGCAGTGTCTCCATCTGGTATAAGTGTGTGCCCACAGTGCAGCACACAAACCTATGCGCCATCCCTGGCAGTTCTTCTCGAGTGATAAAATCACCCCCTCTATCACTACTTCCAGAGGGAACCACAGGCCTGTCCTCTTGGGCAGAAGTACCTGAGGACCAGGTAGTGCAGGGCAGCACAAGGGGTGATGCCAGGTTGTGGCTCAGACATGTTGGGCCTTGGTGCCATAGCAATAGAGTGGGGGTAGGTGGATCCTGTGGGCCAGGACTACCCCACTGTGCTGTGGGGGAAAGAAAAAAAAATAAAATAAAAGAGAAAATAAGGGTTGGGGTGAGAGATTGCACAAGTTGTTTAATTTTCTTTCTTAGGCTGAGGAGGGTGATCTTCCAGTTTTGGTTTTGCACTTTTGTATTTGTGGACAGCAGCTTGTTTTGCTTACTGTATAACCTAGTAATGACAGATGTGTGTCTGCCTAGGGCAAAATGACAGTGTCCCACAGGATGGTAGAAAAGGCTCACTCTAAAGCCCAGCAACAGCTCACACACACACACACACACACACACACACACACACACACACACACACACACACACACACACACACACACACACACACACACACACACACACACACACACACACACACACACACACACACACACACACACACACACACACACACACACATGCACGTGCACACACATACACACACACACCAACTCCCCTTTTGATTGCAGTGAGAATAGAACCCTACCTATCTAGGCATACACACACTACAGAACACAGTATTTAATGCAAGCACCATGGCTCAAGTCTGATATGGAGTATGTCAGGCAACACTTTATAGATGATGACATCAGCAGTGTCTGTTAAGGATACTATAACAGTGTCTCACAGGCTGGTATAAAAGGCTGACTTAACACCGAATGCATGATAAGAGACCTTGGGACCCAGGTGGACAGTAGTCTCTGCTTTGATAGTCACATCGCCACAGTAGTCAGGAAGTCCTTCCACGTGGAACACCTCATCATAAAATGGTTCTCATCCAGGAAAAAAGAGGTCATCGTTCCCCTCTACTCGACACTCATTAGACCCATTATAGAGTACAACTCCCCTTTTGGAATGTACCTCACAAGACATCTGCAGCAGCTGGAAAGGCCACAGAAGTACCTCACAAAGAGGATTACTGGACTCAAACAAATGCCCTACACTGACCACCTCAAAAAACTCCAGCTTTACTCCGTAGCATATTGCCTACTCTGAGGTGATCTCTGCCTAACATATAAAGCTGTGTCAAACCTAGAGCTGTTGGACATGCTACACCTAAAGAAATCTCAATACCTCCGAGATACACGCTCTAGGGACCTAAACCTTGTCACCACAATAAACAGGACATGCTGGAGGGATAGATTCCTATCCCAGAGACTTCCCATACTCTGGAATAGGCTACCCATCTATGTCAAGCAAAGTTCTTCATTAGCACTCTTCAAGAAAAATCTTGATGAGTGGATGGGAAATAGGAAATACACCCCGGGGATCACTTCTGTGTCTCTGCTCAACAGTGGCACAGGAAAATAACTTTCTTGGGTGGCGTAAGCCAGGGTACCTTGTTGGCTAGGCTTACATAAGCCCTTGGGCCAATAGCCTAGTACCTACCTATGAACCTATGAACCTATGACTGTAAAATCCAGAAACAGCTCACACACACACACACACACACACACACACACACACACACACACACACACACACACACACACACACACCATTTGACTACAGTGTGAATAGAATCCCTTCTTATCTAAGTACACACACTACAGAACAGAGTACTTAACACATGCCCCAAGACACAAATCTGATTTTATCAGAACTGCATGTGAACTTATAGTAGATGACATCAGCAGGCCATATGGGAGACGAGAGGTTGAGAGGGTTGCATACAATGGATGTTTAGGCTTGTGGAAGACTCAAAAAGCTAGCAAACCATGTCATTGAAGAAGTAACTGTGCAATACCCACTTCTGCTCTTCTGTGTAGGCACACACGCAGGTGACTGGAGTGAGAAAAGAATCCCTACCTATCTAAGGTGCATAGACTGCAGAACACAACACATGCATCACTGCACAAGTCTAATTTTGCAAGGACTGCAGGTGAACTTATCATAGATGACACTGGCAGGCCATGTGGGAGACAAGAGGTTGGGAGACTTGCAGAAATGGATGTGTATGTTTGTGCAAGTCTTAAAAAACTGTAAGGTCATGCCATTGGAGAGGTAATTGTGGGATACACACTTCTGCGCTTATGTGTAGACACACTCACAGTTGTCTGCAGTGAGAATAGAACCCCTACCTATCTAAGGACACAGACTACAGAACACAGTATTTATTGTACACGCCATGGCACAAGTTTGGTTTTAACACGACTTAAGCTGAACTTATAGTAGATGACATTGACAGGCCATGTGGGAGACAATAGGTTGGGAGGCATGCAGAGGTACATTCCTTCCTAGTGACATCTGAGGCTAGTAGCCTAATAGCAGTAGGCTGTTTGGAAGCCTAGCTGTGTAAAAACACAAGTGCCCTTATTGAGCATATTGGCTGTTTGAGTTTTCCAGATCAAGGCTGTGAGCATCACCAAGGGGCCCTGTCCATGAGTGAGTACACAACATTATGTATAACATTTTGTATTGTGGTTGATATAAGTGTGGAAAAAGTAATGAGACCTCAGGGCTGTAGTGTTTGTTTTGGGTGGTTTGAGGTGGGGGGTGGATGTATTGTAAATATATGTCATGCAGTTATATTCTGCCCTTGGTCTGCAATGTTTCTACATGTAGTTTTATGCCATATAAAAGAAATGGACAATAAACACCAAAAATTAAATATTATATATACAATTCCATAGTGCAATGAGCATTAGTTTTTTGTGATGGTTAACAAAGTGAGCACACATGCAAGATAGGCCTGTTTATGTGCAGGGAAGCAGTCCACAAAAGAAAGCCGCATTACTAATGTTTGCTATTATACCCCGTCCCATCTGTACACAAGGCCAGATTTTTGTGATGGCTAAGAGCATTAATTGAATGTATCTGTTTTCTATTTTTGGGGGTTTGCTTTCCAGGCAATCTGTTTTTTTCCCTGTTTCTGCAATGTTGTGCATTGCACATACAAGATAAGCTTAGCAAAACTGTTTGTCGGGATGTGGCGCATTGTGCAAAAGTGGAATTAAAAGAAGACAGAGGAAAGATACTAAAACTAAGGAACACATATGCAAAATCTGTAAAAGCACAGTAAAAAATTGATAGTACACATCACAAATTTCTACATATGTCAGGATTTGGATCCTCACACCAATACAGCTTCAGAAAACAGGGGGGATGCCTTAGTCCTCTTTGCCACATAAACAGCTTTGCATCAATGATATGAAGTCATTCTTAAAACAACCAACTGCATCAGAATCTACACTGCTATCAAAACATCAGCTGCAATTTGTACATTTAATTCTCTTTACAATATTTGGACATAGAGCAGTTAGTGATCACACAATCTGTCATAATTATGCTTACAAATATACAGCTCTGTGTTACCTTTCTGTGTTTCTTGATCTTTCATCAGTTATCTAACACATGCAGTGTGTAAGCCATTTTATATTGCTGGCCTTAATGAGTGAGCGGATATTAACTGGGAATTATATGATATGCAGTTGCCAACAAATGAAGTCCAGGTCAGAGAGCACAAACACACATATACTGTTCTTTTGGGGGTAACATAGCTGAGTTACTGTTATGGCAGGAACAATGGTACACTCCTCTTTGGGGGGGGGGGTAATGCTCAGTTACTGTTATGACACAAACAAGTCTGAAGTCTGAAACTGTAACGTGTATCATCACTTTCTAACTTCTGTCTTTAATGATTTACCAGTACAAAGGTATGGTGCTAAACTGAGGCCATGCAGGGACCATCATAATTCTTCAGAGGTATGACTGTGTGAATCTTTCAAGCCTGAGACCTCCTAATTACTAATGGACAAATATCAGTAAAATAAATGTCTGGTGTCACATATTAAGGTATTTTCTGTACAAATCCACCACTGTTTACTTGATTACTGTACCAATTTAGGAACTACAAGGATATGCCATAATATTATTAAAGAATACACTCTAGGTTCAGGGCTTATCTTGCTAATGTAGCAGTTGACATACCTTTAGTTCAGGACTGACTCTGTCTGATGCAAGCAGTACACAGCCAATACAGGGGTTGGTATAGGCAGTGTGAGTTGCCTGGCATCACTTTTACTGTATATATGTGAGTAGGAGAATGATATTAGGTCCCTAGGTGGTCAGTGAATGTGTTATGCATTCTCTCTTAGCCAAAGCAAGGGGATACAGCGCAGACCTACATCTGCTTACAGAGACAGCAGCTGGGGGTTCCTCCTCTGAGTCCTCTTCTGACTGTGGCTGTGGTGACCTAGACATTAGTGGAGCAATGTGTGTCCCTTCCCCTTGCTGATCCTGCTGCGGCTGTTTCCACAGGATCAGATTGTGGAACATAGCATATACTGTGAATATTTGTGTACATGTGTGGGGAATATACTGCAGGGCTCCACAGGATATATGTAGGCACTGGAACCATGACTTTAGAAGCCCAAACACATGCTCTTTGATGTTTCTAGTTTGAGCCTGTGCCTCATTATGGCGTTCTTTTGTGGGCGTGTGTGCACTTTTGATGTCATCACCCACAGTTCGAGGGCATAGCCAGCATCCCACAGTAAATGGCCCTGTGAGATGTCTCCACTAACAAACATCTAGTACAGCTGTGATGTGTGTCAGATATGGGATTCATGACAACTGTCAAGTTTGCCAGCACATGCATTCAAGATTATTGACTAGGCATTACATATGACTTGGCAGTTGATGGCATGGTATCCCTTGCAGTTAATTTAGATTCTATCCTACTCACCAGGTGATGCTTAATGTGTACATGAGTGCAGTTTATGACACCCAGTACTTCAGGGAAGTGTGCTACACAGTAAAACAGTTCCATATTGCTGACCCTTTCTTCAGAACTATAAGGAACCATACATACATATATGCTCACTGGCATGTATGAACATAGCATCCAAAAATTGGTGGAGGATCCTCGAGGCTGATGCCTGTTGCACACCCATCATGTCCCCAGTTTGTCTTTGAAAGGTACCAGTAGCTAATTTCCTAAGGGCTACACATATCTTAGTTCCCCTCAGCTGGTTATGGCTCTGAGTTGAGGGTGGCAGAGCTCACAGAGCTCATGTAATGTGTCCCTGTCCACCCTGTAGTGTTCTGCAATCTCCAGGTCATGTAGCACCTGGAAAGATACCCTGCAGCTGAGCACTGTTCTCCTTCTCAGCCTGGACCTATTGTCAGCAGCACCAGCAGCATTGGCTTCAGCCTCTAGCACATGCAGATGTAGAATAGCTGCAGCAGCCCCTAGCATTGTGTCAGTTAATATTTCCTTGTCTCTACTCTAATGGTATTAAAGGATAAAGGAAAAACCAATATAGAGGCTCCATGGATACTTTATACATTGTTGAATAGCTCCACTGTGTTGGATTGGTTGATTAACATGCAATTCACTTGATCATGCTATAACTAGCATCTATTAAACACACCTGTTGCTTGCTCATTAGTGTGCTATGCGCACCTCTGTGCACCTTCACATAAATAAGGTAAATATTGGAAAAGCTGATATTTCCTCCATTCATGTGATATTGTACAAACATGGACCATAAAAAGTGAAGGAAAGGCTGCACACCTTGTAGATGAACCCAGGACCGTCTATAGTCCAGCCCTAACACATACATGTGCTTCCACAGGAATAGTTACATAACACAGAGAAACTTGGCATTCATTCCTCTGTTTCTTGTGGTTGCACGAAGTGCAGTATTGTGCAAACAATGGCAAAGTAAAAAAAAAAAAAAACAGATAAACAGGACAGAGATCAGACCACACATTTTAACAACCAAATAATGAGGATTACACAGAACCTGGGAACTGTGCACTGCTTACATGCACTTTCACTCTTCACAGTCCTACATGTTCACCTCTTCAAGTGTAACCTGACATACCCCTCTGACGTCAGCATTCACTATTGTCATGCATTCAACATGAACACTGTGGAAGTCCCTACATGAAATGAACATCCCTACACAGTTACTCTTTTTTGAGAGTCAACAATTCTAATGAGTTTTGACCTCATTTGGATCTTCATCATGCTGACAGGCCTGAATCTACAGTTAGTAATGGAGTAGGGAGGAAAACTGCATGGGACTCCAGTGTTGTCACAGAGGAATACTGCAAGCCATCATCTACATCCTGCATATGCTTACATTACAGTATAATACTCTGTTGCATGGAGGTTTACACATTTTAGCAACCTACATTACATACAAGTGTATTCTTCATTTAGGAGTGGGGGGGGGGGGCAAAGCTGCATTTATATCATGGCACTTAAAAAGGAATTATTATGATTGTTACACTGATTTTCTAGTCCGCGGTGGTGGTGCTGCGATAGCGTTGTCGCCTCACAGCAAGACGTTGTCCCATTTGATTCTCAGCTAGAGCGTCTACTGTGGAGACATGCATGAATGGGCATACCTTTGTTGAAGGTTGTGCATTAGGGCTGGCAACTCAGCACGTAAAAATCAACTGCCAATCATTAGTGGACCGGAGTTCCGCTGTGGCGACCCCTAACCAGGAAAAGCCGAAAGACACAACAACAACAACACTGATTTTCTAGCATCCACCCTATGTAATTAGGTCAGAATATGTGTGGTGTTACATGTTAAGGGCAGTTCTGTACAAAAGTAAGAGCTTTTACTTCCTCTTGTTTTTGTGTAGACTCCTTTCAGTGGCTAAATTTGGAAAGTTTTGGAATTCATGGACAACCTGAACATGGAGTCTACACGGTTGCTTTACAAGTTGTTGAATTGTTCCACCATGTTGATTTGATTCATTAGAATAAAATTCAGCAAAATATGTTGTCATTTGCATGCCACTAGAATTTCTGTGTTTGCGTGTGTGTGTGCCTCTGCATGCCTCTACATGCTGCTGCGTGCCACTACACAGAATTTACTGAATCTAAAAATGTTGCAGCTATGTGCGCATCATACTGCAATGCTCACATGGTCAAAATTATATTTGTAACCTTTACTGAATCCCCCCTGTAGGACTTAAAACTCTATATAAGCATGCATATGCTGAAAACAGATCTACAACTACCTGCAACATGATGTTCTGTAATAATACAACAAAAGTTATAAATGGCAAATTGTACTGTGGTGTAATTTATGCAGACTTAACTTCAGCCTTTGATAAGATCATACACAAAACAATGATCACTACATTAGGACAACTATTTATTGATATAATTTTGATTAGATGGATAGCTGCATGGCTTACAGATAGGACATGGCAAATACACATCAATTGGACAGGTGAATCTCTAGGTTACAGTCAGGGTGTCCTGACTCCAGTCCATGCCTCTTTATATCATATCTTTCAGACTGATATTTTTCAGTTGTGATACTCTATTGTCTGCATGCAGGTAACTTTAAATAGCTAAACATGTTACATCTGTCACAGACAGGATAAAATAACTTGACTAATTTAAACCATTTAAGCACAGAAGAATAATATGTTAATAAATTTATTAACAGCAAACAATATGAGATTTGAGAGACATAGATTGAATGGTGAGTATTATATATAGCACACAGTGATTTAAAATGTGCATTCATTTAAGGACCTGGGTGTATGGGTATATCCAGCATTGAGTTTTCTTTTTTATCTGATCATCAACAAATTGATTAATGATCATTTTTAAAACTATAGGCTATAAAAAAATTTTATGAAGTCTAGGAAATCAGAAGTGATGAAATAATGAATTTTAAGTTAAAATACACCCAAATTAGAGGATGGAATAATGATTTAGAAATGTTATAATAAAATTAGCATGAGAAAATTGGAAAGAGCACAGTGAAAATATACTAATGGCATTCATGAATGTGAAAGTTTAAATTATTGCAAAAGATTAAAATATTTAAACTTTTTACTGTGTCTCATATTGATATTTAAGTGGAGAATAATTAGAGACAACTACCTCTATGAATGTTTGGAGTTATAAAAGAGTAGTAGAGAATCATCAGTCTGTGTAAGAGATGATCTAGGAATGAGATATTTGATAACTTGTACTCTGTAAGAGCAGCTGACACATGGAATAACATTTCTAATTATATTAAAGCAAGCATTTCTTCTTCTTCTTCTTTCTGCTTTTCCCGGTTAGGGGTCGCCACAGCAAAACTCAGGTCCGCTAAGGATTGGCAGTTGATTTTTACGGCACCAAGGTGCCAGCCCGACACCCAATCTTCAATGAAGGCACTCCCATTCATGCATGTCTTTCGAACACCACTCAGCTGCGGGGAGGACATGCAGACTTCACACAGAAGGAGCTTCAGCCAAGATATTAAAGCAAGCAGTACTTTAGAAAATTTAAGAACATCTTCACTTATATGGAAATGACTGTTCTGGTACATCTGCAAGCTAGAAGGGTATTATTGCCCATGCCCGAAATATTTGTATGTATGTACATGTATGTAAAATGTGTAAATATAAACAAGCTGTTTAATCGAGTGGTTGTGTTACGTATGGAAAGATACCTGCATTTGTATTTATTTTTTAGTTTAAAAAATATCATTGCAACTAAAAATGATGTGTGGATTACAGATGTCTTGCATTGTCGTGATTGATAAGCAAATTGTCTGTTTGCAACAAAATATCACATTTCATCTCAGTTTCAGTTTACACTGCTTCACTGTAAAACTGTTACATTATATCAAAAATAGCTATGTATGCCTAGATATGTCATTAGTTGTGAAATAGTCAAATAAATAAAACCATGACTTCACATCGAACATGTGTGTCTGCTTGCTTGTTTATTTATTTTGTAAAATAAATGAAACCACAATTTCACATTGAATGCGTGTGTCTGCTTATTTATGTATTTATGTCAGTTAAGAATTGTATGGGCTAGTTCTAATTAGAAACAAAAAATGATTGCCTAGTCAAAACAAATATACATACAAAAAAACCCATACATTTCTTGTGATTTTGTGATATTTCTGTTATAACTGAAGGCATACCACTCAACCTGTAAGTATAGTGAAAAAAGACTTGGCAGAAACATTTAATTGGCTAAAGTAGTTACCAAAGTCCAAGGTAAAAGAGTAGGGAACAGAACCTTTACAGTGCCTTTGTAAGGTACAAACAGAAGACAAAATCCATGGCTCTAAGATGACTGGTTACTCCCCAAGAAGTACCCTCTATGACTTTTCCTCTATCACTAAAGAACAGGTCTCACTGCACTTTCCACATCTAAAAAACATCAATGGGGCCTAATAATATCCATGGATGTTTCCTAAATAGCTTGAAACATGACCTTTTCAGACCCGCTAGAATCTTTGTTCAACTACAGTTTTGTCCCTAGGTCCCAGACAGGCTTTGTCCCTAGGGAATGGAAGATTTCAACTATCATCCTACTAAACAAAGGTGGACCATCAACTGTCCCAGGGAACTATAGACCCATAAGTTTGTCTAGTACTACATGCAAAATCATGGAAAGAATTATCAAGGACCTAAAAAACAAAGACATAGGAACTTATATAAAAAAACTGGACCCATCCCAGTTTGGTTTTGTTAAGGGCCTACTAAATCTGGTGGACTTATTCAAGAAGGTCACTAGAGCCATGGATAAGGGCAAAATAGTGCATAGTGTACCTCAACCTGGCACAGGCATTTGACATGATACCTCACTTGGGCATTTTAAACAACTCACTGATTTAAGCACATATTTGTATATCACCAGATGGATAGCCAAATGACTCACAGATAGAACACATTAAGTTAAGGAGGGGGAATCCACCAATAGGCCTGTTACTAGTGGTGTCCCACAGGGCTCCTACTGGGACCTCTCCTGTTTGGAATATATTTCTATGGATTCCTGACAAATGTAGAGAGCCTTTGGCTGACTAGATCTGATGATTACTGCAAACTGGGTGCAATCACTGAATCATCCAGAGATGAAGATATCCTTGAGGAAGGTCTGACAAATAACTGGTGCCAAAACCATGGCCTAATACTCATTGCAAAAAATGCATAATTATACCCTTTGGAAAAATGACCACCCCTGCAAATTACAACATTGATAAAACTCCCCTATGAGAAGAATCTGTGGTAAGGGACTTGGGAACTCAGGTTGACAGTAGCCTGAACTTTGATCACTATGTGCCATAGCGGTGAGAAAATCCTTCTACGTGGCGCAACTTATAAGTAAGGGCATGGCATTCAGATCTAAGTAGATCATAGCACCGCTATACTCAGTTCTCATTAGACACATAATCAAGTAGAATGCACTCTTCAACATGTACCTAACCAGGCATTTGCCAACAACTAGAGTGGCCACAGAGGTTCCTCATTAAAAAGAATACAGGGGTATAAATAACATGTCCTATGTGAACTACCTCAAAACCCTGTCCCTGTACTGAATCTCCTACAGACTACTGAGAGGTGATCTGTGCCTACCCTCCAAGGCATTCTCCCATCTAGTCCTGATGGATCTGCTATATATTCAGAAAACAAACAGCACTGAAATTACCTGATCTAAGGATCTAAACCTCGTCTGTCACATAAGCAAAACATGGTGGAAGAACAGATATGTGTCTTAGAGATTACCCTTCTCTGGAACAGACTCCCCATTCATTCTAATCCTATTCAAATGCAGTTTGGACCAATAAATGGGAAACTGTAAATTCACCCATGGGTTGTCACCGGTGGCCTTTATTGACAGGAACAGCTTGTAGATGCCCTAAGGCACAGGCATATTCCAAAGTTGTTTTAGTCCTAGAATACTGATAATTATGAAAATAGGGGCATCAATGGCTAGGTTTAAAAAGGCTCTTTGGCCATTAGCTTCATAACTTCTTATGATCCTATGATGACTGCTTCCAGTGAGTTGCAAATGCATGAAATTACTTTCCTCTGAAAACTGTGAAACAAAAACATGTTGGAATCTAGAAATGCATATAATAATCAAAATCAATTATAGTGGAATGTAGGAAAAGATAAGAAACTGATTAGCAATGAGCTTCTCTTTAATTAAGATATACCTTAATGGGCAGATTAGCTAGGCTAAGACGTGTGTGTGATCATATTCTAGTTAGCTGTATGACATATGCATCCACAGTAAATGTATGCAATGTCATACTATTTAATTTTGAGTCCATGGACATTTTCCTTATGTAGTTTTGCCAGACTAGGTTTCTATCCTGTATACAAATGTTGCATTATTCTTTTAACTACATTGCCCCTCACAACTCAACAACAGTGTCTGTTTTAGGCAGTCTTGGAGCACAAGCACCTACATGACAAGCTCATGGTCACAAAATTGAAATGACACTAGCTGGGAGCAGATTAAGCTGCTTGAATGCAACTGAAAAAAGACAAAATTAAATTGCTGTCTGTGGCAAGATTCTTAGACATTGTGCATACAGCACAGAAGCAGTACACAGGGAGTAGCCATTAGAATTGTATACATACCCATCTATAAATATAGCAACATTATAATTTAAAATCATAAGTATATTAATACATTTGGTATATTCCCAGTCAACCAAGGACTCTTATAAGTTAAAATAGCAAATGGATATTCTGTATGTTGGAGGTAATACTCATCAATGTAGCATTATAGGAATCAGCGGTGCACTAAATTCCAAATCAGATGACATACATATCCAGAAGGTTATTCAGCTACAGCTTTGAAACCCCAGCAAGTTAAGACACTACTATACTAGGCTTTGAGAGCAACCACCATTATATCATATCCTCATGACGTAGCAGATGAGCACAGTGAAGGACGGTAGCTCCACGGGCCCAAATTACATCCCAGGAAGTTTTACTAGTGCTGTACAATATTCTCTTCTACTACAGGGTGTGTTCACAAGGTATGGCAATGATTCAAAGAGGTTCCTATCCAAATGGAGGGTCTACTGTTTCCTTTGGCATGTACAGCTCCATTAGAGTCACCAGTAAAATGTGCAAGGTAGAAAATCAATATTGTACTTGTTCAGGTAGACATGGCTGGCCTTTTGCATCCAGATAGCAATCATTATGTCATTATCACATAATATGTCATTGGACAAGATAGTATCATGGCATATCAATAAATATACATTAATGACAATAAAAATGTCAATGAACTCGGGCAATGAAATCAGCAATGAGATTTGGTCGTTACCAACATGGGACATCTTTGTAGCATACAAACTGTAATGTCCTCTATGGTTTTAGGGCAGGGAGTCTGGACAAAGCCTAAAATAATGTGGGACAAGGGCACATAAACGGGCACATATTTTAAATTTTGCATTTATAAATTTAGAAAGTTGATACAGAAACAGATTTTTGCAGTAGCACACATTTTTTCTGAAGGATTTGAAGTCAGAAATTCAAATGTATATCATTAATTAGTGACTTAAGTCCTCAGTGATTTTCAGAAAACCAAAAATATGAGGCAAATATCTGGACATTCTACAAAAATCTGGACAGTTGAGAGATATGCTGAAAATCATTCACATTCTGCATAAGACTGAAGTTTATTTTATTTTTATTTATTTATTTATTTATCATTTGTTGACCGGGAAAGTCCGACTAGGTTCCACAGAGCCTGTTTTCAGCGGAGGCCCGGGGAGAAATGCTCCAGATGCATGTTTTTGGAATGGAGAAACCGGAGAAGTACCCGGAGAGACGCCACACAGGGAGAACATGCAAACTCCACACAGAAGGCACCCCAGCCGAGAATCGAACCGGTGAACCTCTTGCTGTGAGGCGACAACGCTAACCGCTGCACCACTGACAACTTTGAATACATCAGTATTCAGAAATTATGCAAAGGCTTATCTACTAACACTGAGTGATGACCTGGCTAATTTCAAACTCCCCCATCTGTCTTGACAACCCCGTCACACTTCTCAAGGGTCCAGACACTGGCAGATGTCCATATATTTGCATCATAGTTTTGGTCTGTTCCACATGCAATTTTTGGTTTTCTGGCAGATCAATGAGGACTGAATTCACTAAATGAGACATTTGAGTTTCAGTCTTCATATTATTTAGAAAATGTATGCAAATGTAGAACCTTTTAGTCTAGCAACATTCTAACTTTACAAGAGTAACATTTAAAACGTGTACCTAGTTTTGGGCCTTTGCCCCCCCCCCCATATTTTTGGCCTTGCACAGATTTCTTATTCTAAGAGGTTGAGAGGTATGAACCCCACTGCTTATTTGAAATCCTTAACTGACAAATTCTGTACTCATGTAAATAGTTGTATAGATGCATCTGTCTCCCTCAGAAATGATTACAATGCCAAACTCAAAAATCAGCCCATATAGCAGAACCCTAATATAAACAGGTGCAATAATAAAAGAAACAAATACTGCATGCAATAAATAAATAAATAAATAAATAATAATAACTTTCAAGATACAAAAAAAAAACATTTTCTTAAACTGAACAAGGAATTCCATACCCCAATGAAAACAAATAATCCAAATATAAGATAATAATAGCCACCCAGGTGAAGGATAACAACAGATTCTTTAACTATATTAGAAACCTCCAAAACAATGCCCACCACTGCATAGATTTAATAGTAAATGATATTACATACTCAGACCCAGAGGGCATTGTAGTACAGGTTCATAGGTAAGTACTAGGCTAGCTGCTCTTGTAGGCCATTTAAAGCCTAGTCAATTTCCCCTTCAAAACATGAAAATCAAACCCTGTACCTTGTGCCTGTGAGGTAAACACCTTTACCATTATACCAAGCCACACTTCAAAATGTTTTCCCAGAGTAGAAGTCGATTGTTAACAGCTGTGGTAGAGGTTATGCTTACCTGACTCTATAGTCGTCCATCACACACAAGTTCACCACTGTGAGAGTTGAACCACCTACCTATCTAGTTACACAATCTACAGGATGCAGGAAGAAATGCACAAACCACAGGAGAAGTCTAACTGCTGATAAACTAAGCTCAAAGTTCATGGCCATCAGATATCCAATATTATCAAATAACGTACTCACATTTACAACCCCCAATTTCCCCAAAACAAATCCTCAAGGTGCTATTTAAAGTCAAGAATGCTAAATGTATGAGACTGGGCAACACACCATGCAGCCTAAGCCTGACTCATCATTTGTCAGACCCCCCACAGTGGCTATTCAGTGTCAGCCTTAATATATGTTTCATGCTGGATAAATCAAGGATAGTAACAGTCTTTCCATTGCACAAAGGTGGGTCTTTAAAGGATCCAAGTAATGTTAGACCCATAAGCCTGACGGGCCTATATTAGAAGATCGAAGTTTCAAAACTTCGAATCTGATATGGTCGACACCATATGATCGAAGACTTGAAACTTTGAATATTTTAATGGAGATCTCCGTACAGTGCGGAAAGGGAAGATTTCCATTTTCTGCACTGTAGTGTGATCTCGGAGTTGGTATATTTACGTAGCAGGGGGTGTGGGGGTGCAGGAGGTTTGCCCCCCTGCTTAGAGCGTTTAAATGGTTTGCTTTTGTAGGTTGCATGTTTCAAGACTTCGGTTATATGGTGTCGACCATATCAGATTTGAAGTTTTGAAACTTCGATAATGTAATATAGACCCCATGCCTGACTACCCCCATATATGAGGCTATAGAAAAGATCATTATGGATTTAATAAATTAGAATGTAAGTAACTTACAGACTCTAGACCCAAGTCAGTTCAGATTCATCAAGAGCAGATCTTGCTTATCTAATCTGGTTGACTTCTTCAAAAAAGATTTATCACTAGCAGTGCACCCCAAAGTTCAGTCCTTGGGCCACATCTCTTTAGAATTTACTTCTTGAAGACCAAAGCTCGTGTTCAGGGTTTGTGACTGAACAACTGGCATCATCATAAACACCTCTTGAGATATCATGATTCTCCAAGAGGGCATTACAGAAACAAATAATTGATGTCAAAATCATGGACTAAAACTAAATGCCCAGGAATATATAATCATATACTTTGATAAGCATGACTCTACCTATGCAACTATTACATTGACTACACAACCCTGAAAATTGATCGCAGAGTCAGGGATCTGGGAACCTATGTTGACAATAAACTGTGCTTTGGTCACCATGTGTCCTCTATTATGAGGAAGTGCTTTTTCATCACACAGCTTATCTACTTAGCAATAAACATACTTCCAGCTTGGTTAATCAGGGTGAGACCATGGAGCTCATCTATGTGCAAGTCACAATAGATAAGATCCCTCACCACATCATGGCTCTCTACAGGTCACCATCTATACCACTAGAGTCTCATAACTCGTACATAAACCTACTAGAGCTGCTCAAAATCCAACTGAATATCCTATTCATGGTTGACATTGACTACCCCTCTATAGACCTGAAAACTGACACCACCTTAAACTCACTTGCACAATGTTTCCTGGACTTTATTAATGCAAATTCCCTGGAACAGATAGTACATGTACCAACCAGAATATCATGCACATTCTCAATTTGATACGCACCAACATAGATGAGCATTGCAGTGCCCCTCTCTCCCTGTGTCACATCCTCAGTAGTGAGATCAGATCACAAAGCTGTCTCATTTGAAGTAAAAATCAACCAAGAAAATGCAGCTAAACCAGAAATGGTTAAGAACTATTCAAAGGCAAAATGCATCCTATTAAGTGACAGTTTGTCAAAATTCAAGGGTCTCCTAACTCTGAGACACAACTACCTATGCAAAATTATTTATAGAGTCCCTACACAAACATGTGAATGGCTGTATAGAGGCTGCTGGGCTTACCATAAATAAACCCAAAACAAGCACTAAAAACAAGCTAACTGGTAGAATCTTCACCTAAACAGAGTATATAATAACATTAAAGTAGAAAACTCATGGTCAAAATCAGGAAGAACAGCTCCCTTAAAGACAACTGATTTGTAATAAGGCATTTAAAGGTAGCACTCATCTCTAAAGAACAGACTCAAAACTCTTCCACAGTACATTCTGCAAAGTGTGACCATTTATCTATTTAGCATTTGTTTACTGAAAAGTCCAACTTGGAATGAAGCCAGTTTTCAGCGGAGGCACGGGGAGAATCACTCCAAATGCATGTCTTTGTAACATGGGAGGAAACCCACACAAATGCAGGGAGGACAAGCAAACTCTGCACAGAAGGCACTCCAGACGAGAACTGAACTGGAGAACCTCTTGCTGTGAGGCGACAATGCAAACACTGCACAACTGTATCGTTCACAAATACGTTGTACACCATTGGAGAATCAAACCTCGATCTCCTACGTAACAAGTTGCGATATTTATCACTGTACTAATGTTGAAACACAAAAGTATTTTAAAAGTACTTTTTTTTAAATATTTATTTTTTTAAATGTATTTATTAAAACCTTTTATTTATAGAACATTTAAAAGTATTTCATTGGTGTAGTAGAAATAATAAGTCTATGAGTGAAAGGCAATGCCAGTGTGAGTCATGGTACACTTAGACTTCTATCATTGATCAAAGATCTATACATCTAAGCACTAGAAGTCATAGCACTGGACTTTTAAAATTAAACAAGAGGGTCAGAAAGATAAGCAATTTCTAATTGTTTTCACCACAAAAAGGTCTTTTGCATGCTACAACCTTTTTGATAGTAAGAAGGCATCTTTGTGAATGCCAAGTTCATTTATTTTATAATATATATATATATATATATATATATATATATATATATATATATATATATATATATATATATATATATATATATACCATTATGCAGGTTTAACTTTATGTATAAATTCAGCAAATCTCGGAGGAGTAAAGCTGTATTTGAGGGGAAACTTTTAAGAGTTATTATGCCTATGTAATAACAGCTGAGCAGTGTGTCTGAATGTTCCTATACTACATACATGTATGATGAATATGGAGTGTCCTTACACACACACACACACACACACACACACACACACACACACACACACACACACACACACACACACATACAGGTATGATTATATTATGGTCAATGTTATTGTCTATTATTGTTTCATTAATGTTCTCACCTCTTGGCCTCCCCTCTATGGAAAAGGTTTCTCTTTTGCCCATTTGTTACTGTCTAGTTCTCATTTCAGTCAGCCTTTACCAACTCCTGGAGGGAAGGCAACAGACTGGAGGGAAGGCAGCAGAATGTAAGGGAAGACCACAATAAATACATAAGGAGATGTGGGCCCTGTGATTGTAGAATGTGTTGGATAGTATAAGTTCATAGGTGTATACTAGGCTAATGACCACAAAGGCCTTTTTAAACCTAGCCATATATCCCAAATCTCTGACAAGTTCTGGTACCCTTGATAAGTATAAGCAGGAGCTTGGGAGATGAAGCATTTACAAGCAGAAGCCTGGGAGATGAACCATCTGCAGGCTGCCTGTGTCCATTAGAGACATAGGTGCCAAACTAGGGATGCATTTCCTGTTCCCCATCCAATTGTCCAAGTTACACTTGAATTGGGTTAGGGAGGAACTCTGTTTCACATGGATGGAGAGCCTGTTCCAGAGATTGGGTAGTCTCTGGGATACATAACTGTCTCTTCAGCAGGTTGTATTTATATCACAAGCAAGGTTTAAGTCTTTAGAATGGGTAATTCTGGTGATGTTTGTTTTGTGGATATGCAAGAGGTCCATCAAAGTAGGGTCTGACAATGACCTGCGTACCAGGCATAGATCTCCCCTCAACATCCTGTAGGATACAGAATACAGGAATATGGCCTTGAGGTGGTCTGCATACACATTTTACTTACACCCTGTGTTTTTAGTAAGGAACCTCTGTGGGCATTCCAATTATTGGCTATGTGTGGTTAGGTGCATACCAAAGGGGCACTGTATTCAATGATAGGTCTGATGAATGCCAAATACAGTGGAACAATGACTTCCTTGGATCTAGATGTCATATCTTTGTTTATAAGTTGCACAACATAGAATGATTTCCTCACTACTGTTTACACATGATGGTCAAAGACTGGATTGCTGTCTATGTGTGTCCCTAAGTCCCTGACTACTGGGTCAACTCTATTGGGTGTTGTCAATAAGATAGTTACCAGGGATGGCTGACTTCCTGAAAGATACTATTATGCATTTCTTGGCATTTAATTTTAGTCCATGTCTCTGACACCAGCTGTTTGTCTGTCAACCCTTCCTGGAGAATATTTGTGTTGGTGTTGTATTCAATGACAGCTCCTAGTTTGCAATCATCTGCAAATTTAGTCAGCCAGAGACCATTGAAATTGATCTTGACTTCAGAGAAGTAAATGCCAAAAAGGAGTGGTCCAAGGACCGATCCCTTAGGACTCCACTTGTGAATGGCCTCTTTGTGGAGGTGGACTCCCCAGTTCTAACTTCCTGGGTCTTGTATGTGAACAAGTTGGCTATCAACCGGATGACATACTGGTTTGTACCTAACCTCTTGAGTTTGTTAACAATGCCCAAGTGGGGTATTGTGTCAAATACCTTGGCCAGGTCAAGGTAGGCAGTGTGAACCATTTTGCCCTCATCCATTGCTTTGGTGACTTTCTTAAACAAGTCCATCAGGTTGAGTAGGCATGACCTGACCTTGATGAAACCAACTGGATTGGGTCGAGTGACTGGAGGTTTACTATATCATTATTGATTATTTCCATGATAATTCGTTCCATGACTTTGGATATAAGACTAGTGAGACTTATGGGTCTGTAGTTTCCGGGGTCTGTAGATGGCCCACTTTTGTGCAGAGGGATGACTGTTGCTGTTCTCCATTCATGAGGCATGAAGCCTCTTTGGAGGCTACAGTTAAATAGCAATTCCAGAGAGCCTGATAGGTCATGTGTCATGCTATTTAGAAGGCATCCTGGATATTGTCTGGGTCCATTGATGCAGTGTTCTTAGCCTGAGAAAGAGCATTAATGTCCTGTTCCCTAGTGATAGCAGGGGGAGTTGCATTTGATGGTATTTCCTGAGGGAAGGTTGACAGAGGAGATGGGTAAAGTTGGAGCTGAATTTTTTGGCCAGTAGGTTTGCTATATATTCTGGCTCAGTATAGGTGGCTCCATTTACAATGAGCTCTACATTGCCCTTGAGGTTGTGGACATAGCTAAAGAATGCCTTGTGGTTGTCCTTGGCCTGGGAGGCCAAATTTACCTCAAATGTGGCTTTGTTAGAATTAAATTGTTCACTGATTTGTTTGTTTACTTTGATGAGAGAGCTTTTATCCTGCTGGGTGCTGTACCTCCTAGGTTTTGCCATGATTTTCTTCCTTTTGTTATACAGTCTATGATTTTGTGATTCCACCAGGGTGGCTTATTTTTTGATTTAGTTCTGTACTTCTTCCTGGTTTGTACAACTTCCTCTATGTGGCTATTAACATGCTTGTATAGGCTTTCCGTAAACAATTCTGCATAGTCAGCAGTGTTCTCAGGGTTTATGGGGGCTTGAAATTTTGCCAGATTATCACTTAATAGTAGGAGGTTAGCCTTAGAGTAGTTCCTGAATATTCTAGAGTTAGCTGGGGCTCCAGGTTTTAGTTTTACTTCAAAGGAGACCATTTTGTGGTCTGACCATACCAGGGAAGACATTACACTAGGGAGTGTGCAGCATGCTTTCATATTAGTGAGGACCAGCTCCAGTATCGTTACACCCCTGTTTGGTGTATTGACAATATGGTCCAGAGAGTTTGTGTTTACAAAATCCCGGAATCTCTGTGGCCTTACATTTGGTTTCCTATAGGATTCTCAGCTAATAGTGGGGTAATTAAAGTTGCCCATGAATATGGTATTGGGTTGGATGGTGAGTGTTTCCAATAAGTTTAAATACATAGTATGGGTTTCCTGGGTCATATAGTGGGACCTATAGTTTGCAAGGAAGTGGTATTAGATTTTGCCTATGATGATTTGAACATGGAGTAGCTCAAGTGCATTGTCTTGTTTGATCAGCCTTGAGGTATGTCTATTTCTGATGTAAATTGAGTCACCTCCACCTTTAGTCCCTGTCTGTGTAGTAGTTAGTCTAAATGTGCCAAAGGCATTATAATATTGCACTGCTGGTGTGCTCTCCGCAGTTTTAAACCATGTCTCAGTGACCACAAATTCAGCATTCTCTTGGGTGAAGAGAGCTTCTAGGGAGTAGAGATTTTTGTTTAGCCTCCTAGCATTGAGCAGTAATATCTTTAGATTTTCTTGGTTATGATTTGCTATATCGGAAGTAATTTCAGATTGGCATTGCCTAAAAAGGCACTATGGGGGAAGACAATGTTTTAGCTAATATTCAAAAGCCTAGAGGGGAGAGGTGCAGACCATCTCAGGCAAAGTAGCGTGGTCCATTGACCATCTCATTTCATGCTGGCAAATATCGCACCCCCTTAGAAGGAAACCAGAAACAAAGCCAATTATTAAAGTCAGCCATAATTTGTTTGTATTGTGGCATCATCCTTGGAGAAGGTAAAATGCTACTCAATCTAGGCTCATACCAGCCTGGGACACATATTCAGAGAGCTGCATGATCTTACTCTTCATATTATCTGTGGAGGCATGTCTCAGGTCATTTACACCCACATGGACTATGACTGAGCCATACTGGTAGTTGTGGTCCAATGACCCAAGTGCATTTGTAATGTGGTGGATCCTGGCCCCTGATAAGCAACTAACCATGAGTTTCTCCTTACTTAGCTTGGTGAGAGAGACATCAGTGTGTTTCACAATGAAATCTCCAATTGGACTGTGTGGTGGCTTGCCTTGTAGGCTTAGAAGTACAGGCTCCATGAAATGTGGCTGTATGTGTTGATGTGGGTGTTATTTTGAAAGAGTGCATGCAGGGCTACTGAGGGCATTTATTATGTGTACTTTGTCTAGGAGGTCTTTGTGGTTTAGCAAGGTTACATTTAAGTGGTTCAGCATATGTGGGTTTATATGTCTGCTTTGAATTGTGCGTGATGGGTGCAGCGTTTGCACTACTGACAACCTTATTAACATTAGGAGTACTTTTATGTGAGCGCTTTGCCTCCAGAGACATTGCCTAAATACATTTCTCACATACCATATCAGTTTGTTTGAGAATTAACTGGTTATCAATAAACATGAGGCAATTTCTACATTGCCTCAGGATGCCCAGGTCCACCAAGCTGGTAATGGAGATAATGGGAAAGTTCATATCCATGGCAACAGACCCTTTTTGTATTGATTAGACAGTTGGAATGAGAATATAAAGCAATGTCAGGAGTAGCTGGTTTGCAACTCTGGGAGCAGTGCTTGTCACTGCAAACTAGTTGTCTTGTGTGCAACTAGGTATTGGTGAAAATGCAATCATGTTTTACAGGAAAAATGTAACTCAAGATATCTGTGTCTATACAGGAAGTTAATTTACCTATTTTTAGTAGAATGACTGTAAGAATGATATAAGACTTTCATTTGAGTGATAATTTGTCATTTACTAACAATGGGCTGTTACATGATTTCATTAGGATGAAACGCACTACAGTTAGGATGTTAATATGAATAAATAAAAGGAAAACAGTGAAAGTCCCTTACTTTCTGCATCCTAGAGATTGCAATAATGCCAAAGCTTGGAGCATAGATGCAATGTACATCAGCAGCGAAATGCTAATACAACACTTGCACATTTCTTTCTGTGCAAAACTTGATGCAGTGAAAGAGTACTTCAAATTAGCTCGACAATAGTTTGAAACTTTCCTGACACTAAAAAAGATATGTGTGTGAATTGCTTGGAAATATTTTTTTCTGTGCAATTCTTTAATTGCATTAACTTGCAGAGCTTTAAGAACATGCAGTTCTTCATTCAGCTGTGCTTTCATTTTGAGGTTCCAAACTACAGTGGTGCCCTGGCAGGGCTAGCTATTCTCATGTTGATTTCTGCTACCAAAGGTGAAATGCCTACTTTCACCAGTTTTGAACTCCAGCTGCATGAATGTGTCATGACAGCATGCAGAATTGATATCTAAAAGGCAATTCATTGGCAAGCCAACAGCTGTTGTTTGTTTGAATATTTAACAAGTTCTGAAGCCCCTAATGCCCGGCAGTAATCATGCAAAAAACACAAAAAACTGCCAAGTTTGGAACACTGAGAAAAAAAATGTCATGCATCATTTTGTAGCTGGTACTATCAGCTGGTTTTCTAATCTCGGACTGTTTGCTAATGTCTTCCTGAATATGCTAGCCATAAAGTGGCTCAACAGATGGAAGCACTAGTAACCAGATACATTTTGCTTACTTTGTAACCCTTTGTGGCATCATAAATAACACACTGCATGGAACGCTACAGTGTAATTACCTCTGTGCTGAACTGGTACTTTGTCTCATCATGCTTGTTTTCACAGCACTTAAACCATCTACATAGGAGAACCTATGACTGATAGCAGTGAATTGTCTTGGTGTAAGTATAAAATTAGATGAGTGAAAGGTCATTATTGCTTATAACTAACATTGCTACTGATCTGGGGGAGATATTAAAGACCACAGAAACTCCTATATTTCCCCTGTAAGGCAATGATTGGGATACCTAGCTCTGTGTGTGTTTCAGTTTCATAAATATGCCATGGACATATCTAAAGCATGAACATTCATGTATACTCCCTTGATAACAGAAAAGCATCTCTTACATCCTGCTCCGAGTATGAATTTATTCTTTCAGTTCAGTAAATGCCTGAAGATAATGGCAATAAGAATATAAAAATGGATCAGTGCGCTGTTTCAGTTAAAACTTAAAATGCATTCATAAATACATACATACATAAATAATGTACATTGCTCTTGAAAACATTTACTAGTATTACACATTGTCACTGATAAACTTTTTTAGTTTCTGTAATGAATGTTCGATTTACAACACAGTGAGACACCCGAGTACAACTGGCTGTAATAGTAACTCAATGAAAATTTAACCTGTAAATAATTTTGGTAGGGGGGGCAACCCCCTTATACCCACCATGTGGGGGGTTTCCTCCTGAACTTGTATTTAATAACTTCATGGTCACACAGACACGATGAAGTGATGAAGGAAGAAATCTTGCAAAACAAAGGAATCTCTACCCGTGTACATTAAAAAAATATAGCAGCAGTGATTTCTTACAGAAAGCAGCTATTGGTGAGTTCAACACCGGGAGATGGGTCTTGACAAAAGGATCCTCAGTAATCTGGAGCTTGAAGAAGTGAAGGGAAGCCAGTGGTTAAAGCTTTAAATAGACAAAACAAACAGGTCAAAGCTTCAACCCAACAAAACAAAACAAAACAAGCAAAAATACTGCTACTACTACTACCAGTTAGTCTTTCTGCAGGGGAGTATCGCCCTTGCAGCTAGTATTTGAGAGGCTTCACTTCCCACATCCCCTTGTTTACAGCAAAAAGAAAAGACCAAAAACTTTGAATCATTACACATCAGGGAGTACAAACTGAAACTGCTGAGTTGAATATGCCCATGTGACCAATAAAAAACAAAGAAACAAACAAAAAATAGGGCATCATGTTTTGTTTGTTTGCAAGAATTCAGGCATGTTGGATTTAGACAGCACACACTTTATATAGCCAGAACTGAAATATATATTGCATGATTCTATTAACAAAATGAATTAGATACTCTAACACTGTACTCCTGAAATGTTCGGATGTATTGAAAAAAAATAACATTTGCATGCAGGAAGGTTTAAACATACATAGAGACATCTTGTTGAAAATTAATAAGTGAAATAAGTAGTTTATCATGAAGTCTGGAAATCCTTGACAAGTTAGCAATATGACACGATGATGTAGTATTGTTATCTGGCGATAAGTCTATAAAAGTTGCAGTGAATGAAATAAAGCTACTAATTAGTCATAATTATGCACAAGATAATGAGTTTTCAAAGACGTAACAAATATCCTGGGATGACCTATTGTGCTTATACTGAAGGATATAATTAACAAAAATGACAAAATGACAATATCAACTATTGAAGTCTAGAAAAGGGCAATGACATTTACTTAAGATAGGACTTTTTTTAGTCAGAAACCTTATTCATTATCATACCAACTATGATTACCTTGTATTTCTTCAGTTGTTTTGTATCGCCATATCTCCTGTTGTCCTGTTCTACTTCAATAAACACACAACACCGAATGACATTTGACAACCTTAATTAAACTTCCATAAACATGATTGTTAACTAATAATTATATATTATAACTAAAAACATGACATAGGTGATAATAACATCCATGAAAGGAAACATAAAATAACCATAAGGGCAGCGCATCCGCTCACCCCACTTGTTCACTTATCTTTTGCACTAACAAAGCAGCTTTACCCCACTCACCTTCAATTTATTGAATTACACCACCATCCATATAAACAGCTCAGCTTGCTTATTAACTTTTCCACCAGATCAACCTCTGACTTTCCTTCCAACTTATTAAATTGCACATCCATCACCAGAGGGGGAACAGAAGAGGGCAAACCTGCCCCTCTTCTCCGCCTTCCCCACTAAAATACACAAAATCCCTGCTAATAAAAAAGGGGATGGAGGGCAGCAAGTTCACGTCAAAATGTGACTCCTACTATCATTACACTTGACAAAACCCTCTAATCCCCTTCCTATTCTTACCTCATTTCCTCCTATCATTCTTCCCTCACATTTAACCCTATCCTACCCTTATTCTTTTAATCCCTCCTATCCCATGTATCTAACACCACTGAAGATGTCCCAGGACAAAAGGGTCTGTTCTAAACCTCATTTGTCCTGTTCCACTTCAATAAACACGCAACACCGATTGACATTTGACGACCTTTATTAAACTTCCATAAACATGATTGTTAACCAATAGTTATAAATTTCAACCAGAACATGACACAGGTGATAATAATACCTATGGAGGAAGACATGAAATAACCAAAAGGGCAGCGTGCCCCCTCACCCTTGATAAGCAGTGCCCCCCACTTGCTCACTTATCCTTGCACTAACGAGGCAGCGTTCACGCTCACCTTCAATTTATTGAATTGCACCACCATCCATATAAGCAGCCCAGCTTGCTTATTAACTTGTCCACCAGAGCAACTGCTCACTTTCCTTTCAAACCTATTGAATTGCACATCCATCACCAGAGGTTGAAAAGAAGAGGGCAAACCTGCCCCTCTTCTCTGCCACCAACCTGACAAGGCTGTTCCCCCTCTTTTCAGCAAAGCTTCTATCCTAAGGCCAAACATCATTCGGTGTACCCATTTGCTAAACTTCAGCAAGATCATAAGGACCAGCCCTCATCTGCAAAGAAGCACAGCAAATCGTGCCTTTCTTAAGCCTACCTCATAGACACAGTACCCAAATCCTGAACTATCGTCTAAAACACCTGCATACCTGCAATACCTGAAAAACACCACTATCCCAAACCAGTGTAAATTCAACTGTGCTTCAATGAACCCAGACAAAGTAATATGTACCACACCCGAACAACAAAATTCATTACCTTTCACCTCAGTTTACTGCAAGGATTGCTCCTTCTAACTGTCCTATACAACCACACTGCATACCACTCTAATGACCAAAACATCTCCTGTGACAGATGTATTCAGAACAGCAGGAACAGCCACACCAACAAAACCATCACCTTCTAACTCCACTCCTTCCAAGCCCCAACTGCTTATACCTGTAAAAGAAAAAACACTGTAAATTCATGACTCTCACCCAACAAACATTCTTAAAGACATTAAACCATATCCAAAAGCACCATTTTCCTGGAACTGTCCCCCCATGATACTAACCTATCTTCCTTACCTTATCCCAACCCCACCTTACCCGTATAAAATCCTTTCACAACCCAATAAGAACATACAACAACTGCAATTCCACAATAAGCATCAAAAGTAAAATGATACCCAATGAAGATGTTGCAAGTAATCACTGTGGAAAGATAAGTTAAATATAACCATACCTTACCTGCGTCCTCTACTAATTTCCATATGAAACAATCTAATAGTCTGCTGAACATGTATGTGACCAACACCACAAATATATCCCCACAGATACCACAAACTGTGGTAAGGGCTATTTAGCTCACAGTTGTCATATGTAGTAGAAGAAAACTAATTTTTCGTACTCTCCTGCAATTTAATTTACCAAGGCAGTCTATAATACCAGCCATTCATAAACAATAACCCCAATTCCCCAAACTAAACTGAATAACATGCCAAACATCCACTTAGCAGCAGCTCTCCTAACCACAAAGAACCCCATCTTCCATAAATAGAATACATATAACCCTAAATAACTCCCTACTACCCCAAAGCCTTAAATTTCCCTTTAATGCTTCCCTATTAATGCATCACCTCTGCACTCAACAGCAAATTCTAATTCGCCCCAAACATTCACTTACAATGCTCCCAGAAACTGAACTCATCCTTACGTTGCCCCTGAAACATACAAAATAACTAACCTACCCCTTCCCACACCACTGTAGCTGCACAAACACGGCCTTCCTGCAAGAAATGGAAAGTCCTACTTTTTCACTCCAACACTCATTTGATTCAATGAATAAAACTGAAGTCCTGTACCCCTCCCATATATTACCCATGTAACAAATTCAGGCTGCTACAGTCTCAATAACCAAATGTCCCCTTTCATACACAATGCAAACACATCAAAATGAGTAAATAAAATTACATCAGAACCTGTTGCCTCGTTCCCTGCAGCAAGTGAAAACATCTTGGTAGCATCTTTAATCACCTAAGAAGAGTGCTTCCTTCAGACCACCAGCTGACAGCACCTCTGCGCCGATCATGATTGACTGTGTTATGTAGCATTCCGATATCTAAAACACCCAACATAACACCATCATCTGTAAAAAAAGAGAAAAATGTAAATCATCTGAAATACAAACACATTTGAAAACAACCTGCCCCCCAAAGCCTTCCATAGACCCCAGACCATACCCCGAAACTTGCCACAATAATGCCACCCCTTAATGGACAACCCCAAGTCCCTTTAAACACTGCTAATCCTGCTTCACCTTACTTGTAATTTAATTTTAATTACCTTTCACCACCTTGCAGCAAATCTGACATGTCCAATGAGTTCTTACTAAAGTCAGATTAGCATCCATCACTTCTCATGAGTGCTTCTTGCAATCCACCAACTGATGGTCCTCTGTGCATTTGTAAATAAAAGATAAATTATGTACTCACCACTTCTCTTTCATGCCAAAATTCTCTGCACACCCAACCAGATTGCGCTGTCAAAGGCACTTCGGCATATCCCCCAAGAAATCATTCTGCTTACAATAAAGGAACATACTGCAATAACGGTGTGATGCCAACCCTGCAGTGACTGATCCACTACTTATTTGACTTATTAAACAGGAGAATGCAAGTGAAACAACAAACGTATATTTTACTTAACCTTAGATGTAGGGGATAATTGAAACACAAAATACACCCAGTGTTAATGATTCCTCTTAATTTTATATGAACTCACCACATTTAACTTGCTATCAGAATGATTTATTTGAAAAACCTAAAACAATGACTACCATATTCACAAACTCCCTCAGACAAGACAAGGTACCTAAAAAGACTGCTGCAGCCTCCATAAATCCATACCGGCCAGCTATCATTGATGTGGAGTCCAAGCCAACCAAATACCCCATCCAAAATCATAGCCTGTTACATATGCCAATAAAGTACTATTGTACAAAATCCCTTCAACATCTCGTTACTCCCCATACATTTAAAATGCACTTCAGTAATGAACCCTTACATACCCAAACATTTTATCCCAAGTCCTAGTGCTTCAGTGAAATGGCTGCTTCAAACCCTTCACTGCTGTTCTTACAAGCTCAGGTATTTGATCACTGGCAATGAAAATTAATGTAATGACCACCTCAATCTGTTATGGCCAAGACCAGCAGGGAGACAGTTATCTGCTCTGCAATGTTCTATCAAGACCTAATTACACCCCCTGTAACTGCTGCCATTGTTAACAGCAGCCATTGAGTTGGATAATTACAGCTTAACATGTTATTCAACAACTGAACATCACCTAACTTAGAAGATGCCTGCTTGGTCAACAAAATGTGGCAGAAGGCGAAGAGTATTTTGCGTTAATGATATTTTTGTTTACTGTAGAAGGTCCTCAGAGGCTTCATTAGCAGACAATATTTCTTGAAGGCAGCATATTCTCAGTTCTATAACAAAAGAAGGTCTCCCTGTTTCTGGGAATTTCTAACAGAATATGCAGTACTACAAGTAAGACTGCACCAGTAATTTCTGCAGGGCACTTCTGGGACTGTTACTAGACTTATGATTCATAGCTCTGTTGTCTTCCCCCAGAGAAATATATCATATGAAAAGAATAGTACTATGCTAATGGGAAAATACAGTAGTTCTCAACTTGCTTAATTTAGTTCTCCATCGCACATTGATAATCTTTTAACCACGGGTGACATGAATATATATGCTGTTGTTGATTTTGCAGTGGGTATTTAACAGCACTTTGGCAGAAACTGTTTAAGTATATACACTTGCACACACACACACACACACACACACACACACACACACACACATACATATATGTATATATATATATATATATATGTGTGTGCGTGTGTGTGTGTGTGTGTGTGTGTGTGTGTGTGTGTGTGTGTGTGTGTGTGTGTGTGTGTGTGTGTGTGTGTGTGTATATATATATATATATATGTGTGTGTGTGTGTGTGTGTGTGTGTGTGTGTGTGTGTGTGTGTGTGTGTATGTATACACTGAATGAAATGACTGAGGAAGATAAATTTACATAGTACTCTTTTTAGGTAAGCATTCTATTTCCCATAGTGCACCCTGTGACTAAGAAGAAGATAGCATGTCTTTCCTTTAGAATGTTCTGCAACCCACTCACTTAGAATGGTAGCCATAGGACTCATTTTCATAGAATGTCCATATTTTTGCCTTATATCTTTGTCTGTTCCTCATAAAACTTCTGGTTTTCTGGCAGATCAATGAGGAGTGAATTCAATAAGTAATGACAGATGTTTAGATTTCAGACTTCATATCCTTCTGAAAATGTATGGTAACACTAATCTTTTATTCTAGCAACTTTCTAAGGCAATATAAGAAATACTTAAATTTTATCCCTATTGTTGGGCCTTTTTCCCCCCATTATTTTTGTCGTTGCCCTGATTTCCTGTTCTAAGAGGTCAAACCCTGAGCTGTTGGACATGCTCCAATTAAAGAAATCCCAATCCGTCAGAGCCACACATTCCAGGGATCTAAATCTTGTCATCACAATGAACAAAACATGCTGGAGGGATAGGTTCCTGACCCAGGGACTCCCCATACTCTGGAATAGACTGCCCATACATGTCAAACAGAGCACCTCCTTGGCCCTCTTCAAAAGGAACCCTGACGATTGGATGGGAGATAGGAAATTCACCCCGTGGATCACATCAGTCACCCTGCTAGACAGGGGTCCAGGGAAGTAAATATTGTGGGCAGAAATATCCAGGGAATTGTTATGGCCAGGCTTGTATAGGCCCTAGGACCGATAGCCTAGTACCAACCTATAAACCTATGAGACGTATTGCTTAAAATTATGGCTTACTTTCAGAATCTTTTGATCAAGTGTCACTAATTATCTTTCTGTGACTCTAACAACATTGTGTTCCTTGAGTTCTTTTGCTGATACTGTAGTGGACCCAGCAGCAGATACTTCTGAAAGTAAATTGCTTTTCAAGGATTAAAACTTTTTCTTCTGTTATTCCTCCCAGCTTCACTCTGGCAATGAAGACTTTCATATATCATGTCATTCCTGTCTTATCTACTCACTCAGCTTCTTAAAGACAACTGGAATTTTTCTTACAGTAAGTCTGCAATCCCATGAACTCCTTATTGATTACTGTACCAAATGGAAGGAAATCTGACAGGGTTCAAACATCTACATATTTTGTCTTGAGCTAAAGATCTTGAATGCAATGGGGTTTACTAATCTAAATAGGTGATAAGATGGGTATATATCTGAGTATTATGTTTTCATAAACTCAAATTTCACATTACGTTTTCAGAAACTCAAAATGCAGTCAGCTTCCATGCATGACCTTTACAGATACCACCAGGCTCCACCGTGCATGCGTTGAAGGCAACCATGCTTCCGAGCCCGTGAAACCCGCCATCACCAGGTACATCAAGCTGACACACGTCATCTAGGACTGCCTTTCCACTGCATGAATCAGGCAGACTCCACCCAGTCTCCCCTTCCTCCATACCACATGAACGAGAGGCAGCAAAGCAAGACTGGGAAACAAAGAAACCACCACAAACAAGGCGTCAGCTCCCCACAGCTGTGGGAAGCAACTACATGCGATCGCAAATACACAAATTTCTTCACTGCCCTCCCAAAAGTATTGACTCAGAAGTCTGTTCACAAAATAACCAAAACAGCATGCTCAGCTCTCCTTGCTGACAGAACACCAAACAACAAACGACCCATCCCTGTCCCACACAGATACACATATCCTTTGCCTGTATTGGCATACCCAAACACAGAAACATGCCCATCTTGCACCTTGACAGATGAATCAATCCCTTTGCAACCACCTTAGTGCACATACATCCTAACAATCAATCAATGAAAACAAAGTAAATGTGGAAGGAAAGAAACAGAAAATGAAAGAAAATGCAAAGACTTCAATAATAACCTCCAAACTAACCCCATACACTGGCACAATTCCCTCATCATTTAAAATCCACCCAGACAATGTAGCAGTGCTGAAATTAGGCTGAGTCTGTAAGTTTCCCCACTGGCCAATAAATTACAAACTGGAGATGGAATCACATCATCGCTAGTCTAAGGCTTCTTCCTTTTTTTTTTTTCCCACCATCACCATGACACCCTCAAGCCTGCGAAAGCAACTAACGCATATCAAAGAAGGACCAGCACTGCTTGGGAACCAACAGGACAGCAGCCAGGAAACATTCCACCGCAAACCCACACCTCACCAATGCAGGCAGAAACCCAAACCCCAACACACCGAAAACAAACCTCTGAACCCAAACCCAAGAACCAGGAGCAGCCATGTAGACCCAAACCCCATGCCATCAAAAACTGGCTGAAACCATGAAGAAGGAAAAAAAAATCTATACCTATACCTATATATATATATATATATATATATATATATATATATATATATATATATATTTATAAAGCACCACCACCAGCCCCACCATTGACCACCACCAACATCCTCCACACTTGATCAGCCCAAGGCCTACCTGACCACAAACACCTCCAGGTCGTCACAGACGCAGTACTTGCTGTAGCAAGTTCACACCAAAATGTGACTCCTACTATCATTACACTTGACAAAACCCTCTAATCCCCTTCCTATTCTTACCTCATTTCCTCCTAACATCCCTCCCTCACATTTAACCCTATCCTACCCTTATTCTTTTAATCCCTCCTATCCCATGTATCTAACACCACTGAAGATGTCCCAGGACAAAAGGGTCTGTTACAAACCTCATTTACGTAAATACAGCTGTTATGGGAAATAATATAAATGCTGGTTGTTGTGTATTTTCATATTATGTAGTCATCAATCCCTCTTGCATTCCTTTATACCACTTCAAGAGTGTGAGTACAAGGGAAATGCATGAGACATCATTTACTCATACAAGTGCTAAATTCACAGATACCACTTCTTATGCTCATAGGTTCATAGGTTGGTACTAGGCTATCAGCCCTAAGGCCTATACAAGCCTAGCCATAACAATTCCCTGGCTATTTCTTCCCACATTATTTACTTTCCTGGACCCCTGTCTAGCAGGGCAACTGACGTGATCCCTGGGGTGAATTTCCTTTCTCCCATCCAATCGTCAAGGTTCCTCTTGAAGAGGTCCAAATAGGCACTCTGCTTGACATGTATGGGCAATCTATTCCAGAGTCTGAGGAGTCTCTGGGTCAGGAACCTATCCCTCCAGCATGTTTTGTTTATTGTGATGACAAGGTTTAGATCCCTGGAGCGTGTAGCTCTGAGGGATTGGGATTTCTTTAAGTGTAGCATGTCCAACAGCTCTGGGTTTGACATGGCCTTGTATGTTAAGCAGAGATAGCCTCTGAGTAGACGATATGCGACAGAGTATAGCTGGAGTTTTTTAAGGCGGTCAGCATAGGGCATCTGCTTTAGGCCTGTAATTCTTTTAGTGAGGTATTTCTGAGGCCTTTCCAGTTGTTGCAGATGTCTTGAGAGGTACATACCAAATGGGGCATTGTATTCTATAATGGGTCTAATGAGGGATGAGTACAGTGGGACAATGACCTCCTTTTTTCTGGATGAAAAGCCCTTCGTGATGAGGTGTGCCACATAGAAGGATTTCCTGACTGTTGTGGCAATGTGGTTATCGAAGGTGAGACCACTGTCCACCTGTGTCCCTAAGTCTCTTATCACACTTTCTGTGTTTAGTGTACTGCCACCTATATGGTAATTCATGGATACATGTTTTTTCCCAAAGGGGATAACAATACATTTCTTGGCATTGAGCTTGAGCCCATGGCTTGCTTAAAATTCTTTAAGAATCTGGTCTGCAAAAGAAATTAATAGTGGGTTGCACTCCAAGACACCTTTACTGCCATGGGAGAAGTGCCTCAATCATCCTTTCTTTCCTTAGCTGGCTGCCCAGGATCTAAAACACAAGGTATTCAAGACATCAATGCACTGCATTTTTAGCAATGAGCAATTATAAAGTGTGGGATTGCTTTTTTGCTTACTTACGTAGAGTGAAACAGGGGAAAACATATCTGTGCACTTATAGTGAGAGAGAGCAATAAATGTGTTTGATCTTGGACCTTCTTGATCGCCTGGCAGCATATGATCCTGTGGACCATGAGATTCTTGTAAGTTCATAAGATAAGGCAGACGAACATTTTTAGACATCCCTAGGAGTCTACGTCCTTCTTTGTAATGTAATGCTTGATGGGAAGTAGTTCAGTAGCCTGGCTACAGACTTTGTAAATCAGTAATGATAAAATCACTGTTCAGCCATGGAGATAGCAGAAGTTTCCAAGTTAAAATCTCTAGCAAAAAGTGTTTAATAAACAGATTGAAATCACAAAATCACAAAATAGCTGTTAGAGGACAAGTGCTTTCGGCAAACTGCCTTCTTCAGATCAATAACAGCATTTAAAACAGGAGAATAAGTTGATCCTTTCATCCAATTAAGTTATTACATCATTTCCTAAGAATTCTACCCTTAAGTAAGGGTTTTAAAAGGACCATGCCATTAAGTCCAGGCTGCTTATCTGCTCACAGTTCTGCTATCCACCTCAGTTCTCCTACTTCAGTTTGATTTTTAATATCCCAACCTCTATTGCTAAAACCCACTTTTTCTAAACAGGAAAATAAGAATTGGTGAGTGGGACGTGTATGCACATGACATGCTAAAGCATTTGTTCTAATATCCAGTCTTATATTACTATAGTGCCACAAAATCCTCTCTTTAAATATTCTGTTTGTCTTCCCTACATAGAATGCTGAGCAACTGTCACATCAAGTTACATAAATCAAGTCTTTTGTGTTGCATTCCACATATTTGTTAGCGCTATATTTCCATTTATTTATGTCTGTAATGGAACATCTGCTGGGGAAAGGTCAGCGTCCATGTTACTGGAGAGCTGCTACATCATTTAATGTTAGCCAACATGGCCTTGTAAAATCCCAATAGTGGCACTACTTCCACTTCTCAGTGACAGATTGCAGTGTCCACACCAAAATGTGGCAACCCACATGTTTGTGGTCCTGTATGTAGTTGTAGTTGTAGTAAGAGCTCATCCAGCAGAAAATGCTCATGTTCAGGTAGTGCCCTGACTTCTAGCCATGGCCACAGGGCTAGCAGTGCAATTCTTAGCAGAGACAGTTCTGTTGGTCAGGGGCAAAGTCACTGGACTGACCTATCCAAGATGCCAGCGGATATTCCATTACAAACATTGCTCAATCAAGTGTGTCATTAATCCTGTCCAAGGAGTCACCCACATGGTTTAGGAAGTCCTGCACATCAGCATGCATGATATTTTGTTCTCACACTATCTCTTCCAAGGCCCTAGTGGAACATGCCTATGCCTCTATGATGGTCCTACACATATATCTTATGTCAGGTATTGACATACCAATATCAGGATGAGAGTGGACAGCATGCTTCCACTGAGCACCTCTACTAACCTACCTGTGTAGGACTTCGCCCTCATAATGGCTACGGGGAGAATCATAATCAACCATTTCTGCTACAGGAGTAACCACACTACCCTGATCACCTCTGCACTCTCAACCCATCCTACTTCTGAGATCTCTGTGTCATGGGTATGCACAGGCATACTGACTGTGTCCTAAACAGGGGTAGGGGTTTTTGGAGGCACAATATCAGTGTCATATTGACTCTGTACATCCTCTGAGGGTAAAACTTGTGTGAGATATAGACTTCCATGGTGGGCAGTCAGATATATATTATAGGCTTAGCACAATTTTGTGGGATAATAATGCCAACCCCCCTGACCTTGCTAATAGGTAAGACAACACTCTTCTGCAATAATTGGTCAGTTTCCCAGATAAAACTTTTTTATTAAATGTCGGGTAACATTCTTCAGAAAAATTTTTAATGGTCAATAAATATCTGATTTACATGACTACACCACACCAACAGCTAGGGAGAAGAATGCAGACAGTAAACCAATAGGTGTATTGCGAAATGCAATTCATCAGTAATGTTAAAATAAATTAATTTGTAAAAAAAGCAGCATGCCTTTATAGCAAGTCAGTTGTTAAACTAGAAATAAGTTTTGAAAGCAAATATCATTATTGAGCTCTAAGAATCTGAACAGTCTCCCCTACTATAATAAAAGTTCCTTGCCTACTTGACTATTTTTATATAGTTAAGCTTCAGCCCTATCAGCACTGTGAATATGCAAGTGATATGTCAACTCATTAGCATTCATGAATTCCACAATCTGCTCTAATTGCAGGGCAGATAAACATGATATAAGGATCTACTCAATTGCGTTCACATACTCTAGCAGAGCAAAGAGGAGCATTGAGAAGTGTTACTGCTAAGGGCTTGCAAGTGTGAATGATTAGTCTGACTGCAGGAACAATCAGGGTTTCACAGTCAGTCCTATTTGATGTACACTTACCGAGTGTATATCAGGGAGAACATACTTACAAGAAAGTCTGTAATTACATTGACTGACTTAGGAGGGCAAAATTCCATACATTTGTATGAATAGTACCACACTTTGTGCCTCTAAGTAAAATTTGTATGCAGTTCTAAGGAGGTACAGTACTCAGTGAAACAGATACTAAAAGCAAGACAAATGATGTAGCAGTCTTAGGTTCATAGGTTCATAGGTTCATACTAGGCTATCTGCCCGAGGGCATTTATAAGCCTAGCCCATTGTTTTGTGGCTTACGCCACCCCTTTAGTATGGGGAACTATACCCATTATTTTGCTGTGCCTCTGTCGAGCAGTGACACTGAGGTAATTCCTGGGGTATATCTGCGATCTCCCATCCATTGGTCAAGATTTCTCTTGAACAAGGCCAGCGAGGTGCTCTGCCTCACATGTACCGGGATTTTGTTCCACAGCATAGGGAGTCTTTGGGTGATGAATCTATCTCTCCAGCACGTCCTATTAATAGCCGTGTCGAGGTTTAAGTCTCCGCCCTTGTGGCTCTGATGGATCTAGATTTTTGAGGTGAAGCATATTCATCAAATCTGGGTTTGACATGGCCTTGTATGTTAGGCAAAGGTCACCTCTGAGCAAGTGCGTTTACTGAATAGAGCTGGAATTCTTTCAGTCGGGCAGCATAGGACAGATTTTGAGACCCTTTATCCTTTTGGTGAGGAACTTTTGTGGCCTCTCCAGCTGCTGCAAGTGTCGGGTCAGATACATTCCGAATGGGGCATTGTACTCAATCATTGGTCTGATGAGTGATGAGTAAAGGGAGACTATGACCTCCCTTGATCTAGATGAGAATCCCTTCATGATAAGGTGGGCAATGTAGAAGGACTTCCTAACTACTTTAGCTACATGGGTGTCGAATGACAGACTACTATCAACCTGGGTCCCCAGGTCCCTGATAACTTCTTCTGTATTTGGTAGCTAGGGGTAACCTTGTTTTTCCCGAAGGGTATGACTATGCATTTTTTGGCATTTAACTTTAGGCCGTGGCTCTGGCACCAGTTATCCGTTTCTGTGAGACCCTTCTGAAGGATATCTGTGTCAGATGTGTTTTCTACTATGGCGCCCAGTTTGCAGTCATCTGCAAACTTTGTCAGCCATAACCCTCCTGTGTTTGCTTGTACTTCGGAAAAGTAGATGCCAAACAAGAGTGGGCCCAGGACTGAGCCCTGTGGGACACCACTTGTGACAGGCTTTGAGTCTGACATGGCGCCAGCAACTCTGACCCTGTGGGTTCTGTCACTCAGCCAGTTTGCAACCCATCTTGTGATGTATGGGTTAACATTTAAGCTGATGAGTTTTTCAATGATACCCGAGTGGGGTATTGTATCGAGGCCTTAGCCAGATCGAGGTAGGCTGTATGGACTGCCTTTCCCTCATCAATGGCTTTGGTGACTGTTTGAAAAAGTCAACCAAGTTTAAAAGGCATGATCTGCCTTTGACAAAGCCAAACTGGGTTGGATCCAAAGTCTGCAAATTCCTATGTCTTTATTTATGAGGTCCATTATGATCCTCTCCATGGCTTTGCAGATAAGGCTTGTCAAGCTAATGGGCGGTAATTTCCAGGGTCTGTGGAGGCACCGCCTTTGTGAAGTGGGACCACAGTTGCAGTGCGCCACTCCTGGCAATGTATCCAGAGGTAAGACTTTGATTAAACAGCTGTCCTAGCTGTGGGTTTAATTCTCATTGAGTTCGTGGAGCACACAGCCGGGACACCATCGGGTCCCATGGATGCTGTGTTTTTGCTTTGGAGAGAGCAGTTCTCACTTGGGCGCTGGAGATGTTTGGGGGCTGCACTCATTTGGTATAGATATCTCTCCTTTTGGGAGTTTGCACTGAACCTGTCAGCCAGTATGTTGGCAATGTCTGTAGGATCAGTAATCTTCACATCATTTTGAACTAGTTCTGAGCATATCTGGGAGTTTCCTCCTAGGTTTCTAACATAGCTAAAGAAGGCCTTATGATTGTCTTTTGAGTCTTTAGCTATTTTTCTCTCGAAATTTGCTTTGGATGATTTTATGAGAGCTCTTAGTTTTTTACTTATAGTGATCAAGGGTGTCTTACCTTTTAAGGATTTTGCTCTATCTTGTAGTAGCTTCCTCCTTTTGTTGTAGAGTTTGTTTATGGCTGGGGTCCACCAGACTGGACGCTTGCCTTTGGTACAAAGAGTCTTTGTTTTGCTTGGGATTGCCTTATCCATGCAGTCCTTCAGGTGCTGGTAGAAGGCGTTTGTAAGTGATTCAGCGGCTTGAGTATTGTTTTCCGCCGGCTCGGGGACCTGAAAGGAGACCACACTAGTCTTTAGAAGTGTGAAGTCGGCTTTTGAGAAGTTCTTTACTGTGGTCTTTTTTATTTCAGGTGGGGTGGGATGAGGACCTCCAGCGAGATTAGTTTGTGATCTGATCTCACCAGTGAGGGGTATACTCGGTGTTGAACATTGTGCTCCCATGTTCGTGATGATGAGATCAAGTGTGTTATCTCCTCTTGTGGGGATGGTGACTAGTTGTTCCATGGCATTTGAGTTTATGAATTCCAGGAACTTTTGGGCTAGGGTGTTTGGGCTTGAGTAGTGTTCCCAGTCTATATTAGGGTAATTGAAGTCACCTAGTATGATGGTGTTTGGTGATACATTTATCCCTCTAGTGTTTTCAGGAAGGCCATGTGAGTTTCCTGAGTTTGTGAGGGTGGCCTGTAACATGCTACAATTTGCAGAGCAGTCTTGCCTATGGTTAATTGCACCTGGATGGTCTCCGATGCATCGTGCGTTGCCACCAGTCTTGAGGTGTGGGTGTCCTTGATGAATATGGATACCCCCCCCCCCTTTCTTGGTATTGTCCGGATATTGGGGCCGGAACGCATGATATGAGGTAAAACCTGATAGCGCTGGGGTGCTCTCAGGAGCCTTGAACCAGGTTTCTGTCACAGCACAGACATCGATGTTCTCCATACTGAGAAGGGCCTTGAGTGCGTGCATTTTGAGATTTAGACTTCTGGCATTGAGCAGCATTACCCTTAGTTTTTTTCCTTTTTGGTGTTCTAGGGTGGTAGGTTTAGAATTTGAGCCTTGCCTAAAAAGGCACTATGGGGTGGCAAGAGCCTTTGCCAATATCCGAATCCCAGGGTGACAGGTGCAAGCCGTCCCTTTAGCTTAGCGTGGCTTGTCCAGCATGTCATCCCAGGCAGACAGATACTGGATCCCCTTTGAATGACACCAGTGTTTAAGCCAATTGTTAAAGCTGATCATCTTATCTCTGTATTGTGGCATCATTCTTGGTGAAGGTAGGATACTGCTCAAGGTCAGGGTCATACCTGCCTGGGCTACATAATCAGAGAGCTCCTCAATGTCTCTTTTCATGTAGTCCAAGGAGGTACGTCTCAGGTCGTTTACACCAGCGTGGACAATGACTGAGTCATATTTGTACCTGCTGTTGAGAGACCTGAGTGCTTGCGTTATGTGGCGGATTCTAGCGCCCGACAGGCAGCTTACTGTGACCTTCTCCTTACTCAGTCTGGTGAGCGGGACATCAGTGTGTCTGACTATGGAGTCACCAATGACTAGTGTGTCTGGCATTGTGTTTGGCCTTAAGGGCTGTGACTGTTTGACACTCTGACTGTGAGGTCTATGTGTTGCGGGTGTTGTGTTCTGAGGTGGTGGTTGTTTGGGTGTCTGCTTTGGTGGCCTCTGCTGTTTTGGTAGATTTTTGATCAGAGCCTCCGAGTATGTCTTTGTGTGTTTATGTGTATGATTTGAGGTTGTAATGGTACTATGTGAGACTGGGTCTGTAGTGTGTGTGGTAACCTTCTCCTCCTGACTGGTCTTGCCAGTCCTATGTTGAGAGAGCTCAGCCTCCAGTTTGGCCGTATAGTTGCATCTCTCGCATGTATTTGTGTTTTGTGGGAGGAGGAAAGGGTTGTCTGTGTACATGAGGCAATTGAAACATTGCCTCAATATTCCCAGGTTCACCAGCTGAGCAGGAGAGGACACTAGCAACTGATCCCTCGACATGCTAGAAGGGTAGACGAAAAACTTTAAAAAAAGATTCCGGGGACGTGGGTGACCGAGAAATGGGGGGTTGCCTTTTGGGGTACTATCTATGACAAGAGTGCCGTATCAAGGTAATAAGTACTGTAGGAGCAAGTGCTAGGTTTAATAGATAGAGAATAGTCTACTTGGAGTCAAGTAGAGTTGATCTTTTAGTTATAGGATACGCTGATTTGATCAGTAGTATAGTTCGAGGAAGGTAGTTTTAAGGGAAAATTTGAAGAGTGGACTTTAGGTAGCCCGAATAGTTTAAACCTGCTTAACCGGCACTGCCCTAGTGTGCAACAGTGCAGCTCCGTGCTAAATCGCTCTAAATCGGCTAGCAGCGTTTAGCGTTTATACCAGGGGCTGGAAAAGCTAGAAACTGGCCCAAACGACCAATAAATTACTAGTTACTGGCTGAAACCTCACAAAACTGGACAAAAGGCAGCTCAATGCTTCCCACTCCCACTGGTAAGCAAGGTAGCTTCTCTTCCCCAAATAAGGCAAGGAAACAGTACACAGGAACTACAACCAAAGCCCAGGAATCAGCAACTCTGAAACTGGACTAAACTAGTAAAGCAGGAAAAACAAGAGATATTTTTTCTTTTTTTTCTTTTTTTTCACAAAACAGGCAGAAACAGGTACAGCAAACACTTATAAATGCTATGAATCAGCTACTACAGCTTACACAGAAGAATTTGCTACAAATACAGTCAAATAGTAACAAACAAGGATTCCAAGTGCAATATTAAGTTAAATGCAGTAAAAACAGCTTCAATGTAACAGAAAGGCAGGCGAAATACAGTTGCTAGGTATTCAGATGTGGAAAGCAACAAAAAATATACTCTCTTGTTAGAGAAGCATAGATAATGGAATGATGCTCACAAACTAAGGAGAAAAAAAGAGCTGCAGTGTTAAAAAAAAATTTTAAATTGTGTGATGAAAGATTATCTTAACTGCTTCCAGTATCCCATTCATCCACCCATCTAATTACTAATTATAAAGGACAACTTTCAGAACTTAGTTTGATTGCACTTGTACTGTGAATTCAGAACCTGCCCTTGCCATGACCCTACCTAGTCTTCCTTCCCTTTATGTACCCTCAAAAGGACCATACTTAGTACCTCATTACATCTCTCTCTCCAATGTGTCTACTATGCATTTGCACAATTTTATACAAACAAAAAATGTTTATTGTTGACCTATTGAACTATATCAATGTAAAATTGTTACTTAACTTCTTTTTAATGGAACTTTAACTTTATGCATGTAACCCAACATATGTGAATCGTTTTTCTATAACTGCTATTATATCAATATTGTTTAAAATTGTACTTGTTTTAAAATGTATTACTGGAGCTTTTCTCCTCGGGTCTCCACTGAAAATGGGCCACAAGCCCAGTTGGACAAACCCGGTTAATAAATGTCAGTAAATAAATAAATAATATAAATAAATACAGTAGCACATCCTAAGTGTATGTAATATACTGTTTGTTCATAACAGTATATGGTGTGTGTGTGTGTGTGTGTGTGTGTGTGTGTGTGTGTGTGTGTGTGTGTGTGTGTGTGTGTGTGTGTGCACTTGTGTGCGCATGTGAGCTCGCATGTGTATGTGTGTATAATTTTACCTTTTGATTTTTTTACTGTATTTTCTCTGCAATTGTTGATTTTTTGGCATGTTGTGTAATACCATCATTCTTCAAATATTATTACATAAATGTAAATGTTTTGTCTTCATATTATATTGTTGTTTATGGAGCTTTTCTCCTCAGGACTCCATTGAAAATGGGCTGTTCTTGGCCCAATGGACTATCCTGGTAAACAAACTGTAAAATAAAATAAATAAATAAAATAAAAATAATGACGCAAGAGCCTGTACAAGCTTAGTCAATAATACCCACGATGTGACAATATTATATCTTAATTCTCCAGATATGGGATGGGGTAGTATCAGGGTAATGGGTCTTTGGGTGTTGGAGCCCTGAGTCATTTTACAGACTGCCTCTATCCATAAGGGAAATGGGCAGTACTCCAGGAGTGAATTTATGGTTCCCCATCCATTTATTCATATTATTTTAGAAGTCAGTGAGGGACAGGGTTTGTTTTACAAAGATGGGAAGTTTATTCCATAGACAGGGTATCCTGGGGATACAAATCTATCTCTCCAGCAAGTTCTGTTACAGTCACAAATAAGGTTCATGTCTATGGAATGTGTAACTCTTGTATAATTTGTCTTGCAAATATGTAACATTTTCATCAGGGCTGGATCAGAGAATGCCTTGCAGGTCAGGCATAAGTCCCCTCTCAATAAACAGTATGAGACAGAGTAAAGGCATAGGGCCTTTAGTTGGTCTGCATAAGACATGTGTCGTACGCTTTGTATTTTTTTAGTGAGAAACCTCAGAGGCCACTCCAATTGGGGTAGATGCCTGGTTAGGTAAATGCAGAATGGGCATTGTAGTTGATTATGGGCCTGATGAGGGCCAAGAACAATGGCACTATGACTTGTTTTGTTCTTGATGCCATGCTATTACTTATAAATTGAGCCACAGAGAAGGATTTCCTCACTACTGTAGCTACCTGGTGGTCAAAGTTTAGTTTACTATCTATCTGTGTCCCTAGGTCCCTACTTTTAGGGGTTTGCTATCAGTATTATAATTTGCAGGGAAATCTGATTTACCAAAGGGTATAATTAACCATTTTTTAGTATTTAGTCTCAGACCATGGTTTTGGCACCAGTCGTTTGTCATTTTTAATCCTGTTTGTAGGATGTCAGCACTGGGGATTCAATGATTGCTCACAGCTTACAGTCATCAGGGAACTTGGTGAGCCAGAGGCCCCCGACATTGGCATTCACATCGGAGAAGTATATACCAAACAGGAGGGGACTTAACACCAAGTCCTGTGGGACACCACTAATAACAGGTATCTTATCAGAAGTGGATTCATCTATCTGAACAACATGTGTCCTCTCAGTGAGCCAGATGATTATCCATTTGACAATGTAGAAATGTAAACCTAACTCAGTACGTTTATCAATGATCCCTGAGTGGGAGATTGTGTGGAAAGCTTTGACCAGATATAGATAAGCAGTGTGTACTGTTTCACCTTCCTCCAAGGACCTGGTAACTTTCTCGAAGAAGTCCAGCAGATTGAACAAGCAAGACAAAGCCAAATTGGGTCTGGTCTAGTTTTTGGAGAGCTCCTATTTTGTTATTGATCAGGCCCATGATAATTCTCTCCATGGCCTTATAGGTAAGACTGGTCAAGCTTATGGGTCTGTAGTTCCCTGGGTCAGTTGGTGGGCTCTCTTTGTGCAGAGGGATGACTATTGAAGTCCTTCATTCCTATGGGACAAAGCTTATCTGGAGGCTGTAGTTAAAGAGGGGTTCTAGTGGCCCTTATAGATGCTGTTTTAAGCTATTTAAGAAACATCCTGCAATGTTGTCAGGAGCAATGGAGGCTGTGTTTTTGACTTTAGCAAGCACAGTAAGAACCTGTTCCCTCATGACTGGTAGGGGGATGATTGTGTGTATTTCTTTGGGTGTGGTAGGAAGTGATGGGAGAGAAGTTTGAACTGAAGTTGTCAGCCAGCAGGTTTTCTACAGTTTCAGGCGGGGTGTTAATGTTGCCATTCATGATTAACCAGCACATTGCTGAGAATTTACCTTCAGGTTATTAATAAAAGCTGTATGGCTATCTATCACTTGGCAGATTTGACCAGGTCTCATATTTGTTTGCACTGATCTGTAAGTTCCTTCTTAGCATTGGAGAGGACTTTTTTCCTTTTGTTGAATAGCCTATTTATGCCAGGGGTCCAAAAGGTGGCTCATTTTTGTCAGTGATTATAGATTTGACACAGATAGGTCCTGCCTCCTCTATACAGCTATAAATGTGCTTGTACAGTGCTTTTGTGTACATCTCATAGAAGACCCCAGTGTCATCTGTGTTTGGAGGGCTTGGAAGTTTAATACATTGTCACTTGGTCTGAAGTAACTGGCCTTAGAAAAGCTCTTAATAGGTTTGGAGTTTGATGGGGGTTCTAGGTTAGTTTCAATAATAAAGGAGATCATTTTTTGGTAGGATCTTACCAGGGAGAAGTTAATGCATGGGAGGGAGCAGCATCCCCCATGTTTGTGAGTACTAGGTCTAGTATATTTGTACTTCTAGTTGAGGAACTAACTAGTTGCTCCAGGGCGTTTGCATTGACTAAGTTTAAAATCCTCTGAACAAGTGAATAATGGGTCATATAAATCTCTCAGTGCATGGAGGGATAGCTGAAGTCACCCATAATTATGGTTTTAGGCTGAATGTTAAGAGATTCCAGTAGGTTTAGGTAGGAGGTGTGGTTTTCCAGACTCAAGTTAGGGGATCTTTAGCTAGCAAGGATATGATAGGGGTTGCATCTATGGTTAGGTGGGCATGGAACAGCTCAAGTGAGTCATATTATTGGACCAGTCTAGCAGTGTACATGTCCTTTATGAATACTGAGGCACCTCCTCCCTTTGTTTTATCCTGAGTTGAGGGGGATCGAAATGAATTAAATGCATTGATAGCTGGGGTGCTTTCTATTGTTTTGAACAGTACTCAGTGAATAACTTCTACTTGCCAGCTAACTGTCTCTGTGGCTCAAAGTGTAAGTGATGTGAGCTTAGAAAAGAGGCCACATAATGCAGGGTTCAAATCAAGTTGACAGATATCAGATATTTACTATGACTAGATTCAGAATAAATATTGCCACACAATGTTGTATATGTCATATATGTATAACTAAACAGGTTAAAGTCTGTGATAAATGATAAAAATTTTACCTGCAGTCCCTGTGAATTTATGTTACAAGGATGCGGTTGTAAACTCCCCTTCTCTCATTAATAACAATTCTGTGCTGTAGATGTTGTCATATATGATTTGTAAAGTGCGATAACACCAAAGCAGTCACATAAGTAATGTGGACATATGTGCCATATATGCTGGAGAAAGTATCTATATCTCACAAGTATTTATCATGACCGTAATACATTACATTGTAAACTTTTTTTATGTCATGAGTAATTGTATGTACTGTAGCAAGAATGACCTCCTATCATTATCTGTGTGTCCCCATTAAGAACAATTGCTATTACATGAAATCCTGATACTGTGTTATCCAAATGCTACTTGTAATGTGGTAATTAGGTGTGAAAAGGATGAATGCATCATTCTAATGATATAACTGCTGTGGTCCTTGCTACATATATCCATTAAATGTGTTACTCTGCAATACAAAGTATTTATTTATTTATTTTAAAAAAATGTGTTTTGTATTTGCACTGCACTTGGCAGCGTGTGAACACAGTTCACTGCTGAGAGAAAAAGTGAAAAATTTAATTTGGGCCACCTTCTGTAGTGCAAACTAGCCTGTCACTAGTACATGTCTATAAGTGCTCTGGGTATTACTGAGGAAAGGAAATGCAAATGCCAGCTGCCTGTCTATGTGGTACAAGGTATAAGTGCAGTGAGCTTAAAGAAGGCAATGCAGTTAACCAATACTCTTACAGGGGGCTCTGAATAAATATTGACACACATTTTGGTATATGAATGTGTTGTTGAAAAGTCCACTATTCTCATTACTGCTAACAACATATGAGCTGCTGCCTGTACCATTTCCCATTATTTGGCATTATCTAAAGTCCTGATAATGTGTGGCAGAAATTAAAGTTCTAATTTGGCAAGGAGATGTGAGAGGGATGAATGTACCAGTGTAATGCATTTCTTGATCTGGCCATTCCTAGATATATCCTTCAATTGTTTTAATTTTCTTTTCAGTTGTTTCCACTTTTTTGTTATAATGTCTTTTGTATTTATGCTCCATTCAGCAACACTGATACGCTTTTCAAGGCAGAAGGAAAAAAAGTGAACATTTTAATTTGGGCAAATTTCTGTAGCACAAATGATCCTGGTGCTGGTGCAATGTTGTCAGCACTCTGCATAATACTCAGTGAAGGAAATCCATCTGTCAGATAACGTTTTCTGTGGCAGAAGGTGTAAATACGATGAGATTTGAGAAAGAGAAGAGCTGGTGTATGGTTCAAATCCAGTTTACAAATAATTTTACAGAGAAAGTTAGAATGATATTTGTCACAGCATTTTGTTTAGGAATGTTGTTCTAAATATAAATGAGTAAGATAACTATGTTTATTCCAACAAATGTGTCAGTAATGCTTTCTATATATGTCTAATATATGTGCATAAATTAAGTTAAATATGACATATAGAAAAAGCACATAGTAGCAACCACAGCAAGACCAAGTACTTAATAAGTTTAGTGCTTTCATGCCATATGGGCCACTGTGGTGCAGTGGTTAGCATTGTCACTTCACAGCAAGAGGTTCTCCCGTTCGATTCTCATAGGAGCACCTTCAGTGTGGAGTCTGCATGTCCTCCCCGTGGTCCAGTTGATGTCTAAAGACATGTAGGTAGGTGCATGCATGAATGGGTGTGCCTTCTTTGAAAGCTGGGCATCGGGCTGGCAACTCGGCACCGTAAACATCCACTGCCAATCATTAGTGGACTGGAGATCTGCTGTGGCGATCCCTAACTGGGAAAAGCCGAAAGACATTTTAGTGCTTTCATGCCATAAACAGCACTTCTTCAGACCATTAAAAACAAAGAAAAAATTTAAACATTTAAACATATTCAATAAAATCACATGATAAAAAGTCACCAAGAAAAAAAAAAAAAAAAAAAACTAGCTTAAGAGCCAGTGACCTGACACTATTTCATAAAAGGTGAAACTCATCCTCCACACAAACATTTAATTATTTATTTAAACAAGCTGTGAGCTTTCAGAAAAGGTCTTAAAGGAACCTTGTCATTGAGGTCAGGATATTTAGCAGCCTGTAACGTAATGATCCACAGAATTTCATGTTGTTCTGTGATGTTTCTAAGATCTCCAAAGCGCAAGCTGCCTAGTATACATTCTATAACACTAAACCTAAAGAGTGTGTTATATTAAAGTCAAGAACATGCTTGGTGCAAGTGCATTCCTCTCATGAAGTCTCCAGATTGCTGCTAAGTGTTCTCTCATTCTCTCTCTTAAAGTCCTGTTCATCTTCCCAATATAAAAAGACAAGCAGGAAACACAAGAGGCTAAGTAAACTATATTGTTCGTGGAGCAATCCGCACTCATCATTTGTTCACCTCCATAACATAACATCCTCTTAAAGGATATAGTTTTCATTTATAGCATATCATAAGCTAGTAGAGATGTTTACTATTGGTGACTTTTTATCATGTGATTTTATTGAATATATTCAAATGTTTGAATTTTTTTGTTTGTTTTTAATGTTCTGAAGTATTGTTTATGGCATAAAAGTGCTAACCTTATTAAAATACTTGGTCTTGTGTGCTTTTTCTGTACATTTTGGTTTTTGTTGACATCAGGGCCATTTATCCAAAGTGAAATACTTCATTTTTCTGATTGTAAGTTAAACATGACAATGATTATATTTACATTAAAATGCACTTGCATAGGTATGATATGAACAATAGTTTTTTTTATAATTATTGAGTCATCACATATCAGAACTATGTGTTTTTAACACTACATCGTGTGAAGTATGTATTTAACATAACCCATCATGTAATGTAGTAAGTTCTCCTGTGGCACTGACACTTAACTACCAAAGTTTAACATTTTATCTTTTTTTATCATTAGTCCAGTTTCCAGGTGGTACTACTGAGTCATACTAATGTGTAAATCAAACAGCCCAATATATTATGTCATAACCATTTATATTCCAACCAACCCTGATTATAAGAAACACCATAAAGCATTTCAGAGTGTAACAATGGTACATGTGTCAGTATGTTGAGCATCATACATGGCCTAATCTCACTGCTATATTTCACACCTTTCCTGCTTTTTGATGTAATCATTACCAATGTGTCTGTCAAGCCATTGCAGTGCTTTCAGTTGAACACATGCAGCTGGCAAGTGTGTGCGTCTTTGCACACCAGCTGTTACACATGAGATCTGAATTGGGCACCAGTTCAGACATATATTTCTAGCTTGGCTTCTGCAGACATGGCTGGCACAGTTGGAATGGTGTTCTATTTACAGTACAAAGGTGGGGTGTTGAGGAGTCCAGGATTTTTGTGGCATCCTCATCAAGTACTACAGCCAGATGCTGGTGCAGGGGGATTATTCCAGGTGTCAGTATAAGGCTGAAGCTTGAAATAATTTGGCGAAGACTGACTCCAGTGCAACTAGCTTCCCCGCACTGTGGACCAATGTCATCACCACTACAGTGACATGAAGAGGCACAAGCGAGACCTCCTGAGCTGATGGGAAGATAAAACGAAGACTAAAAACACCCCTTAGTTGTGTGAGTATAGTGACCTAATGAAAGCCTGTGTGGGCATTGATTAGCCAGCAAAGGCAGTTAGTCATTATCCTTTCATATCTGTTTTGCCTTTTCTTTACTGTCCATCTGCAGAAGATATAACAGAAAACCGCGATGCACTTCAGGAGAGACTAACTTGCCTCAGAGAGGCAGAGGTTAAGTATATATCAGGTCTGAATACAAGGTAGAGAAGTATTTTCAGTCCATCACTCTACATCATCTTGAGCAGGCATACCTTAACTTTGATATCAACAATACATGCCTGCTCCAGGAGCTCTTGGCTGTGGTTATTGCACTAGGTAATGAGCACGTTAGCTTTGTTTTGTGTGGCTTCAGTACCTACAAACACATATTACATTGTTTTACGATAGCATTTATATGTTTATAGGATATAAGCTGTAATACAGCATGACATTACCAGGTACATTTTGTTAATTTAGTTATTAACTTTGAAAGTATATATCTGATATGGTATAGTGAAATACGTGATCCTATTTGTCATCATACCACTGTGATTGATTGATTGATTTTATAACACATTAATGTCTTCCTATCATATCTGGATGTGGCCAAGATGCACTTATTTATTTCTCATAGTGGTTTATGTATTGCAATAATAAAATAATGCGATATGTCATTGATCTAATTATTTCTTTTTTGTCTGCTCCCTCCCATTTGTGTGTGTGTGTGTGTGTGTGTGTGTGTGTGTGTATTTTTTTTTAAATATATTGCTGCTGAAAACAAAATTACCATCAGCACAGGGAGCTAGGCCAATCACTCTAGTTCGGCCTGCCATACCTCCACAGGTGGCTGCTGTGGAGGTAGGCAGTACAGACATTCAGCATATCTGGGGCACAACCTGTCGGCATTGCCTCAACAACACCTGCACTACCTGCTCCAGATGCATCAGGTAGCTGTACCCCAGCTGCTGGTGCAGTGGTGCCTTCTTAGAGCAGTAGTAGTAGTGGAAGTAGCAATTGTATCATCCTACAGTATCTGACAGGGCTGGTGAGGGTGTAACTGAGAAGGGCCTCTGTGTCTGAACTGACAGAGTTGAAGTGGTCCTGTGTCATATTGCCAAAATGACACTATGTCTAACACTGACCCAGACAACTGACACAGGGTACAGTGATGACAGTTCTGAGAGTGAGGACAACATTCTTACTGTTTTAAAGATGGATGTGGATGATCCTCTGATGCTCCCTACCTATCTCCCATCATGGTGTTCCCAAACCTTTTGTGTCCTCACCATCTCTGTTTGTCTTGTATGTCCTGTATGTATTCATCTGCTACATAACCTAACCTATCTAATTGACCCACTCATTCTTAAGCACATTCCCCAACATTCCTCTCTCTCTCTCTCTGTAATTAAAAAAAAAGGGCACCTATCTGAAAAAAATGATGCCTCATACATAGCTCTCTATTTTGCCCTTTTTGACATCTTGACACAATTGATTTGGTACAATTGGCTATACAACATTATTCTGTTGTTGTCACCCAACCCTGGTATGGTGACAATCCAAGTCATGAAATTCTCTGTTCATTTATAGGTTTATGTTGTGAAGAAGTGGATAGCTATGGTGCTCTCCCACCACCATCCTTGACATTCTTTCTGCTGTATTGTACCTCTGCTTACCCCCCATTTTCACCATTGTCCTATTAACCCCTTTTTCACACATTTAATCTGGTCAAAAATAGAATCATGGGCAACACACATGACCAGAAATGGCTCATCAAAAAGCCTTCAGTTTTTGTCAACAGTGTTTGAGCAAAGCTTGGCATAACATACCAATGCTGACTGATGGTGAATGGCATATTATGAACTATGACAAAAACTGGTGAGTTTTTGCCATTGTCTACACTAGTCTGGTTACCTTCATGCAAATGTGCTTAAATCTGCTAGGCTATGTGTATACACAGTAAAGTACTTTGAAACAGTCACTTTAAAGTACTTTGAAACAGTTACTCCAACTGTTCTTAGGCTGCTGGAGGTAACAAACTGAAAGTTCCTATGCGGTGTGTTGAGATAATTCCCTGTTTGTAGACTGTTTTTTGCATAGTGCCAAGGATTTGATTACAGCTGTATGTCAAAATATTCTTTCATGTCATTTTATGTTCTTATCATATGTTTAACTGCAAACATCTGTATTGATCTCCAGTTACAACATTTCATTAACATAGCATGTGGGTAGCGCAGCAAGAAAGCATTTGCAAAAATATTCCACTGCCAACAGGAAGACTTAGTAAGCCACCTTTATCCTGCTTATGTGTTAATCCTTTTTCTACTCTCCAACCCCTTTGTGCTTCCTACAGCAAACACTTTATTGTGCAGAGCATAACGGAGCAATGATGAGGAGACACCTAAGAGTAACACACACCATAAACATGATCCTAAAAGTCTCATAAAGAAAACTTTGGCATTTCTCTCCCCATCTCTCTATCTCTCTTCACCCCTTCCGCTTCAGTGAGTTGTTATTGTTCCTTCAATTGTGTTATTTAAATTGTGTGAATCAGAGGTTTATTTGTGGTATGCTGAGATAATGTTTAGATCTATACAGTGATTTTTGCATACTTATAAGGGTTCTCATTCAGAGATCTGTCAAACTGTTATTGACTGTTTTTATTAAACTATTATATATGTAGCTGTTGCCTACATATTGTATTGATGTAGCTGTTGCCTACATATTGTATTGATGTAGCTGTTGCCTACATATTGTATTGATGCAGCTGTTGCCTACATATTGTATTGATGCAGCTGTTGCCTACATATTATATTGATGTAGCTGTTGCCTACATATTGTATTGATGTAGCTGTTGCCTACATATTGTATTGAGCCACCATTATCCTAGTTCTGCATATTCCACTTGCTCCCTGCATCCCTTTTCCCCTCTTTATGTCTCTTTTCCCTTCTGTGTCATCAGTCTGTCTCTTCAGCATTTGCAGCAATGCCTGTCACCTGTAACTTAGGAGGAATGGCAGTATACAGCTTACGGACAAATCTTGAGAGTTTTTGCCTTCAGCCACATTACTCTGTTGCCCTTCATGCTACAGTTCCTAGCCTCACTGCTCTATGTACACTCAGGCTAATCTTCTCTTGAACAGACTGAAAGTTGGATATAAACCTTATAGGATGTCCCAATTACAAATATTGTTAGGAAGCATGCTGCCTCAAAATCTGTGGCTTCATGACAAATGTGTAAATCATGACACATAACACCTTAACGTAAGACATCTCTGTTCTGCATTGGATCATTTGTTATGCTGCTGGATGTAATGGTCACCCTATGTAATGTTAAAATTGTCATTACTGTGTTAAAGCCTGACACCTACATTCACCCTTCCCTCAGTGGTTTATGATTCTTCCTTCAAATCAGTACAATTAAGGTTGTGAACTAACATTTCCCATATGGTATGTTGACATCATTCAGATATCTATAAAATACTGTTGGCATACTGTCAAGGGTTCAAATCCCAAAATATGTGAAAAGCATGTTTATTGTTTTATTTATATTAGTATTATGCATGCAAGTGCTGTCTACATATCTTAGTAACCCACCATTAACCTGCTTATGTCTCAATCATGTTTCTACTTTCCAGTCCCTGATCGTTTGTTCTTAGAAACACTTGATTGTACATATCATGACTAATTACTTATCAGGAAAAGCATAACAGTAACACAACAGAAAGATGTTTAAAAATGGCCCAGAAAAAATATAGCATTCTTTGTCTTTCTCTGTCCCTGTCGCCATGTCTGTATCCATTTATACTTGTACATTATCATGGATTTTTACTGTTTCATATGTATTATGCTTCTGGATGTGCTGTACATTTTATTTGATTTACAAGTGCCATGAGTGTAACGAAGACTGACGCATACATTCTCCTTATCTTCAATCTGTTGCCATATTCAAATGTCAGTAGGAGTTTCTATCTGGTGTTCATAGGTTCATAGGTTGGTACTAGGCTATCAGCCTTAGGGCCTATACAAGCCTAGCCATAACAATTCCCTGGCTATTTCTTCCCACACTATATATTAGATATTAGATTTATTAGATATTACTCAGGTCTGTATTTTTGTTTTGGAATACTGTTAAGGTTCAAATCCAGATATATGCTAAAGTGTTTTAAATGTTTTGTATGACTCTTTTGTGTGTAAGTGTTGGCTACACATTTACTTAACAGCACAATTATCCTGCTGTCGTATTAATGTGGCTATTCCTTATTGGGAACATTGTCTTGTGTAGACCACAACAACATAATTATGATGACAAACCAAGGAATAACAGAATAGGTTCATAGGTTCATAGGTAGGTACTAGGCATTTATAAGCCTAGCTGGGATGTGTTGGCTTTCGCTGCCCCCTTAGATTAGTTCCCGGTGCCTCTGTCCAGCAGAGCCATTGAAGTGATCCCTGGGGTAAACTTTCTGCTTCCCATCCACTCATCAAGGTTTCTCTTGAAGAGAGTTAGCGAGGAGCTCTGCCTAATGTAGACTGGAATCTTGTTCCAGAGCATGGGAAGTCTCTGGGACAGGAATCTATCCCTCCAGCACGTACTATTTATTGTTGTGGTGAGGATTAGATCTCTGGACCATGTGGCTTGAGGGGATATGGTTTTCTTTAGGTGGAGCATATCCATCAATTCTGGGTTGGACATAGCCTTGTATGTCAGGCAGAGATCACCTCTGGGTAGGTGGTATGCAACCGAGTACAGCTGGAGTTTCTTCAGTCGAGCTGCATAGGGCATCTGCTTGAGGCCAGTGATCCTCTTGGTGAGGTACTTCTGTGGTCTTTCCAGTTGTTGCAGGTGTCTTGTAAGGTACATCCCAAATGGGGCATTGTACTCTATGATGGGTCTGATAAGTGATGTGTAGAGAGGCCCAATGACCTCTTTCGATCTGGATGCAAACCCTTTTGTGATTAGGTGGGCCACATAGAAGGATTTTCTAACCACTTTGGCAATGTGATTATCAAAGGAGAGGTTACTATCTACTTGGGTCCCCAGATCCCTTATTATGTCTTCCGTATTTAGGGGGCTACCACCTATGTGGTAGTTTGTGGGCACTTTGTTTATTCCAAAGGGGATGATTATGCACTTCTTGGCAGTTAGCTTGAGGCCATGGTTTTGACACCAGGTATCTGTCTTAGTGAGACTATTTTGGAGGATGTCTGTGTCAGCCAGAGAGTCAATTATAGCCCCAAGTTTGCAGTCATCTGAGAACTTGGTCAGCCATAGTCCTCCTGTGCTTGCCTGTACCTCTAAGAAGTATATGCTGAACAGGAGGGGTCCTAGGACTGAGCCCTGGGGAACACCACTTGTAACCGGTTTAGAGTCAGACCTAGCTCCTGCAACTCTTACCATGTGGGTTCTGTCCATGAGCCAGTTGGCAACCCATCTCATGACGTAGGGGTTTATGCTCAGGCTGGTGAGCTTGTCTATAATACCTGAGTGGGGAATGGTGTTGAAGGCCTTTGCGAGGTCTCGGTAGGCTGTGTGGACCACCTTTCCCTCTTCTATAGCTTTGGTAACTGTTTCAAAGAAGTCCACCAGGTTTAGGAAGCAAGATCTGCCCTTAACAAAGCCGAACTGGGTAGGGTCCAGTGTTTGGAGGTTCCCACTGTCTCTGTTAATGAGATTCATGATGATGCGCTCCATAGCTTTGCAGACCAAGCAAGTCAGGCTTATAGGGCGATAGTTCCCGGGATCAGTTGTGACTCCACCTTTGTGGAGGGGAATAACCATTGCTGTACACCACTCTGTGGGCACATAACCTGTGGAGAGGCTGAGTTTAAACAGTGTGTTTAGGTGAGGGGTTAGTTCATCTTTGAGCTCATGTAGGACACAGTCTGGGACACCATCCAGTCCCATTGATGCTGTGTTTTTGGCTTTGGAGAGGGCTGTTTTAACCTGAGTGTCTGTGATTTCAGGGGCAGTACATTCTTCTGGTATAGTTATGGGCCCTTTTGGGGGTGAGAGGTGGGTGAAGTTTGCACTGAACCTGTCTGCCAGGACATTGGCTATATCAGTCGGTTCAGTGTATTTTGTGCCATTCTGCACTAACTCCGAGCAGATCTGAGAATTGCCACTTAGATTCTTGACATAGATAAAGAATGTCTTGTGGTTATCTTTGGAGTCCATGGCAATTTTTCTTTCAAAGCTAACCTTGGATGATTTTATGAGGGAACATAGTTTCTTGCTGATACTGATCAGGGATGTCTTCCCTTCTTGGGATTTTACTCTTTTCTGTACTAGTTTCCTCCTTCTATTGTATAGCTGGTTTATGGCAGGGGTCCAGCAGACTAGTTTCCTTTTCTTGGGGGAGTGAATCTTGGTTTTGTTTGGGATAGCATGATCCATGCCTTCTTGTAGGTGCCCATAGAGTGCATTAGTAAAGGATTTTGCAGCTTGGACAGCGTTATCCTTTATGCATGGAGGCTTTGAAACTTCCAACCTCAGTCTTAAGAAACATGAAGTTTGCTTTTGAAAAGTTTTTCACGGTGGTTTCTTTGACTGGGGCTGGTGGCGGAATGTGGATGTCCAGAATGATTAGTTTATGGTCAAATCTAACCAGCAAGGGGTTGACCTCGGGTGTGGAACACCAGTCGCCCATATTGGTAATGACCAGGTCCAATATGTTGTCACGTCTGGTGGGGGTGTTGACCAGTTGATCCAGGGTGTTTGAGTTTATAAATTCTAGGAAATGTTGGGCAAAGGAGTTTGTACTTGAGTAGTTCTCCCAGTTAATGTTTGCATAATTGAAATCACCCAATATCATGGTGTTTGATAGGACCTTTATGTTTCCCAGTGTTTTCAGGAAAGTGGAGTGAGGGTCCTGGGACATGGTGGGTGATCTGTAGCAAGCTATAATTTGAATAGCAGTTTTCCTTGTTGTTAGTTGAACGTGGATGATCTCTGAAGCATTGTGCTGTGCCACTAACCTGAAGGTGTGGGTATCCTTGATGAATATGGATACTCCCCCACCTTTTGTATTTTGGTCCGGGTTTTGTGGCCGAAATGTATGGTATGAGTTGTAGCCTGGTAGTGCTGGGGTTATCTCTGGAGCCTTAAACCAAGTTTCTGTTACTGCACATATATCGATTTTCTCCATAATGAGGAGTACCTCAAGTGCGTGCATTTTGAGGTTTAGACTTCTGGCATTGAGTAGCATTACCCTCAGTTTTTTGTTACTTGTGCTATTTACGATGGTGGGTTTGTCTTTTGAGCCTTGTCTAAAAAAGGCACTATGGAGGGTGGCAAGAGCCTTGGCCAGTATTCGAAAGCCTAAGGGTGACAGGTGCAAGCCATCTCTAGCGAAGCAGCGTGGCTTGTCGAGCATGTCATCCCAGGCTGACAGACACTGGATCCCCTTTGAATGAAACCAGAAGCTTAGCCAATTGTTGAAATTGATAATTTTTCTCTATACTGTGGTATCATTCTTGGTGAGGGTATGATGCTACTCAGGGTCAGGGTCATACCGGCCTGGGCTATGTGATCAGAGAGCTGCTCCATGTCTCTTTTCATGTAGTCCAGGGAGGTAAGTCTCAGGTCATTCACACCAACATGGACAATGACCAAATCATATTTGTACCTGTTCTGGAGTGACCTGAGTGCTTGTGTTATGTGGTGGATCCTGGCACCTGACAGGCAGCTAGCAGTAACCTTCTCCTTGTTCAGACTAGTGAATAGGACGTCAATGTGCCTGGCTATAGAGTCACCTATTACTAGTGCGCTGGGTATGTTATTTTTCCTTAAGGGCTGTGATTGCGTGGCACATTGGTTATGTGAAGTATGTGTTTCATGGTTTGTGTTGGGGGGGGTGGAGGTTGCTTGGATGTCTGCTTTGGAGGTCTCTGCTGCTTTTGCAAATTTTTATTTAGAGCCACTGAGTATGTTTTCGTGTATTTATGTGTGTGTTTGCCGATGATGGTTTCATGGGTCTATGTGAGACTGGTGGTGTGATGCCAGCAATTCCCTTCTCCTCTTGACTGCCTGGTCCAGTCTTGGGTTGAGAGAGCTTACCCTCCAGTATTAGTGTTTGGTGGAAGGAGGAGAGGGTTGTCTGTGTACATAAGGCAATTGTAACATTGTCTCAAAATGCCCAGATTCACCAGTTAGACTGGAGAGTACACCTGAAACTGCCCTTTAGACATGCCTGGATAGGTACAGTGAACTGTTTTACTGATTGGCTGGTAAGGTCAAATAGAGAGCCTTGTCCTTCTCTACAGTATAGTCCTTCTCTACAGAATAGAAATATGTTCAGAAATGGACCATAAGAAAAAATCTTCCTATGTCTCTAACCCTGTCTCCTAGACTGTCTTCCCCATTTAGTGTCCTCATCTTTTGAGCTGAGCTTGGCATCATGCACAAATGGTGAGTGATAGTAAATGTCATTTCATAGCTTATCGCAAAAGCTGAAGATTTTAATTTCAGCTGTACTAGCATGGTTCACATTGCTCAAATGTGTTCAGTCATGCTGGGCTATACAAATGCAGACTGATCGTGCTATTGTGAGACACTTTGTGTAACAAAAGTATTAGACTTATATTTATCATACACATCTTATGAGACATTACACCCGTCCTTACAGTAATGAAGACAGATTCCTACATTTTCCCTTGAATCTGTTGTCACCCTTCAAATGTGTCAGTTAAATTAACAAATCTTGAGTTCTTATGCTGAGATAATCCTCCTGCCTGTACACTTTTCATTTTATACTGACAAGGGTTTGAATCCAGATGTATGTCACACATTTATATAATGTTTTCACATCTTAATATTATGTGTGTAAGTGTGTGCTGCACATGTTGTCAAACAACAGTATCCTCCTTATGTCCTCATCATATTTCCACTCTCCTACATCATCTTCATCCATATTGGAAACACTATATTGTACACAGAAACATGTCTGAAGTGTACAGCGTTATAAATCATGTACACATTAATGCATATTAAGGTTTATTGCTGTCATTCTTAACCTTGAGAATATTTCGAGAATCATTGAAAATTGGAGGTACTAGGAAAATCCATAGATTTGACTTTGTAAATTTGTATAGCTCAGAAAATGCAGGCTAGCACAACAGAAATATCTGCAAAATTGAACCATAAACTAATCTCTTAGTATGTCTGCATGTGCATTCCTGCTTCCAGATATCCACCTCTTCCCACCCCTTGTGTTTCATTAAATATACCTCCTTGAGTCAGTACTGTTTCTATAAGAAATGTTTCCACCAGCAATAAGATGCTTGGACTCTCATGTATTTCATAATGCACCTGTAGCATACATATTACTATTGAAGACATACAACTGTCATGGCAAATGTGTAAATCATGACACCCGAAACATGACCATAACTCATATTTGTTCTGTGTTCCATCAGATTTAGTCAAGATTGTATGTGTGTACACTGCTTATTTGTGTGAAGGTCAGCACAGAGCTCCATAGAGCACTGCCACCTCCCATTCAAAGTTCAACACTTCATGATATGATTGCACATATGGTAATGCTTTGCCATCCACCACGAAAATGAGCTTGTCAATGGTGCGCTCAAGGGAGAGAGTTAAAAAATCATTGGAACAAAGAATTATGAGAGTAGCCTGTACAACTTCTGTCTGAGATAATGGAATTTTGAAACAATGGTATCTGCATTTCACAGTGACGTTGACTTGTTTAATTTAGTCTGTTCATGTATGTCTGTATTCCAGAGGTTACACTCACAATTTTGTTACAATGGTGTGTAACCTTTTCACAAATAATCCATCACTGACATTCAGAAGTACACTGTCATATTTATGAAGTGCCTGTATTGTTAATGCACATTGTGTAAGCATAAGCTAAGACAACTGACAGTGACTCAATAAATGGTTACTATTTGCATGCAATCACACCAGTTTGAACTGTATTGAATGCTTGCTTGACAATCCACTGATTGTCATTGACCTCACATAGTGTCAAACAGGTACATGTCGAAGAAGGGGCACTTACATGGAACAATCACAGTGCTGTTAAGTTGACCTATCCAGGCACATACATTTGTCCCAAAATATCTGATGCACTGTAGCTGATGTTCAAAACTGTGAAGTTGTAATACTCACAAATGTGCAATTTCACATCTTGAAAGTCAGACTTCCCCTGTGACACTTGTAACTCATACTTTGTTCTCTAGGTTGTATAAATAGTTAAGTAGGTAGTTCAAATCTGGCATTGCTGACCTTTGATGTGTGTGATTCTAGTGCCAGGAAAGGTAGGTTTCTCTTTTTCTGTTGTCCATGAGATGGGTATACATGCTGCTGAGCAGAGTGTAAATGCTGTTGCTCCACTCAGGGGAAAATTTAATTTCGGACACAACTCTCTCTGCACTTTATCCCACTTTTAATAGAAACATTTTTTCTGCAACACACTGATGAGGTCATCCTTTCAAAAGAGCTTTTTCTTCTCTTAAGAGTCAGACTTCCCCTGTGGTGCTTGTGGTTAATACTTTATTTTCTAGATTATGTAACTAGATGGGTAGGTTCATATCTCACAGCATTGAACTTGTATGTATGCTTAAATGTCAGGTACTTATAACTTCCTCAACATATATGCTATGTCTCCTTTCACTCAGGGGAAGCATTTAAAATGGGAAAAGACTCCCAAATCCACTTTTGCCATAAACATCTTCTCTGCAACACACTGATGAGGTCATCCTTTAATAGGTGCACTCTCTCACTTTAAAATTCAGACTTCTCCTGTGATGCTTGCTGTTAATGCAGTGTTCTCTAGATTGTGTAACTAGGTAGGTAGGGGGTTTAAATCTATATTAATATGCAACACATGCTTGTCTAAAACATGGTTCAGTGTAATATACCCCCTTTCTATGGTTGCCAAATGACAACAAATGGAAAAAAAACATGTCCCATTCTGATGTGCATGACACAACAGCTGTAGCGTTCATTTCTTCTTGTTTATACATGATGAAGTGTAGAATACAGCAGTACTAACAGTTATCGCACATACATTCATTGTTTATATGTCATATTCAGTAACTGCATTCTTCATTAATAGCCCCTAATGTAGCCACTGTTCTTGCTGTTATCTCAACTCAACATATTATTAACATTTATATCACATTTACTCTGCTTTGTTACACTGTTGCTTTATGTCCCTCTCACATACGTTTTTAGCATGTCTGTTTATATTTATGTGCATGGATCAACAATTGTGAACAGGATTGACTAGTATAACATCAGTATGGAGGTTTTATGTTTAAAATGTTTTCTCGTGATATAAGCAGATTTGACTGTATTATCTGAGTACATTTTCTGTGTTTACCCTTACTTGCATGTTACCCTGTTACTTATTTCTGCACTAGCCCTACTGTATTCCATGTATATTCTCCCCCTTTAACTTCCCCTGCATCTTAACTCTTTCAGTCAACTTTGTGTTACTTCATATAAGCTGTCTGCATGTACTTGCATAGCAAATTTGCCTGCAGGACACCCATTTTGTTTACAATGTCTGCTTGAATTTCCCTGTACCTTTTTATGGCCACTAACACCTCACCTAGCCATGACAAAGTTCTTATAATTGCAAAAGTGTGATGAACAGCATGCATATTCAATGAGTGCTGTTGCTCATTGCATTAACGCTCTTAAATTGTGTAGGCTTTGCATGAAGCCTACACAATTACTAATGAATCCCAGGAATTGTCTGCTTTCTTCCCTTTTTAAAATACAATAATCCACATTTAATAGGGTTCAGCCTGGATCCCTAACACATGTCCGAAAATAATTTTTTGCAATCACTTTTGTAATTCATTCGAGAACATACCCCCCAATAAATATATACATATATGTATATATATATATATATATATATATATATATATATATATATATATATATACACACACATACATACACACATACACACGCATGCACACACACACACACACACACACATATATACATGTATGTGTGTGTGTGTGTGTGTGTGTGTGTGTGTGTGTGTGTGTGTGTGTGTGTGTGTGTTTCATAGTTTTCCTACTATGTATTTATGGATTAGATATATCTTCATAGCAAATGACATTTGAAAAACATTCCATGTAGTTACAATCTTTTTAATATCTTCATTTATCTCTTTTCATTGCTGCTTTATCACTTCAAAATGTTTAAACATTGTTCCCATAATACTAATATCTGATTCAGGAAAAATATATTCCCCATATGTTGATTATATCAGTAAAACTTTTTCTTTTAACTCTATTTAATATTAATCCCACATTTTCTAATTTCTTTTTTACTTCAACAAGCATTTATTGCATACATAATGTTAATAACCATATCATCAACATATGCCATGCATATAGGTATCATCCGCATTTTGTTCTTATTTCACAGTTTGCTATACCCATGTTTTCTTTACATTTAATAATTATTGCATTCATTACTAAATGCATTCTGTACCAGCTCATCTACCAGATTATGAAATAGCAAATAAATGTAATATAATAAAATACAATAAATGCAATACTGATATTCATTCATGAATGCTAGTAATGTACTGCAATGAAGCTGATTGCACCCCTTAATACTTTCCAGCTGGGGTAGCTGCCCTATTTGTCCCACCATAACTGTGTGTTGACCATTGATCACAAGACTAATACCCAGAATATATGTGTACTGAGTCATGCTTAGATCAGAAGCAAAAAGGTATTTTATATCACTATCAAGGGCAACATTCTGTTACTTCATGTGGGGGGGGGGTCTAGACTGTATCTACTGACAAAGTCATTGTGTTGGTATGTAAATAAGAGTTGAGGTGTAATGAAATTTTGAATGGTAGAATTACATTCTTGATTGCATTTTGCATGAAAGTATTTTTTAGAATTTCATACTTTTCTCTTGTTATTTTAATCTATCTTAGGGGACAAATGTATGTCCCCTTTTAAACTCCTACTGTCAGAGTTGTTGGGTGGGTGGATTGGTGAGATGACGGAGATGATTTTTCTGAGCTATGATACAGATCAGAATTGCCTAGATATGGTAAGGCCTTGCTGTGTCTAATAATGGTGGCTGCCAAAAAAGCAATTACTATACATAATATAATATTAGAAGTAGTGGTTATAGTAACCGAGATATAACAACTGGAATTGAGATTCTTATAAAAGGGTAGGAGCACACGACATAGCAAACAATGGGAATTGTGAGTGAAATACATACAGGGGAGGAATGAGGTTTGAAAGAAGTCAGAACTTAAATGAGCTATTTAATGCTTGACTGAAAATGATTTGGTAGATTATAAGTGATGTATAATGTTTGCAACTGGGAGTGTGCCAGTATGGTTTGTGATGTAAAATGCTTACAGCTAGAATTGTGTTAGTGTGGTTCGTTTTCATTTATATAAATGTATGATTGCTTATGTTGTAAGTGATAGTTTAATAAAGTTGTTTTTTGTTTAAAAAGGTGGCAGGAATTGAATAATTTATGTAATGTTGCTTAGGTTATATGACATATAGCAATATATGTTTGTTAATTTAATACAATTTGATTATTTTGTATAAATGTAAAATTGCCTATGTCACAAGTGATGATTCAAAAAGTTGTTTAAAAAACAAATCAAGAGTTTCAGAGGACTTTAGTTGTCACAATTTTTATTATAACAGTTTTCCACTTGGGGTTAATTAGCCATCACTTGCATGGTTTGGTACAACTAATGTCCAGAATATTTATGTATTGGGTCCTCATTAGACTAGAAAAAAATAATGCAATGCATGCAATGCAATGTATTTATTTGGGTTAGAAAGACTTTCTTAAATCTACTTTGCATGCATGTGTCTTATTAAAATTCCCAGAAAATAACTACCTTAAGGAATGGGTATCACCTCTGACATACAGCTGCAGAGCTAGCATTTCAGAGGAATTTTGTTCCTTCAGTCTGGCAATATACCCAATTTCCACCGGGGAGTTATTTGACCTTTATTCACAAGGCCAGATAAAAGAAATGTTCAGAATATATGTGTGCTGAGTCCTCATTATACAAGAAGTAACATTTTCTCACCAGCCAAGGCAATATTTCTTTTATAGCACATATGGCAAAGCCTACAGTGCAAGTGCTGCCATGTAAATCAGGATGGAAATGCAGTGATGTGGTTGGCAATAGAACAGCATTCTCAAGAGTGTTTTGCACCCAAATATATTATTAAAATTCCTTGAATATTGTATTATGACCAACTTTTGGAGAACTGATATATGACCCCTTATATGTAGCTAGTGAATCCAGCATTTTGGAAGGATTAGTTGTCATAGACCTGTACTGTACTTGATTTCCACCTGAGGACTGATTGTTATCTCAAAAGAACAGGTAAAACTACTGCAAACAATATAGGTGCACTATGTTTTCAATATGTCAAAAGTAAAACTCTTACATATTTCACCAGGAAAATATTTTACTTGTAAAATATTACTACAATGCCCTGTTTTTATTTAGCTAATGTGGTCATCTAAAATTGAACATTGAACTTTAATTTCTAAACGTGGAATATGAGTGTTCAGTGTATTTTTGTATCTGATAACTGTTTTGCTATTAGCTTACCTTTTAATTGTGAAATCTGAAAGGAGGACTGAGACACAGCCTTTCATAGGTAGGCACCAGAGGCTGTGGCACATACATCTTTACTGGGCATAGTCTGACATCTTCCATTAAACTCAATTTCTCTATTGCTGGTGCTGTGCTGAACTTCTGTTTATTATTCAGAGTAAAATAATGACCTAGAATACCTCTCTTGTGGGTTGTCATTATATCATTTTATCAAAATTAAAAATAGTCTGTATTTTTCAGAAATTATATATCTTTTTAATTTGCAATATGCCGTAGCTGATATGCTAGTAGGTAAGTAACTTGTGGATGGGGCCTAATTCCAGGTAATTCTGCACTGAGAACCCTAAGGGTAAAATTAGACTCTAAGATAGCTGTTGTAGCTGATCATCTTGCTACAAACCTCTACAAGTTTCATAATGAAATCTCAACAGGAGCTGAAATATGGCCTTTTTACAGATAGCCAGTATATTAATTTGTTTGGTTCATAGGTTAGTACTAGGCTAACTGCCCTTTTGGGCCATTTGAAGCCTAGCCAGTTATCCCATGTGAGAATCAAACCCTGCACCTTGTGTTTTTAAGGTAAACACCTTAACCATTATGTCATCCTCCCACTCCACTAATAGCGGTGGTGTTCGCTATTATAGTCTGGCATTTTCTGGTAACCCCATTTCCATTGGTAGTGTTGTTTTGTTCTTCTTAGTATGCAAAATGTAGTAGTGCACTAAAGTTTGGAAATAAAAAAATATCAATGGGTGACAGTATGAAGGTATAACCTTTTCAGGGACAGACATGAGAGGGTTTCATTCATTTGCTTTTAGTATGGCAGTATAACATTTTGCATTATATTAGGAAATGGACAGCAGCCACAAATGCAGAAGCAGTGTGGTAAATACAGGAAAATAATAAATAGGCAAACCAACGTGTTCTTGCACAAGAAGCAGTCACTTTAATACGATAAAATCACCAGAGACTTAGTGCTTTCGCCTTTTACAATCCAGGCATCATCAGAGTCAAATAAAAATTCACCACAGTCACATTAATAGGAAGAACAGACTGACATAATTTCCTGTAACATCACGCATTCATGAATAATGTACTAGTTTATGAATGACATCCATGTTATTAGAATTATTGCAATACCAGAATAAAATACTAAGTAATAAAAATATATATATGTTGTTAAAAATAGTTTAAAAATATTATTATTTTTTAAAAATTCTTTCCTAAAAACTGCTAGCATTCACTGAAGCTTGAAAGAGCCTGTATTTAAACATGTTTTGTGATTTTTTTCAAGGTACTTGAGATGGAAATTGTGTCTTTAATTCCAGGTTTCACCCTGGCGTTAAGTCTTAATTGCCATTCAGTTTCCTTGATCTGCAGATCAAGGTCAATGTCGCCCCCTCTTGTACTGATCAAAATTCTATTAATAACAAAAAATGGGAACTTTTTGAAATTTGTACACTCTGAACTGTGTGTTAAAAGGTGCTGGTATACTTTGCATTTCTAATATCCCTGTTGTGTTCTATAATCCTGTCATATAGTTTCTTAGCGGTCTTGCCTATATAAAATGCAGGTAGCAATATAGACAACATTTTTAGTGTTACAATTACAGCACCCTGGACACTGTAAGTTCCTACCATAAGAGTCAATTTGGACATAGAGCCCATCATTAATAAATTTGCAGCTTGAACAGAAGCTACATTTGTGCATTCTAGAGATATAATTATTCTTTTTAGTATCCATGTCCCTCTCCAAACTTTCTTTAATATTTTTCCCTCTACTGAAAACAACCTTAGGCTCTGACCCTAATTTGTTTTTCAGGTCATCGTCTAATAAGGCTCCCTAAATTTTCTTCATGGTTCCCTTTAAATGTGAGGCATCTTGATTAAATGGTAAAATCATGACATCATTTTTGGAGCCATCATCATGATTTACGTTAATATTACTGCCACCCCCTCTTAGGAAGGGTAGGACCCTAGTTGCACGGTTCCTGGTTAATAGGGTACCCCTGTCCTTGAACATCCCAATCAACTTAAACAATTCTTCAGAAAATTTCTTGTTATCACTGATCAACCTGGACAGCCTGACCATCTGTCCCTTGACTACGCTCCTATGCTGGTGTTCACGATGACAACTGTCAAAATGCAATAATGTATTAGCGTAGGTATGTTTCTTAAATATGTTAGATGATAGTTCTGTTCAATTATCTTTTGTGAGAAGAATATCTAAATAATCAATTCCATTAACCTCATGTGACTACACTATGGAGCAGTCTATTTTACTTGAAACTATGGTGGATGAACTTACTATTATAGTTCATGAACTAGCCTCTGGTTTAAATGAATTAAAGCGCAGAGGCATGCCTGAACAGACTTTGACTTTGTCTCAGGAAGAATTATTTACTCTGCATACTCATGTACTGGGTTCTGCAAGAACTAATGGCAATAATGCTAATTCTTCACCCCCTGCTATCAATGGCTAGAATGGTTTGTTCCAGACTCCATTACTGGATTATACTTTGCATTGTAAAAGACAGGGGAATGACTTTGGATTTCTTACCACTCAAACTGCCACCTTCGAATGTTTATCAAAGAAACTTAAATCTTTACAGTTAGATAATGCCTTTTTGGTACAATTTACAAAATTAAAACAAGTTCAAGAGGGCCTCCTAGTATGGAAGTTTCCAGTGGATACAGAAAAGGGTTCCTTGATGCACCAGGAGTTACTTGAACTGTTTGATAAGACTGGACTTGAGGTGATGAACATTATTATCAAGGACAATGAGTGCAAACTCTTGAAGCTTGAAGGTGACATAAAATTGCTTAATGAAAGTATTATTAATGATCTTATGTTTGAACAGATGTCTGCCAGATACAATAGAATATTTGCTGACATAAACAACTTTTCTGATACTAATTGTAAAGGTAAACAGAATAAATTAGATAGAGACAAAGCTGATTATGTACATAAAAGAGTGTATCCTGACCCTCCTCCTGTTACAAGCAATGATTTCTTTATGAATAGGGCTACTAATAATAACAGCAACAACAGTAATAATTTTAACAACCAAACAAATGTCAATGAGGGTGATTATGATGAACATTTTTTAGTGCAACCACCCCCACTAAGGCACTCAGAACGCCTGATCAGTCAACAACAAAATCAAGCTTCACATGGTCACTCCTTTCAGTGACCACCCAAGGTCATTCTGTGAGGGAGAAGAACTGGGGGATTTGAACCAGATGTGGAAGGAGGTACATGTACTAGATTCTGTGGTGAAACCTGAAGAACTGAATGTTTTGAATTCTAGTGCCAGAATGTCTGAAGTGTATAATGCTGATATGACAGCATTAAATGTTAACATGAATAATGCCTTGGTTAACAGTGATGCTACAGCATCCATTGTGAATTGTAGAACAGGAACTATACATAACCTTAGTGATTTTTCTTTGAAAAATGAACATATTTCTCTTTTGCAAAAAGGTTTTGGTTTTGTTCCGACTTTTAAGTCTGATATTGCTAGACTGTTGATTAACTTGAAGCTTTACACCAGACAACTTAACTTGAGGCTGTTATTTTCTAAATAAGAATCAAGATTGTAGAACAGAACCATTTGTATTGAAAAGAAAAAGTACATTCTTCCCCCTGTAACCCCTTAGGGAATTTGTTCAAAACATTTGTGGAAAATGATTTTAGACAAATTGTAAAGGCAAGTCATTCTAGTTGTGACAACTTATCTAAAGAAGAAAGGGTGGCACTCAGAGAGCTATCTGACAATAAAGCATACCGAGTGATGAAGCCAGATAAGGGCGGCAGAGTGGTCATCATGAGGCAGATTGATTATGTGTGCAGAATGTACTCTTTACTTAATGAGGAAGACACTTATGAGAGAGTTTCTCTTAGTGAACTCAAGAGAGCATATGCCACGATTGACATCTTTTTATTTGATGTTCTAAGTCAGGACACTTTAACAGTGGATGAGTATGATTTTTTGAAAGTAGATATACCAAGAATTCCGATAATTTTTAGAATACACAAAATTCACAAAAATATCAGTGACCCCCCTCCCCCTTTTAGACCAATTGTTGCTGCTCATGGTTCAAAAACTGAACCAATGGCTGCATGTGTTGATTATTTCTCTAAGAAAATGGCTAACAATTTTGCTTATATCTTAAGAGAGTCTTGGCATTGCTTAGAACAATTAAAAACAGTTAAGCTTGATAAAGATGACTTGCATGTGGCAAGTGACGTGGTTAACTTATTTACTGTGCTCCCCCATGACATAGGCTTAGAATATTTTTCAGAGTGTTTATCATAAAGTGGACACTTGAACCAAACCCAAGTAAATCTATTGGTTGACCTGTTAGAAGTGGTGCTTAAAATAATTTTTTGGTATTTGATGGTGAATTTTTCCGGCAAAAATCAGGTGTGGCCATGGGGGCGATATGTGCCCCAGTTTTTGCCAACCTGTTCTTGGCTGAATGGGAAAAGCGGTATGTATTTTCTTCTCCCTTTATATCCAGGTTACATGGGTATTATAGATTTTTGGATGATATACTTATAGTTTGGAAAGGAACAACTTCTGAAGTGGCAAAATTTATGAATTACATCAACACCACCACTCAATACCTAAAGTTCACTTATAGGGTACACCAAAATGAAATTGATTATTTAGATATTCTTCTCACAAAAGATAATTGCACAGGAGAACTATCATCTAACATATTTAGGAAACAGATCTACGCTAATACATTACTGCATTTTTACAGTTGTCATTGTGAATACCAGCATAGGAGCGTAGTCAAGGGACAGATGATCAGGCTGTCCAGGTTGATCAGTGATGACAAGACATTTTCTGAAGAATTGTTTAAGTTGATTGGGATGTTTAAGGACAAGGGTACCCTATTAAGCTTTTACTGTCAACTAAGAAAGAGGTAACCAGGAACTGTGCAACTAGGGTCCTACCCATCCTAAGAGGGGGTGACAGTAATATTAACATAAATCATGATGATGGCTCCAAAAATGATGTCATGATTTTACCATTTAATCAAGATGCCTCACATTTAAAGGGAACCATGAAGAAAATTTGGGGAGCCTTATTAGACGATGACCTGAAAAACAAATTAGGGTCAGAGCCTAAGGTTGTTTTCAGTAGAGGCAAAAATATTAAAGAAAGTTTGGAGAGGGACATGGATACTAAAAAGAACAATTATGTCTCTAGGATGCATAAATGTGGCTTCTGTTCAAGCTGCAGATTAATTAATGACGGACCCTATGTCCAGATTGACTCTTATGGTAGGAACTTACAGTGTCCAGGGCGCTGTAATTGTAACAGTAAAAATGTTGTCTATATTGCTACCTGCATTTCATGCCCTGCATTTTATATATGCAAGACCACCAGGAAACTACATGACAGGATTATAGAACACAACAGGGATATTAGAAATGCAAAGTATACCAGCACCCTTTACACACACAGTTCAGAGTGTACACATTTCAAAAAGTTCCCATTTTTTGTTATTGATAGAGTTTTGGTCATTACAAGAGGGAGCGACATTGACCTTGATCTGCAGATCAAGGAAACTGAATGGCAATTAAGACTTAACACCAGGGTGTAACCTGGAATTAATGACACAATTTCCATCTCGAGTACCTTGAAAAAAAGAGCAAAACAGGTTTAAATACAGGCTCCTTTAATCCTCAGTGAATGCTAGCAGTTTTTAGGAAAGACATTTTTTTTAAATAATATTTTTAAACAATTTTTAACAACATATATATTGTTTTATTACTTAGTACTTTTTTCTGGTATTGCAATAATTCTAATAACATGGATGTCATTCATAAACTAGTACATTATTCATGAATGCATGATGTTACAGGAAATTATGTCAGTCTGTTCTTCCTATTAATGTGACTGTTGTGAATTTTTGTTTGACTCTGATGATGCCTGGATTGTGAAAGGTGAAAGTGCGCTAAATCTCTGGTGATTTTATTATATTAAAGTGACTGCTTCTTCTGCAAGAACACGTTGGTTTGCCTGTTTATTATGTTGGATTATACTGTTTTCATTGTAAGTGCTCTTCAGAGGTACTTACTAGGATACTGATCTGTATAGACCTTAAGTAGCCTAGCCTTACATTCCCATGGTAGTTTTTATCTCTTATGTTTTACATATGAGTAACCCAGAGGCAGGTAGATCAAGGATATGTTGGAATATTTAGTTGTTGCCCCTATCCATGAGGGACACTGGTGCTAAACTGGGAAGGATTTTTTTTTTCATCCATTCATCCAAACTGCATTTCAATAGAGTAAGAAAAGTATTTCACTTTATGTTGAGTGGAAGACAGTTCCATAGAAGATATATTATCTGTGATACATACCAGTCCATCCAAAATGTTCTGTTTATATTGAAAAAAGATAAAGATCCCTTGAGCAGCAGTCCCTGCTGCCACTGGAGTTTCAAATGTATAATGAGTCTGGCTAGATAGGATCTGTTGAGGCTCCACCCAAGGAAGAGTTTACCTATTAGTAGCCTGTATGATGCTGACAAGAGGGCTTTACAACTGGAACAAAGAGTTAAGTTCTTTTGTAGCTGAGGGTCATGATGCATTATTTTGAGAAATCTGCTGCAATATTTCATGTGGCTACAGAAAAATTGTCGCTTATTATTAGCTACTACCTTTAGTTTTGTAAAGCCATTCTGGTGCTAGGTTTTCAATATTAGGTTCACAAAATATGCATATTTAGCATTTGTTCTGTCTGGAAAACTCTGTGGGCTGGATTCACGATGGCTTGCATGGAGTCTAAGAGTAGAGTAAGACTCCATGCAGCCATCATGTCCGACGAGCGATCCATGAACAGCCTGTATGGGCATGTAAGAGAGCTCCTAACATGCCTCCTACACGGAGAGGGCTGTGATATGCAAATTACCTCACTTGTAGCCAAAAGGCATGCAAATGAGGTAAATTTGCGATCCAGGAAGCACAAACCTGTCCGTGTAGGAGCCGTGTTAGCTGCAGAAATGTACTCAGTTGACAACTGAGTACCATTCTGCAAATACCCCAATGGAGCCTTGTCAGCTCCAAATAAAAGTTGCATATGTTCCAGGAAGCATGCCAATGGCCAAATATGTGGCCACTGGCAACGTACCCACACGCAAAATTAAAATAAAAATGTTTATATTTTTTCGGCAATTGCCAATGTTTAAACGTAGCTCAGTGCTGCGCAAACGGGCTGCGCTGCAAAAAAACAGAAAACCATCAATTTACAATGTAAGGGAATAGCAGGCTGAAAACAGCATGGCCACCGAGTAGGGGTTGCTAAGGGGGGAAGCTCAGTGTAAGACATGTAACTAAGCATTAGTAGGCAATCCTATGTAAATGAGTGTTAGGATACTGAATCGCACTTTTACATAGCAAATGAGCACATTCCCCGGAGTGTAGGAGTAGGATAAGGGGAGTAATAGAGTAGGAGATAGGTGACATCACAGGGGGGTATGTATTAAAGAAGTGAAGCTCATTGGAGCAGAGTGGCATGTGAAAGCTGTCAGTTAGACATCATGGAAAGAGGTGTGTCAACAGGTAGACAAGGGAAACCCAAGAAATGGAAGGTGTACACTGTGGACAACACCAAAGTTTCTTGCTGAGCGTGCATGCGTGCGTGTGCGCGCTGGGAAGCCCGAGTAAGATGGAGTGCGCACGTGTAAGCATGAGTGCGCGCGTTTACGCCGGAGTAAGCATGTAGAAGCCTGTTTAAAGACTTGTAAGCGCGTTTGAGCTGGTGCGCGCGTTTTAACCCGAATAAACAAGTTGTAGTCCATCTAAGCATGTGTGTGCACGTTAGCTGCTGTGCGCGTGTTTGCCCTTGTATGCACGTCGCTCCCCCCCTGAGGAAACAGACAGGAAAAAGGAAGCACAACAAATTGTAGGAAGCTACCAGGGAATACTAGCAGAGCTAGCAGGTGAAAACAATCAGAATCAGGCAATTACACAGGCAGAAAAGTAGCCCAGCCCAGCATTGAAAACTCTGCAAACAACAGTGCAGTATGTGTCTCTCAAGAGACACTGCAACACTGGAGTAAGCTACTAGAAGTGAAAACTGAAAAAGCTTCACTCAGACAAAAAATGCTAGTGAGGAGATGGAGAAGAGTGTACAGGCCCAGGGTCACCTACCAGGGGTTACATGAGCTGGCGATAGTGGAGCGCTATAGAGTGGACAGAGACCTCCTGCAGCAAATTGTTGAGCTGTGCAGGCCACGCCTCACACACAGAACCAACAGAGGGGAACCCATCCCAGTGGAAACCAAGGTATGTGTTGGCCTAAGAATACTAGCAACAGGTACCTTCCAGAGACCAACTGGTGATATGATGGGGATATCACAGGCATCAGCATCCAGGGTACTGCACCAGTTCCTGGATGCCATGTCAGCACATGTCTGTGATTATGTATATTTCCCCAAATCCCATGAGGTATTGGCCAGCAATATGCGTCTCTTCCAGCAAATAGCAGAATACCCAGAGGTAGTGGGTGCAATAGACTGCACGCATATACGCATCAAAGCACCAGCCAGTGAGCGGGGTAGGGCCTACATTAACCGCAAGGACTTCCCCTCCATCAACTGCCAGGTTGTGTGTGATGCCCAGGGCATAATAATGAATGTGTGTGCTGGCTGTCCTGGAAGCTACCATGATTCCCATATCTGGTATCTGACGCAGCTGTACCAGACATTTGCCAATGGGGACATCCAACATGGTCACCTAGTGGGGGATGCTAGCTATGCACTGGAGCCGTGGCTGACGACACCCATCAGAAATGCACACACAGCTGAACAGGAGCGCCATAATGAGGCACACGCACAAACACGTAATGTAATAGAGCATGTGTTTGGGCTGCTCAAGTCACGGTTCTGGTGCCTGGACACATCTGGTGGAGCCTTGCAGTACTCACCAACTACATGTACCCAAATTGTCATGGCATGTGCTATGCTACATAATATGATTCTGCGAAAACAGCTGCAGCAGGACCAGCATAGGCCCGGCCCAAACAGCCCCAAACCATTGCCAAGGCCATCACAGGCAGAGTGTGACTCGGAGGAAGAACAACCTGAGCCTGCCCCAGTAGGCAGAAGGAGGCGTGCCCAGTATGTCTTGGCCTTGGCAAAGAGGCAACACATAGCACATACACTGGCTCAGTAGGAACCCTGGAAATTATACTTCTCTCTGACTCACACATATAGTAAAAGGGATGCCTAAGTTGACACAACCTGCTTTCAAACATGTACAGGGAGTGTAGTATGTGCATCCAACATAGGCAGCCCTGCAGCACCACCTGAGGCATGATTGCCATGTGTAAAGCAATGTAACACCATGTAGTATATGCAAACTTGATGACCCATGAGTAACATCCTACCCTCACCAAGCATGATGCCACAATATGAAGACAAGATGATCAATTACAACAATTGGCTTAAGTATTGTTGTTAGTCAAAGGGGATCCAATGCCTGTCAGCCTGGGATGAGATGCTGAGCAAGACACGATGCTCCGCTAGAGATGGCTTGCACCTATCACCCCTGGCCTTTTGGATACTGGCAAAGGGTCTTGTCACCCCCATAGTGCCTTGAATAGGTAAGGCTCAAAACACAAACCCACCTCCATAGGTATCACAAGGGATACGAAACTAGAAGTAATGCTACCCAATGCCAGAAGTCTAAACTGCAAGATGCATGCAGTCCAAACTCTCCTCAGCATGGAGAATGTTGATATCTGTGCAGTAACAGAAACCTGGTTCAAGGCTCCCAAGAGCACCCTAGCACTACCAGGTTACACCTCATACCATGCTTTACATCCCCAAAACATGGAACAAACTACAAAAGGAGGGTGAGTATCAATAATTGTCAAGGATACCCACACCCCCAGGTTGGTGCCACAGCATGAAGCAGCACAGACTATCCACGTGCTAGTAACAGTGGCTAAAACTGCCTCCCAGTTCGTAGCCTGCTACAGACCACCCTCCTAAATCCAGGAACCCCACTTGGCCTACTTGAGAACACATGAAATTATGAAGGTCTCTCCAAACAACATTATACTGGGCGACTGCAACTACCCAAACATAGACTGGGAGCATTATTCTAGCTCCAACACCCTAGGCCAAAGGTTCCTAGACTTCATAAACCGAAATGCTATGGAACAACTTGTCACCACTCCCACAAGAGGGGTAAACATACTGGACCTGATAATCACCAACATGGGGACTCTATGGCCAAGACGAGAAGTGTATCCCTCACTGGTAAGATCAGACCATACAGTAATCTCACTGGATATTCACATCCTGACCCCAGTCCCTGGCCAGAAAACCACAGTGAAAAACATGTGTAAAGCAAATTATGCACTCCTCCAAACTGAGGTGGAATCCATTAAAGCCCTTGTGCCTGTGGAAAATATGGCCCAGACCTCAGAACCCTTTATGAATGCATTCTATGAACACCTTCAGGAATGCTTGGATTATGCAATCCCAAATAAAACCAAGACTCAATCCTCCAAAGGCAGGCATCCTGTCTGGTGGACCCCAGCCATTAACAAACCATGCAAGAGAAGGAGGAAGCTACTACATGATAGAGCAAAACCCAAAAAGGGAAGGCATCACTGATCAGTATTATGACAAAAAACTATGGCCACACATAAAATCCTCTAAGGCCAGCTACGAGATAAAAATTTTACAGGACACTAAGGATAATCACAAGGCTTTCTTTACTGATGGTAGGAACCTGGGTGGGAATTCCCAGATATGCTCAGAATTAGTCCAAAATGACAAACAATACACCAAACCCACAGACATTGCCAACATCCGACGTCACAGGTTCAGTGCAAACTCCCCCCCCCACCCACCAAAAGGCCAAATATCTATTCCAGCAGAGTGCTGGCCCCCTGACATCGCAGATGCTCAGGTAACAGCCAGCGTCCCTAAAGCAAAACACACAGCATCAATGGGACCAGATGGTGTCCCGGGATGCATCCAACATGAAGTCCAAGAAGAATTGAACACCAAATAAAACTACTGCTCAATTTCAGCCTTACCACAGGATATGTACCCAAACAGCAGTGTACAGCAACAGTGGTCTATCTCCACAAAGGTGGTGCCTGAATGGATCATGCAAACTATCACCCCAGAATCCTGACTAGCATGGTCTGCAAAGCTATGGAAAGGATCATCATGGTCCTAAGAAATAAAGATATTGGGGACCTACAGACACTGGACCCTACCCAGTGTGGCTTTCTTAAGGGCAGATCCTGCCCCTTAAACCTGGTTGAGTCATTTGAAACAGTCACCAAGGCCATTGATGAGGGGAAGGTGGTCCACACAGCCTACCTGGACCTTGTAAAAGCCTTCCATACAATACCCTACTTGATCATTATAGATAAGCTCACCAGCTTAAATATAAACCCCTATGTCACTAGATGGGTTGCAAACCGGCTCAAGGACAGAACTGACATGGTCAGAAATGCTGGAGCAATGTCAGAGTCCAAACCAGCTACAACTGGCATCCCACAAGGCTCGGTCCTGGGACCCCCCTTGTTTGGTATATATTTCTCGTAGGTACAGGCCAACATGGAAGGACTGTGTCTGAACAAGTTTGCAGATGACTACAAAATGGGCACCATATCTGACCCTCCAGCTGACACAAGCATCCTACAAAAGGGCCTCATAGAAACAGACAACTGGTGCCACAGCCATGTCATCAAGCTAAACACAAAAAAGTGTATAGTCATCCCCTTTGGAAAAACAGTAAGTGTCCACCAATTACCACATAGGTGGTAACCCATTAAGTACAGAAGAAGTAATAAGAGACCTGGGGACACAAGTCAATAGAAATCTCGCATTTGACAACCATGTGGTCGTAGTGGTTATAGAAACATTTCATATACCCACCTAATCATGAAGGTATTCACATCTAGATCAGGGGAGGTCATTGTGCCTCTTCAGTCATCCTTCATTAGGCTCACAATTGAGTACAATGCCCCTTGTGGGACGTACCTTAGCAGACACCTCCAGAAACTGGAAAGACCCCAAATCTGACTGATTAAATAAACTGCAGCTCCACACAGTGGCATACTGCCTGCCCAGAGGTGATCTGTGCCTGATGTATAAAGCCATGTCCAACCTGGAATCAATGCACATGCTGTACCTTGTAAAATCTGAATCCCATTGAGCTATGCACATGAGAGACCTGAACCTCAGCACTGAAATAATTAGGACATGCTATAGTGATTGATCCATAACCCAGAAGCTCCCTCCACTCTTGAGTTAATTCACAGTCCAGGTTAGCCAGAGAGTCCCTCATTGACTCTCTTCAAGAGGAATCTTGATGAGTGGATGGCAGATTGTAGGTTTACCCTGGGTATCACTTTTATGTCACAGTTAGACAGAGGTACAGTATACTAACCTTGAAAAATGTCATGGCAAACTACAGTTAAAATGTGTATTGAAGGACAAACACACTCTGGCTAGGATTAGAAATGCCCTAGGGCACATAGCCTAGTGTTTGTCAATGTCCACCCAAGTTGCGGAATACACTAGTAATGTTGGACAAGCCTGGTTTAAGTAGGCCATAGCTGAACAAAATGCAACATGGTCATACCTTAGTCTGGTGTGCTTAGTATGAATATTTAAAACAGTGATGGGATTCAAACCCAGGAGACTGTGCATCAGAGTGAAAGGACTGAACCACTACACTATGACAATATTACAGTGTTTGGTCAGTATGAAAGAATGTTGACAAGTGTATGCAAACTGTCCCATGGAAACCCTGCAGGCACAGCATAATCCCTTTTGGGTTCAGACACAAAGCAGTTGGGCAGTAAGAACACAACATGACTTCCAACACACACACTATAAATGTCAAATATTGTTCAAGTTCACACACAACCACAAATGTAGTGGACCTCAGATCTCAACATATGGAAAGGTCACACTGGGCATGCTCACACACTTTGATAAATGAGACATATGTCAGGCAACAAACCATGGAAAGCCTGAACTGGGCATGCTTACACACTTAGGCCCTGTCTCAGTATAGCAGTTGGCCACACATATCTGGCATTTGTATGTGTTAAGCCAGGAACCTCCCACAATACAGCAATCTGCCCAGTGCACACAGTTAAATGACAACAGAGACATAAGTAATATACTGGAACCCTGCCATGATCAAACATCTTCCACAGATACACAAGTTGTTCATAGAAACAGGGAATGCTATGGCAATAAAGACCTGCAAACAGTTTATCAGCAACAAATATTGTGCATCCCAAATATAAACATATGGGTGCAGAGGTCGATACTAGGCTGTTTGCCCTAGGGAATACATAAGCCTAGCCAGAGTGTATTTGGCATCTGCCTCTCCAGTACAGTAGCCTACTGTGCCTCTGTAAAGTAGGTCACAGAAGGCACTGTTTAAGGCTAGTTTGCTGTGCCTCCGTCAAGCAGGGACACAGTGGAGATCCCAGGGGTTGAATTTGCAATGTCACTTCCATGTGGCTGGAGTTTGCTGGAAGAGGGTTGGCGAGGGGCTATGTCTAACATTAATTGGGATTCAATTCCAGACTGAGGGGAGCCTTTTCTGTAGTGTATGGGCAATTTCACTGTCAAAACTTGCAAGTGATGATTTTGAGGGTTTGAAGTGTCCTGCCAATACTGTTCAGAGATGTCCTCCCTCTGTGGGCTATTGCTCTGTTTTGTATTAGCTCCCTCCTTCTGTTGTACAGCTTATATATGGCTGGTGTCAACCAGACAGGACTCCTGTTGTGGAGGAGTCTTGGTTTTATTTGGGATAGCATGATCAATGAAAACCTGCAGGTGCTCATAGAATGCATTTGTAAAGGATTCTGCAGATTGGGCTGTATAATCCTCCAGCACAGGGCCTTTGAAGTATTCCACCCCAGTCTTCACAAGTGCAAAGTCTGCTTTTGAGAAATACTTTGTTAGCAGTGATTTCCTTGCCTGGGGGTGGGGATGGGATATGGATGTCCAGGGAAAGTTGGTTATGGTCATATCTTAACAATGGTGGTCTACCTCTGGTGTGGAACATAGAGTTCCCATGTTGGTGATGATCAGGTCCAATATGTATTCCCCCTTGTGGCTGTGGTGACTGGTTCTGCCATAGCACATGGATTCACAAATTGTAGCGACTGTAGGGTGATGTTGTTGAGGCCTGAGTAGTTCCCCCAGTCAATATTCCTGTACCTGAAGTTAACCACTGTAATGGCGTATGTGAACACCTTCATATCCTACACTGTTCCCAGGGAAGCCAAGTGTGGTTCCTGGATATGGGGGGGGGGGTGGTCTGAACTACACACCAAACCAAAAGGCAGTTTTGCACAATGGTAGTTGTATATGTATGGCCTGTCATGCGTAGTGCAGTGGTAACAACCCAGAGGTGTGTGTATCTGTGATGTATATGGATACACTCCCTGGTTGTATTGTGTGTTACAAGTCCTGTGTTCATGAAGCATGGTATAAAACATAACCAGGCAGTGCTGATGTGCATATGTGACCCTGAACTAGGCGTCTGTTAATGCATATATATTGTTATCCCCCATACTGAGGGATAGTAATAGATGTACATACCTCTTTGTAAAACTGATATCAGCACCCTATAAATACTGCAGGAGAAGAAAAGCCACCCAGTAATGTGAATAGCGCGCTGCGCTAATGCGTCTCTCTTAAGTGTCATAACATAGTTAGGTAGGGGCTTGAATCCTGCAAATGTTCAGTGTGTGTGTGTTGTTGGGGGAGGGGGAGTGCATGTGTGCAATTCTCTTTGAAAGAAATGTCCCTTTTGACAACTGGAATGACACACTACATGATGTACATTCCTCTTTGTAAAGACTGATGATGTCAGCACCCTATACGTACAGCAGGAGAAGAGAAACCTTGGGGGGGGGGGGAGTGCATGTGTGCAATTCTCTTTGAAAGAAATGTCCCTTTTGACAACTGGAATGACACACTACATGATGTACATTCCTCTTTGTAAAGACTGATGATGTCAGCACCCTATAAGTACAGCAGGAGAAGAGAAACCTGTGCATGTGTGCAATTCTCTTTGAAAGAAATGTCCCTTTTGACAACTGGAATAACACACTACATGATGTACATTCCTCTTTGTAAAGACTGATGATGTCAGCACCCTATAAGTACAGCAGGAGAAGGAAAGCCACCCAGTAATGCAAATAGCATGCTGTGCTAATGCGTCTTTCTCAAGTATAGTTAGGTAGGGGTTTGAATCCTACAAAAGCCATATGTGTGTTTGTCACACAATTTGTCAATGTGTGGTGGGTTTTACTTTTATTATTGTATGACATATAATTATAACAGTAATTGCAATGCACACATCAGGTATGTGTGTGCCACATACAGATATGTACCTGTAACCTGCAATAGTTCCTATGTGTGAAGCCTGCCTCATATGAATACAGCTGTTACCTTTGCCAGCATGTGCTGCAGATTCCCAGACCGTACGCCATACACGTATGTTGATGACAATGCAGGCTACTGCAGTGATCTGTGTCCTAGGCCAACTGGGTGACACACATTCATGAAAGCTGTGATATATTAATGTGGGTGAGGGTTCATGTCTGGAGTATATGTCACATGCTATAACACAGCAAAGTCTGTGAGTAATGGACATCCAGTGTAGGTGTATGGCAACTGTTGCTGACATGCATAAAGACACCTGCTTGCTTAGGTGATACACCAAGGGACTGCACAATACCTTTGGAAATGTGAATATCACAGGATAGACAAGAAAACACTTGTCCATATGTACACACCATTACCCGTTCTACATGATGGGTGCTGCCACCTACATGGTACTATTGGAATACTATGTTAAGTACATGCTGATAACAAAGTTACAGTTGTGTTACAGTAATAGAGCATGGCTTGGGCAACAGGTATCTGTCTGTATGATACCCTTGTGGTGGTCATGTGTGTCATGTGCAGAATGCATTGTAGACCACTGTATGCATTTCCAGTCATGGATGAACATATCCCCAGTGTGTTGGCATGTACGTGAGACTGCTATATGGCAAACAGTATTCTTCCCAGGGATGTGTGGGGCTCAGTAAGAATGGCTACATGGTATAGTGTAGTACTGCAGGGATATCACTGACACTGGGTTTCCTACATCTGTGTATCAGTGGAGGGTACATCATGTAATAGGTTAATAGGTTCATACTAGGCTATTTGCCCTAGGGTAGTTATAAGCCTAGCCAGACTGTATTTGGCTTTCGCCACCCATTTTAAATGTATTTTGCTATGGCCTTTTTCCAGGTTAGTATACTCTGCCTCTGTGTAACAGTGACACAGAAGTGAGACGTTTGTGCTGAACCTGTCAGCAATGATATTGGCAATGTATATGGCTTACGTGTATTCTTTGTCATTTAGGACTACTTCTGAGCATATCTGGAAATTCCCACCCAGATTCCTAACATAACTAAAGAAAGCCTTGTGAGTATCCTTAGTGTCTTGTGCAATTATTCTCTTGAAGCTGGCCTTTGACGATTTTATGAGTGCCTGTATTTTGTTCCAAATGCTGATCAGAGATGCCTTCCCTTTGTGGGATATTGCTCGATCATGTAGTAGCTACCTCCTTCTATTGTTGTCTGTTATGTGGCTGGGTCCACCAGAAAGGACACCTGTCTTTGGAGGATTGGGTCTTGGTTATATTTGGAATTGCATGATCTGTGCATTCCTGAAGGTGTTCATAGAATGCGTTTATAAAGGATTCAGCAGTGTGGGCTGTATTTTCCACAGGCCCGGGGGCTTTGAAGGATTCCACCTCTGTCTCGGTTTTGAGGTGTGTGGAATATGCTTTAGACAACTTTTTCACTGTGGTTTTCTGGGCAGGGGCTGGGGTTGGTATGTGAACTTACAGTGAGATTACTCTATGGTCTGATCTTACCAGTGAGGGATACACTTCTGGTCTGGAGCATAGAGTCCCCATGTTGGTGATGATCAGGTGCAGTATGTTTTCCCCTCTTGTGGGAGTGGTAACAAGTTGTTCCATATCATTTCAGTTTATGAATTCTAGGAACCTTTGGCCTAGGGTGTTGGAGCTACAGTAATGCTCCCAGTCTATGTGTGGGTAGATGAAGTTGCCCAATATAATGTTGTTTGGAGAGACCTTCATATATTCATGTGTTCTTAAGTAGGCCAGGTGGGGTTTCTGGGTTTAGGACGGTGGTCTGTAGCAGGCTATGAACTGGAAGGCAGTTTTACCCACTGTTAGTTGCACGTGGATAGTCTGTGATGCTTCATACTGTGGCACCAACCTGGGGGTGTGCGTATCCCTGACAATTATTGATACTCACCCCCTTTCGTAGTTAGTTCCATGTTTTGGGGCTGTAAAGCATGGTATGAGGTGTAACCTGGTAGTGCTAGGGTGCTCTTGGGAGCCTTGAACCAGGTTTCTGTTACTGCACAGATATCAACATTCTCCATGCTGAGTAGAGTTTGGACTGCATGCATCTTGCAGTTTAGATGTCTGGCAGTGAGTATCATTACTTCTAGTTTCTTATCCCTTGTGATACCTATGTAGGTGGGTTTGTGTTTTGAGCCTTACCACCAGAATGCAAACCATTGACATTGGTAAACCGTATGACCCACAGCATATTGTCAAACCATGTCATACATACATGTGACCCCAGGTGAGACATATGTGTAGTACAACACAAAGTGGCCACCAATATGAACTACAATGTCTGACTACTGTGTCACATGGTGCATGTCACCCTTGCCATGTGTGCACTATGCATTTACATGCAGAGAATGCACCTCCACCTTGTTCACAAATGTACACCTGCAACTGTGTGCTTCAAACATCACACATGCACTGTCCAGTCCACAACACATGCAGGCACAGGTGCACACAACTGCCATGTGGCACATGTGCAGACATTACACTTTTGGAATTAACACTGGTGTATAAAAAACTATAATGACAATCATAGTGTTAATGCATCAGGCATGCTGGGATATACCCACAATGATATCATTACACTGTACTGTTAACAACATGATAATATTACTACAGTGCTATGTAGTCACCCTGTGCATCAGCACCATGCTATCCTGTTCCTGCATCAATGTTACAGATTGCAGGAGGTGGCACAGTTTCATCATATGCACAGGGTGTGTACTTGGTTTGCCAGAGTCTGCCATTGACACATCCAATCGACATGTATGTGTGTGTGTGTGTGTTAGTGAGGGACAACAGTACAACATGGGGCAATGTTGCTGCGGTGTGTGTGTGTATGTGTTAGCCCTAGGTGTTAGCATTATGCATGTGTGTATGCATGCACACAGTTCCACCACATGGCTGCCATATACGGGTGTTTGTGGACAGCCACAGACTGTACCTGCCAGGTCATACAGATCACTGTCTCTGGCCACGGACATGGTACCTGTGCCTGGCAGGGGTGCGACGGACAGTATCAGGTACTAAGCCAGACTGGGTACTGTCATCAGAAGCAGTGGGTTGCTGACTGGACACATGTCCCTGCTGGGACTGTCCAGAGCCATGTGCACATGGTCTTCTAGGATGGTCTGATGACAGCACAGACCCAGCATTGTTGGGGCTGGTACTGGCACTGTGGGAGTGGCTGTGGGTTTGTTGCCATCCGCGACGACTGCCAGCTGCTGATGTTGCTGGCATATGTCCACATCGATGCCTCAACCATCCTGCATTGCCCTGGCTCATGGACATGAAGTTGTGGAACAGATCAAATGTCCCCCCCCCAACGTCTATCAATGACCTCGCCGACAGTACGGATGGCAGCCGCAACGTCACTCATAGTGTCATTCATAGCAGTGCGATGTGCTCTAAGCTCCCTCAGACCCTGTCTGGTGTACCGTTTCATATGTGCCTGTACCTGCATTACAGCTCGGAACATAGCTGAGGTTGAAAGACCTCTCTGGGCACGTCTGACAGGGGCAGTATGACCACGGATGCTCCCACGAGAACCCCTGGACATCTGCCTGTGTGGTACCATGTCAGGACTCTGGCCATGGCTCTGTGAGGGGATGCATGTGCCACTGATACCACATTACCCTGGTCAATGCCCACTGTATGCTGTCCCTTAGCTAAGGACATTGGTGACAATGGATGTATCGGCAGGATGACTGTGAGCATTGATGGGGTTGACTGCTGTGTACTGTCGATTGGCTGACCAACAACAGACCCTGTCACACCTCCCTGTGTCATTACACATGTATCATCATTATCACTATCACCGGCAGTGGTTTCAGGTTCCCTGCTGCATGCCAACAGAGCAACACCAGAACCTGTGAGAGGAAGACAGGAAATACAGTTTACAATGTGTACACGATGTTACCACACATGCACATGGGCACTAATGCACATGGGCACATGGGCACACATGCACACATGCACACATGCACACGGGCACACGGGCACACATGCACACATGCACATGGGCATGCATGCACACATGCACACATGCACACGGGCACATGGGCACACATGCACACAAGCACACGGGCACACATGCACACATGCACACTCCTCAGTACAGCAGATACAAACACTCACACACCTGCAATCCAACACATACACAATACTGTTTGAGGGTATTATTAGTATTAATATTATTATTACTATTAATAGTATTGTTATTACACACTCACCAGCATGGATTGGCTGCATTGCTGTTACTCCAGAGGGACCTGTACAAATAAGAGAGTTATTGTCAGTGGCTACAACTGTGCCATTGATACTGTGAGTATGCTACAGTACAGTAGTACAACAGTTGGCTTTCACAGGTGTAGTGATGATATTCAGAATATCAATCTTGCACAAGAATAGGCAGGATAACAGCTACACACACAGTACACATCTCACACATGCATAAACTAACAGTGCAGAGAACAGTCAACTACAGATATGGCATGTTACCTGCACACTCCATGTCCACATGCTGGGTGGCTCCGACCTCCATCATGACACATGTCTGTGGATGTTGTTGTTGTTGGCCTGGAGCCACAACACATAGGAGTAGCTCCTCCACTCTGGTGAGGGGGGGTGGTAGGTACCCCACCACCTGTGGCAAGCTGTTGTCTGTGGATATCAGATGCATGCTGATGCACATTTCTAATTAAATCACTGCAGTGATGGCGTACCTGCTCATATGTCCGGTTATGCATGCCTATGTCATTTACCCAACGGACAAGGTCTTGCCACAGTGCAGCCCTCTCCTGCTGGTTCTGGCTGGTCCTGGAAAACAGTGTATTGAAATCCCGCACCAGGCTCTGGTGTATCTCCTCATCCTCTGCAGCTGAATAACACGTGTTGCGGTGATGCACCATCGCCCTGGAAGGAAAAGATACATATGTGAGCAAGTCATATGGCACACGTAATACTCTACTGTACTGATATCACTGAACTGTCATATATAGCATCTGTCTGTCTATCAGGGGATACACATGTACATTACCACATATCAGTGCTCAGCCTACAACTGTGTGACAGTGCCTGCCACACTCCATACAACAAACAGTATACACCAGCACTCGGCACACTGTTTGAGGTACACTGCACAACCTCACACTGGGGGTATGTATCAAGCTACTGGATGGAGAATTTTGTCATCCCATGCAATGCATGCAATGCACATCTACAGTTTCACTGGTAATCCACCCTAGTCTTCGCTGCCATACCCCTACCTACACCGCAGTCGTACACAGGGAACTACTGCACAACATATGGCAATGTAGTATGTTAGTATCCCAGTAACTTATGTTAGTATCCCAGTAACTGACACATCTTTCTCTGGCCTCACATCAAGGACACGGACTACGATGACAGACACGAAGTCACACTGAGCAGTCACACCATTACAGACCTTGCACACAGTCAGTGTCACACTCATTCCACCTCACATAGTTGGTATTGCACTGAGTACATGTGTGTGTGCATTGTGTCCCAGGTAGGTACTATGCTATTGGCCCTGGGCCTACGGCAGCATAGCCTTATGCTACCCTGCCCCTTGGGACACATGTAATGTGATTGTACTTGCTCCTGTCAAACAGTTACACATAGGTGACTCACATGGCATATTACCTACCTCCATAACATGCATCAGGGGTATGTCTGACATCTACTAATGAGGAGCCTTGTTCGTTAATGCTGGGTGTTTTAGTCCAGGGTATGGCATATTTGTGGATATCAAAGGGGAGGCTATTGTACACTTGTTTCCCATGTTCGCTTCTGACACCTCCAGTAGTAGGCAGGCAACCACCTATGTGGTAGTTAGTGGTTAAAGTGTTTTGGAATGGGGTATGGTACTCCTGTATCCACACTGGTGTTCAGTCCATGCCTTGGTCACCAGGCAGCTGTTGCAATTCATCTGCCCCCATGTCCCTCTCTCACTCTATATATATATATATATATATAATGTATATATATATATATATATATATATATATATATATATATATATATAGATAGATATATTCATATACATACATATCTATAGACATTCATATCTATCTGTAAATGTGTATGTATCTCTATATATCTATATATGTATGTGTCTATTACATCTATATGTATATACATATTCTATCTATCTATCTATATATGTCTATCTATACATACCTCTCTATGTACATATATATATATATATATATATATATATATATATATATATATATATATATATATACACATGCACATACACACACATACTTATAAACATCCATTGCTGTACAACTACATGCACATCTTGGCACATAGAATGCCCACCTTTCATGGTGGGGATGTCACTTCTGTAAAAGTTGTGAGACATACCATTCTGTAATGATATTGCACAGTGTTGTGCAGAATGCATTATGCTGTCCTCAGGCCGTATAGCTGTAGCAGGCCTCACTGGCTCAGTCCCACAGAAGTTCACCACCACATGACATATACCTGCACTGCATGCTGTTTTCAATGCCACACACTACAACCTACATTGATATGTGCACATAGCAACCTTCAACTACATATGTATGTCCAGCCTTCGCTAACAGTTGCAGTATGTCCCTTGCCCTATGCACATCTTCATATACATATAGAGGGTTCACAGTATGTAGATTATTAGATTATGTAGTTTACATTACCTTTGTCTCTAACAGCTTTTTAAGTTTGGCTGGCTGGCTGGATGCCTGGCTGCCTGGTTGGCTGGCTGGCGCGCTGCCTGGATGGCTGGCTGGCTGGCTTGCTTGCTGGCTTGCTTTTTTTTTTTTGGGTCTCTGTCTGTCTGTCTGTCTGTCTGTCTATCTCTCTCTCTCTCTCTCTCTCCCTCCAGTCACTGCAATGAAAGCATTGCATGTGTGGACTGGCAGTACAGGCTGCTTTTGTAGGTATCTGCACATGTGCATGTGATGGCCTCTGCACCAATTGGTGGCCAGCATTTACTAATTGCATGCAGCCTGCTGTGTGGTAATTGCAGTTCTCACTGTGATTTCAGGACACTGCTATAAAATGTTAGGTTAGGTAGGCGCAGGCCTTTCAGTTTTGCAAGGTTTGCTGTGGACACTGTTGTGTCAGTCTGAAGGTTGGTATGTCTCTCATATCTAAGGTTGTGTTGTAGCCACTGAATTGCATGTTGTACTGAAACCTGACTGTTGCTTCTTCCAGTTCATTCTTCTCAGTGTGTATGTTAACTCGCACCTAATAATGCTAACACTGCTTACATGGGAGTATGTACTTTCCTGTGGGACTTGTGGATTAACTGGTATACAACTGTAGCTCTTGCAATGTATTGCTATGGCTTCCCTATTTTCCCTTTACATTCACTCCTTGAAGGCCTGATATTTCTCTTTACTGGAATGTGTTGCTATGGCTTTCCTATTTTCCATTTACATTCACTCCTTGTAATGCATGTTATATTTCTTTCAGCAGTAAATTCAAATATGTTTGCTGTGGTTTGGTGACACTGCATGCAGTCTGGTGAGGCCAAGGTCTGGGGTTTGACACTTACAATGGTATCTTATTTTGCTGCTGCACAGTAGTAGGGCCTAGTATTTTGTACTAATAGTTATGAATATCAGGCACATGCAGTGCTTGTAAACTGCTATACTGTCCTTAGTTTGTTACATGGCTACATCCTTTGATATTTCTGCGTTGTACTCCTACATGAGGGTGTGCTTGTGGAAGTAATTCTACAGCTATTTGCAGAGTGTGTAACAGCAGACAGGCTGATATGCTGGTGTGTTTATGACACTTGCAGGCCTCAGATACTCTCAGGTATATATTTGAGCAGCTTCAGGGAAAGGTACATATCAGTGGGATACACCCGTGATATATTTCAGATATTCTGCAGTTGTGACTGTGGGGACTGTGTGTGTTTTGAGCATATGTATTACTACACCATTTCTGACATGCAAGTAGTGTCTACTTTAACTTATTGATGGTGAACATTACGTGGGATTCCCCACCTTTCTGCCTACTGTTAGTACATTTCACAGGGAGTAAGTGGGGCACAATTAACATTTTTTGACAAATCAAGGACATCCCTGTAAATCAGTCACAGTTGGGATGTCTGGCCTCATACCTATTCAGATATGGTGGTGTTTATCCTGCTCTGATACCATGTGTGGTTTGTAAAGGGCTACTGTAACATTATTACCTACTAGCATGGCTATTTCTATTATCACACTCATGTAATGCAATTCCATAAGAATTGCCACTAAACATACAGGGAGCAAGCTTTGTGTAATGGTCTTCCTATATTCCCTTTACATTCACTCCTTGTATTTCATGATATATTTCTTTCAGCACCATGTTCTTGTATATCTGACGTGGCTCAGTGGTAATTCATGCAGACTAGTGTTTCCAAGGTCCAGGGTTTGAGACTGACAGGGGTATTTTATTTTGCTGATGAGCAGACTACTGGCCATGTCATACAGAGTGACTAAGGCACCTTTTAAGCAGTTGTAAGCGGGTCTGTGCTGGTTTGCGCGAAGCTCACGCATGCGCACAGTCACTTAGCTACGTGCACACAAGCGCACACCCGCTGACTACTGCTTAAAAGTGCTTACTCTCGCTAACACCTGCATTAATTCCTTTTAAAGAAAAGAAAATGGGGAGATAGGAAAGTGGTGAAAAAGGGGGCACAAAGAGGGTAGGACAGTAGGAAATCAAGCTAGGGATTTGCAGGAAGGATGTAGGGAAAGCCCATAGCTGCCCATTTCTTTATCAGCAACAGCTGTGCATATGTGTGTAATTTGGTGTGAAATTTGAAACCTTCCACCCCTGAGAAAGGGGTGAGGACAACAAAATATGTTGTACAGCCAATTTTAATTATCAGTTGACATGTCCAGCAAACATGTCTGCAAAATGGGCAGCTATGTATGGGGCGTAATTTTTTTGTGGGAACAGAGTGCCCTTTTTTTATTTTTTTTTCAGGTGAGCGTGGAATGTCAGGTACAGGAAGTAGGTATATTTGGGAAGGTAGGTTGGGGAGGTTAACAGACAAGACAAACAAGACGCATACAGGGGCGGAGTATGACACATGTGGGGGGGAAACACAAATGACAGGGATGGATGTTTGGATATCGCGAGCCCATGAGCCCACAGATGTCCACAGTGGAACTGAGATCCCCACCCATGGGCAGTTACCACTGCACCTTCACTGCCCAGGACGGGGCTGTGCTGGGGGCTGTATAGGATGGGCAGGCACAACCGTGAGTTGCGCCACCCTCACCTCAAGCTGGCGTAGGGGATCAAGCACAGAACGCCTGATCTCGCTACGCACCACAGACCGGACACTATGAAGGGTGAGTGGATGTTCTCCTCCAACCACGCTTGTGGAGGGGGGACAAGCCCCATCCCCTGCAGCGCTTCCACCCAAAGGTGGCACAGGGCCACCGGAGGAGGTTCCGGCCTGGGCACTGGTGCCAGGTGCACTCGCCAGCTGAGGTGGGAGAGGTGGGTCAGCTGGAACCCGCCTTCCCTGTTGTCCTATGTTTAGCAGTATTTTATGACATTTTGGGTTAGTAACAAACAACACCATTCAAAATTAGTTGTAACAGCATGTATCAGTATTCCCATTAACCAAACATCCATGAATTCTGAACATTGAACAGCAAGCATAACACATGCATATTTAGAACAACAGTACACATTCCAACAGCATGCAGGGTTGATTGGTGGCAACAGGCCATCAGGTTTGGATATGCGAACAGGGCACATGCATCAACGTACATGCAGATATGTATGAACCAACAGGACAACTGTCCATGGGAATTAATTGTGTATACGCATACCCAGTTTGATGTGGAATGGCATCATTTGTGAAAATAGGGTAGGGTGACGAAATATTACATTAACAACTTAAACTACATATACATATGCTGTACATTCCTAGTATATATCCCCTACATGTATTAGTACAGTTTCCTATATATAACCTTGGTAATGTTGGTGATGGGAATGTTACTCCTACATTAATATACATTCCATTTTTATTCATACATGTCCATATCTGGCTGTGTTCAGGTACAGCATCCTGCTACATTTGATTTATATGGCTCTAGACAACTGTGGATGTTCAGTATTTCATACAACCATACTATCTCCATATTACAAGGGTACAGCAACATATCCAAATTGTGGGACAGACACATTCCAGGTTCAGTACTTTATTACACACATTTCACTCTTTGGTTGTGGCTGTCTAATTTGTTTCATTATGTACTGACTGCAGTATAACTTTATTCCAGACTTATTACAGCTTTCTTGGTAGATTCATACCCTCTTTCTCACACTCTCACTTGTTTTATTTTTACATTTCAGGATGGTACTTAATTCTAGGTGTTATTAACATTTCTTACTGGGTTACAACAATCCTTTCCAACTGACTCACTTATTTCATATGGCAGATGTTAAAAGGGATGTATTTGACACATGTCTATCCTTTGTTGATTGATTACCACTCATTTTCAGGCTGAAGCAGTTATCTGATATTACAATACAGGTGAAGACTCTCTATTTGAGACTTGTTTAATGTTTATTTCTGGATTACAGGCTGCATCACTTATCTAATCTTACAGTACTAGCAGAATCTTTCTTCTAGGCTTATTTGAACTTTATTAATATGTAACAACACTGAACTCTTTTACAAGCTGTCTCACTTATATTCTATAACAATTCCAGCAAAATAATTACTAACCTGCCTGGTGGCACAACCTCACCAGCCTATCAGCATAGGCTCGCTGATTCATGGAACGGACACCTGCAGCTGTAATATAAATTATGTAATATTGGAACATACATCTCCATACTATAGGCTAGGATAATTTCTTACATACTTAATTACATGGATACTTACTCAGTAGTGGGGCGTTGGGCATTTGCCGGGCCTCCTGGATCCAACGGTTCAGTTGGTCCTGCTTACGTCTCTTCAGGTCCGCATGGTGGTGATGGACCTGTTCACCAGTCCTTGGTATGCCTGTGGCACTGGTGAGATCATGTGCCAACCGGTTCCACGCCTCTGCCTTGTATGCACCCCAGTGAACCTGGCTCTGCATGAGTTGTGCCTCATGATCATGGACTAGGAGCCAAACCATATATTTTGACTCCTCAACACCCCACCTCTGTGCTCTAAAGTGACTTCCCTCTCCTGCACCTGCCATCCTGACTGCAAATGGGTACCACAATCAGTTATGCTGTGTATTCCCGCCTATGGGGCTTATATATGCCCGTTTTCCTGCACTTATCTGTGATTGGCCATTTTGGATATTTATCAGCTTAAAAAACCTGCTTTGTCATGCTTCTATTTCCATTCATTCCTATATATATGCTAATACTGCATTTCTCAGTACAACTGTCATGGCTTAGTGGTTCAGTACTTTGATTATGGTGCACAGTATCCTGGGTTCGAGCCTGGGCATTGTTTTTTTTATTTTACTACTGTCTAGACAGGCTAGGAGGTGTGTCTGTGTAAAGGCGGCTTTGATACAGCTTGCTCAACGTTGCCCACCGGTAAGCTGGTTGGCGCAGTGCGCAGCTCCGCGTAAACGACTTACACTGGGTAACACGTTACTTGGCTATGAACACTCATATTACGCTGTGTGAAGCATTGCTCAACTACGGCACTCATTTTAAGCGTGTTAAAGTGCTGCTCAAATCCGGGCACTCATATTACACCTGTTGAACTGCTGATCACCTGAGGGTAGTCATATTAAGCTTATTACAGTGCTGCTCACCTATGGGCACTCATAGTAGGCTTCTTGAAACCTTGCTCAGCTATGGGCACATAATCTCTTTTTTATATTTTATTGTGTCGGATTTCTTCAAAAATACATGGCCCATTTCATTACATTTTAATAAATTATAGTTTTTTATATATATATATATATATATATATATATATATATATATGTCAGGGGATTGTTTCATGCTTATTTAACTAAAAATAGAGAATGATGCTGCTGGGGCTCGAACCGTGACTACCTCCTCTTTCGCCAATGTCTCTACCGCTACGCTATTGCTACTTGGCTTAATTTGCATATTTAGATCTTATATGCTTTTCACTGTCTGCTAACTGTGGCTGAGCGGAGGGCATACCCGCGCAAACGAGCGCAACTACGGGCAAACATTTTTTAAATTAAAAAAAAAATTAAACTGTTATTTTTCCGTTTTACATTACAGTTGGGTTTATAGCCTGTGGGAGCATGTGTGGTGTTGTGTTCCTTGACATTTCCGCGGAATCGCTCATGGGAGTTTACTTTCAGAACTCTGACTCTTCTGGGGGCGTGTCTCTTTGCAGAACTTGGCATTCGGACACGCCCCCTACTTTCCTACACGGACCGTGTTAGCCTAGGGTATGATTCAGCATGCCCTCATGAATATGCATGGCATGCTGACGTCATACCGTTAGACTGCAGCCTCCGTGTAAGACATATTAACTCTTACACGGAGGTTTTGTGAATCCTGCTCTGTATTTATCCATGTCATATCACTGGCGTGGTCTTATGAAATGAGAACCAAAAATAATGCTCTTTTCCAGGAAAAGTGACTTTTACTTTCACATTATAAGTTACAGCAAAATATGCATAGTTTACATGTTCTGCCAGTCATTCATATATTTGGAGTTCTTTTATCTAGCTTCTCTGAACACTATTGGGCTGTGCAAAATGAAATGAGAGAAAGTTGTTTGAGGGGTCTTGTATTGAAAACTTCATAAGAATATCTTGAAGCAACAGAGTGTAAGTTATACTTATATACATAACTTATAACAAAATTGCAAGATTTGCCACAAACCAACCATACACCTCTCACCACTGCCTTGCATTAAAGAAACTATAGTGACTAGACGTCCCCAACAGCTACTCTTTTCACAGCTACATATAACGCACTGCCTGCCCCTCCCTCTCTTCTCTAGTATCTTATTACATCCCAAATCGTTCACTATGAAGCTCTGACCAACATCTCCTAGATATTTACATGCCCAATAAAACCATTGGCAGACTTTTATACAAATACTCTGTATCTCAAGCTTGGAACAGACTCCCTTTTAATTAAACATCAGGCACATAAGTCATATCAAAAAAGAGCTAAAAACACCCTAACTCGCAGAACTGCCCCTACCAGGACTCTACATTAACCATCCCCCACTTTAACTCAGATACATTTATTATTTTTACAGCTCTAACTCACACTAATTCTCTACTATGAGGCATCTCTGCTTCACTCAGATATGTGGTATATCAAACGATACAACCATTTATGTTTCTTGCTCTCTTACAATCTGTTTCAATTTTGAATTTCTTCCATGCTACGCAACAACATATGACTTAAGTAATGCCTCAAGTTTGTATTTCATTGTGTCCACCATCCTATGTAACTACTTATGTCTCATCTTTGTTTCCATCATATACCAGCATCTTACTGTTTATTTTTATCTTAAATGTACATTCATAATTGCTTTTATTGTAGTGGAGCTTTTCTCCTCAGGTCGCCACTGAAAATGGGCTTTTGGCTGGACCAACCCGGTTAACAAATGTCAAATAAACAAAAATAAATAAATAAATAATTCAGACCAGAATTCCATTCTTACATTTTCAGAATGCAACAATTTGCAAAATAGATGAAAACAAATATGTAGCTTTTAGTTTTCTTTATAGTAAACTAAACAAAAACTATCAAAATCATAAGTATATAACTGTGTGATTTTTTTAGATCTCAAAAGAATGCATTTCTTTATAAAACAATATTCTCTCTTTGTATACGATGACATTACATTTGTTTTTTTTTCATTAGAATTCAGGATGCATCTGCTCCTTTATTTTTAAGGACAGGAGCACAGTTTAGAAACAGTTTATGGATAATTATGTAAGTAAAATTACCTGAAAAATGTACTATATGAATTTTGAACCATTTTGGAGATGCAAACTTTTATATACAAAGAGCAAAAATAGCACAAAATAGCCAATGGTCTGTGGACAGACCTTCGGAAAATGCTTAGCTGTTAAGGGGTTAAGGTGCATACCATAGGTAAAGGATGGCTATGCAGGGGAAGGTAGCAGAACTGCTTTCTTGTGTACAAATGAAAAATGTCTGGGTGAGAGGGTTGGGTCAACATTTTGCCACCCCTAGAAACAAGATAAGTATCCAGATTTGATGGACTATAGCCACAGTAACAATTATTTGCTGATAATAAGTTGCCTAGAAGATACAACTTAAGAGGAACCACTGCATGAGTGTGTGTGTGTATGTGTGTGCGTGCATGTGTGTGTGTGTGTGTGTGTGTGTGTGTGTGTGTGTGTGTGTGTGTGAATGTATTTATGTGTGTGAGTGAGTAAATGGTTGGGTGTGCCTGTGCCAACTCGTTGCATGGACTGTCAGTGTTAACTACTGCAGGAAAGTTCTGATCAATAATAGTGGCAGTTTAGGGTGATTCAGAGACATGCAAATCAGCCAATAATGAGGTCTTTGTTTATCACAACTACCATGTCTCTGAAAAGCAAATCAACTTATTTTGTAAACAGCTCTTTTATACCACAGCTCTTACTAATATAGCATACTGCTCCCTAACATCAGAAAATGCAGGGAACAGATAAACTCACCATCTCCAACCATCTTGCCCTTGGACTTTTTAAACTATGTCTAACTTCTCTGAAACTCCCTAACAATTTCCTTATAACTGGGGAGAAGTGACTCAAACTGTGTGATACATATATTTTCCTTAACCTTAGGTGAAGATCTCCTCACCTCTACCATCAGCAGAACTTATGGTGAGGTACTAGCCTATACACCGTCCAAGTCCTCAGAGTCTGTTGGACATGTACCTCAAGTTGCCACATCTCACACACACACACACACACACACACACACACACACACACACACACACACACACACACACACACACACACATGCAAACACACACATATAGTAAGTGGGCACCAGCCATAAAGAAACAATTTAATAACTCCAGTACTAAATCTATGATTAAAACCTAACCATAACACACTAGAAATAAATCAAATCATAATAATTGGTGATTTAGTGAATAAGATACAGTGTTTCTCGGCTCACAAAACTGGATGAGTTGAGACTCACATCATTTTTATCCCTGTAGCTGTCCATCAAGTGTATGCAGTGTTCTTGTAATGATTCCGACTTTGTACTTTTGCATGTTGTAGCCAATGACATTGAGTGCTTCTCTTTGCATTGATGCAGAAGTGTATGTTTGACTTCTGGATACCTTTATCCAGGCTGGTGAAACCTTTATTTTTACTGAGATCCCTCCTTTACTGGGGATGGTACTTATGTGGAAAAGATTATCAGCTTCAACAGCTATCCTAATTTATGGTATCAGGAAGATTCAGTATCCCTCCAGTTGGGAAGAAATGAGTGAGACCCAGACCTGGATTTTAAAGGAGGGATTATACCTCTCCATAAAAGGAACTAGGGTACTGAATAGACTAACGTCTTCCAACAAACACATTTTTACCGTGGCCTATGCTATTCAACATTCAACATTCCAAGATAAAATCCACAGATAAAAACAAAATGAAACTGGGACTCATCAGCATTCAGTCCTAAATAAAAAAATACTCTGAATTACAGAGACATTGCTTAAGACTTGTTTGTCATTCTCAAAATAACTTGTTAGAACTTTTTGCACAATTTCAGACTAGCAAGAAAGAGGGTGGTGCTCCTATTTTCACCTTAACAATTTTCATAACTCAGTCTTTCAAAATTCGGGTTATAGAAGCACATTGTTGACTTGAATTACATAACACCCAGATAATAAATAACATAGACTACAGTTATTTTTCATGTTATCACATCCTTTATGTGTCACATCAATAATGAGATGGATTCTTTGTAAAATATATAGCCCTCCCCATAATGGACAATACTTTTCTACTTGGTGAGATAAATTATCCCTCCATCGGCTGGAAAAATTATGCATGACCCATACTTAAGTTCAAAATATACTAGACTTAAACATATTACTAGTCTTGAACAGATAGTAAACTGTTAATTAGGAGGAGAAACATAATAATTGCCATCCTGTCATAAAGTCTCTCAAATATGCAAAATCAAACCCAATAAAACATATCATCTTTAATGATTTTTAAATTGGCAACTATGGTTACCTGAACAATTATCTTTCATCAAGTCAACTGAGACTTTGTATTAGGCTACCTCTTACAGCCTGTTAATGAATACTCTACATACAAGTGCACCATTTAAGCAACTGTACTGACACATGTACCCCTCTGGGCTGCAAATGTAGTAGGAAATTCTGCAATAAACCATAATGATGGTGTTACAAAATCAACAATTATTAAACCATTTGAAAAGATTATAAAATATTTTAAAACTTTACCCAGCCCAATGCAAGAAGTCTAGGGTCATTTCTATCTAAAGCAGAGCTCACTAAAGCAATCAAAAGATGCAAAGCTTGATCTGAGATAAAACTTGCCATCAGGGTGGATTATCATAAAATATCTTTGGACAATCTCATCCAAAAATGAATGGAAAGAAACAAGAACTGAATTTGTTAGAATATAATTCTATCACTAAAACAGAGTGAACAGATACAGTTAACTCACCAGCATACAGATTTGGAGTAAATGACAAAAGAGACCCCCATTCACTCTTGCTCCCTGAAACATGATCACACCTGAAATTGCATGAAAAGGGGTCATCTTTGCACTCACTAAAGTCAAAATTTCAAGTCTGATGTGAGCAGATGAGATAACAAAAGCTTAATTTATGCAATCAAACATATCTTAGTACATTTGTTTATGCTCATTTGTAATGCCATATTAAAACTGGCTATGTCTTTGATGTGTGGGAGCAGGCTATTGTTGTCAATCCACAAGTGAGGGCCTTCCTCTGACTCCAGCTATTATACACTAATCAGTCTCACATGAATATTGTGCAAGTTGAAGATGGGAGCTATCATGGACTTTGGCCTAAACCAGTATGGTTTTGCTAGATGAAAACCTTACATGCTTAACCTTATACTTTTTGATGGTATGATTGTTCCCCCTGGATGAAGGCGTATGTATACCTCTTAACATGCAGCCATTGACAATAGGAACAAAAGCCCTTGAAAAGTAGGTATATCTGGCCAAAAAGCTGGACATCCAATTAGCATAAAATCTGAATGCAAAAAGCTCATATTTCTTCTTGGTTTCAACAGGAATGTGGGATACTACTCAAAAACATGTTTAAAAAACAGAGAGTGACAAAAATGATGTTGACTTTGATGAGCTGTATTGCAAAATTCTACCACACAAGGTTATTTTTGCTTCTGAAAAGGAAGATGTAAGTTGTGTGTCCTCTTTCTTGAAATTATTGATGTGCCTAGTATGTTTGTCATGTAGTGTGGGTTTCTGTGTGCAAGACAGCTTCAAAAATCACATATGATAGGGGGATTCAGGAAATTGTATGAAGGGTTAAATCAGGTCTCAAAATAGGAACATTCCTCCATAACAGTGACAGCTGAGACATCTGGACTTATCTTTCTATGCAGCTTAGCTCAGTCTGTCTAAAGCATTCAACACTATATGACATGAGGGAATCACTACCAGTGGAGTCCCTCAAGGCTTTGCCCTGAGGTTACTCCCTTTTTGGTTTCTTTTTTCAGATAAGTCTATTGCTTCAGCTCAGATATTCAGATGACTGTAAACTTTAATATATCATCCTTGACCCTTCAGATGGCACTTAACATTACATGTGAATGGTACAGTGGAAATGATCTCATGTTTAAGGTTAAGACATGCAGCATTTTTGCATTTGGTACCCCCCACCCCCACCACATCTCTATCCTATTGTTGGGCAACAACTAAAAGTTAGCAGAATAGCAAAAGATGTTGGCATCATTGTAGATTATGACATTTCATTAGATATCCATATAGCAGTTAATATCCGAAAAGCATTTAGAACTGCTCACCTGATCCTTTATGGAGTTAAGAGTCATAGCAGAGAAATAATTCTCTTTCTCCCAGTTACAGCCCTTATAAGACTAATTATAGAATATTGCATCCTGTTCTCTAATATGTCATAAGGTACAAATGGAAAAAGTACAAAGACTCCTCACAAAAAGATTCAAACGGTTTCAAGCCAAAGACTACAGAAACTTTATTCTCTGCATCTTATTTCCTTCTTAGAAAAGATATATGTATGACCTGCAGAGCATTAACAGTCCCCTTACAATTTGAAAAACTTTGTTTTTTTCTTATGTACAATGAGTCACAGGTATCTTACCCTCTGGTACCTGACTGCTTTTTTTCACTGAATTACTCTGATTTGTGGTGGTAACTATGCTTCTACTTAACTTTTCGTAGTTAATTTTAAAACTTAAAGAGTGCAAACTAAATGAGTTACAGGATTTTCTTAAATGTCCAATTTGTTGTTCCTCAACAATTTAAACACTTTTAGGGGCATCTTAGATATCAGTCCTTCACCTGGTTTGAAGTGCTCTTTTGTTTGTAAAATTGCAGTATTGCTGTATTGCTCTATGTTCACTGACTTCACATGCTTTTGATTTTGGCTTCTTCGCAATTGCGGCTAACAGATCTGCCTGTCAAACATCGTTGGCACCTTATAGCCCTTGCCTTTAACAGAAGAGAACATCTAGCCACAATAAAAACCCAGTACAGTGAATCATGACAACTTTTTATCTCAGCGAGTTCCATGCCTATAGAATTAACAACTCCCTATGCTAACTTCAATACCCATTTTGTGAGTCCTAACATTTTCAGATATAAAATGAAACTGTGCCAAGAAACAGTGAATTCTGAAACTTACCATTTTTAAAGCATTTTTGCAGTAGGTTTGTCCCCCCACACCCACTGACATGCCCTATACCTTGCTACTTATAGGATCACTGTAGCTAGCAGTACTCTAAGATGCAACAATGTCAGAATTAGTCATTTGTACTTTAATTTTCAATATTCTGAGGATAAATATTAAATCTGTGGAGTATTAGTCCGAACCCAGAATAAATGTCTCCCGTCAGTTAAACTCAGCTCATCGATCCATATCTTCATAAAAGATGTGGATGAGTACATGGGCACCTACAAAGTCCAACATGGGATCTGGGCCATCAGGATCCTCGATGACTAACAGACCTTGAGTGTATTCACTAATCTTATGAACTTACAGATATAATAAACTCTGAAAGCTCATTTAAAAGCCCCAGAAATATGTAAGTAGTGCAAAAATTGTAGAACAAAGAAAATACAGTTGTGTACCTACCATAAATGTAGATGTTCGAGTGTATTCACTGTTGCAGTTATTACACTTGGGTTATCCTGCTGGCAGGTGACCCGCAGTTGGCCCGAGTTCCAAAGTCTTGATCTGGCGTCAGTTGCTGTCACCTCTTCCCTGACGTCAGTGCGCCAGGGGTATAAAAGTTGCAACTGACGCCATTTTCTTCAGTTTTTCTTGCCCCAGATGTCAGGTGCCCCCAGATAGGAAGGCTGGAAAGATAAAAATATGCCAAAAAACATGCATATATTACTATAAACATTTTCTTCAACTACAAGCAAATACACCACATAGGTTGTATAGAGTTGAGAAGTACAGAAAAGTCCCAGCAGTAAAAAGGGGGGTGGTGGGTGGGTAACCTGGACTGCAACAGTGAATACACTCGAACATCTACATTTATGGTAGGTACACAACTGTACTATGTTCAACATGTTTCACTGTTGCAGTCATTACACTTGGGTAGAATCCCAAAGCTGAGGTTGGGTGGCTGGGTCTAAATAGGATTTGGAGAGGCTACCAGGCCCTGCAGAACTGCAGTGGCAAAGCCTGCCCTGGATTCAGAGTAGAGAGGTAAGTTGTAGTGCTTGGTGAAAGTGTGCACTGAGCTCCAGGTTGCAGCTTCTAAAATGCCTTTGGTTGGTACTCCTCTGAGAAAAGCTGCTGAAGTGGCTGCTGCTCTGGTAGAATGAGGCCTAATGTCCTTAGGCACTGATTTGCCATGCTGTGCATAACAGAAGCGGATGCAGTGGCCTATCCATTTTGAAATCGTCTGCTTTGTAATAGGCTTTCCTTGTGATCCTGCAGCATAAGCTACAAACAGTTGCTCAGTTTTTCTGAAAGCTTTTGTTTTGTCCAAGTAAAATCATAGCTGTCTGTGTATATCCAAAGAGTGCAAAAGTGTCTCCCTTTTATTTTGTGGATTTGGGTAGAAAGTAGGCAAATGAATGGTTTGGTTCAAGGCCACATTAAAAACCACTTTTGGCATGAATGTTGGGTTTGTCCTAAGTGAGACCCTATCCTGATGAAAAATGATGAAAGGTTCCACAGCCATTAATGCCTGTAACTCTGAGACTCTTCTTGCTGAAGTTATTGCTAGGAGCAGAGCAGTTTTCCATGATAAGAATTTTAGATCAGCTGTGCTGGCTGGCTCAAATGGAGGCAGTGTGAGTTTTTCTAAAACAAAATTGAGATCCCAAATTGGTACTGGTGCTCTCCTTGGGGGTCTTATATTTTTTGCCCCTCTGATGTACTGTCGTAGTAGAGGATGTGAAAAAATAGGAGGCTCCATATTGTAATGAGCTGAAATGGCCGAGGCATGTATTTTAATTGATGAGAAAGATAGGCCTTTGTCCAGCATCTCAGTTAGGTATTGTAAAATCTGAGGTATATTAGGGACCAGTGGTTCGAGGCCTTGTGCCTGGTTCCAAGCACAGAATCTCTTCCATTTTTCTGCATAAGATTTCCTAGTGCTGGGCTTTCTGGCTTCTAAAATGACATCCATAACAGCTTTAGAGAGAGGTGCAGTCTGAGTGGCTACATTATCTGCCATGCTGCCAGATTTAAGGTTCTGAGTTGACTGTGCAGAACCTGATTGCTTTATTGTATCAGATGATGAGGAATTTGAGGTATAGGCCAAGCTGGGCCTTGAGACAAGCTCCTTAGGAGTGGGTACCAATGCTGGCATGGCCAGTCTGGGGCAATCAGGATCAATTTTGGCCTTTCTTGTCTGACTTTTAGGAGTACCTTGGTAAGGAGAGGCATCAGAGGGAAGGCATAGACTGTCAGGCCTTTCCAGCTGAATGATAGAGCATCCACTTTCCATGCTTGAGAGTGACAAGTTCTTGTGCAGAATTTCTGTATTTGGTAATTGTGAGGGGAGGCAAAAAGATCTATGTTTGGGTGTCCCCATTTCCTCATTATCATGCTGAACACCTGTGGATTTAGTTTCCATTCGTGAGGATCCATGAGATTTCTGCTTAGTTCGTCTGCCAGTGTATTTTTTGTTCCTGGCAGGAATTGTGCCTGCAGATGTACTTGATAAGTCAGTGCTGTGTTCCACAAAGTCATGGCTTGCCTGCATAGGGGGTAGGAATGTGTACCCCCTTGCTTGTTTATGTACCACATAACTGTGGTATTGTCCGTCTTTATTAATAGTTTTCCTGGATGTAGTAGGTCCTTGAAAGCTGTCAGGGCATTCTGTACAGCTAGCATCTCTTTTTGATTGATGTGAAGATGCATTTGTTCCTTGGGCCACGTGCCCTGAATGCATTTTCCTTCCATATGTGCCCCCCCAGGCATAATCCGATGCATCCGTTGTTATTGTCTGCCTGGCTGTGGGTAAAGTGAAAGGCTGTCCCTTGTTGTGGTGACAAGCCTGGGCCCACCATCAAAACTCCTGTTGAAGGCAGGGCATTAAAGTAATGATTGTCTCCAGGCTGTGACAATGCTGAGTCCAAACACTTTTTAGATACCATTGTAGTTTCCTCATATGCAGTTTTAAATATGGAATGAGTAGAATGCAGGATGCCATGAAGCCCAGGGCCTGCAGAATTTTTCTTGCAGGGAGCTGGGTTTTTGTTGCCATGATTTGAAAGTAATGAGTCAGTTGCCTTTGTTTGTCTGGCGTGAGTTATGCCATCTGGGCAGTTGTATTTAAGCTTGCACCCAGGAATATTATCTCTTGTGAGGGCACTAGTTTTGATTTCTTTTCGTTTACTGGGTATCCTAGGCAAATTAGCAATCTTTTTACAAATGCCAGATGTTTTAGAAGAATGTCCTTGCTCTCTGCTTGAATAAGGCAGTCGTCCAAGTAGGGATATATTTGAATTCCTTTTTGTCTGCAAAATGCAATTACTGGTGCCAGGCATTTTGTGAAGACCCTGGGCGCAGTAGATAAGCCAAAGGGCAGTGCAGAGAATTGGTAATGCATTGAGCCTGCTATGAATCTGAGGTATCTTCTGCAAGACTGTCTGATTGGAACATGCAGGTATGCCTCCTTGAGGTCCAAAGTAACTAGCCAAGCCTTCTTGCCCAGCATGGGCAGAAGTTGATGAAGTGTTAACATTTTGAATTTTGGAACATCCAGGAAAGTGTTTAGGATTGGCATTTCCAGTATTGGTCTCCAGGCTTTGTCCTTTCTTGGTACTAAAAAAAGTCTTGAGTAAAATCCTTGTACCTGTTCTTGCTGTGGAACTTTTTGAATAGCTCCCATGTCCATAAGAGCAGCAATCTGTTTTTGTGCCTCTGCCCATTGGTTTTGTGGCAGGTCTAGCATACCTTTTGGTTTTGGAAGCATGTGGAAGTCAAACCTGTAACCCTGAGAAACAATATTCAGCACCCATTGGTCCTGGGTGATCATGTGCCAATTTTTTTGAGAAAAGTGTTAGCTTTCCCCCTAGGGGAGCTCTTAAAAGGTAAGTGCTTGGCATTTGCAGAGGGAAGTCATTGGGACTGTTTCCTATAAGGTTGTGATTTGTCTTCCCCTCCTTTGGGGGCTGAAGCACCCCATTGCTTAGGTCAGTAGGAGCCTTGGGGCTGAGATCTGCCTCTTGAGCGTCTGTATCTGCCTCTTTGTGGCCTGTCTGACACTGGAAAGGACCAATTTTTTGAAGGCCAGTTTCTGCTAAATCTAGGTGGTTGAACCTGTAAGAAATCTTTCACTGTCTGCATTGACTTTACTTTATCCTCCATTTTCTTTAACACCTCTTCTGCCTTAACACCAAACAAAGTATCATGCTGTAATGGAGCATCCAATAGTTTTACTTTAACATGGTCAGGTAAACTTTGTTCTTTCAACCAAGCATGCCTACGAATAACAGAGCCTGTCACTGCGGCTCTACAAGAAGCCTCTAAAGAATCAAAACCACATTGCAGAGTATGCTTTCCCACTTGTTCAACTGCATGCAATAAATCCTGCATTTCCTTACTGTCAGGACCTTCTGTATTTGAAACCATTTTCTGTTTTAACAATGACATGAGGTACTGTTGGTATTTAAGCATGTGAAACTGACAGTTTAAAGCTCTTACAGCTAAAGCTGCAGAAGTGTAAACCTTTTTCCCCCATCTGTCCAGAGCTCTGGAATCCCTATCGGAGGGGACAGGATTTTTAGCAGTGGAAGCCCTAACCCCTTTTGAACCTTGAGAAATTGTTTCTGGGTCTGCAGCAGGGTTTTTGTAAAGAAATGTATGAGAGTCAGGGACTCTGTAGTACCTGTCTGGTTTGACTGGTGCAGGGGGTAAAGAATCAGGAGACAGACTGGATTCAGAAAAAAACATCATCAACAATATCAAGCACAGGGGGAATAGCCAGGGGCCTGTGCTGAGGCAATAACAGGAAATCTTTGAACCTTTTCTTGGATTCTGAATAATCCTGGCTCTTGCAATGTAAATGCTCCCTCATGGTGTGCAGGGTTTCCCCAAAAGAATAATCCTCAGGCTGAGAGGCAGAAGATATGGACTCTTCTGCGTCAGAGTCCTCATAAGGAGGGAGAGAGTATCCCTGATCAGAAGAGGAGTCAGAGGAAATAGAAACCTGATTAGAGGAATCATAATCAGTGTCTTGCCTAGGCCTTTTGTCAGGAGGAGGATAGGAACCCCTGATTAAAGTAATTAGGTCTTTGGCCATTTTAAACATCTGTTTCTTTGGCATGGATGACTGTTCTGGAGAATACTGTACTTGTTTCCTTGTCTTTAATGGTGTTTTTTACGTTGCCTTTGCTGCTGAAGAGGGCTTAATTGTAAGCTGTGAAGGTCTGAAAACACCCTCAGAAGCCAATGCGTGCTCAGCGGCTCCGGACCCATCTGAGGGAATATTTTCCATAGGCCCAATACCTTGAGTTTCCACAGGCCTCGGTGTCTCCACGTGGCTGTCGGTAGCGGCCTGTGGCTCTGAGGAAGCAGGTGTCAGGGGCTGCGAAAGCGCCTCACTGAGAACCGGCGAACCGGGGACTGGCCTAGAAGAGGCTTTGTCGTCGGTTTTGGACCTCGTATGCCTGTCCTTTTCTTTGTCTTTGCGTTTTTTATCGATTCCAGTCATCGGTTGTTCTGACAGCATTATGTAATTAAATCTTCGGCCAAAATAATGCAAAGCAAAATCAAACCGACGTTTAATAGTGCATTTATTGAATCTAGCACTAAACCGACAACTAGTGACGTCGTGGTCAGGGCCTAGGCAAGGAATACAGTAAGAGTGAAAGTCCTTATGAGGTATTTGCTTCCCACAAGAAATACAATTATTAACTTTTACTGACATCGGTCTGGAGCAAGAAAAGTTTCCCCAACGGGGTACTTAGCTTTATTGAAGACTTCGGTTCTGAAACTCAATTTTGAAAATCTCAGGAGTCGGCCGACTGGCACTTGCGAACTGCTTTTGCTTCGGGCACCGCGTGGCAAGAAAGACTGAAGAAAATGGCGTCAGTTGCAACTTTTATACCCCTGGTGCACTGATGTCAGGGAAGAGGCGACAGCAACCGACGCCGGACCAAGATTTTGGAACTCGGGCCGACTGCAGGTCGCCTGCCAGCAGGATAACCCAAGTGTAATGACTGCAACAGTGAAACACGATGAACATCTGGAAGCTCTAATGAAACTAGTAATATTCTCCCACAAAGATCTACCTATAAACAAACAACTTGATTAAAATGCTATTTATAATTAAAATAGAAATATCTATTTTGTTCTTTGTCACACAGCACTAGCAAAAAGTTGTAGTTTGTAACTTAACAGCTTCAATAGGTGATAAATGCATTTCTTTTAGATAAATAATTACTTTTGGACTTATCCATACAGATATAATACTACCATAATCACCTTGGCTGGAAAATATACATAAAAATATTCACTGAAATAATATAAGAACATACTATAACTTCTTATTTAAAAGTATATATAATTCCTTGCTGTGACCACTCATAAATAATGTGCTTCTTCTCTAAAAAATAAAAAATGAAGAAATGCATATAAAATAAGAGAAAGAAAACACTTTATCTATCTAATAAAAATATGCATGAATACATAAAGTTGAAACAGAAAGGTCACGCCAAAGTTTGTTGACCAGTCCCCATCTTTTCTTTAAATAACTACTTCTACTGAAAGTTAAAACAGTTTTCTCCGTCGTATAGGCTCTTCAAGGCCAAAGCTCAAGACTTTTAGCTTCTTCTCCTTTTTCACGGATTCAGACTTGATGAACAGCTGCTCTTCCAATCTGATTTTAATCTGTGAAGAAACAGAAAATGAAATCTAATTTTTAAAGCTTGAGTGTTCTCTTATCTGGGAAGGTGTGCTATATCTTATTACAGAACAAGTAAGCCAGTATAGATATAAATGGATATCCTGTCAAAGGAAATTTATTTTTTCTAGATAGCTGCTTTCAGTATGGATTTCTTACCCTTGGATCTGAAACTGTCCATTATGTTGCCTGTCTGCCTGCTCTTATTTTTTCATTAATACTGTCTGACCCAATATTCTGATTTACCTCAGCCAAAGAAATGCTCATAATGCAGGGTGTTATTTCCTGAGCAGTGCCTAGAACCACTCCAATCATATCCCAGTCATTACTGGCTCTGGAATCTGCCTGTTGTTCCTCATTTAGGGGTTACACCGAGTCTCTGAACTTGTTAAAATCCTTCTTGTCAAACTGACTGTAATTTTGAGTTCTGCTGTTCACACTTCTTAGTGTTACATGTCGCCACAGCATTTCTATAGTTGCTTGTACTCTGTCTTTCTCTGGTTATTTTCCATTTGTTCACATCTAGGTCATCTACTTTTTTGTTTCTTTCATAAACCACTAAATCCAGCTTATCACCTACATTTTGAAAAATGCCCATGACCAGCATGTGGTCAAAGATTCGAAACATCCAGCACTCTCAGGCTTGTAAACCCTCTTGGCCTTTTTGCATGCTCAAACACTTTGATTTTCTGCAGCTCCTGTCTTGTCATTTGTCAGGTTACTAATAAAATACACATTATTAGTACTTACTCTATTTTTTTGAAAATCATCTTACTCTCTCATATGGTACTTCAATGCCCACTTAACTTTTTAATAAATAATCATTATCTAAAAGAAAACATCTGAAAATGCGTGTCTCTAGATTCTGTAATGGTGGAAGCTCTGTAGTACAGGAGAGAAAATGCAAACACAAGATGGCAGGACTGTTGAAAGTTATCCAGTGTAAAATCCTGTGAGGATTGATCAGCAGTAGAAGTTGTATCCCAAGGCTGATTGAGAGCATTTCTGAACAATATTTCAGAGCTGGAGGAACAAGAGTACATTTTAACAGCATGCATTTTTTCCTAATGGGTGACGCTTGTACTTTACCCCCTTGGCATTCCCAAAAAAAAAATTTCTCCAGTTCGAATACAGAAAATGTTTTTTGAATTTTCATACAATGGCTGGTAAATCTGAAAGATTAAATGGTAGTGTTTAGCAGGCAACAGCCATAGAAAATGTCAGTGTGATTCCAGCAGTATGAAGCACAATGAACAGATATGGCATGAAAATATGGTTAGTGACAGCATCATTCATCAGTAGTCCTACAAGTGTTCTCAGTGTTTTTGTTTTACAGATTATGGAAAGTAGTACATTTTCAAAAGTGGGTGGTTTGTTAAGCATATATCTCAACCTCTTAGAGCAAGAAATCTGGACAAAGCCATAAATAAAAGGGGACAATGGCTCAAAAATAGGGACAATTTTTAAATATTGCTCTTACAAACTTAGAAAGTTGATAGAATAACAGATTTTGCATTTGCATGAATTTTCTAAGGGTATGAAGTCTGAAACTCAAATGTCTGTCATTATTTTCTAACTTCAGTCTTAAATGATATGCTACTGATTTGCCAGAAAACCACAATTTTATGAAAAATGGACCAAAATATGAGGCAAAAATCTGGACATTCTGTGAAAATCTGTACAGTTGACAGTTATGTCATCGAGTAACTCTGGAAGCTACAGTATCAACTATGTGCTCAGATTCAATATCTCTTAAAGTGACAGCCTTTCTTTTATGCATAGAAGAATTACAGATGATTTTGGACTGTGACATGTTTTATTCTTGGCCTTGTATTATGCTTGTATAATACACACATACATTCTACTGGAGAGCTTAATTTAGTCCTGTAGTTACAAGTTCAAGTTCTGCCTCAACAAACCATTACCCCTTCACCTTTATTCCAAAATCATGACTCCAAAGCCCAAAGCTGCACTTCTTATTGCTTCGCACTACACCCCCCTTTATACGGGATCAGTAAACATTAGCTGTGTCAGGACTAATCACTTGGTGGTGTAAAATATGGCTCTAGGTCATTTGCTTGTGTTGATTAATGTCATGGGCATGGGTATTTGCTGGTGAAAAGTCGGTTGAGAATCTGGCCTACTTTGACCTATGCCAGGGACCCATTCTAATGTTGAGAGGGGTATATGTGCTACTATTGGCCATTGTGGGCCTGCCATAAAGCCTAACAGCCCTTGGTCAAGTATCTACTGTCAGACAGAGTCCAGTTTCCCAGCTTCGGTTACCTGGGAAGCTCTGTTGAGTGTAAGCTGGACGTAAAGCTAATTAACCTGCCAAACATGAACTAAGAATTGCTACACTCAGTGTAGATTCACTAACAGTGTCGCATGTCTCATGTATTCAAATGAGACACTGAGGTGGGGTATGAGTTTGAGTAATTTATTTTACATACACACATCAGGAGCCGTAACTTGTTCATATACTTCATACGTCATATGCTTACTGACTGACTTTTTACTTATAACACACTCACATTTGCATCTTCATTCAAGGTTACATTCACACTGACTGGCTACACAAAATGGCACTGATCTGGCACATGCTTAATAACTTATATGTACGTGCTGTCTAGCTACAGTGGCTGACTAGGTTCAATATACACACAGCTCTATATCCTCCCTGTTTAATTTTATTCGACATTGCAAAATACAAGAACAAAGGCATATTTAAGAGCTAGACATTATTTCACAATTTCAACAAAACATAACTGATTTCAAGTCCAAGTCCCTATGTATTTAGGATTTATTTTGCAAATTCTACCCTATCTAGTTACATAGAATTTCTGACTGGGTTTAGCAATAGGGGCAGTCTCTGGGGATTCATTAATTATTGGAACATCTGAGTTTACATCAAAGTTGTTACATATAATTTCTGACTGGGTTTAGCAATAGGGGCAGTCTCTGGGGATTCATTAATTATTGGAATATCTGAGTTTACATCAAAGTTGTTTGAAGAAAGCACACTGACTTTTTGATTTTGAACAGTTGATGAGTCCCTCTAGAAATTAGAGTAATTGGCACAAGCAATCTATTATGGCGCTGGTTCTGAGACACATATCAGAGGACCATGATTCCTTCTGTAATCCATTCCTTCAGATTGTGTGATGCAAGATCTCAGTTCCTCACAAATGTCCTTCACGATTCTTACATGATCATGACCTTTGGATGTTTGCATTCTTGCAACTTCTCCTTGTAGCAATGGTCGAAGGGATTTACTGGTTTTATCATAGTACAACTTTTGTGACTGATGTTTTCTCAAAAGTTGAGCCTTGACCACTCTATTGTTCTTTATGTTTGCAACTGACAATTGTTTGCTGATTGGAAGTGTTGTTTGTGTCTGTCTGGACATCAATCTTTGAGTAGGTGGACCAAGCAAGTTGTCTCGAGGAATGTTTCTGAGATTGAGTAAGTTAAGGAAAACATCGGCACCGTCTCTCTTGGATTTCTCCAACAAGTGCTTTGCACTGCGATCTGCATGTTCAGCTAAACCATTGGCTTGTGGATACTCAGTACTACAGGTAACATGAAGAAAGTCCCAAGACTCAGCAGATTTCTTGAACTGCTGACTAGTAAAGTGTGGACCATTGTCAGACATGACTTTGGGCGGACTACCATGGGCAGAAAAATGTCTCCTCAAATTTGTAATGACTGCGCTGGATGTCAAGTTGGGAAGCAGATCAATTTCAAACCAATATGAGTAAGAGACTACAAACACCAAGTAATGCTGACCATTCCATTTGAAAATATCTACAGCAACCATCGACCCTGGTAATTCAGGAATTTGATGTAGCTGAAGTACTTCTTTCTGCTGATGTGGTTTGGTGCTGTTGCAAATGGAACATGCCAGAGTTTACTTCTCTATATCTTTAGACATAAAAGGCCAAAATACAATGAATCTTGCTCTTCTTTTGGTTGAATCAGTACCTGGGTGACCATGATGCAAGATTTTGATATATTCCTTTTGTAATACTTTAGGAATTACCACTTTTGGACCTTTCATGATGATTCCATTTTCCATCATGAGTTCATCTCTGTAAGGAAAATACTTCTGAATGTCAAGTGGTAAACTGGTTTGTTGTGTTGGCCATCCTTGACTGATAACATTTTTCAGGAGAATTGGGTCTGAAGCTGTGTGATTTCTGAGCTCATCAAGCCTTGATGAAGAAAAATTTCTGACTTCCGGGACGTCTAAGTCTGTTGTTTCATTTTTATGCTGCTCTGCCATTTGTCTGGGTGTGCATGACAAAGCATCAGCAAGGTCCAAGTGGTTGTCATTTTTGTAAACAATATTGATGTTGTAATTTTGCAATTTTAATGTCATGCATTGCAATCGAGCTGGGACTGTATGCATTGGCTTTTTCAAAATTGTCACTAGTAGTTGTTGATCAGTCTCTATTTGGATAGGTCTACCATAAATATAATCATTGAACTTCGAACATGGGAACACTACTGCCAAAAGTTCTTTTTCTATTTGTGCATAATGCATCTCTGTTTGAGTTAATGTTCTTGATGTATAAGCAGTGGGTATGCCTTCTTGAAGACATACTGCACCAAGGCCGTACCTTGAAGCATCACAAGAAAGAGTTACAGGTTTGTGAACATCATAAAATCTCAATGTGGGTGGACTGACAATTTTCTTCTTCAAGATATCAAATGCTCTTTGGTGGTGTTCCAACTAGGACCGGTTTACATCTTTATGTGTCAGCTCATGTAATGGTGCAGAAAGCTCACTCAAGTCTGGGATATACTTTCCTAAATAGCTGACCATACCTAGAAAATGTTGTAAAGATGTGACATTCTCTGGACCTGGCATTTCGACAACTGCTGTTTGCTTAGACAGATCTGGTTGTAAGCCAGAAATGGTAAACGAATGTCCCACATAAGTAACTTCTTTCAGTTTGAATTTACATTTCTGAGGACTCATTTTAAGATTTACTTCATGTGCATTGTCTAGAACTTTCCTGAGATTTCTGTCATGTTCGTCTTCACCATTGCCTCCAACAACAATGTCGTCTACTATAATAGCACATGAATAACCAGAAAAAATTTGCTCCATGGCACATTGAAAGACTTCACTGGGAGAATTGATTCCAAATGGCATTCTTAAAAATCTGTAAGTACCAAATGGTGTACTGAATGTAGTTAACAATAAAGATTTGTGATCCAGTGAAATTTGCCAAAAAGCTTTTTGCATCTAAGATTGAAAAACAGTGGAATTTGGCGTGAGAGCGGCTACCTCTTCTATTGTGTGCATTGGATGATGAGGGCGCTTAAGTGCTTTTTTAAGCCTCATGGATCAACACATATTCGAATATCATCTGAGCTTTTCTTATGAGCTACGACCATTGAGAATACCCATTCATTTGGTTCTACTACTGGAGTAAGGATGCCTAAATTCACCATTTTGTCTAGTTCTGCTTTTACTTTACTCTGCATTGCTACTGGAATCTTCTGTGCGGGTCTGACAACTGGACTTACTTTATGGTTTAATTTCATGGAATATGTGACTGGAAGTTTACCAAGCTCATCTTTGAAAATATCAGCATATTCACTAAAATATTCTGTGTAAAACTATCATTGTTATTCATACTTATATGGTGGACCTCTTTATTAAATTCAATCAGTCCCACTCTCACACTGTCTTTGAAGTCTAACAGTGACTGCATGTGTCTTTTGACTATGTAAAACTGGAAGTCATAGCTATTTCCAGCAGAACGGCATAAAAGAACTACTGTGCCATCAGTTTGAATCTCTTCACCACCATAAGCAACTAGTTTTGCACACTTTACTAAATCAAGTTTTTCACCAGATTTCACTTTGGCAACATTTGCACTGATATAATATTGCACTTGGATCCAGTTTCTACTTTAAGCTCTAAAGGTTTCCCATTAATTTGTACAGTACAAAATATTTCCCTCTTTGCTGTCAACTGATAATCTACTGTATTAACTGTTTCATTGATCACACAGACACCATCAACATAGAAAGTTTGCTCACAGCTCTTATAGTTTGCCACAGTCTCTATCTGATCTACTTGCTTCTTTGGATACTCACTTTTAACATAAGTCTGGGCAATTTAGACTTGTAAAGCTTTAGGAAATGATTCCACTTTTTACATTTGTGACATTGCAGACCAAAAGCTAAATACTTTTCCCATTCAGGTTCATGACGGCCTCCACAATTGCTACATTTAACATTGAGGTTCGGTGTGGCACTTCTTCTTGGTTTATATTTTATTTTCATCTTAACTTTCTGCTGCACACTGTCAACATTCACATTAGCAGATACTGCAAACAAGCTTTTCTCATTCATAAGCATATTCTTACGCTTTTCTGTAATTTCATGTATTTGAAAAATATCAGTGGCTTTCCTCAATGTTAATTCACTATCTCAAAGCAAAAACGTTCTCACTGCATCGTTATTAAGGACACATACAAGATGGTCTATTATCAACTCATCACGTAGATCACCAAACCTGCATGTTTTTGCTTTATTTCTTAAGTCAGTAATATATGCTGCAATAGTTTCACCAGGCTTTTGATTTCTTATGTAAAATGTGTGCCTTCCCATTGTAATATTTGTTTGAAGGTTACACCCTATTCTCAGCAATATTATTATTAAACACCAGTGGTTCAGGTCTGTGAACTTCATCTGCCATAACAACAAATTTCTTTTAAACATAAGAATAGACCTGGGGTTTTAATTTTGTGGAAGTGAACAACAATCTCTCCACAAATGCTTTATTTTAACACTGCAAATACCTCGAACACTCCAGACACTTTGGACACTGAAAAATCTTAGTTTCGGTGAAAAAGTCAAACATTATGAAAAAATTCAGACAATCTAGCCTTTTAAGACAGTCTAAACACTTTGGAGATTATTTCAAACAATTTAATTATTATCCCGCTATCTCAGACATTTCAAACATCTTGGAAATTATTTTAAACATTTTGAATGCTATGCCATGTTTAGCGACTGAAAATCATTTAAAACGAATTTCAGTAACTTTAAATAGCTGCTGACCTGTTTGTGAGTTCACTCCTGGATATTGCTCCACTTCTAACTGTGTGCCTCATGCTTCAACTTTGGATCCCATTCTGACACCATGTCACATGTCTCATGTATTCAAATGAGACACTGAAGCTGGGTATGAGTTTGAGATGTTTATTATACATACACACAACAGGGGCTGTAACTTGTGCATGTATTTCATACTTCATATGCTTACTGACTGACTTGTTACTTCTAACACACTCACGTGCATCTCCATTCAAGCTTACATTCACACTGAATGGTTACACAAAATGGCACTGATATCGCACATGCTCAGTAACTTATATACATGTGCTGTCTAGCTAGAGTGGCTGAACAAGGTCCAATATACATAATGATCTACAAACAGGACACGGCTTGGAAGTGGAAGACATGATGTCAAGGAGGAGACTGGACATCCTATGTATCCAGAAGACAAGATGGAAGAGCAGTGCAGGAAAGTCACTTTTCTTGGATCCAGAATCTACTATTCAGGAGAAGTACAGACTAGAAATGGTGTGGGAATTGTGGTGCGGGAGAAGCATTCGAAGACAATAAAGGATGTCATCAGAATTAGTGACACACTCATGGCAATCAGATTCCAGTGTAAAGATGGGGCACCATTTATAATTTCTGTCTATGCCTGATAATGAGGAAAACAGTGCATTCACACAGTAGTTACAGAAGAACCTACTCGATAAAGCAAGACAACAGGAACTGGCATTGATAATGGCTGAGGCTGACCTGAATGCACATAGCGGGATGGACAGAACAGGTTATGAGGACTGCCTTGGTCCATATTTGTGAGGCAACAGGAATAAAGAAGGAGAAAACATTCTAGACTTCTGTCTAGTAAATCACTTGATGGTGGCCAACACATTGTACAGCAAGAGAGACAGTCACAAGATCACATACAAGAGGGGCCAACATGCAACTCAGGTAGAATTCCTTCTAGTACGGAAAGGGACTTGGATAGAATCAGTAATTGCAAGGTCATGCACAGTGAAACAGTTGACCTCAGCAGGAAGAGGAACTCGGAGGAGTTAAGAAGAACAGAAGCACCTCAAAACAACATGTGTGAGGATTGCAGAAAAGGTATGTGGCCGAGCCAGATATGGAAATGAGATATATAAGGAAAGCTTGTAGTAGAAAGAAAAAAAGTTCAAGAAGCATCAAAAGAAAGAAGGAGTGCAAGAAAAAGTGGAAGATAGAAAAGACAGTCCAGACTACGACTGTCTTTGGCTAAGAAAAAGGCCAAGAAAGGAGTTGCAGTAGCAAGGAACAAGGTATTATAGGCACTCTACAAGCTTCTGGAAAGTGACTCAGTAGATTGCACAAAGAAACACTACCAGGTTGCAAAACAATGGCTGAATGACAAAGAAGATAGACAGACACCCCTCATAAATGATGCCTGCAATAACCTGCCCAACAGTCCACAGGATTTCAAGGGCAGATGGAAGGTATATTTTAGCTGCTTTTGAATGAAGAAAACCCCACAGAAGATGCATTGCCCCAGACACAGCCTACAATTAATGAAGAGGTTGAACCCACCCTAGAAAAAGTAAGGAAAATGAAGTCAGGGAAGGCAGCAGGCACAGATGAGGTCACAGTAGATATGATAAACATGTTTGGTCAGACAGGGGAGAAATGGGTCCCAAAGGTACTCAAAACAATCAGGAGAGAAAGGTGTATCCCAGATGACTGGAGAAAAGCATACTGATACCAGTGTATAAGAACAAAGAGTACATTCACAACTTTGGGCAGTATAGAGGTATCAAACTCAACTGTCACACTGCATGAAAGTTCTGGAGAGGGTGATTGATAAATGAATATACAGAGTATTAGAAAGTTAGATAGGAGATGAGTAGTTTGGATTAAGACTGAAATGCATGACAACTGGCCTGATGTTTGCAGTGAGACAGATAGTTGAGAAGAAGCAAGAGATGAGGAATGAGTCCAACTGGACATTCTCAGACTTGGAGAAAACATATGACAAGATCACAAAAAAACTGATTTGGACAGTCCTGTGGTTGTTCGAAGTCCCAGAAACATTGGCAAAGCTGCTGCATGGAGATGATGAGGCATTACAGGCAGACTCTGAACAAGAACTTCAGCAATGGATAGGGGAATGGAATGCAAAACTGAAGGCATGTTGGATGAAACTGAGAAGAAAAAGACGGCTGTAATGGCAGCAAATGGGAGAAATCAGAAGAAGCTGTGAATTGAGATCAAATGGACAGGTTACCAGCTTCACATACACACACAAGGGAGGGAGGGTGGCCTAATAGTTAAGATGTTTGCCTTAACAAACACAAGGTGCAGGGTTTGAGTCTCACAGGGGATAACTGGCTAGGCTTACAATGGCTTGCAAGGGCAGTTAGCCTAGTACTAACCTATGAACCTATGAACATATCTGGGAGGGGTGGTTTAGAAGAAGGGAATTCTGAATAAGGAGGTAGTAGTAGGAAGTATACAAGACAGTGGTGCAGCCAGTACTACTGTATGGTATAGAAACCTGGGCAGTAAAAGCAGAGAAGTTGAAGAAGCTAGAGGTGATGGAGATGAAGTGCTGGAAGCAAGTAGTAGGATGCATACTGTGAGACAGATGAAGAAATGAGGACATCAGAGCAGAAGCCAAATAGAAGGTCAAACAAAACAGATTACACTAGTTTGGGCACAAGTGCAGAAAATCAGAAGACAATCAGGTAAAGAAGACTTTGGACAGACAGGAAGAAAGCAGGAGGAAATTAGTGCATCCAGAAAAGAGGTGGATGGATTGTGTGAGAGAAGACTTGTGACAGTCAGGCATGACTGTTGAAGAAGGCAGGAGAGTGGCATTGAATAGAGAGAGAGATAGTGACAGTTGACATGAAACCCAACCGCCTTGTAGAAAATGGGAAAAAGGGGTTGTTGTTGATGATGATGATGATGATAAGTAAACATTTTCCTGTGAATAAGACATTTAAAGCATCTGCATATTAGTCTTACAACATTGCATACATTCTATACTTAATGAAATAAAAAAATAATAAAAATAAAATAAATATATAATATGTACTTATCTGACATAAGGTCTTTGGAAAAGGCACTCCTCTATTCAACAGTAACATTAGGATTATTCCAGACTTTTTGGACATTCCTGTCCCTAGTCATTAAAACTTCTGAACTTATCTTCATAACCTTGTCCAGACAGGTGCTTTTAATGAGCAAACGCTACCAACATGTGAAATAACGGGAGCATGGAACCACTGATGCCTGTCCATCATCTGGCTTGAGTTCACTTTGTTTGTAAAGATGAATTATTGTTCCATCTTCAGGTGTTTAAGGACTCACCTGCTTTTGTTCATGGGTTCATAGGAAAGTATTATGCTATATGCCCTTGCAGGCCATTTTAACCCTAGCCAGTATCCCTTTTGGTGCTTGAATTAACCTATCTCATTGTTGTTAGATTGGCCTTACCAATCCCATGGGTGATAGTTATGTATAGTATCCCTAATGAGAATAACTGGGATTATTCTATTGATAATGTGAGGGGACTCTTACATGGGATAAAGCATTTAGGAGTTACATTTGTCCATTAGTAGTACAGGGGCAGTCCTGGGGTAAAATTTTTGTTTTCCATCCATAGAGCCAAATTGTACTTGAATATGGACAAGGATGAGCTTTGTCTTATGTGGTTGCGGCGTCTGTTCCATAGCAGAGGTAACCTCTGTGAGATGTGTGCACCTGTCCATCCAAACTCTTCTGTTAATATTGTAGAATAGGTATAGAGCCCTAGGCCAAGTATTTCTGATGCCATTTGACTTGTTGCTGTGCAGTAAATCCATTAGAATTTGGTCAGAGGATGTCTTGTATGCCAGACACAGGTCGCCTTGTAACAGTCTGTAGGATACTGAGTATAATGACATGGTTTTGAGTCAGCCCATGTAGGACATGTTGTTTAGGCCTTGTATCCTTTTAGTAAGGTATCTCTTCCAGTTTTTGCATGTGTCTGGACAGATACATGAAACAGGCATAGTTTTTGGCTTCTTCACATAACTGCGCCCCTCTGCATGTATGGTGTATGATTGTGGCTAATAGATCTTTCTGGCAACCACAGCTGGCATCATCTACTCTTCTATCCATATTTTTCCTGGCTGTTGCTCTAGTAACCACAAACTGTATGAGTCTAGTTGTACATGAAATGACAAACTTGCTTTGCTTCCTGATTGACCTCTTTAAACTCATATTAGTAAGGAATATGTTGATAATGCACTTTGTCTTATAATATCAGTATCATAGCTAAGATTGGCCTTATATCCATCAGGTGCACTGCAGTCTCATATGGCTTCAGAATTTTGGTAGTTATCTGAACCATCAACTATACAGCTTCATTATCGCAAAGAAAATATAAAGTAGAAGCTGTATATACAAATTTTACATTTTCCAAATCTCTGTGAATTAATTACACACAAATTCTATACCATGCTCTGTAGTAAATTCCCATTTAATAAACTTATTTTTGAAACGTGTGACTTGGAATATTTGACAAATGAGCAATTTTTCTTTTACATGGATAATATCCACTACTGGGTACTTTTTCCAACCAAGTTAGATAGGTCAACGGTAACTTCCTGTCATGATCTTTGGTTCACTTTGTACTCACTGCAGGTTCTCATTATTCTGTAGGCTTGCTCCTAACAGAAAATTCATGTATTCTTCCTACCTTCTTGTGATTTTCACTGATGCCTGGACATCAATCTGACATCAGGGCTCTCATGGTGCATTTAGTTAGACCTAAATTACTTTCTTGTAAGTTTTGCTAAAAGTCTAGGCATTATACCTCCAAGAAGAAAAGTGTTTCTGTGCACTAGAATACCATATTCTGTAAGAGATTATTTCTTGCCATGTAGTATCTATGGAACAAGAATACAGAGTGCGTGGCTTGTCTTAGTCTTCCTTCTCTCAAATACTTAATCACCATCTGGTGCTCCATTCCCTTGTTCATGATTTTCCTGACAATATCCAGCCTGTCTTCTGTCACTGGACTTTGCCAATACTATTTGAATGAATGTCTTAACATCATGGTCAGTTTCTGAAAGTAAACTTTCCTTCAAAAGGTTTTGAGACAGAGTTTCAACTACTGACTTTTTTCTGTAAAATGAACTCTCAATGCCAAATCACAAAATTCTGGGAAAAAAAAGACCACAAATACAGGAGAAAAGCAAATATGGACCTTTGTTCTTCGTCTTTAAGCTTGATTTTTGAGGGAATCAAGCCCCGACACCCCCAGATGTATATAATACCATCTCCGAGATCAGAATACATCAGAGAAAAGCGAAAATTCCAAACAATGGCAATCTCAGAGTTAATATATGTAAGTTTACATTTTTGATCATTCAGTCTCCACATTCTGTGAGCCAGCATTTCAAATGGTTGCCTGTTGATTTTTGAATTTAGCATCCTATAATTTCTTAAATGAGTTACTTCTGTTCACTTGGATTCTTTCTAACATAGAAGTAAATCCAACCAGTCAGCCATGGTAGTTGTGTATGAAATCATGGATTTTATTCAAGAAAGGAAAATAAAAAACATAAAAGCAAGGTTAAAACAAAGATAAGCGCTTTCACACCTTTCTAAACAGGTGCTTCAGCAAATCTAAAAATTGTTACAAACAAATCATCTTTTAAACACAGTTACCTCACCAAGTTATGTGATCTAAGAATTGGTCTTAAAGGGACAGTTCCAGTCCCTTCCTACCATCTGCATATAATCCTAGAATCCGCTTCATCTCTTTACATTCTGTTTTATTCCTTAGATCATCTTTTCTATTGCTAGGTGTAAGTAATTCCAAAACTAAAAATTTAAAAGTGTCACTAGACCATGGCTTATATCTTAGATCACACATTCTTATTTGTTCTTCTCTTGGCAGTCTGTAACTTGACAAGCTCAGTTTGATACCATTTGAATTGCGTTCTGTAAAATTCACTCTGGCCTTAACTGTAACTTTTGGGAGACATTATTAACAGTATCACAAATAACAGTTCTATCACAAATCTGCATTTACTTTAAGCCTCCAAATATGCACTACTCTGCATTTCATACATATTTCACACAGAGCTTTTACAGCTTCCTTCCTCTTCTACATATCTTCAGGAAGACTTGCCACGTCATTTATAACATTTAATTTATGCATAAAATGATCACTTAACTTATTCATTATTATATCAAAATCATACCTGTCATGAAAGTAAAAAAAAACAAACAAACAAAAAAGGACAAGAAGAGTAAAAGGTGACATATAGATAGCACATGCTTTAGATTTCACTTAACATGATAGGATATTGTAAACCAAGAGTGTTTCTTTTTGAGGGTTATGTTACATGCAAAGCCTTCAGGTTGTTTACATTTTCACTATGCTATCCTCTTCTATTCTGTTATTATTTCTTTACTTAATGCAACAGTAATGAGATAACACATACATATGTATCAGCTTTTAGAGTAGTGTATATGTCTGTTATGACATATTTTAATGTATGTATAATTACTCTTGTAATTGTATTTCCCAAGGAAATGTTATCTTGTTAAACACTGGCAATATCGTATGTAGTTTCAAGAGAGCTATAATAAAACTGTTAAACTGGCAAAATGGTTTGTTGAGGGAGACATAATCACCAGCGGTGTGATTGTTATAAATACATCCATTTTACTATGATAAATTTGTGTCAACTCTTAGGATCCTTAATTGTACCTCAGGGCTTCAGCATTTTGAAAAATGTCTCTGAGATGACATGCAATGTAAAGCAGAGAAGCACAGAAGTTGTCTGGAGAAAAACACTGTTTTCACTAGCTTTTCAGCTTAAATGATCCTTGTGCGGTGCATATGTTTTATCATGACAGCTCTCTGCTCTTTATTATCTACCACTTTCTACTAGTTTTTCCTATTTCTGTCACATAATTGATCAAAGGACCTTGAAAACATCAGTTTTTATTAGCATCATATCCATTTAGGTTCACTGTAGGCTTTACATCTTTTGTCTTGCCATTGTATTTCTATTCCACTAATTTCCCCTAACAACTTCACTGCATGCCCACTTGTCTTGATGATTTCAGAAAAAAAGCTTACTTTCTTGCTTACTGATCACTCTTGCAATGCGTGTGGAAGTGTCATCTTTTTCTTCTGAAATGTCTTTCTTTCTTGTGGAGTATAGATTTTTATTGACAGTCTCTTTTATTCTCATTTGATAGGACTTTTGATATAACTCATTCAAAGGTTTTGCAGTGATCTGGGCTGCCTTTACCTAATCTAATGTTTATGAAAATGGCAGCTCTAAAAGAGTTGGAATATTCTATGTATAGAGGTGTCATTACTGAGAAATTCCATGGCAGTGATAATAGGCTTTTCCAGGTTCTGACTTGCTGCACCAAGCCATTGCTATGCAATATGACAACACACTGCAAAGACACAACTCCAGACCTTAGGTAATATATAGTATTCATAGCAGATGCAATGACACAGCCAGGGCAAAGCTGGTATCATTCCTGCATCATTAGTCACTGCCTATGAACCCAAGTCAATGCAGGGAATGAATAAGTATCACTAAAAGGTACAGAGCTTTTTTACAGCCTCATGGACAATGTCACAGGAGACTAGCATTGTGAAGCTGGCAAGGGGGAGGAGTGGTAAGTCTTTGCATGCTCACCTCTCTACAATAGGAGGGTTGTGGATGAAGTGACTGGTGTAGACATGCTACTTCAGTAGTCCTGATTAAGAATGGGATTCTGAGCAGAAGATGGGCTAAGGCATGCAGGTCACTTGGTGGTGGCCATAGGCCTGGAGAAGGAATGGTCTAAGGAATTATCCTTCATGACAGCCATAGTCTTAGGAAGATGATGCTGGCATCCTGTAGACTCAGGCTGCAACTGTACCCAGCCAGGACTCTGCATGTTGCAGTGGTGGATCCCAGGTTCACAATTTCTCCTGCACCTCATTGCTACTGATAATATAAGGTACACTATCAGTGACCCTTGCCTGGAGCTGCTGAAATCATAGATATTGGGAAGAGGAAGAGAAGCATCTTAGGAGGTGCCATGCAACTGCATTAATCAAACTCAACTAGGAATGTCCACACTCTAGATTAAAAATAGTGAAAGGAAGGATGGAAAATGTATGCATACAATTACAGTGACCACAACAAAGGCAGAAATGTAAATGCACATTGTTTGTGCCATGCCCACAGTTTCAATAACTGAGTGCACATGGGACAAAACATGTCCATGGTCCTCAGAGCACCTAGAAACAGCAGGCAATATGTCAGCAGCAGCAGAAAGATACTCACTGGACATGTCAGTGGCAGTGAAAATGTATTGTACAACAGGCAATGCTTTCATTAATGCTGCATGTGTGTGTGTGGGGGGGGTGTTCACTGTTACCCCCTTGACAGTGTCTAGGGAGTACTTCTTTAAATACATAATTTATTTATGTATTTAACATTTGTTTATCGTGAAAGTCTAACTAAGAACAAAGTCAATTTTCAGCAGAGGCCCGGGGAGAAACACTTCAAATGCATGTTTTTGTAACGTGGGAGGAAACTGGACTACCTGGAGAAAACCCACACGGACGCAGGGAGGACATACAGATTCTCCACAGAAGGAACTCCAGCTGAGACTTGAACCAGAGAACCTCTTGCAGTGAGGCAACAATGCTACCACTGCACCACTACACCATCCTATGGAACTTGTGTGACTACAACAGTGTGGAGGATGTCCTCTATGTTATAGCACACTTCAACATGTTGTAGTTATACAAACATGTACTGTACACCAAGAAAAATACATATCACTTCACCTATCCCCATACACATCACTTGCCCTGCCCCTGAACACATCACTTTCCCTGCCCCCGCACACATCACATCCCTGCCCCCATGCACATTGTTTCCCCTACCCCACACAAATCACTTCCCCTGCCCCCATGGACTTGGTTATTGAACCTGCCTGTGCCCAGAATGAATATGCAACATCTGCATGGCTTCGCAGCTAAATTTGACTCCAACCATGTGTTCACAATCAAATGTATTGCCTCCTAAAAACAACTTTAAAATCATGACACTTAAGAAAATGACAGAAACATAAATGACTGAGAGTGAAGGAACATGATGTGGGCAAAGATGGCAAACAAAAATGTCCTTAATAAGATTTCATGTGGAACGTACACATAATTGTGCAATGAATAAGTGAAATGTTAAGGAGATAAGATGGTAGCACAAGAGCTTATATTGTTAGTGCTTAGGTTAGTAAGCATACATACCAATGAAACTGCATACTAATTGCATTAGTTGTTGACTTAGCTCTGTCTTCAGTTTACACTAACAATCATAGATAATGCCCTTCTGTTAAGAACTACTTCAGCATACTGAATACAACATTTTTAAAAATGTGGCTAAGGATAATACAGGCAAGCATATGTCAGTTTATGTTAATACCTCATTAAAATGCAACTTAGATTGAATCTAATTTGCTGTGTACTGAAGAAGGATGCAATGTTCATACACATCTTTCATTTCAGATTGTATTGTTCTGTTTTAGTATGTACTTTAATTTGAAGTGGCAGAAGTTAATGTACCTGCTCCAGTACAACTGGGAAGAAGCTGTGAAAAAACTGCCAAGGGGAAACAAAACATTTTTATAGCACCAGAACAAGCTGCAAAGATATATTGCAACGTATGTTTTAGCAAATCTATATTTTATTTGTAAGTATAAAAAACATTTTAGGTGTTACATATGTGTTGGCAGAGCTGAAGAAGAATTCAAACATTCCTTCTGAACTGAATTGACCAAGGTACATGGTTTATATATATATATATATATATATATATATATATATATATATATATATATATATATACATACAGAGAGAGAGAGAGATAGCAAACACTGCAGCTATGCAAAGAATAGGCTCTCATTGCATACTGGGTTTAGCTGTAAATTTGATGGCATCAGTACTGTGGCAAAACTTGTATTGTGGTTTACTGTTACAAAAATCTGCCTTCCTTTACTTTCAAAATGATGTCAGCTTTCCACCTAACTCTGTTTTTTTTTGGCATACGTCCTTATCCATGTGACACTGTGATCCCCTTCTTGGTGACTGACAGCCTGATGACACAGATGTTAATGCAATCCTTACCAAGGACAAGTCCATCTAGCTAACACTTACAATGCTAATTGCTATGTATTATTCCTTGGTGGCACAGAAAATATGGCTGCCCCATCTTTGTTGGCAGGTGCCCAAATCCTATTCTTGCTGCCCCACTGCTTTGGTTACCTGTGCCATTCTAGACTACTAAGAAGTAGGTTCATTAAACTGTCTTCCATCACATCTACTTTCCATCTAGGCATTCTGCAGCCATAAGTAAATTGTGCTACAGAGCTTTAACAGCATGATGCTGCCTGGGTAAAGTCACCATTTCAGATTATTAAAAAAATAAACTTTCTGCTTTGACCTCATTATTATTTCCCAGACTAATACTTGAAAAGAAAGAGTCATACAAGACCAAAGATTTGCTACAGAAAAATGACATTGCATGGAGTGGAGACAAATTGCTATTGACAAGGTAGACACCCACAAATGTAAGTGAATCAGAAACAAAACAGCAGTGTCCACAAAGCAGCATATTACTTGAGTGCTTTGCAGAAGAAGAGATTCTAGCAGCATCCATTTTTCCTGTCAGTGAATACAGAATAAATTAACAATCACAGATATCACAGATATGTGCTGTTATAAATTAAAATGTTCTAGTTATTACTATAAAATCAGAGCTACTGCGTGCCATAAGAAATGCCATACTTAAAGAATCTGCCAGAAACAATATGACTGAAACAAAGGATTTCGAGGAGGGCTTCAAAACAATGTATTGAAGTTCTGTTTTCAGTGACACTTGTTTCTCGGAATAGAGATAAAGCAAAGATAAAGCAAAATTAGAATAAAATAGAATTACCCATACTTTAAATGAATTGATGGTTTTGTCTTAGTTTATTCAGGCTTTTTAGAACTTTTTAAAATCAGTTTTGACCCACTTAAGTAAGTTCTAAATGAATCAAATGAATATAAATTACAGACCTTAACTCTAACTATGTTGTGGCACAGCTACAAGTCATCACCTGTCTCCATTGTGAAGATGTTACATCATGGTGGATTTGATCAGTGATTGTGAACCAGTGGTATGCTTTTTGTTTTTTTTTTTCAACCTTTTCTCCACTGTAGTATGACCATGGAGTTAATATATATAATTTTGGGTGATGCGGGGGGCTTGCCACCGCATAGGAGGTGTAGGAGAGCTTATTGTGCTTTTACATTTTTCAACTCACTGTTTTCAAAATTATATTTTCAATAACTCCTGAAACAAAAAATGTATTGCTGACCACTTGTAAATAAACCCTATATTGCAAGCATACCCAAATATGATTGCAAAATAGATCAATTTGCTTACTTATAAACTAATTATAGCATGCAATATTCAAAATATATTTCAAAATTAAAAATAAATATAATCAAAAACTCTGGAACTAGGACAAAAGTACAGATCTGTACATGGGGGGCAATTGCATTACAACTAGTACCAAAATAAAAGTGTTAGGATGCAAAAATGTCAAGTCACTTTGCCGGTCTTCATTTCAGTAAACATTTGATATTAATATGTTGATTGGGACAAAGTATGTGATGTGCTTGCAGTCTTTGCTACCAGCTTAGCTCAACTACCTTCAATTAGTTGTTAAAATCAAATTTCCTGCAACTGGAGCAAACTATGTTTAAACAAGGTATTATTGGTGTTTCCATTATGTATACTATATAGGTGTTCATATATTCTTCCTTACATAAAAACTTTTATGTCTAGCACTCCTTACTTTATATACAATTGTAAAGGCAATGTGCCCTTGTTCTGTAAGTCCTATTAAGACCCATCATTGATGTGTTTACAATAAGAGCACATAGCACAACAGTAAGTGAATAACAAAACATTTAATATCAATATTTATACTAACAGACTTTTCCAAAGGGTTCAGGTTGTTAGTTGGAGAGATATTTCCCTGTCACTGCATTTTGGTTGGGGGGGGGGGGGTTACTGGTGAAGTGAAATTCAGCTGCAGAGATATTTGGCTATCACAAATTTACTGCTGAAAGAAAGAAACACACACCACCATGCCCACTGTTTCAATTCTCAAGTACTTGGGAGCAGGGGAAGTAATGTGTGCTGTGCTTGGAGTACAGTACATACTTATGTAGTTACAACATGTTAGAGGCATGCTACTGCATGAAGGAAATCCTGCATGCTGCTGTAATCACATTCTAGTATGTGTTTTATGCAATGTTCCCTAGACACTGTAAAGGGATAATGATCCACAGACACTGTTAATAAAGGTATTGCCCATTGTACACTGCATTTTCATTGTCACTGGCATGCCCACTTGGTAAACTGCTGCTGATGTCTGCCATACTGCCTGCTTTCCTCCAGATACTATGGGGACGTGGATATTTTTCTCCTAAGTGCAGATGGTTATTGAAGCTGTGGGTACAGTACTATGTACTTCTATGTGCCCACAGTGGTTTTATGACAACCATAAGTCTCTACATCTGAACTTCACTTCAACCATGTGTACCCAACAAACATACCAGCAGAGAAATGTGTCACCTCCTAAAAACCTGAATCCTTTTAAACCTGTGGTTACCAACCATTTTATGTTAAACAAGTACTAATTTGCATTTCCACTTTATCATGCACATGGTAACTTACTGCGAAACATCTGGAATAATCTATTGCATGTTATTATATCTCTGAACTTTCATCACTGTGCAGGATACTTGTTAACAGCATGGCAGGCCCAGTGAGCATGTTTATTTTGTCAAGTATCCATGCTTAACACTTTTTGCCACACAGTATATCTCTGAAATCATTTTTAATTTGGTATAATAAATTATCTGGTTTTGCCTGAATTTGCGGTGCGTTTTGCATGTGCTAAGGTGGGCGTCAATATTTCCTATCTAGAAATGATGAGCGACAAAAAGAGTATGGTATTTAAATAAATAAATAAGCTGATGCTGCATGTTTTATCCCTAAACAACATGGCATATTTTGCTGATTCCTGAACCAAGGCCAAAATCCAGCAGTAAGCCATTACACTAAGCCAGCAGTATTATATGATGGTTTACTGCTCACGCTGTGCAAACATTTCCCTGATTACTCCATCAAAATCATGGCACCATATATTATCTTGTCCTTTTTGTAGAAAACTGCTTTGGGCCTGAGGGTATTATCATTCTAGGGGAATGTTGCCACTATAATATCTTCTGTCTGTCTTCTTTCATCCATGGAGAGCTGTTCCAGTTCTTTCAACTGATCCCAGTGGTTTACATTTTCCAGACCAATAACTAGTTTGGTCATGCTGTGTTTCAACATCCCTTGTGTGACTGAATTTTTATTGTTTCATGGGGATTACAATGGTAGATTTAGTAATGGTGTTGAGTGGAGGACTCAATGTTAAATGAACTTAGAGTCTCTGGGGGGTAATAAGCATTCTCCTCCATGTATTTCCAAACCCCACATGTGTTAATTAGTTAATAACTCACTTAATTATTTGCTTAATTGGTGGATTTAGGTCAGAGAGATGAATGTGAATCTCAAATTAATTAATTGTTTAAAATAAACTGATGACACTTTTACAAAAATAACTTACAAAAAAATCTAATGTGATATGTTCTTTCACAGCTAACTGACTAGGCTCTTCTGCTTTGCACATGCCTCACTTCTCTCTCTAAGACATGTATAATCTTTACAAGTAACTAGTGTGACCTGTTATTCCTTACTGCTGGGCAGTGGGCACAGAAAAGAAACAGCATGTATTTAGTGCAGATAGCTTTGCAAGTATTCATATTTTAATATTTCATGATATTATATTCCAGTAAAATCCCATTTAGTCTCTGTAAAGATTATGATCTTTTTGGTCATGGCAATATGGTACTTAATTCTGTTTTATATTGGTAACTCTCTTACAGATTGCAGTTTTAATGTTACATTTTGAGCTATGTGCTAAGTAGTTAATAAAAAAAAACTTTGCAAACCCAAAGATGAAATATCAATATATCAGCTTGATAACATAGAGGGCATAAATATGAGGTGTTAGTTATCTTTATGAAACAAAGACTCTTTGATTTTTATTGGATTTTTAGTATGCTGATGTAGTTTAATGTTATTTACAAAATATTGCCAGCTAGGATCTTGCTTTAGGTCTGTTCACGTCTTAAGGTAGAATTCTTATGGTGTCCTGTTTCTAGCATCTGATGTTCCAGCTCTCACATGAACTTTGACATGTTGACACCACTTATCTCTGGCACCACTTTGACCTTTGAACTGAGCCATATCCACCAATAATTTGGTTGTCTCTGGTAGCAAGTGTAATTCTTGAGCTCTGGTAAATGTATGGATTTTAGGATGATCAGTTTCATTTTTCTGTAGCTATCCTTGTTAAAAGGGTCCCTACCTACCATATTTTACTCCCATCTCACAGCAAGGAAACATAAATTATAATGGCAGACAGCAAGTACATGCCTACTTCATGCACCTGTTATTTACTGTTTAAGCTGTGGGTCCTACATATCCAAAAGGTTATACTCTATCTTTACACTTTTTAAGGATTAACTTCATGCCTCAGTTATGCTTTCCTAAATTTAAGTCACTGGTTTTGACCATACCATCTTGTTAGGAAGGCTGGTCCTATTATCCACCACACTTCCTTTCTGTGAAAAAATACTTCCACATTTACTTCTGGAACTTCTCACTTTGCAGCTTCAGACTTAATATTTCTACAATATTTTGTCTCAGTTATCTGCCCTTTTTTTCTTTTCTGGCAAATACAGAAACTACCCAGAGTTTATGGATTCCCTTGAAGTACTTAAACATTTCTGTCATGTAAACCTTTTCCTTTTTCCTGAAGACTATGCAAGTTAAACTCTTAGTTCTTCTCTCTTTTGCTTTATGTTGCTCTAAATGAGAATCTATGAACAACCAATGAGCTTTAATTTTGTTTCTACCTTATGGTATAAAAGGGCATTGAATTTCAATGTGTTTTTTATTGATACTGATGAAGGCTATTTAATTTGTTTAGCCAAAACCGGTCTGTTACTGCTCTATTCATACATGCTTTAATAAAGCATTTACTTACTACAGTCTGCTGGCCTTTGTTTTTTGACTTGGACTTATCAATTTTGAGGCCGTGCAGTTGTCATACTTGCAAGGGTTGTTTCATTTTGTATTTGTTGGTTCCCTTGCTGTTGGCCTGTGGTATGCTGCACATTTATGTCTGTGCTCATTGGAAATTTTGTGCTTTCCAGCGATTTTTGCAAAGATTCTTTTAACTTTCCATCTGCGGATTAGTAGGAGTCTTGTGTGCTGCAGCTGATGTTTTCAGAACTGTTTTCAGACGGTTTCTATTATATGACAGATTTGGCCCATATCATGCATGCCCATTACCAAGGTTATTAAGACCTAAATGTCTATCCAACCCTGCTTTCAGCTTTGACTTTTTGTTTCAAGAACAGCACCATTAGAAGCGTTTTGGATCTCTTGGGTTACTCCAGAATTATTTTTGACTTTGGGGGCATTTTTGTACACATTTCTTGTCGGATTACCACAACTCAGAAATGGGCTATTTCACTGACCTATGGTTGGACTATCATGTTTACGACACATTCCGGTTTAGGACTTATAATACAGGAAGGTTTTTGCTTTTTGTGTACAGGTTTGGGCCTTTATTTAGGGCAACTCAGTTAGCAGAGTGGTTGTGTTTGTGAAACTCAGTAGCATTGTCAGTCATTACTGCTGTGTTGAAATTTATATATGAATAAATGTTATATGCAGATAGGTTATATAATGGGTTGTGAGCTGGCTGGAACACATTTTGATGTTATAGTCTCATTCGTTATATACAATTTTACATCTGTTTAACAAATTCATTTATTGCATATATAAGTATCTCATCTTTTGGCGTGGATTTTCTGTTATAACAGCGATGCCATTAGAAGTATTTTGGATCTCTTGGGTTACTCCACAATAATGTTTGACATTGGGGGCATTTTTGTATGCATTTCTTGTCGAATTATTACAACTCAGAAACGGACCATTTCATTGACCTATTGTGTTTACGGCACATTCCAGTTTGGGACTTATGATACAGGAAGGTTTTTACTTTTTCTGTACAGGTTTGGGCCTTTAATTAGGGCAAATCAAGTAGCAGAGTGGTTCTGTTTGTGAAACTCAGTAGCATTGTCAGCCATTTTTGCTGTGTTGAAACTCTTATATGAATAAGTGTTATATGCAAACAGGACATATTTTGGGTGGTGAGCAGGCTGAAACACACTTTGATGATATAGTCTCATTCTGTTATATACATTATTTTTTCTGTTCAACGAATTTATTGCATATACAAGTGGCCAGAATACAATCAGTGTGATTATACAGTGATTTGGACTTAACTCAGACTATTATTTGTGAATTGAAAATTAGCAACATCATTTTCCTTTTCAGGATTTTGGGCCGACAAGATTCAAATTTTACATTTGGACATTTAACTTTTTATACTTAGTCCACTTAGTTGCTTTTCAGTTTTGAAACTATTTTTTCACTCGTACAGGGTCCCTGGTGGTCAATATTATTATTGCTGTTTGTTGGCGGTTATATTAATATCTTAATGAAGTGCTGGTGCATTTTTTACTTATTGCATTGTAGTAGTTGTAATCTAATATATGTAATTATACAGTCAACACAATTGTATTCAGGGTACCATTATAACTAGGGTGTTTGTTTAGTGATCTTTATATCTACATAGGGGATTCATTGCATGGGCTCAGATATATATTGTTGTTGGGAGATTAGTGTTGTGTTACACACCTATGGCTTTTGTGGTAAGCTTGACACTATTTCATTTATGTTTAATTACAAGTTTATACAGGGGAATGTAGCATTGCGTATAAGTGTTTTCCTGTTCCACGAACATATATGGCTAAGGAGAAGCTAAGCAAGGGCTATTATTGTTCGTCCCTCAGAGCTTGCTTTTGCTTTTGGTTAGCTAAATTAAGAAAGGATATAGATATTCTACCAGAAACAGGAACGAATGTAGCACTGCTGTTGAATTTTTGCTTTTTATATCTGTTGACCTGTTCAGGTAATACGCTCTGGCTGCCATTATAACCTGGAATTTGGCTATGGGTAACAGTAGTTTTGGGCTGTCTACAAATGCCAGTGGTTTATTTTAATATTTGATATATTGGGATTATCATTTTGGTATAGATATTTGAGCTCATTCAAGCCTTCCCTATTGGGACTATATACCATCATTTTTTGTACTAATTGTATCTAAATAGGATTGGAGTTATATATATATTTTGCAATTTATAATTGACCAGACAATTACCAAATGGATTTGATTAAGATCCTACATGGATTATCAGTAGACAGGGATGACCTGGGTATTTTTGGTTTGGGGCCCACTAATAACATGAACATTGGGTTGGACCCATTGGAACCAGAGAATATGTGTATTTCCCATTTTCAAAAACTGACTAAATGTATGAGGACCCTATGAACCAATGTCTGGCATCTCAAACTTTTCAAGGCTTATCAAGCCAAGGTAATCTTACCTAGAGGCCTTAGAGTATGCACCCAACCTTTGGTAGCACATATGGACACAGAATTGGCCGAACAATGGGCTACAGCCCAACAAAAAGCCTCAATGGGGTTCACTGAGGTATTGGCTGCTTAGTATGATCGGTCTATTGATATGGGCATATCTGAGCTAGCTAAGATGTCTGAGGAAAGAAAGAAGTTTGAAGGTCAATCCTCTTATACTACACTTTTAAACAAATTGAGTCAAGAATTACTCAATTTAGAACACCAGCTCAAGGAGACAAAAATGCACACATTTCACAGAGATATGGGAGACTATGATAAGGGTAATCCCTTTAGTACAAATAAACATGTTAAATTTGAGAATGGAAACAAGAAAATTCTCAAACGCAAATGGCCTAGGTCCATTCTTAAGAAGTCTATATCATCTCATAATGGGATATCTGGGGATGACTCCTCTTCAGTTAAGGATCTAGATATACAGCATACTACAGATCCTCCTGTGTTCAAACGCAGTAATTCACAAAACCCTTTAGGGGCAGGACAAGGAGGGCCGGGAGAAAACACACCAAAGGTAGACAGCATAGAGGGCCTACTCAGACTCACGATACAGAAATAGTTGGAAGTAACAATGTGTTAAACATTTCATCACAATCTTTGTCACAAACTCAAGTTCAATTGTTAAATAAAGGGTTACATTTTGTACCTGGTTTCTTTGCTTCTGAGGACTCTCTTGCACAGGATGTTGCATCCTTTTGTCGTCTGCTAAATTTGAAATTACATTTTCAATCATTTACCAATTCTGGGGAGGATAATGCATTCAAATACTACAAATCTAATTTCATACCTTCCATGCACCACAATATCCAGATGTTTCAAACATGCATTCTTAAAGATCTCATTTTCATTTTAGGGAATCTGGGATTAAGCCTAACAACCTCTCAAAGATCGAACAACAGGCTATACAGGAACTTGAAAATAATAAAAATTTGGTAATTTTACCTGCGGACAAGGGTGGGGCAGTGGTTGTTTTAGACTGGGTACAATATAATGCTGAAGCAGAAAGGCAATTGAATGATGGGCGTCATTATATACCTATGCCTCTAGATCCCAGTTTTAGTTTTAAGAAACAAATTGATGAATTTCTTTTGTCTGCCAAGGAGGAGGGTATTATATCTGACTCAGTATTATATCATTTAACAGTGTCTGGTCCCAGTAGCCAATTATCTGTATTTACTTCCAAAAATACATAAAGACCTTAATCATCCACTGGGAAGACCCATTGTCTCAGGGAAGGGATCTATTATGGAACCACTTTTTCAGTTTTTGATGAAACATTTACAACCTTTACTAAAATGGGTTTGGCCCAGGGTCCAAGATACTACTGAATTTTTACAAATAATCTCAGACATGCAATTGGAACCAGGTTGGTTGTTATGCACTCTGGATGTATCTGCTTTGTATACCAATATTCCTCATTGGGCTGGGTTACAGGCCCTTGAATATTGGTTATGCAGATCCGAACTTTATTCACCAGGGTTCAATACCTTTTTGATCTGTCTAGCAGAACATGTTCTGAACAAATTTTTTTTTACTAACAAAACAAATGTTACTGGCAGGTTCTGGGTACAGCTATGGGGCATCTTTTGCCCCCATTTATACTGATCTTTTCATGGCCTTTTTAGAAGAACATTTAATTTATGATACTAGCCATAATATATACTTAGAAGAAATTGACATATGGAGGTGTTATCTGGATGACTGATGGATGGTGTGGAGAGCTGACATTGAATATCTTCAGGAGTTTGTGGAATACTTAAATAGCGACAAGTGGGGAATACAATTTACAGTTAACTATGATGGCCAAAAAATAACTTTTTTGGATGTGTTAGGTATCAGAAACACTGATCATACTCTAGATACAGAGGTTTATTGCAAGTACTCACAGTATAATTCCCTGCTACATGCATCCAGTTCCATCCACCACACATTATAAACAACATACCCAAATCTCAATTTCTTTGGATGAAGTGTATCTGCTCACACCCAGCCACTTATGAACATTTTAAGGAGGACCTGACTAAGAGGTTCAAAAACAGGGGTTATAAAATTGATAATATTCTTACTGCCAGTAATTGGGTCTCAGCACTAGACAGGAAGGATCTATTGAAGTACAAGGATAAAAAACAGGGGAATGACTTGAGTATTAGATTTGTAACCACTTATGGGACAAATACCAACATGTTACTGGATAGTGTTCAAAGACATTGGAATATTCTCTTAGCAGTCACCAAGTTATCAGAGTTTCTTAAGGACAGATGTCTTTTCTCCTTCCGAAGGGGGAGTACTCTTGGATCACATTTTAATCATTTTAAACATGGCTCTAGACATACTCAGGATCCCATTCAAAGAACTCTGACAGGTGATTTACTTTTTGGTTGTGTCCCTTGTGGACACTGTACACATTGTCATAGGTTGATGAAATCTAAACAATTCACCAGCAGGAACACAGGCATTGTTTATTATATCAGGTTTTATGCTAATTGTGGAACTGATTGGGTGATTTATCTTGCGACATACACCTGCTCAGCCTTTTACATTGCCAAACTTCGAGACCTTTGAGATTACGCATTTTTGAACACTGCAGTGATATTAGGACCAAAAAACAAGTAATGTTTTACATAAACATTCCGTGGTACACAAGAATGCAAGCTTTAGATTTATTATCATAGATAGGATTGTGGGAAATAGGACAAATGAAGTTGAATGGCATTCTATATTAAATACTAAAGAAAAGAAGTGGATCATTAAGCTGGGTGGTCTATTCCCACTGAGTCTAAATGAGAATATATTATCATAGATAGGATTGTGGGAAATAGGACAAATAAAGTTGAATGGCATTCTATATTAAATACTAAAGAAAAGAAGTGGATCATTAAGCTGGGTGGTCTATTCCCACTGAGTCTAAATGAGAATATATGAACAACCAATGAGCTTTAATTTTGTTTCTACCTTACAGTATAAAAGGGCATTGAATTTCAATGTGTTTTTGATTGACACTGATGAAGGCTATTTAATTTCTTTAGCCGAAACCAGTCTGTTACTGCTCTATTCATACATGCTTTAATAAAGCATTTACATACCAGTCTGCTGGCCTTTTGTTTTTTGACTTGGACTTATCTTTTTTGAGGCCGTGCAGTTGCCGTACTTGCAAGAGTTGTTTCATTTTTAAGTCTAGGTTGGCCATACGCACAGATTTGCCTCTGTCCAGGTTTCAGATGACTTTTTTGAAGAAGTCCACCAGGTTCAACAGGCATGATCTCCCTTTAACAAAACCAAACTGGGCCAGGTCAAGCATTTGAAGGTCTCCTATATCTTTGTTGATAATGTCCATCCATAAAAAACAGACTAGTCTCAAACCCCCATGTAACTCTCAGTGGGTTGTATATATTATTGGATGTGGTTGTCAAGATACCAAATGGTATATTGGGAAAACAAAGAAAAAGGTAAAGGTTAGAATAATGGAACACTAGGGAGATATTAGATGGCGGAATGGTAATAGTCCGGTAGCTGATCATTTTATGTCTGTACATAGGAGGTCTGAGACTAGTTTGTTTTTCAGTGTGTTGGCAGATCTGTTTTTGAAGTATGGTGGTAGTTTTAAGGATGAATTGAACAAGCTGGAATGCAGAATAATCATAAACTTTAGAACACTTCACCCCAGGGGAATGAACATTGATAGCAATTTAACCCTGTAATTAGAAATTTTAAAATTTAGTTCTACAGGTGTAATTTTGTAGGTTGTTTTGTATTTAGAAATTTGCCAATAAAAATTGTAGGAAGCTTTGCTACATAGATATCTATAAAATATTTGTATTATATAAAATAATGTTTTAAAAGGTTAATTGTATGTGTAAGTGGGGTATTGCTCTTTAAATGTGAAAAGAATATTTTGGCTAATTGAATAATTAATCATTTGTAACAGTATTTGGTGTATAAATAGGCTGGTTGTTTTATGTTTCCTTAGAAGGCGAAAAGCCAGGGTACCAGAATAAATTTGTTGGTGGAATTGTTCCAGCTGCTTTGTGTCTGTTTATATTACCGTTTTTCTTGTGGATGGCATTATAACCTGGCATGGCCAGGGTGCTCTCCATGGCCTTGAAACAGGTCTCTGTGACTGCACAGGTATCAGCATCTTCCAAAGTGAAAAATGCATTCATTGAGTGCAGTTTCAGGTTTAGATTCCTAGCATTTAGCAGCAGAAGCGTAAGGTTGTTTTTCAAGGATAATTTTACACTGGGAATTTTGTTCTTGTGACATTGCCCAAAAAAGGCACTATGGGGGAGCAAATGCCTTAGCCAGTAACCAAAAGCCAAGAGGTGACAAGTGAGGACCATCTCTGGCAAAGCATTGTGGTCTATCAACCATATCATCCCAGGCTGACAGGTACCGGATACCCCTGGAATAACACCAGAAACTAAGCCAACTGTTGAAGTCAATTATTTTTTGTCTATATTGTGTCATCATCCTAGGTGAAGGTAGACTGCTGCTTAAGGCTAGGGACATAACAGTCTGGGACACATAATCAGAGAGCTCAGTCATGTCTCTCTTCATATAGTCCAGAGAGGTACATCTCAAGTCATTCACACCAACATGTGCTATGACAGAGTCATAACAGTACCTGTTTTGAGAGACTTGTGCATATGTGATATGGTGGATCCTGGCACTTGACAGACAGCTGACTGTGACTTTTTCCTTATCCATCCTGGTGAGTGGAACATCTGTGTGTCTCACAATGAAGTCACCTATGGTCAATACATTAGATTTTGTGTTTTGCCTTAGAGGCTTGTTTGGTGAGACACTAGTGTGTGTGTTTTTATGTGTACTGTGTTCAATTGGCAATGTATTAAGTGAAGTTTTTTTATGTTTGGGAGGTCTGTGATCTTTAGGTAGGCTTCTGGTGAGTACCTCCACATATGTAGGTTTAGGTGTTGTGCTTGTGGCTGGTGCAAGAGGTGAAGTGTGTGAGCTGACAACCTGATTAGTATTTGATATGCTGATTTGTGAGTGAGACAGCATAGATTCTAGATTCTAAATATAGATGCATCTCTCACATATTGAATTTGTGTAAAATAGAAGTAAAGGGTTATCACTGTACTTGAGGCAATTGCTATATTGCCTCAGGATGCCCATGTTGATCAGGCTGGCTGGAGAAATGGTGGGAAATTGGCCATCCGTAATATTAGGTATAGTACTGTGATCAGTAACGGGGAGAGGGCTAGAAGGACCAGTCATAGCTGAGGGACTAGTAAAAAGTTCTAAACTGTGAGAAACTTATTGGGTGAGACTTGTGTTGGTACCTCAGAGGCTCAGCTGAGTGTCTGTCCAGACAGTGAAGCATAACAGTGAGAAACCCCAGATGGAACACAAGCAGTCGACTAAGTGAAGCTATATCTGTCTGGGACTTTGCATCTATAACCGCCAATGGTAACCCCCACTGCATGGTGCTGCATTATGGTGCATACCGCTCAAACACTGGCAGCAAATAGCAATGAAATTAAACTGATTTAAAACACTCTAACCAATGATAGTACACAAGACTGGACCCTGGGCCAACAATCACCACTCAGGTGGGTCCTTAGCTGCACTCTTCTCTCACAAGGTGCAGGGGGAGGCCCTCTTTTGTGGAGGACAGCTGGATTAGTACTCAGAAACTGCTAAAACAAACTGGGTCCAGCAAATCTGAACAAAGTCTATGCTAGGCTGAAAAGTGCAACTAACAGCAGAAATACAGCAAAAGTACAGTTCACAAATAACAGCAACCAGTAAAAAAAGTACAAGAAGAGCAGATCAAGTCAAAATGATATTCATGCTAATGAAATCTGCAGACGTGCACATAGTACTTTGATAGGGCCTTACCAGTTATTTATAAAAGTGATAATATCTTCTTGTCTTGTACTGATGATATTTTTTCCTATACATCTTACTGTTTCATCAGGCTATTTTGATGATTTCTCACACTGCCTTTTTGTCTTTCCATCATCTGGTGTTACTATACTGAGGTCACATTAATCTCTTGTTGCTAGCATACTTTTGCCACCTTAATGTTTATACCTTTTTGTGTTTCCACTTCTGAAATGAAGCTTCATATTGAAATTTGAACTGACATGCTTTGGACCATTCTTCGATGTTGGTATCCTCTTTACAGCTTTGTTTGTTTGTGTCAGCCCTGTTGTTTAATTTTGTGTCATTAGCCAAAAGGCAAGTATTTCCTTATAGGGATTCTTCAATGTCCGTTGTAGAGAAATTTTAAAGGACTGGTATTTGAGGTGCACACTAGAACACCAATGAAACTCAAAATATCTTTATTTCATAAAGATAATTAGCATCTCACCTCAGAGTCTTCCAGGTTATGAAATAACAAGAAACATCTTTCTTCTTGCTTCTTTATAACCTGGAAGGCACAAAGAAGAGGTGTGAGTTATCTTTATAAAATAAAGAAACCATAACTATTATTGGACTTTTAGTGAGTGCTCTGAATGGCTGTTGGATTACCTTTTGTTGGATTCCTGTTGCAACACTAGAAAACATTGTTCCTGTGGTATACCACTGTTCACCATTGTTTTAAATGAGTGGAATTCATTTCCTATAACCATGTGTATCTTACTGTCTAACCAGTGCTTTGTTATGTTACAGTTCTAGGACCTACTCCACACTTGTTTAATTTGTCCACTAGGCTAGTAATTGGTTCAGTATAAGACATCTTTATGAGGTTTAAGCAGATCTCGGCCTGCTCTTTTCTGTTCTATCTCACTCAAGCTTATAACACTTTTTTGTATACCTCTAGTTCAAACCCATAACTCCTTATGGCATCCAGAAATTGTTGGGGTCTGGCTTCCTTAACTGAGCGACTTATTGAGTTGTGGAATTTTGGTGGAATTGTTCCAACTGCTTTGTGTCTGTTTGTATTACCATTTTTCTTGTGGAAGGCATTATAACCTGGCATGGCTGGGGTGCTCTCCGCAAGTTATTAACAAAATGACGCTAGCTTTTTTTAAGCACCCCTCACCACTAAGTTCTAGTCTCAGTCTGTTGCATTAACAGTAATCTGTGTACACCACAGAACAGCAATGGGAAGTGCTGAGAGCTTTAAAACATTAACCACATCATTCAGTCTTTTTCTTCTTTGGCTGAATTAAGTGTTTAACATGTTTTAAAGTTTTTTGCACTTCCCGCAATGCTTTCTCTTGACCACTCTCTGTATGGCAGCATACGTGTTTTACAGCTTTGAAAGCTAGTGTATTAATTGGAAGCAGATTCACTTCCATGCACTACAAAGAATTATGATCTGGTTTGTTATGTGTTCTTGGCATGAATATCAGGGTTTACCTCTTCAGCTTTGCTCTTTAAGTGAATTTCTTGATATCCATGTCTCAGACATATATGAAGTTGGTCATGACTGGAGAACCAATCATAATATTCTAGGACTATAAATTGCAGAAATGGAAGACATGATGTCACAAGTGGATGAAGCTAAGCCAAGTCCCACAATCAGGTGTACTTGTAGTCATTGCTAAAAAGGTTAGTAATTTTTGATTGAATATAAGGAAAGTTAACAATTTTTTTCCTAAATATTGAATAGAATGTTTGAGTTGAATAGAATGTTTGAGCTCTTAAGTTGCTAAGTAGAGAATTGCATGTTGCTGGATTGACCTTAGTGAATGATTTTTTTCCCTTCTTTTTAGAGAGGTAGCCTAAGCAGTGAGAGGGCACTATCGGTTGTGGATCCACGCAAGTATGTGTCAACCTTAATGCGTAATTTAGAGGCAAGAGTTCAATCTGTGCTATGATAACCCTGGTTTGAGACTAAATCAAAAGAAGTCAATGGAGGTGGTAGGCAGGTCATGATAGGCATATCAAAGAATATTTTATTTTTTATGGGGAGGCAACTCCTTATTACACTGCCCCTACCTTATGGAAAATGCCAAGTTGCTTCATATAGAACATAAGAAAAAGAGAAGAACTTGTGCAATTTGGCATCAGGAACGTCATTGCCTCCATTACTTGCTTTCCTATTGACAGTGATTGAAATGATGAATGTGGCTGGGACGGGATATAAACAACAGACAAACAACTGGGCCTGCAAATGCTACCCACTGGTCATACCTCCAGACAGGAGTTAGAATTGAGGAAAGGTTTAATAGGTTAACTAATAAGATATCAGATGCTTGTGTGTGTGTGTGTGTGTGTGTGTGTGTGTGTGTGTGTGTGTGTGTGTATACATACACTTGCGTGTATATGTGTATGCGCATCTGTGTCTGCCTGCATGTTCACACATGTGAGTAGCTTTCTGTGTGTGATGCAGGCACTTTGTGTATTTCAGTTTCTGTGGTGTGTCCATGAATAATTTTATTTATTAAACTACTCTGTTTTCCTAATCTGTTAAATAATCCTCTATCAAAAAGGATAATGACAAATACAGTTCTATCCATATCATGATATATTAATTTATCATCTCAGCTTGTAATGTATGTCGTGTTTTACATTTATTTTGGTCTGCTGCTTTACATGAAGACCTATGCCTTAGAGGAAGTGATAGTTTCACTGTACAGATGGACAATGTTATGTACATTATAGTTTCACAAATAAGGATATAATTTCAGGCTTGTTGCTTGTATCTTAGGATAATTACCAACTTTATGAACAATATGGAAACAGGGACCCACAGAAAGAAAGAATATTAAATGATAATGCTGGACAACTAGCACTGAATTCTAGGAGGAAATAAGTCTGTAGGGAAATCTTAAAAGTGAGTAAGTTCAGTATTGGGTGACCTAAGTAGAATCTGCCCCAGACAGAAATGGGTAACATGGCGGGCACTCCAAAGTTACAGTAACAACTTCATAGAATGTGCACTCACATGGTATGAGAGGAAGACAGCTTGGACAAAGCTAAGCCTTTCCACTCTGACAAACTCCATGGTGAGTTCAGTGGCCTCAGTGTCATCATTTACTAATATTAGAATCACCCAGAACAAACCAGTTTGTGTGAACCAACATTACACTTAAGAGAGGAAAGTGGCAAACTCTCACAAAAAAATAGTTAACTGATAGATGGTAAACAATGAATTTCCTATAATTTGGCTCTGGACCAATGACATATTCAAAGAGACTGATGCCCCTCACAGGGATGTGAATTATGTCAAACCTAGGTTATGAACAGGAGGTAATATCTTTTTTACTATAACCCTGATACAGTTAACAGAGTCAAGTGGCAGAACTACAGTAACTAGATGAAGGCTAAAATGATCATCCAGCCTGTGTTTTTTAAATGATGGGTCACCACAAAACCTTAAACAAGTCAAAAGCATTCTCTGATCTCTTGAGTAATGACTTATTACTTAGCAACTGAGCCCCAGGAAAGGCCAGAAGTACTGGAACTGTCTAGGAGCTGAAGATTAAAACTTAAAATACACTTTATTCAATGGCTGAAGCCAGAAGTCTAAACCTCAAAATGCATGCACTCGAGGCACTCCTCAGTAGGGAGAAAATCTATATATGTGCAGTAACAGAAACCTGGTTTAAGGCTCCAGAGAGCACCCCAGCACTACCAGGCTACAACTCATACCATACATTTCAGCCACAGAACCCGGACCGAAATACAAAAGGCAGGGGCATATCCATATTCATCAAGGATACCCACACCTCCAGGTTAGTGGCACAGCACGATGCTTCAGAGATCATCCACGTGCAACTAACAATGGGCAAAACTGCAATTCAAATTGTAGCTTGCTATAGATCACTCACCATGTCCCAGGACCCCCATTCTGCATTTCTGGAAACACTGGGAAATATAAAGGTCCTACCAAACACCCTAATATTGGGTGATTTCAATTACCCAAACATTAATTGGGAGAACTACTCATAACTCCCTTGCCCAACATTTCCTAGAATTTATAGACTCAAATGCCCTGGATCAAATGGTCAATACTCCCGCCAGAGGTGACAACATATTGGACCTTGTCATCACCAACATGGTCGACCGGTGCTCCACACCGGATGTCAACCCCTCACTGGTTAGATCTGACCCTAAACAAATCACTTTAGATATCCACATTCCGCCCCCACCCCCGGACAAGGAAACCACCGTGAAAAACTTTTCAAAAGCAAACTTCACGTTACTTAAGTCCGAGGTGGAAAGTTTCAAAGCTCCCATGCTGAAGGATAACATCGTCCAAGCTGCAAAATCCTTTACTAATGCATTCTATGGGCACCTACAAGAATGCATGGATCGTGCTATCCCAAGCAAAACCAAGGCTCACTCCTCCAAGAAAAGGAAACCAGTCTGCTGGACCCATGCCATAAACAAGCTACACAATAGAAGGAGGAAACTAGTACAGAAAATAGTAAAATCCCAAGAAGGGAAGACATCCCTGATCAGTATCAGCAAGAAACTACGATCCCTCATAAAATCATCCAAGGTGAGTTTTGAAAGAAAATTGCCAAGGACTCCAAAGATAACCACAAGGCATTCTTTAGTTATGTCAAGAATCTAAGTGGCAGTGCTCAGATCTGCTCGGAGTTAGTGCAGAATGGTGCAAAATACACTGAACCGACTGATATTGCCAACATCCTGGCAGACAGGTTCAGCACAAACTTCACCCCCACTCTCACCCCCAAAAGGGCCCATAACCATACCAGAAGAATGTAGAGCTCCTGAAATCACAGACACTCAGGTTAAAACAGCCCTCTCAAAAGCCCAAAACACAGCATCAATGGGACCGGATGGGGTCCCAGGCTGCATCCTACATGAGCTCAAAGATGAACTAACCCCTCACCTAAACACACTGTTCAAACTTAGCCTCTCCACAGGTTACGTACCCATAGAGTGGCGCACAGCAACAGTTATTCCACTCCACAAAGGTGGAGCCACAACAGACCCCTGGAACTATTGCCTATAAGCCTGACTAGCTTGGTCTGCAAGACTATGGAGCGCATCATCATGGAGCTCATTAACAGAGACATTGGGAACCTCCAAACACTGGACCTTACCCAGTTCGGCTTTGTTAAGGGCAGATCATGCCTCCTAAACCTGGTAGACTTCTTTGAGACAGTTACCAAGGCTATAGATGAGGGAAATGTGGTACACAAGCCTACCTAGACCTTGCAAAGGCCTTTGACACTATTCCCCATTCTGGTATTATAGACAAGCTCACCAGCCTGAACATAAACCCCTATGTCACAAGATGGGTTGCCAACTGGCTCATGGACAGAACCCACATGGTAAGAGTTGTGGGAGCTAGGTCTGACTCTAAACCGGTTACAAGTGGCATTCCCCAGGGCTCAGTCCTAGGACCCCTCCTGTTTGGCATATACTTCTCAGAGGTACAGGCAAGCAGAGGAGGACTATGGCTGACCAAGTTCACAGACGACTGCAAACTGGGGCTATAATTGACTCTCCAGCTGACACAGACATCCTTCAAAAGGGTCTCACTGAGATGGACACCTGGTGCCAAAATCATGGCCTCAAGCTAAATGCCAAAAAGTGCAGTTATCCCCTTTGGAAAAAACAAAGTACCCACAAACTACCACATAGATGGTAGTCCCTTAAATATGGAAGACGTAATAAGGCATCTGGGGACCCAAGTAGATAGTAAACTCTCCTTTGATAATCACATTGCCAAAGTGGTTAGAAAATCCTTCTATGTGGCACACCTTATCACAAAAGGGATCGCATCCAGATCAAAAGAGGTCATTGTGCCCTTCTATTCATTGCTCATCAGACCCATCATCGAGTACAACGCCCCATTTGGGATGTATCTTACAAGACACCTGCAACAGCTGGAAAGACCACAGAAGTACCTCACCAAGAGGATCACTGGCCTCAAACAGATGCCCTATGCAGCTCGACTGAAGAAACTCCAGCTGTACTCAGTTGCATACCGCCTACTCAGAGGTGATCTCTGCCTGACATACAAGGCCATGTCCAAACCAGAACTGATCGACATGCTCCACCTAAAGAAAAGCTTATCCCCTCGAGACACATGCTCTAGGGATCTAAACCTCACCACAACAATAAATAGGACATGCTGGAGGGATAGATTCCTGTCCCAGAGACTTCCCATGCTTTGGAACAAGATCCCAATCTACATTAGGCTGAGCTCCTCGCTAACACTCTTCAAGAGAAACCTTGACGAGTGGATGGGAAACAGAAAATTTACCCCGGGGATCACTTCAGTGGCTCTTCTGGACAGAGGCACAGGGAACTAATCTAAGGGGGCAGCAAAAGCCAGCACATTCTGGCTAGGCTTATAAATGCCTTCATGCAGATAGCCTAGTACCTACCTATGAACCTATGAACCTCAGGCAAGTGTGAAGCACATCATTTCATGTTAAATTTCACCCCAAGGTAGCAACTTTTAACTCTAAATGAGTTCCTCCTGTCATGCTTAAAATACATGAAGGTGAAGTACTCATTGACCCCACCCACCTGATGCTATTGAAGAATGCCCAGACATCTGCAACAAATGCACTAAGTGGTAATGGTGGAGGACAATAAGAAGGTCAATGTCCAGTTCAATAGAAGAAGAGGTGAACATTTAAGCAGTGCATATACTTAATGTTTCTTCTTGACATAATAAATCTATAGACAAAAGAAATATAAAATGATAAAATGCTGTAAAATTTGCTCATGCAATCTTCCAAATATAAGATTTTCCTGTCAGCCTTAATTATTTAAGTTAGACAAATGACCCAGCCATATCCAACCACATCAGTCGGAGAGAACTAAAATGACATGGCTCACCACTACAGGCTTTAATAAATGACAATCAACCCTTCGAATGCAGTCACATGTAAAGTTGCCAAAGTTTAGTCAGATCATAAAATGTCACAAAATCAATGTTTATTAAATAAATAGTAAATAGCCAATGGGCTCATGACATGCTATATCATACCTGCCTAGGATGTGAGGGGTTGATTACAAGCTGGATAACAAACATTCTGTAAAGAGGGTACTAATAAATAAGTGAAGGAACAGCCACTCAGTGTAAACCTTGGTCCTTTCTTACGTAAGCATCTTATGCAGATGTTAAATGGCCTTATGTGTTTTCAGCCCTTTCAGCATGCAGTAAACAATAAAGGAGTCATTAAACACAAATAAATTTTAAAGTATTCCACTCAGGATGGAGTTTGACCTGGCAATTCAGGTGACTTAAAGTAGCATTAACATATAGTTCAATAACACAAGACAAAGCAAGATGTGCCTCAGTACAGCAGGTAAATAGCTGTCACCATTAAGCAGACATGAAATATCTGCATAAATGTCACGCCAGTTTAGCCAGCATACATTAATATCTGCCAGCACACCACCACCAGAGCAAAGTGATGAAAACAGGCTGCAAAGGAATCTCCAATACCACTAAGGAATGAAAGTTAAAGTGTCAATAAACTCATATGTGTGCTGGTGCATCAGGTGGCACAGTGGTGCAGCGGTTAATGTTGTCACCTCACAGCAAGAGGGTCTCAGGTTCGATTCTCAGCTGGGGTGCCTTCTGTGCCAAGTTTGCTTGTTCTCCCTGTGTTTCCTCTGGTTTCCTCCCACAATCCAAAGACACGCATCTGGATCATTTCTCCCCAGGCCTCTGCTGAAAATAGGCTCAGTCCTAGTCGGACTTTCCCAGTCAACAAATGTTAAATAAATAAAAATATAATTACCTTCACACAACTAATACATAGAGTTCAATATGTGTTAATATTCTGCCCAAGGCATCTATTTAGATAAGTAAGACAGAGGTCAAAACAATCAAGCAGCAGTTTGGGTTACCTGTCTATTATAGAAACCACAGTGCTCAAGCTTACTGCTCCAAATAGTGATTGACTGCAGCTGTATATGTCTATATTTCTGACACAGGTAGGTTTCCTTCTGTCTATACCTTTATGATGGGACCAGTGTATAAAGCTGTGTACTGTGTTCATCTGTAGTAATTCCGTTGCAGGCTCCAGCTTAACATTCATTCCAAGTGCCTTCGTCTAGCACATTTGCTGTGCATACTGGTAAGGAGAAGTAGCCTATTGTAGGAACTCTGGAGCCGAATGCCATATTCTGACCTGACTACTGACATAGGGTGGCCCTGATGGAGTTCAGCTGTGGGCAATATAAGATATTTGTAACAATAAGTGTGATTCTACTGCACAATAGTAATGTCTGTTACAGTAAGGGCGATTCCACTGCAAAGAACACGGAATGCCCATGCCAGAGACCTGCTGTGGGTATCACCATTAGTGGGCATAGCATTATAGATAGTTAAATCACAGGAATACAGTGTTCCACAATTATAACAAATTATTCTCAAGAAGGGTCATTGACTGAATATGTAATTGGATAACATCTCCATGATTGTATATGCACAACTGTCATCCTGTCCTGGTGGTTATATGGATGCAGATGGAATATCAGTGAAAACATGGATTTTGCTTGTTTAATTTATGCACAACACACCTTTATATCATAAAACCATAATTTGATGGTAGAATGCTATTCATTACACTCTGGATCTTGTGCACTCAGCAAACACACTCACACACACACAAACACACACACACACACACACACACACACACACACACACACACACACACACACACACACACACACACACACACACACACACACACATATGCGTGTGTGGAATGACCCTAAGTGTCAACAACGTGACAAAAAGCACTGTAAAGAAAATGACAATAATAGTCAAAGTGGTTTTGAAATTTTAGTGGGGACAGTCTTTCAGATTGGGCTCAGATCACATTTGCTCTGCAGACATCAGTGAGCTGTCAAACATATGACATAGCATTGTTTAAGTGGCTTTAGTTCTCAACCTTCTTGCTTGCCACACAGCCGAAGCAAAGCATGACACTGCAGTTATAGTTAATAACATTAATGAACTACCAGGGTTCTCCTGGAGTACATGTTTTTCATGTCATATGCAGAAATATGTGGTCTTCTTCCACTGTTCTTGGTTGAGCATGTCTATTTTAGCAGCATATATCTGTGTTTGGTGCCTTTGGTGCAGGTATGGAGGTGACATCCAGCAGCAATCAGTGCCATCTAGTGATGAAGTTCCCTTTCCACCATTGTCTCCTGCTTGCAGCCATTGTGCATCCTGTTCTTGTTGCTTTAAAAGCAGTGGAGGCTGGTGACTTCAAATCACAGGGGGGCTGCAGGAGATGCTGAATGGGTGGGGTCAAAGGGAAGGGGTGTGGTCAACCATAAAGGGGAGGTGCTATGCACAAAACCACAAAAAACTAACTAATTAAATACGCTGCCCTGGGTGGCAAACCATCATTATGAAAGTCCAATCAAGACAAAAATAAGTGTAGAAGAATAAAAATATTTCAATGCATTGGCTGCATGGCAGCTTACTTAATATCTAAATGGAAACAAAAGGTTGTGAGGCATGAAAAAATAAATTACTTTTTAAATACATTACTGGAATGCCAGTCAAACTCAAGTATAAGAAAAACCAGAAGCACTCAACTCAAACCACTTCTCCTTGCACTGCAGTTCTAATTATAATATATTCAGCTTTATTAAAGTACCAAGCAACATGCTGAAAGTATAAATCTATGTGATGCCCCCACTTGTAAAAATGTTTCTTATCCAAAAAAGACCTGCTGCCTGACAACTTGTTTCATGGGGAAAACATGATAAAAGTAAAAAAATGAAAAGTAAACAAGAAACAAGCTCAAGATACATTGCTTAAAGGATTACTGTACAGGTTATGGACCACACATGATTGGCATTCTGTTTAGTTTACGGGTAAAGTCTGTAGAGATGACTGGAAGTCTCCAACAAGTGTAATGAGCTTTTTAAAATAATGGAATCCTATCCTTTAATACCCAAGGCTTATACATTATCTAGTCAAGTATTCTCTGCATGGCAACAACAGAAAGGCTTTCAATGTTGGCAATTCTTTAACAGTATGCTTATTAAAGCTTACTTGCATCTTGATCTCAGACAAGCTTACCTTAAGGTCATTAAAGCATTGCTACTTAAACACAGAGCAACAGGCACTTTGAGTAATAAGCATAAATCAACAGTACAAAAATATGACAGAAACCAGACCATTCTGCAAAATCAAGGACAGATGAAAAGCCACTGTAGTACTTATGCAGTGTGTCCCCATCCAAGGTAGATACAACTACTCCTTGCCTTGCTTGGACACATCCAAAGTCACTACATGGGGGCAACAAGCATGTCACAATTTGAAATCTCTCTGGCTGACTGTGATGGCCCTGACACATTTGTCATACCTCTCAACCTCAAGAGCAAGAAATCTGGACAAAGCCATACACAGAAGTGGGATAAAGGCACAACAATAAGGACAATTTTTAAATATTGCTCTAATAAACTTAGAAAGATAATAGAATAGGTCTTGCATTAGTATGAATTTTCTGAAGGGTATAAAATCTGAAACTCAAATGTCTGTCATTTTCTAACTTCAGTTTTTAGTGATTTGTCACTAATTTGCCAAAAACACAATTTTATGAAAAATGGACCAAAATGTGATGCAAAAATATAAAATAGACACACAATACAGCTGCTACCTGTCAAAGAAGGGACACTTTAATATTAGTACTGCTACCTTGAGCAGCTGACAAAATAAAAGAATCTACATGCATTTCAAGTAATCTATAACTTTGATTATTACAGTTATTTCTTAATTGTAAACCCTCCATGTTTTCTTCCAAAATTGCTATTTTGTGGAGGGATTATTAGCCGGAAGAGCAACATTTTGAGCCAAAAATTGGGGACAGTTGAGAGGTTGGCTATGCCTAATTCTATAAAGCAATTTATTTGCATGTACCTCTCAACCTGTTAATGCAGTAAATCTGAACAAGGCCAAATATATTGGGGGCACATATAAACAGTACTAAAATTGCTCTTGTATAAATTGAGACAGTTGATAGAACTTTAACATGCATTTTATGAAGGTTATGAAGTCTGAAACTTATTATTTAGTGACTTCTGGCAAATCATTTAGGAATTAAAACTACAAATTTTATGAACAACAAACCAAAAATAAGAAGCAAAAATCTATTCATTCTTTGAAAATCTGGACAGTTGGGAGGTATAGTTCAGCTGGGTCTGTCTGAGTTTGCGGCCCCTGACAAAATAATGGTTGAATGGAGCCTCTGCAGCCATTCCAATGAACCATTACTTGGCTATTTCACTCCATTTACCATAAACACTAATGTGCATACTGCTTTACTTCAATGATGAGTTGGACTTCATTTGAAAGTTTTATTTTGTATTTTACAGCACAAACATTAAGTCATCTGTTAAACAAAGCAATGCAGTCTCACAATGAAAACTTAGCATTAAAACTTCTCTGCCCTTGAAACTCACATTCATTGAAACAGCATTGAAACCCACATTCAAAGAAAATACATTTTGCCAGTGGCAGATAAAGATAAATTTTGGTCTGTTTTGAATCATAGGCATATGAAACATACATGTGCTCTTTGATACACCTTCCTCATTGTACTAAAATTATAGTCCTTGTACAATACAGTACACTTGTTAGAGGGTGTTTTAAATTTGTTTTGAACATTTTTCCAGTAAGCAATGAAACAAAACATATGCACCCATAATAAACTGCCCAGTTGAGAACATTTATCATAAAAGTCTATTCAGACTTCCACAGTCCACCATTATTAGTAAATATACACAATTCTACAGTCCACCATTATTAGTAAATATGCACAATTCCACAGTCCACCATTATTAGTAAATATGCACAATTCTACAGTCCACCATTATCAGTAAATATGCACAATTCTACAGTGCACCTTTATCAGTAAATATGCACAATTCTACAGTCCATATTCAGTGAATTCAGTTCTTGCCATAGCTGTCAACCTTAGCACAAAAACCTGGGCGAAGCCAATAATGGGGAATACAGTCCCAAAAATAGGGACAAATTTAAAATATTCATCTTATAAACTTAGAAAATTGCTAGAAAAAAAGGTTGTGCTACTATGTATTCTGAAGAACATGAAGTTTGAAATTCAAATGCCGGTCAATTTTGCTGCGGACAGAACAAAACAATTTTCAGCAGAGGCATGAGGATTAATACTGCAGACAAGTCTTCGTAAAATGGCAGGGCACCAGAGCAAATCCACACAAACACAGGGAGGAGATGCAGACTCCACACAGAAGCCACCCCAACCAAGAATCAAACCAGAAAACCTATAGTTGTGAGGCAACAATACTACCACTGCACCATCAAATCTGCAAGGATTTAAACATTCAGAAACCTGAAGTCTGAAATTCCAATGCCGGTCAATTTTACTGCAGACAGAACAAAAACAATTTTCAGCAGAGACACAGGGATTAATACTGCAGACACGTCTTTGTAAGATGGCAGGGCACCAGAGCAAATCCACACAAACACAGGGAGGAGATGTAGACTCCACACAGAAGCCACCCCAACCAAGAATCAAACCAGAAAACCTATAGCTGTGAGGCAACAATACTACCACTGCACCATCAAATCAGCAAGGAATTAAACATTCAGAAACCTGAAGTCTGAAATTCAAATGCCGGTCAATTTTACTGCGGACAGAACAAAAACAATTTTCAGCAGAGACACAGGGATTAATACTGCAGACATGTCTTTGTAAAATGGCAGGGCACCAGAGCAAATCCACACAAACACAGGAAGGAGATGCAGACTCCACACAGAAGTCACCCCAACCAAGAATCAAACCAGAAAGCCTATAGCTGTGAGGCAACAATACTACCACTGCACCATCAAATCAGCAAGGAATTAAACATTCAGAAACCTGAAGTCTGAAATTCAAATGCCGGTCAATTTTACTGTGGACAGAACAAAAACAATTTTCAGCAGAGACACAGGGATTAATACTGCAGACATGTCTTTGTAAAATGGCAGGGCACCAGAGCAAATCCACACAAACACAGGGAGGAGATGCAGACTCCACACAAAAGCCACCCCAACCAAGAATCAAACCAGAAAACCTATAGCTGTGAGGCAACGATACTACCACCACACCATCAAATCTGCAAGGAATTAAACATTCAGAAACCTGAAGTCTGAAATTCAAATGCCGGTCAATTTTACTGCAGACAGAACAAAAACAATTTTCAGCAGAGACACAGGGATTAATACTGCAGACACGTCTTTGTAAGATGGCAGGGCACCAGAGCAAATCCACACAAACACAGGAAGGAGATGTAGACTCCACACAGAAGCCACCCCAACCAAGAATCAAACCAGAAAACCTATAGCTGTGAGGCAACAATACTACCACTGCACCATCAAATCTGCAAGGAGTTAAACATTCAGAAACCTGAAGTCTGAAATTCAAATGCCGGTCAATTTTACTGCGGACAGAACAAAAACAATTTTCAGCAGAGACACAGGGATTAATACTGCAGACATGTCTTTGTAAAATGGCAGGGCACCAGAGCAAATCCACACAAACACAGGGAGGAGATGCAGACTCCACACAGAAGCCACCCCAACCAAGAATCAAACCAGAAAACCTAGAGCTGTAAGGCAACAATACTACCACTGCACCATCAAATCTGCAAGGGATTAAACATTCAGAAACCTGAAGTCTGAAATTCAAATGCCGGTCAATTTTACTGTGGACAGAACAAAAACAATTTTCAGCAGAGACACAGGGATTAATACTGCAGACACGTCTTTGTAAAATGGCAGTGCACCAGAGCAAATACACACAAACACAGGGAGGAGATGCAGACTCCACACAGAAGCCACCCCAACCAAGAATCAAACCAGAAAACCTATAGCTGTGAGGTAACAATACTACCACTGCACCATCAAATCTGCAAGGAATGAAACATTCAGAAACCTGAAGTCTGAAATTCAAATGCCTGTCAATTTTATTTAACATTTGTTAATCAGGACAGTCTGACTTGGAACAAAAAAACAATTTTCAGCAGAGGCCCAGGAAGAAATAATGCAAACATGTCTTTGTAACATGGGAGGACACAAAAGCAAACCCACACAAACACAGGGAGAAGATACGGACCCCACAAAGAAGGAACCCCAGCCAAGAATCAAACCTCAGAACCTGCAGCTGTGAGGCAACAATGCTACTACTACACCATCAAATATCAAGCATTGCAACATTTACAAACCACAGATATTATGAGGAACAGATCAGATCAAATATGAGGCAAAAATCTGCAATTTTTTTACAAATGGTGGTGGGTAGGGAACTCAAGTTTTTAACACCTGCATACAGGGTACAGGGTAAAAAAATATTTTTTTTTGTTTTCTTTTTTAATTTTTAGTTTGAGGGGGCTGCAGTCCGGCAGCCCGATGCCACGAGCCGCCCCTGTTTAAAAGTGTTGGGCACACTTCCTACCATGACTTCAGTGAGTAGTCAAGCCGATGAACATCTATAGTCATGGGTGATCATACATATGCATGCGCATCTTTGTGTACTTTCCTTGGCCATAGTAGATTGATCAAGTAGCTGCAGTGGGACTTCCTCACAGACAGACTGTTTTGCACAGGCTACTGCCATTTAGGCTTATGGGCCTTGGATACCTGTGGCAAAAGGGCACACATATCTACACTCAGGTCATGGACGTGAACAGACATTACCACTGTGCAACTGTCCTGCATGCTTATAAAGCAGACATATCATCATGCAGTTATTCTGCATGTTCCCATAGGCTGCTATACCATCTTACAGTTGTTGTGCATGTTTCTGTAGGCAGACATAACAGTACGCATATACAGAGAGACAGGTCATCTTGCAGTTATCATGAATTTTATTTATTTTATCCTTTGTTGACCAGGTTAGTCTCACTAGGGTAGTAGCCTTTTTTTCAGTGAGAACTGAGGAAGTATTTATACTTCTAGGGGAAATTTGGCTAGGGCATCAGAGAACTTCCCTCTTTTCACAAGTGAGAGGAACCTGTTACACAGTGGCAGCTCAGAGGAGCAGGAAGAAAAGAAGATGGAAGCACAACAATTTGGTTGTGATGATTTAAACATGTTAAATTATAAGGATCCTTTGGAAGCAATGTCATATGAAGCAGCAATGGCAATTGAGTCTTCTAAGGAGTTTCTTGGTGTTTTGGGAGATAAGGTAATTAATTATACCTTCATCTCAGCCACTTAGTATAATATTAATGAAGGAGAGAGAGGGGAAGATAGCTGAGACATCCAAATGAATGGCTGAGATTGCAGATGATGATCTAAGGAGGAAGAAGATAGTCGATCCTGATGTTGATTCTGATGAGCTATCAAGATGATGAAGAATCAACCAGTGGATGTATTATTATAACCTTCCAGTCAGGAAGGTTACAAGATAATTTATTGAAAGGGCATAATACAGAGAGCAAGCCAGAAAATGGTTATGAAATATTGTGGGCAGAGGTGATGGAAAGAATACAGAAAGAAGATATTGGTAGTATGAAAAAAGTAGAGACATTTAAAGATAAGATAAAGGGAAAGAAGCAAAGGGATATGGATAAAGTACAGCCAAAAAAGGTAAGAAAAAATGAAACTTTTACAGTAAGAGTTTATAGCAAAGAAGAAAAAGGACTTGATAGATATGAGGTATGGGATAAATTGATTACTGCTTTGGAGACAAAGGCAGATGAAATTAGAACATTTATTCAAATTAACAAAGAAAGTTTTTGTGACATTATTTTTGAGACTGCACATACTATGGAGAAATTCTTGGGGAATAGGAAAAAAGAAAAGACTGTTTTCCTTGAAATGTTATACAAGCCTTTAATAGAGAAGGTAAAATGAAAATCCATATACAGTTTAGGACTGAAGTTGATAAAGAGACTGTAAGACTTTATTTGAATGCAGTATATAAAAATGTACTGCATATTTCAGAAATATATGATAATAGAGGTATATGGACTGGGGGATGAGATTATTTTGTTATTTTGAAAATTGACAATGATGATATTGTACATATTCAAAGTGTTACAACTGTTGATGGAAATAAGGTGAGTGTGAGATATTTAATTAGTGATTGCATAAAAAGAATATGTTATAATTGTGGGGAATCTGGGCATGATACAAAAAACATATTTTGAAATATTATAAATGTAATAAAACAGGACACACATTGATGGATTGTACAAATGGTAATGAAGAGAGGGAGAAAGAAATTATGGGGACAGGAAACAATATAAGAAGATTTAACTACTGAAACAGATGACACTATTTAAAAAAAAGACAGGCAGAAGTGGTGGAGCAAAGAATTATAAAATATGACAAATCTAATAAGGAAAGTATTATATAGCAGGGATCTGAAATTAGTGATGAAGAAGATATACATTAGAACTTAGTTAAAGAAACAAATAATTTTATTGGTAAATAAGTAAGAGAGAGAAACAGAAAATTTATTGGAACTAATGTAAAAAAAAGGGAAAGGATAAATATGTATAGTAAATTTCATTTGTGGAATACTTCCAAAAGATTCCAGAATAATTGTAGTTTAGTGGTTATAAATGTAAACAGTTTCAACGGTTTACAGGAAGGGTGAGTATTTTAGAATGGTGTAAAAATCTGGCCATAGATATCATTGTACTAGAAGATATAAGTTTTTTACAGAGGAGGAAATATTACAGATGGAGATGTTATGGGGAAACATGATTGTTTGGAATTTTGAAAAGGATACATGTTCAGGAGTAGGAATACTAGGAAACGCAACAGTTAAAATATTGGATGTGACATTGGTTATAATGAGAAAGATTACAGTTTTTGATATATGGTGGAAGGAATAGGTATTTGATTGCTGTGTATGCCTACACCTCATGCAAGGAAAGAGAAAATATGTTTAAAAATTGCAATATGTTAGTATAAATATGGATATAGTAATGACAGGAGATTTCAATTACAATATAAAAAAGAAAAAGAAGAAAAAGAATGATGTTAAAAATGCTAGATGTAATCAGGTGTGGGAAATTAAGTATTTAGAGAACAAATACGTGGACAGACAAGACAGGAGAACAAAAAACTAAAATGGATTTCTTTTTTGACATCCAAAAGTATTGATATTGTCAAGGAAGGGGTAATAGAAACCATTTTTTCCTGATAATTTGGCTGGATAGAAATAAAAGGAGAAGGATACACGTGGCTAGAAAAGGAATACAAATATTAAATGAAAGTTAATGGAGTTAAATAAGGAAACATATTATAAATGACCTTTGGGAAGGTCATTTTAATATGACAGAATTTTATACAGATTGGTCAGATTGGTGGTTAGCATTTAAAGAAAAATATAAGAAAAGTTATATAGAGAATCAAATTGGCAGTAGGGTGTTAATGAAGAGAAGGTATATTAATTTATGTAAAGAAACATTTAAAAATTTGGAAATGAATGACGGAGAATATTTTATTAATGAAAAGGAGATGTATGAGTTAAATAAAAAAAATAAAACATTTGATATAAAAAAGAGCTATTTCTTGCAAGGTAAGAAAGAAGAGGTGGCTCTCTATTTAAACCAGATTATGAAAGAAGAAAACAGTATAATGAGAGAAATGAATGATGAAGAAGGTTTAATGCAGACTAAATAAGAACAGATTATGACAATAGTTAGGGAATATGTAAAGAAGATGTTTACTAAATGCATGAAAATAGAAAAGAGGCATTGGATCGTTAATAAATCAAGATAATATTGATTTAGAAAAGCAGTTGCATTTAGCAGAATTAGATAAGATCCTGTCTATAGTAAATGTAAATTCAGCTTCAGGACCCGATGGAATAGAATTACTAATGAACAGAGATATGGTAGTAGAAAGGAAGAAATATTTTCTTCAGGTACTTAATGAATGGTTAAAAGAAGGATTCAAATATAAAGAATTATTTTAAGGAATAATTAAGTTTATATGAAAAAGAAGGAGACAAAAACAGAATTGGAGATGGGTAGCTCTGATTAATAAAGATTAGAATTTTTTTAATGAAAATAATACAGAAAAGAATGGAAGTAAAAATAAATGACATTATAGATGATACAATATATAGTGGTAAGGGAATAAGTAGTTAGGAGCTGTTATTAATAATAAGAAAAATATGACATAATTGTTTAAACAGAAATGAAGAAGTCAAGACTATGATAGGTGATACAAGTAAAGCATTTGACACCATAGAGCATGATATTTTATGGGATACATTAACATCTTATAAATTAAGTAAAAGATAAAAAGTATGTGGGAAAGCTTATGAAGAATATGAAATATAAATTTTGGTGAATGGATGGTTAAGTGACAGAATTAAAGAAGAAAGGCGAATAAGGCAGAGATGCCCATTAGGTAGTATAATGTTTACTTTAGTAATGAATGTCATATCAAGCCTTATGAAAAGCAAGAAAAAAACCATTAAGTTAAGTTATGAAGGAAGGAAATGAGTTTCCTGTTATGTTGTCTTATGCTGATGATATAATAGTTACTAAAATACAGATGGAATGAAAAAAAGCTTTAACCCATGTAAATTAATATTTGGGAGTAATAGGTTTACAGTTAAATAAAGAGAAGAGTAAGGGTTTTGGATATAATGGGAAAATTGGAGATATGTTTAGTAAGGAGAATATTTTAGTTTTTGGGTATACAGTCTGGTTAATTAGACATAAAGGCACAACACTGGAAAAAATAGTGGAAGAATGAAGCTCACATATTTTTTTAAAACGTGTAAGGTATTCTATACAAAGAATGAATATTTAATAAATTCAATATTAGTGAGAATGGCTTACTTAGCAGGAATGTTTGGTTTACCTCTGGAATATAAAATAGAGATATATAACATTATATTGTCTTTTATATTGGGATCTTATAAAAGAAGTATATTGTACAATTCTAAAGAGGAAGGAGGACTGAGTTTGATAAACCTGTAATATTTATATCATCATTAAACCTGTATAGGATAATTAAATGGATGTAAGAAAATCATAAGGGATTAATTACCACCATCTTAAGGGAAAATATAGAAAGGAATGGGAATTGTTTGAGAGATTCAAAAAGATAGAGAATGTAGGAATGATGAAATGAAGAAATATCAAGAAAAAATAATATTGTGGGAAAATAATTTTGATGCAGTAGAAAAGGAGAGAATTTGTGGTATAAAAATATTATGTGCAAATTTTATATTCATCCATGGAAAGGTATACAATATTATGTGCAGATTTTATATTTATCCCTGGAAAGATCTGGAAGTAGCAAAAGTTAAGGCTATAAAAGGAAGAATGAAAAGACGTAAAAAAAATGTTGGAATGTTAAGCTTTTTTTGTGGAGGCTGATGATAAAAAAATTATCTATACAAGACAACATGCCTTATAAGAAACTGGAATAACGAGTATGTTATTTCTGCAAAGAAGGTGAAACTGTTGCACTTGTTTTTTTTTTTTTTTTTTTGAAATGTAGGAAAATAGGTAAATTGTGGAAGAAATATAAGACAAAGAACAAGAGGATGTCGTTATGGATAGTATTGAATATGGGTATTATAAGGATAAAAATGAAGACTATGTTAACAAAACAGACAAGAACATATTCTATTTAATATGGATTATTTGGAACTACAGATGAAAAGAAATATTGTTTAATAGAAAATGCGATTTGGCAACAATGTTGGAAAAATAAGATTTTGGTTGTGAAAACTGGAGTTTGGGTCAGACAATCAACAAAAGCATTAATATGTAAAAAGTATTTATGTATAAATATTAATAATTTAAATAATATATGTGGATTTAAGGTGGCAGGAAATGTTTACAGCTTTATAGCCATATATGCATAGTTACCTACAAAGAAAGGGAATATTTATTTCATCAATTATTAGATTATGTAGTAGCATGCATAAATACTATAATAACAGGAGACTTTAAGTGTGATTTAAGAGAGAAAAGAAAGAAGAATGAAAAAGATATAAAAATGAGAGAAATTATAAAATGTGGTAAATTGGTATTATGGAATAGAAAATTGTGGACATATAGAAGAGTTATGCTAAAATCCGAAATTAATTATTTTATAATTTCATAAAGTATAAGTATAATGAAAGGTGGATTAGCATAACAAGATTTATAGATCATTTAGCCATATGGATAGAAATAAATGAAAATGAATATATTGTATTAGACAAAGGTATAAAAATAATACATGAAACAGTATGGGTTGAAAAGGGATTTCTGTAATAACTGGTCAGAAGAATGGATTGCTTTTAAAAGAAAATACAAATGATGTTGTTTATAATGGCAAAATGAGACAAGAAATAATGGAAAACAAGGGTATATTAAAACATATGAAGATTTATTTAAAAATTTAGAAAGAATTAAAAGAGATTATTATGATAGAGAAAGAGTTATATTAAAAATTATGAGAAAATTAAAGAATCTTTACATAAACAAAGGCATTTATTACAGGGTAAGAAATAAGTGTTATCAGCCCATTTAAGTAAAATAGTAAAAGTGAAGAGTAGCATGATGTGAAAAATGAAGGATAAAGAAGGAGAAACACAAAATAAACTTTAAATTAAGGAAATTGTAATACAGCGTGTAGAAGAAATGTTTAAAACAACAAAGGAAAAATATAATAAAATATGGAGAACAATGAAAATTTCAGAACAAATGAACAAAGAAATTGAAAAAGAAATTACTTTGGATGAATTAAGAAGAGTTTTTAAACAATTACATATAGACTCAGTAGCAGGTCTTGATAACACTGGATTTGAAATCTATAAAAATATAGATGCATGGCAAAAATATCTGTTACAAATCTTCAATGAATGGTTAAATAACAGATTTAAGCATAAGGAATTGTATAGTAGAATATTAAAGTTTATATGAAAAAAAAGACATAACTAATTGGAGACCAATATAAGATATTTATGAAAATAATACAGAGAAGACTTGAAAACAAGATGAAACACATTATGGAAGAAAGTGTATATGGCATAAGAGGAAAAGGATGTCAGCTATTAATGATCAGATAATTGGTAGATGATATTTTTGAAAGAAAACAGGAGTTAAAATGTATGGTAGAAGATGTTAATAAAGCATTTTACTCAGTTGAATATGAAAAGTTATGGGACATATGAAAGATATAATTTCAGTAGTAAAATCAAGAATGCTTATATGTCAGCTTATTGATTTAATAAAATAAAGGTTCTTGCAAATGGATGGATAAGTAAAGAAACAGAAATCAGTAAAGGGCAAGACATGAATGCCCTATGAATAGCATTTTATTTACTTTATTTATGAATGTGGTTGCTAGTAAAGTAAATAGTAAATTGAATAATGTGAGCTACATTATATATAAAGATGTTGGAATACTGGTATTAATGACATATGCAGATGACCTAATTGTAATAGCTAAAATAGCCCAGGGATGAGAGTAGCAATAATGTCTATATAGTTCATTGTTTGAAAGAAATAGGTTTGATGTTAAAGACAAAAGCAATCCAATGAGAGAGACAGAAATAATAGCAGATATTCAATTTACAGAAACAGATTTTAATGTGTTTGGTATAAACGTTGATAAAAATGCATGTAACACACAATGGGAAACATTATTAAAAGGATTAAAGGAAATTTCTTTGTTATGGAAAATGTTTAGACTGGTATACAAGAAAAAAGTGAATTTAATAAATTCAGTATTGATGGATAAATTGCTTATTTATCAATGTTTTTATGATCCTAATGATGAACAAGAAACATTTGATAGAGATGGGTTTAAACTGAGTTTTTAACCACTTACCCCAAAAACTATACTCATCTTAATGACATATTTCTTTTTATACATCTTGAAATAGTTATGCTATACTCCTGATTATTGACACTGTATAGCATTGTATTGCTACTTAATGCCTTGTAATAATCCTGTAACATTGCTGTTTAATGCTAATTTATAATGAACATTGTATAATATGTTGGAGCTTTTCTCTCTGGGCATCCGCTGAAAAATGGCTCTTCAGCTCAGTTGGACAATCCTGGTCAACAAATGTAAAATAAAAATAAATAAATAAAATACATAAATTTGTTAGAGATAATGTTTTCATTTATTTGGGTTCTAGGTTGAATCCAGTGAGAAAAGGAATACTTTACATGGATAGAAAAGAAGGCATTTTAGGACTGTTAAACCCAGTAGCTTGTGCAGCGTCTTTGAAGTTGTATAAAGTATTGAAAAGAATAAATGATAAAAATGAAAAAAAAATAGTTTCAAAAGTGTTTAAATATAAGTATGAAGAATATTGGAAGTAATAAAAAGTAATAAAAAATAAAGAAAAGTTCTTATAGGTAATTAGAGAGTTATCAACAAAAGATAAAACTATGTATATAAAAGGATAAAATAAATACCTGGCATAAAAATATAATGAGACAATATTATTTTATTAATCCATGGGAAAATCTATCACAGGAAAATATTAAAGTAATCAGAGAAATAAATGAATGCTGTAGTAAGAAAGTGGGATCTCAAGAGTTCTTATCATGATTAGGGATAAAAAAATACCATTTAAAATAAATATACCATACAAAAAGAACAGTGAAAAAATCAGTTTACATTGTGATGAAGAAAAAAAACACTGAACACGTTTTCTTGGGATGAAAGTGAGTAAAACATTTGTGGGATAAATTATGTGATGGAAAATTCTTTAAATATTTTAGACACAGAAATAAAATACATATGGAAATGATTGAATATAGATGCTATCAGAATATAAGTAACAAACTCAAAATAAGAATAGACAAATTGTTTTATGCAATATGGGTAATATGGAATGAAAGAATGAACAAAATTATGTTTAATGGAAAAAGGTTACTGTCAACAATATTGAAAAAGATTAGATGGTGGTTGTGGAAAAAGGAGAGAGGGTCTGTTTTAAATAATGATGTTTGAATATGATGAAGAATGAATAATTCTTATATATAAATAGGAATGTGCATATATAGCTATTTAATTTTGTAAATATGTACAAATAAATATGTAAATATTGTAAATAAGTTATTAATGTAAATATATAACTGTTTTGTAAATTAAATGTAAATAAATGGCCCCTACTCTTTTCAATAAGTGCCATGGGATCTTTTACATCTATCTGAGCTAACACCAACTGAAGCAGATGGGACCTCAATTTAATGTCTCATCAAAAGGATGATTGTTTTTATAGACAAGCATACCCTCTTGCAACTGTGGCACCAGTCTGGTGGACTCCTGCCATAAACAAGCTATATAATAGAAGGAGGAAACTAGTACAGAAAAGAGTAAAATCCCAAGAAGGGAAGACATCCCTGATTAGTATCAGCAAGAAACTATGATCCCTCATAAAATCATCCAAGGTGAGCTTTGAAAGAAAAATTGCCAAGGACTCCAAAGATAACCACAAGGCATTCTTTAGCTATGTCAAGAATCTAAGTGGCAATGCTCATATCTGTTCGTAGTTATTGCAGAATGGCACAAAATACACTGAACTGACCGATATCGCCAACATCCTGGCAGACAGGTTCAGTGCAAACTTCACTCCCTCTCACCTCCAAAAGGGCCCATAACCATACCAGAAGAATGTAGAGTCCCTGAAATCACAGACACTCAGGTTAAAACAGCCCTCTCCAAAGCCAAAAACACAGCATCAATGGGACCGGACAGTGTCCCAGGCTGCATCCTACATGAGCTCAAAGACGAACTAACCCCTCACCTAAACGCACTGTTCAACCTCAGCCTCTCCACAGGCTACATACCCATAGACTGGCGCACAGCAACTGTTATTCCACTCCACAAAGGTGGAGCCACAACAGACCCCAGGAACTATCGCCCTATAAGCCTGACTAGCTTGGTCTGCAAGGCTATGGAGCGCATCACCATGGAGCTCATTAACAGAGACATTGGGAACCTTCAAACACTGGACCCTACCCAGTTTGGCTTGTTAGGGCAGATCATGCCACCTAAACCTGATGGACTTCTTTGAGACAGTTACCAAGGCTATAGATGAGGGAAAGGTGGTACACACAGCCTACCTAGACTTCACTAAGGCCTTTGACACCATTCCCCATTCTGGTATTATAGACAAGCTCACCAGCCTGAACATAAACCCCTATGTCACAAGATGGGTTGCCAACTGGCTCATGGACAGAACTCACATGATGAGAGGTGCGGGAGCTAGGTACGACTCTAAACCGGTTACAAGTGGTATTCCCCAGGGCTCAGTCCTAAGACCCCTCCTGTTCAGCGTATACTTATCAGAGGTACAGGTAAGCACAGGAGGACTATGGCTGACCAACTTTGCAGACGACTGCAAACTAGGGGCTATAATTGACTCTCCGGCTGACACAGACATCCTCCAAAAAGGTCTCACTGAGACAGATACTTGGTGTCAAAATCATGGCCTCAAGCTAAATGCCAAAAAGTGCATAGTCATCCCCTTTGGAAAAAACAAAATACCCACAATCTACCACATAGGTGGTAGTCCCCTAAATACGGAAGATGTAATAAGGAATCTGGGGACCCAAGTAGATAGTAATCTCACCTTTGATAATCACATTGCCAAAGTGGTTAGAAAATCCTTTTACATGGCCCACCTAATCACAAAAGGGTTCGCATCCAGATCAAAAGAGGTCATTGTGCCCCTCTACTCATCACTCATCAGACCCATCTTAGAGTACAACGCCCCATTTGGGATGTACCTTACAAGACACTTGCAACAGCTGGAAAGACCACAGAAGTACCTCACCAAGAGGATCAATGGCCTCAAACAGATGCCCTATGCAGTTCGACTGAAGAAACTACAGTTGTATTCGGTTGCATACTGCCTACTCAGAGGTGATCTCTGCCTGACATACAAGGCCATGTCCAACCCAGAATTGATGGACATGCTCCACCTAAAGAAAACCTTATCCCCTCAAGCCACATGCTCTAGGGATCTAAACCTCACCACAACAATAAATAGGATGTGCTGGAGGGATAGATTCCTGTCCCAGAGACTTCCCATGCTTTGGAACAAGATCCCAATCTACATTAGGCAGAGCTCCTCACTAACACTCTTCAAAAGAAACCTTGACAAGTGGATGGGAAACAGAAAGTTTACCTCAGGGGTCACTTCAGTGGTCCTGCTGGACAGAGGCACAGAGAACTAATCTAAGGGGGTGACGAAAGCCAACACATTCTGACTAGGCTTATAAATGCCTTCGGGCAGATAGCCTAGTACCCACCTCTGAACCTATGAACCTATGTTGCACATATTTCTGTGTGTGTGTGTGTGTGTGTGTGTGTGTGTGTGTGTATATATATATATATATATATATATATATATATATATATATATATGCATATATAGGTGTTGTGCCTGTTTCCATAGGCAGACATACCATTGTGCAGATGTTGTACAAATCTGTATAGAAATTCATACCATTATGTAACTGTTATGCATGTTTCCATAGACAGACATAACATCTTGCGGCCATTGTGCATTTTTTGTAGATAGACATATTATCATGCTGCTGTTATGTATGTTTCCATAGGCAGACATATTATGCAGCTGTTTTGCAAGTTGTTGTCATCAGACATTCCTTCATGCAGCTGTTGTGCATGTTTTCATAGACAGGAATAGTATCATGCAGCTGTTGTGCATTTTTCCATAAACAGACTTACTCTCATGTGACTGTGGTGCATATTTCTGTATGTAGCCATACCACAATGCAACTGCTGTGCATGTTTTTGTAGATGGACATACCATCATGCACCTCCTGTACATGATTTTATATGCAAATACACCCTTATGAAGCTGTTGTACATGTTTCTATAGTCAGACTTAACACCATGCATCTGCTGTGCATATTTAAATAAAAAAGGCATGCTATCATGTGGAGGTGGTTTATGTTTCCATAGACAGACATATTTTTATGCAACTGTTATACATATTTACTGCAGACTGACTGGGCTCTACAGTACATTGTTGGCTGTTAATGTTGCACATGCAATATTATACTTCATTCATGAGTGTATGACTTGTGGTTGTGTGCAATGCTCTGATGTTAAACAAAGGCTTTCCATGCTTAAATGCAATTGCTATATATGTACTAGGTATGTTAGCTATAGGTATTCCATGTTGTATCTGCATTTTGACATTGTGGTTCTTGCCCTAGCTGTGTGACATGCTTGGTAGTCATGTGCGTATATGGTTTTATACTGATCTGGTTCATTTGATCAATGAAACAGATTGTCGAAACCCATATGGTTGAGAAGATGTGATCAACAATTTAGTTCACCGATCAACTAAAAGAAGCCAAGCAACACCTGCTAACAACACAAACAATGTTTTTGTGGGGGGAGGAGGGGGCAAGCTCTCCTGCATCCCCACACTCCCTAATAATTATATATACCAGTTATTGGATCACACTTCTGTGGGGAAAAGGGCAAATTCCCATATCTCTACTGTACAGTGATCTCAGGCAAGATTGTTTGATGAACTAAAGTGTTGACCATATGGTCTTGACCATATGGTCTTGACCATATGGGTTTCAGCAGTCTGATTTGTCAAGCAAATCAAGGGAGCCCCTTAACTCATTAAAACCGAGTGAAACCTTCAAGTATTTTTGCAGTTACATCCTACTGACGCCTCTATCTATCAAATATTGCTTGTTTGTATTTACATTAATAATTCCAAAACCATGCTATATATATAAGGCATTAGAAGATGTTATCTTAAAGCTCAAACAATAACAAACAAAACTATACTCATATTTGACCTCGGTCTAGTACAGGTAAAGATATATTATTTTTTGTTTATGTTGTTGTGTCTTTTGGCTTTTCTGGTTAGGGGTCACCACAGCAGAACTCCGGTCTGCTAATGATTGGCAGTAGATTTTTACATGCCAAGTTGCCAGCCCTGATGCACAACCTCCAACGAAGGTATGCCCATTCACGCATGTCTCCACACAGAAAATGCTCTAGCTGAGAATCGAACAGGACAACATCTTACTGTGAGGCGACAATGCTACCCCAGCACCACACCACCACCACAGTCATACAATACTTATTTAGATTGTTATACATTTAATTTTTTTTAAATATTTGAACAACCAAGTGACATAGTCAGAACTGCTTAACCTCGGAAGACTGCTCTCAGACAGATGAATAAAATGTTGTAGGCAATGTGTGTATAATTAGAGTGGTTGCTGAAATATTGTAAGTTACTTACAAAACATTGGAATCTTAATAGTTACTGCGTTTATTGTGATTTATAAAATCCAATTTAAGACCTAGAACCCAAAGAATACTATCACTACAAACTTAGTTTGTGGAAACAGTTTGCCATTTACACTTCTTTAGTAACCCCTATGGTATCAGAGCTATGAACATTTTATTTAACATTTATTTACTGGGAAAGTCCAACATGGAATGAGCCAATTTTCAGTGGAGGCCTGGGGTGACCCTCTCAAGATGCATGCCTTTGTAATGTGGGAAGAAACTGGAGCACCCAGTGGAAACCTGCATGATGCAGGGAGGACATGCAGCCTCTGCACAGAAGGCACACCAACTGAGAATTGAACTGGAGAACTTTTTGCTGTGAGGTAACAACACTACCGCTGCACCACTGCACCATCATTGGTTTGAAATGTGAGGGATAATTTGATTCTATCAAAAGGTTTAGGCTCCACCCATTGGAAGTTACATTCCAAAATTCCAGAACTCAGTTGGAGGAAATGAGTTAGTGCACATCACAGGTCCAGTAGTCATTATCATTTGCAAATATCATAAAAATGCATGTCTGCTCTGTTTTGATGGTTTTGTACTCTGTAATATGACATGCTGTTACAGTCTACACATGGTTCTTTTCTGGCCGCTGTTTTATATGTACTGTGCCTGGCTGTAGTTAAAGACTTTATTTCTGGTGGCTTACTGACAGGAACTGTTTGCTCCAGTAGGAAGCAGCTATCTCTACATGACATGGCAATGTAGAAGGTGCATTGAATGGTATGTGTTGTTGGTGGTAGGGTGGGCTAGCATCTCTCACTGTTGCGTTGTCCTGTTACATGGGCCTTAATGTTGCTGGCATAGATTAAACATTTGGTCATATCACTCAGACAAAGTGATTGCCTTTGATAGGAGTGGTATGTAGTGACCCCTCTGAGAGTTACATATTCTGTAACACGCTGCTTTGGCTGGATATGCATATGCTCAGCAACAGTCTCGGTTTGGGTATGTACATGACTGTATGCTTCTTCTATTTATAAGTACCTTATGGATGTCATCTGCCACTGTTGCAGTGAACATCCAATGCTTTCTGTAACACAAATCCATTTGTTTCAACTACATTTCAGTGATGCATATATGACCATGTACTACTCATGGCATTATTTTTATTCAGTTGTTATTCTAAGTACCTGTTAATTGCCAGCTACTTACACTGCCACTGAGAATGCATTACAGAGGCCACTTTCTCAGAGATATATATGGCTGCAAGATTAATGGGAATTTGTGGCACTATCCCAGCAGAAACACACAAAAGCACAAAGATAGGCACTCCACAAAAAGTAGATTTAGCACTTTCGTCCTTTTATTAAGAACTTCTTCAGAAGTTCCCAGCAGAAAAGACACGTTCTTCACATTTCCTTCATTAGTCATGTATTCAAGCTCATGGATAAACAGTCTGAGATACCGGTTAGTTCTCTCTTTATTGATGTTAACTATTACATTTGTTTCTGAACACATTGTAAAAAATTTGTTTACTTATCCTGCTTCAATTGGAAGCACATGATGAACACACCTTACTAAGCAAGCCAAGGACAGTAAAGCTGTATAACTGGATGATATACTGTCTGATGTGTTTAAGTCTAGATGTGAGGAAAAGATATAAAAGCTTCACAAATGTAGTCACCAAATTTGGAGTAACAAGGAAATTAAAAAAATATATAAATGTAACAAATTACCGTGGCTGAGATGAATAAACTGTTGGCAAAATAGACAAGAAATAAAACAAAAAAGCCAACGGAGTATAACACTGCCCAGAAGTTCATAACATGTTATTTATTCAATGGTAAGCACTTTAACAACTTCTTCATCAGACCATAAAATAAGTAAAAGACAATAATCATATATAAAAAAGCATTAATTAACATCTAACCAATCCTTATGCAACACCAATCTCTTCCTTAAAGCAACACAAAAAGTATATCAATGTATATATCACAAATAAAACGTCCCACAAAAATAAAATAAAATATAACAGCAAAATACAAACATATAAATAAATAAATATATATATATATATATATATATATATATATATATATATATATATATATATATATATATATATATATATATTATAACATAAACATAAATATGTAAAAAAAAAAACAATTTTATCAACTAAGTCCTGAGCCCTCATCCCTTCAAAATAGGTCTCATAGGAACCTTCTCGTTGAGTCTACTCCCTTGGTCTGCTCACAATCTGATCATCCATCCACATTCTCTGGTTTCAGTGAGGTTCCTCACATCACTCCCCCCGAATACTACATTGTATCCTGTCAATAACCATTAACCGAAATGTGAGTTGTGAACTGGTGTTCATGATGTCTTTGGAGAAGGCACTGTTAACAGAGGCACAGTATATATTATATAGATGTTTCCTGATCCTGTCCTTTAAGGTTCTGTCCATTTTGCCAACGTAGAATGCATGGCAAATCCAACAGTGAGCCAAATAGACTATGTGCACGACTGAACATGTGGCTCCTATCTTAAAACAAAACTTGCATCCATTGTCAGGATGTTCAAAGTATCCATTGCTATCTAAATGTCCACAGTAATTACATTTGCCACAAGGACACAAGTTTTGTTGTGCCTCTGTTAACAATGAGAGCAGACCAAGGGAGTGGACTCAATGAGAAGGCTCCCCTGAGACCTATTTTGAAGGGACGAGGGCTCAGGACTTAGTTGATAAAATAGATTTTTTACATATTTATGTTTATGTTACAATATATATACTTTATACTGTATATATAAACACATGTATTTATATGTTTGTATTTTGCAGCATTGGTACCCAGTTGATTTCTGTTGTGAAGAGTGAAAAAATGTCAGTGGCATACTGCTCTGAGTAAAGTAAGATTGTTATAGGTTTGTAGGTTAATAGTAGGCTGTTGATCTGTTGGACCATTTGTAGCCTGGACATATGATTCTACATTGAATTTACCAAGACATGAATTAATACTAGATCCGTAACATGATGAATTACTTTCTACATAGCTACTTCCTCTTTCCATAAGGTCTTGAGGGGCCAGAACAGGTATGTACTAATGATTGCTTATTCAGTTATCTAGAGAGCAATTGAAAAGAGTCAAGGAATTACTATGCCTTATATCAAGGGGGAGTCTATTTACTATACCTTATATCAAAGAGGAGTCCATTTCATAAAAAAATATATTCTTTATGATATGTATCTATCATGCCAACAGCTCCTATTTATATTGTGGTGAAAGTTAAGATCTGTTGAGCGTGTGTTGTGCGTTTAAGGCATTATTAGTTTTGTGAGTTTGATGGAAGTTGCATATGATTGGATCTTTAGTGGCTCTGTAGGCTAGGAAGATGTTCCCTCTCAAAGGTCGATATGACATGGACAAGACTTAGATATCTTTAAGGTGGTCAAGGTAGCTCAAGGTGGACATGTCCTTGATTGCAAGGAAATGCTGTGGTCTCTCATGTTGAGTCATGAACTTAGATAAGTACATACCAAAAGGGGGTATTATACTCTACATTTCACCTGATAAGGGAAGAGTAGAAGAGGATGATTTCCCTGGATCAACAATATATACCCTGGTGATTTTCTAACAACCATGGTAACATAGTGATCAAAGGATAGTTCATTGTCAATGAATGTGTACAAGCCCCTAAATGTGTGGAAGCCCCTAATAATGGAGTCATTTTTTTGGATGGTGTTACCTATCTGATAGGATCATGGAGCCCCAGCTTTGCCAAAGGCACATTGCTGCATTTCTTGGCATTTATGTTGAGGATATGGTCTAAGTACCACTTGCTAGTACATGGTAGGTCCTCCTTGAGAATCTGGTTGTCATTAAGGGTGTTTATGGCAGGTCACAATTTGCAATCATCAGCAAACTTCATCAGCCACATGTCCTTAGTTTTGGCATTGATGTTAGAGAAGTAGGTATTTAAAGAATAGTGGTTCCACTACAGATACCTGGGATACACTGCTGGTAAACATTATTTTGTCTGACAGTATACCTCTAACACTATCAGAGCGAGTTCAGCTTGTGAGCCAGTGTGTTATTCCATGGGTAACATAGGGGTTTACATTTAGCTTCATAAGCTTATCAATGATGCCAGAAAGAGGAATGATATCAAAGACTTTGGACAAGTCCAGGCATACAGTGTGAACCAACTTGCCTGATTCCAATGCTTAACTTGTTCAATGGCAACTTGTTCAAAAAAGTCCACCAGGTTTAGGAGGCAAGATCTGCATTTAAGAAACCCATGTCTATGTCATTGTTAATGAGTTCCATTCTGATGTGCTCCATTGCATTACAGATAAGGCTGCTGAGGCTTATGAGACTGTAGTTTGGCAGATCAGTAATAGGTACCCTTTGTTGAGTGAGATGACTTTGGCAGTTCTTCATACCTCTGGCACAACTCCATTGGGGAAGGCCCAGGAAGCTGCAATGGCATAGAGATAACAAAGAATCAGCCAGACAACATTTGGTGCTGTGAAGAAGATGGCCTGGAACATTATTTTGGCCCATGCAGCTAGTGCTCTTATCCTTGGAGAGCCCTTAGGACTTGGTCTGTGGTGACTGAAGAGTGGGAAGTCAAACAAACATGCTGCAGATAATTAGGCTGAGATAGCAGAGTAAAGTTTGAGCTAAATTTCTCCAATAATATGTCAGCTATCTCTTTAGGAGATGAGGATGTGGCATTAATCAATATTAATTCAGTGCATTGCTGAGTATTACTTCTTAGATTCTTGACATGACTGAAGAAAACTTTGTGATTATCCTTTGTATGGGTGGAAATTCTCAATTCGTACTTGTTTTTGAGGATTTGATTTCTTTGTTGATCTTTTTGAGTTCTTCTCTAGCTAATGGTATGTTAATTTTGTTTATTCATGCTTTGAGTTTCTTCCACTTATTGCATCTTTTGCAAATACTGGGGTTACAACTAATAGGCTTATTCTTAAATGTGGTACTGTGTGTATGCTTTATTGTGACACATGGCTCAATGCAAGCTTGGAGGTGAGCATAGAACTTACCCAAAATATGTCCTTAAGTGATTTGAGGTCATTGGGGTGAGGAAGGTGTTTGAATGTCATAAGTGTTCCTCTAAAGTAGTATACAATCAGTAGGAAAGGATGACTATAGTCCTGATACTTTCAATCTATATGCAACATCCGACAAGAATTCAAGTCACGGAAGCTCCTCCCCATCACTGGAATATGAGGTCTCTGATTCCCCCCAACCTTCTCACCATATGCAATGCTACTGCATCCACCATAACCCTTCCACTTATGTAATGTCTGATGTCAAGCAAGACCAGTTAGTGCACTGTATTGCATATCCTGTGTGTGTTAATGCCAGCGTCAGCTTTATTTTGTTGTCTTTGTCATGGATCACAGTTGTGAACCAGCTGCTGTCTGTTGATATGTGCTGCAACGTATTGTGCCAGCCCCTACCTTGCATGAGGTAACGTTCCTTGATGACTCCTCGCCTGATTCCTTCTCTACTGCTGCCACAAATCTGTGTAGCAGACCTGTGGTATCCCCATACTGTAACTACTGCTGTAACATCACATTATGTAGCATGGCACAGACCACAAATATCTTACCGTGGGTCTCTGGAGCATTCTAGTACTCTGCAGTGTGCCATTAGAGGTCTCCATGCAGCAGAAATGGACACACATTCAATGATGTTTCACATCTGCGACAGTGCAGTGTTATATGCAGTTTCTACCGTGATCTAGGAGCTGTGGGTGGGATCATCAGTCATGGTTCCGAAGTGCATTTTATACCACCTGAAACGCACAGTAGTGGACATCAGTATGAGTGGCCTGCTGCCTGTTCTTAAGGCACAAGGATATCGAGGACTCTGTGGGGGGCAATGCATGTATTTACTAACCTGAAGACCCTGCAGAAAATCATCCCCTCAAGAAATGCTGGTATATGTCCCTTGCACCAGATGTTAGAATCATGGGAATTGCCTGAATGAAGTACAGACACATAGCATATAGTGTCCCACTGCCCTTGGCTGCCTCTGCTTTGAGGCATGGGCACTCCTACCACTGTGTACCATGTTGCAGATGATGACACGGAAGCTCTTCATATTGATATGGTGGACAGCATGTGGTAGGAAATTCTTTGATAGCAATTCAGGTGTAATCAATGGCCCCTAAGACCTCAGGAAAATGGGCTATAGCATAGAATGCTGACATAGAAGCAGTTTGCTCCTCTGCTATCTATGGAAACCCAAAATGCTCCTCTACATACAGAAACATCATGCCAAGGAAAGGGGGTAGAATCTTTGAGGCTGACACCTGTGAAATCTTAATATGTCCCCTATCAGATACTGAAAGATACTTGTAACAAGGAAAGTTCCCAGTACACAGATGTTCCTGTCCACAGGGATAAGCAGTCTATACATCTCATTTCATTCCATTTGATGGTAGCACATGCCTACTAATACCTGCAAGGTGTCTTTATCCACATGGTAGCAATCAAAAATGTCCTAATCCTGGAGGTTGTGGTATACTAGCCACTGGCAGACTCTACTGTGATGTGGGGTTGATGACATACAAAATAATTTTCACTGGTTATAAAAATAAACACTAACACACATACTGTTCCATTAGTACTACTTCTGGTCCTAAAATCATAAAGCAATTGAATCTCCCGTACAATGGAAAAACTTGGATTTCAGAACCTAAGATCACTGTGGCTCATTGCACTGATTTTATAGATTTTTGAATTGTTGAACCATACCTGATTTTTTTATTTACATATGTGATTACTGCTGGTGGCATGCTATGTCAAGACTCATTTGCATATCATTATGCAGTCATTTGTATCTTTTGCATGCTGCACTATTTTGCTGGTAGTACAGTCACAATATGCGTGTCTCTGAATTACCCTTTCCCTGTCCATCACCACCCACCATGCTGCTTTGTGTAACACCGTGAGCCTTTTGTTTCTGAATACCATGCATGAATTTCTAGACAGGGCTTGCTTTTCTATTGTAGCAATTGTGTGTGTGTGTGTGTGCGTGTGTGCGTGTGTGTGTGTGTGTGTGTGTGTGTGTGTGTGTGTGTGTGTGTGTGTGCGTGTGTGTGTGTGTGTGTGTGTGTGTGTGCGTGTGTGTGTGTGTGTGTGTGTGTGTGCGTGTGTGTGTGTGTGTGTGTGTGTGTGTGTGTGTGTGTGTGTGTGTGTGTGTGTGTGTGTGTGTGTGTGTGTGTGTGTGTGTGTGTGTGTGTGTGTGTGTGTGTGTGTGTGTGTGTGTCTGTATATGTATACATGTGCATGTCCAGGACTTGTTCTCTACTATATGTTCCATCGATCTTGTGTACCTGAATAGGATGAAATGGAGAATGAATGAATGAATAAATGAATGAATGAATGAATGAATACCATACTTGTATACAAGTTTGTTATGTTTTGAACCAGCCTGTTTTACATGTAAATTGTTGTGCAGCTTATCTCCTTGGGCAGCTCCTATAATTTTTTCCCCTGTGTGCCCCACTTTACCAGGCCAGTTCCCAAACATATACATATAAAATACCTAATAAGTAAGTACTTCTGTTTGTTACTTCATTTCTAAAATGAATAATTTGTGTACCTACATTTTAGATGACTCACCACAGAAGGGCTTCAGTCATCAATTTGTGATCTGCTCTGCTATTTACCTACTTAGTGTTCATAGGTAAGCCTAGTCAGTTTCCCAAATGTGGGAATCAAATGCTGAATCTTGTGTTTGTGAGGTAAACACCTTAACCATTATGCCAACCCTCCCCTTGGTGAATTAATAATTAAGTATGCAAATAATGGTTATATACAATTATCAAACTGGGCATGTTTCCTTCTCTTTCATTATTCCTCTACTCCCCCTCCAGTCAGAAATAGCAAGATGCTAAATAAAACTTAGAAAATAAAAAAGTGAAGTTTTTCTGATTTCTTATACTGTTATTTGTTGTTCCAAATTCTATAAATTATTCAGGCAAATAACCCAGTGTCAAAATGATATGTTATGAAATAACTATTTCTTAATTCTTTTCTGCCTCACAAATATTACAAAACTGCCAGGGTACAGTATCCAACATTTATGATTTTAATCTCTCTTTATTGCCCTAAATCATATAAATGTTATTAATGTCTGAAAACATATAATAAAGGGGCCAAGACAATGACTGGATTTCTGCTGCAGAGTATTTCTGCTGATAGTCTTGTATTGTGCCTTTTTTCATGTGGATATGACAGTCACCACTTTCAAATCCATTTTGTTTCTGGTTATTTTAAAACCTAAATACTGTAAAGGCTACAGTTATAAACAGCCAGTGTAACACAGCTGAAACCAGCACCGTTAGCCAAAAGCTGTTCTACATGTGAATGGCAAGTTTAAAGACAGGCACGCCGCAGAACAATTACAAAGCAGGCCAGCTATCAGGGATCGTAACAGCTGTCAGCATTAGACAAAGCAGGAATGGAAATGTAATGTTATACTCAAGCTACAGCCATAAGCTGCAAAACCAGCAAACAATGCACATCTATGCTGTTGAGTGTAAAAATGCATATATAAATGGTTATACAGTACCAAAAAATGAGACAGAAGAGCACACTTATACCTGACAGATACATAAGCAGTGGCAAATACTCTATTAAATTAGCAGAACACAATGCAATAATAAATAGGAAGTAAAAATAGGCAGGCCATTGATGCTTTGCAGACAGAAAACTGTTTTCACAGGATGAGTACCCTGAATTAATGAATGACAGCCAACCCAAAAGTGACTGCAGTGAGCATATAAAATACAATGACAGCGTCTGTAGTTCCCCATAAAGATTGTCTGTCCACCATTACCATGCCATGTGACACATAATTAAACAGGCATTGCAAATTAGACCAAAGGAAATAGAGCAGGTAAACATAAATGCCAAACACTGAAGCAATGAAGTATGACATTTAATGCAGATAGTGCAGAGGATTAAGGCTCTGAGCTGTTAACAAATGACTTCCTGTCATCTGGGTATATGGTTTGATAACCTTTACCTTTGTTTACCTACTTTGTGCTCTGAGTAAGTCAATTGACCACAAAGAGGTCCCAGATCATACATGAAAAAGGACACTTGTTTCTAATGGGCCTACCTGATAAACAAATATGTAGTAAAAAAAAATCCTGCATGTGAGCAGGACAGCACACCTGATGTGCACATAGTGGTACACTAGTGACAGCAAATGCAGACTACTGAGGAGGTAATGAATTAGTGGCGGAGGAATACATGCAGTTCTCTAGAAATAGCATGGGAAATGAGGACTGACCACAGGTATAGGGTTTGGCACAGAAACAACCCATTACAGCTGCAAGCCCAGAGTACAGAAGTATGAGTGTCTGCTCACAACAAAGTCTGTGCACAATTATGGCAAACCTGGATAGGAATTGGTGATTATGAGGTACAAAATGCCCCTAGCCCAATATCATTGCAGAGGCGAGTCCGTTTTTCTCCATTTCTCCAAATGTTTTTTTTTTTTTGCTTCTAAAGGCACTTTTGACAAATTGACTGTAACCTATACATATGTATAAATGCGTGTGTGTGTGTGTGTGTGTGTGTGTGTGTGTGTGTGTGTGTGTGTGTGTGTGTGTGTGTATGTGTGTGTATGTGTGCATCTTTATTTAAGTCAAGTTGTAAAAATATATAAAAAATATAAAAATAATACTGTGTTTCCATTATATGTATGCATATATATCTATATTGTGCACTATTGTTCGCCATCAATATGCGGATGTTATACTTGTATCTGTGATAAATCTGTATATGGATGCCTTAAAGTCCTGGAGTGCATGCTGTCCCATCTTTTGTTGTGTACTTTAAATACTTTTCTTAGTGACCTCTTCTAATCCTTAAGTGATGCGTGAGAGGTCAGCGGATATCTTTTTCTTCCTGTATCTTGGGAGTTCATAATTTATCTTTGTATAGTTCTGGGGAAAATTGATTTCCTTTTAAAGGTTTTTATGTTTTGTGTATTAAAATATTATACTGTATTAGTAGTGGGTAGGATTATTTCATTGCTGGGTTTACCTTTTCACTCTCATCACACTTAAGGGTTATAATTCTCTAAACTACCTGGGAGAGCTGTGTTGGGGAAAGACGCACTATATTGTTTGGGTAAGAAGCTGCATGGTCTTGCATTGCTTCAGGGAATGCTTTGGGGTGTGCTTTGGGGTGTGCTTTGGGGTGTGCTTCATTTCTTTTTAATCAATTTGACTATATAATTACCTAGTAAAAATGTGAGTGGTATTCATTTTCTGGTAAGACAGGCTAGACTGTATGTAAAGTCATAAATATGTTCTCAGTCATACTTATACTTCAGGAAACACACCTGCAAAATAAAAATCATTGGGGGGGGGGGGGTAGGGTTCAATTTCTAGCTTTCTTGACCCACTCTGCTGGTAGGAGATAGGGTATAGAAATCTTGATAAGACAAAGTATAGCTCACCTGCATGTCTTAGGTTTGTTTAAATTGGTAGCAGGTGATGTAGTGGGTGAGGCTGTTGGGTATCACTAGCATAGATTTACAGCTGTGTATGTATTTCTCTACCCTGCCTTGTGAGTAAAGGCATCTAAATCTATTTTCACTTTATTCAGGTTAAGGCTGTTAGAGCCTGAGGTTCATTAATTCTTGCTGGGGATTACAACTATATTTCCTACCCCAAGGACATCACCTCTTAATGTCTCCCTTTGTATTTCTGCCTTGGCCAAGTTTCTAACTAGTTGTGTGAAATATATATCCTTTGAGAACTTGATAGTCTATCTCCTCCCACAAGGTCCTCAATTTTTGCTCAATTCTTCACATTTTGACAGTTCTAGCTGTATAGACCAGATCTATATTTCTCGAGATCTGCTAAGATTTCATCCATCCTTGTAAGTAGGCCCCTTCCCCTATTCATAGCATGAAGCCCTGATCTGTTCCTTCACTAACCAGGGTTAACCTTTGCATAAATCCTGGAGACTTCCTCAGCATTAAACAAAGAGGATAGAATTTCCTGATTTCCTTTCTGCATTTTCTCAGGAGTTCTTTCAGGAGCATGACAGTGGGGAGTTCCACTCATGCATATTGTGGGATGCATGTAAATATTTCCTTCATGTTAAATTGTGAGTTTGGCTGAATGGGTTATGGAAAGTGTGGAATTCTGGCCTTATAAGTTGCAGGATCAGCATATCAGCCTTAAAACTGACACTGTTTATTAAGTCGTTCCCTTCCTTGCTGTTGTCTTATTATACAGTAATGACAACTCAACACCAGATATAAGAGAAATTATTCTAAGATGGGACTTTTTACTGGTAATTTTGCTGTCTTACATTCTTTTCAGAGCACTTATTTTATTTATTTATTTATTTTATTTATTTATTTGCAGTTGGTTTACCAGGATAGTCCATTGGGCCAAATGAACCCGTTTTCAATGGAGTCCTGGGGAGAAAAGCTCCAAAACTAAAAAGGTTACAATAGGTTGTTCTTAATAGTTGCACAAATTATACACTTATACAAAGGTTAAAGATACAGAAAAATAATTTGCAAGTAAATACTTAGTAGATAATACAGACTAAAAGGAAATTTAGCATGAAAATATTGAGAAATATTATCATATTCGGAAGCAAACACTTACGGGGTGTGGCTTAGAGCATTATTTCCAATTTTCACAGGGATAGTAATATGTAAGAGTTAGGGGTGAATAACAAGGAGAGTTGCAGGAGGAAACAGAGGAAGGAAGGAAGATTTAATTTGCAATTAATATGTAAGAGTTAGGGGTGAATAACAAGGAGAGTTGCAGGAGGAAACAGAGGAAGGAAGGAAGGAAGATGGAATTTGCAAGAGTAAGTTATGTGGGATGGGAGCAAGAGCATTCCCACTGGGATACAAGATGTGAATGAAGAGATCTTTTAAAAATAAAATGGCTGTGGGTGGTGCGAATGGAAGGTGGTAGGGAGTTCCAAAGGCGTGCAAGGCCATAAGACAGATGATTTTTTCCTGGGGGACGAGTTGGTTTATATACTTCTAACAGATTTTGATTGTTGGACCTTAATATTCTTTCAGGAAGGTGCATTTTAAAAGCTGATGAAAGGGAGGGACAGAGGGAAGGGTTGAAAATAAGCTTATGTGCAAGATTTAGTTGAATATATGTGAGATAACTGGGTAGCTCTAGCCATTTCAGTTTTTGGAGAGAGGAACATTGGTGTGTGGAGGACTTGTAGTTGGTAGCGAACTTGGCAATTTTGTTGTAGCAAGAGGAAAGTTGTGTTTTTAGAGAGGACTGTAGATTAGTTAGGAGTGGAGCTCCGTAGAGAAGGGAGGGGATGAGAAATGAAGTAGAGAGGGTGATTTTGGTAGCAGGTGTCAGATAATGATATTGTCGGTAAAGCATACCTAGTTTTTGATGGGTTTTGATATTTAGCTGTAGGTGAGAGTTGAATTTGAGCTGGCTATCAATTTGGACCCCAAGTAACTTGGTCTCTGACACCAGTTCCAGGGGTACATTATTTTGACTAGTGATGGAGAATGTGTTTATATCGAAAGACATTGCCTTAGAGGGGGTAAATAACATTAATTTAGTTTTAGAGGCATTGAGTGCTAGGTGATTTGTTTTCATCCATTGCTCAGTGGTTGTAAAGGCATCCTGAGTCAGTTTTAGGAGTGAGGGGATAGAAGTGGCAGAGCAAATAATAGTAGAATCATCAGCATATTGGATGATATCTGAGAATGGGATAGAGTTGTGGAAATCATTTATAAAAATATTAAAGAGAAGGGGACCCAGTATAGAGCCCTGGGGTACCCCAGTGGGGGTATTTAGAAATGAGGAGGTGGCCTTTTTCCATTTGACTGCTTGATATCTGTTAGATAAGTAGCTGGAGAACCAGTTCAGAGAGGAGGGAGATAAGTTGAGTTTTGAGAGTTTAGTTAATAGAAGGCTGTGGGAGATAGTGTCGAAGGCCTTGGAGAGGTCGAGTAGTAGGGTAGAAACAATTTCGCCAGAGTCTCGTGCTTTATTTACAATTTCAAGGAAGGAGAGGAGGGCAGTCATAGTGCTATGATTTGGTCTGAAGCTGTGTTGTGTGTGAGTTAGTAGGTGATTATCTAAGAGATGTGGAAGGAGTTGTAGTTGGATGCATTTTATTAGGAGTTTAGAGATGGGGGACAGAATAGCGATGGAGCGGAAATTAGTAACGTTGTTGTTGCCACCTTTATGTAAGGGTATGATAAAGGCCTTTTTCAAAATTTGAGGTACCATACATTCTTGGATAGAACGGTTGATTAAAATGCTAATGGAGTAGGAGATTGCTTCAGCAGCTTTGCTAAGAAAGTAAGAAGGGATATTATCAGGAGCATTAGTGCATGGCTTCAGTTTTAGAAGGAGTTTCTTTATAGTAGAAGTGGGTATAGGTTTTAATGAGAAAAAAGGAGAGTGTGAAGAGGAGGAATTAGGGGCAGAAGAAGATAATGAAGTAGTTGGAGTAGGAGAAGGAGAGGAGGGACGAGAGTTAGTAGATGGGAGTGAGGATGTAGTAGCAGTGCAGGGTAGAGTGCTGGTGGGGGAGGGTGGGGGAGTATTGGAGTATGTAGTGGTGTTAGAGAAAGATGATGTTAATTTGGAAATGGAATCAATGAAAAAAGAGTTAAATTGGGTAGCCAAATCTAGGTCAAGAGCGTTTGGGTCTGGGGTAGGGGTATCTGGTTTACTGGGGTTAAGGAGAGTAGAGATACCTTTCCAGAATTTCTGAGGGTTTGATTTATTATGGTTTTGGAGTGTGGAAAAGTAATTCTGTCGATCTGAGATTATGAGCTTTTTTACTTTATTTCGAAGTATTTTATATTCATTATGGACTAGGGGGGATTTGTTTTTATACTTATACTTTTGCCTTCAACCTCCTTACCACTAAATACTTATGGATTTTACTGACATCTTCTCTCTCAACAAGAGGGATTTTACCAGTCAGATATTGCAAAAATCTCTGATGATGGAGCTGCAAGATTGGCAGGAATGGCATCTACTTTTAAAACTTAGGTTACTCTTATTTAAAATGGCAGTACATCCAAAACTATCACATATCATTCAAGGAGCACTTATGAAATTCCCTTCTAGGTTATTTTATAAATGGGATAGGCAATGCTTGCTTACATCTGGTCACTTTTCTGATTAATAGGACTCTTAATGTTCATTATGCCTCAAAGCAGCAGAAAGGTCCTAACCTCGCAGTAGTAAACAATTCTGCAATACTGCAATTCTTTATTGTATTATGAATATCTATCTTCCTGGATGCAATTCTTCATGGGCCCATTGGATGACTAGTTTTATTTTACTATTTCTTATTTTTGATGACATTCATTTCTTGTCGGAAAGTACCCACAACTTAGGGGACTTCTCTGTCCTGAGATGTATAAAAGAGTTTTAATGCAATTAGTTCACCCCAATATCCTCATCACTATATATAGATATGTTTAGAAATAGGACTTGCCATTCTTTATTCTGGGTCTATATTACATTATCTAACGTTAATTTGTTTGAAAACGTAAATATCAACCCGTAAATGTTGAAGTACCATAACAGCGAAATCTGAGAAAATTGAAAATCAGCAACTCGAATAGCCATATTCAGCCCAATTGACATCCCGTGACTGTGTTACACTAACTCCTTAACTTCTACTTAAAACAAACCTAAATAACTATTATCACACACCCGGGAAACATTTTAAAGCAACCTAACTAAAACGTATCAGCAAATGAAATTCACACTAACAATAAAACAACTTACTAAAATTGACTACTATCCCTAACCAGCATAACTACAACATAAAAGCAAATGTACACAGTTCACCTATTTCTGCTTTTGTGGGGGGGGGGGCTGCACCCCCACACCCCTTGCTAATTAAATATACCAACTCCGAGATCGCACTACAGTGGGGACAGTGGCATGTGAAGTTTCAAACAACGTCATAACCTTGTACTATTTTATTATAAATGTGACATATACATGCATGCTATAACAATATAACTGTCCCGCACATTCATCTTACAACTCTGTACACTTCTTTAATAGCTAATTACTATATCATAAACTATGACGTGATGCTGTATGGACGTGATATGTCAGTAAATTGCATTGGGCCGACTATAACTTTTCGAAAACGCTGATTTCGACATTTTCAGACTTCGCTATTCTTGCAGTTCAACATTTACAGGTCGATATTTACATTTTTGAATAAATTAACAATGTTTTATTGCATATATTGCCCTCTCTGTGTTATGAGTAAATTTCTTCACTGCATTTATTTCTTTTTTATTATTAATCTTGACTAAAATGTTTTAACTATATATGACCATATAGAACATTTGTCACATTCATAAGTTCCTACTGAATTGAAATTTTTAAAACAAATATGCATTTTGGTCTTTTATAATTCTTCTTATTCAATAAATATTCCTTCACATTTTTGCCCCTTATATAAGAAATATTGACATATCCCATCAGTACCTTATTAAGCATAAAATCATGTTTAAGCTATTGCCATCCGTCTTTAATATATTGTACAAATTGTTCAGTCAGAATATTACAGTCTGTCACCAAATAATGTTTAACATTATTCTAGCATTTCCCAAGCATCATACATTCAATATCCAGAGGTGAAAATTCTTTCAGCATAAACCTTCTAAACATCTGGTTCATTATTTCAGTATTACAGCTGGCACTTAAAAAAATCTTCAATGATCTTCGTGGCATCTTTTAAAAAACCCACCCTATCACTACACAGCTGGGGGATACATGATGGTAGAACGGATATGTCACAAGTTACAGTTTTAGAGCAGATTAATATTCTAAGGAAGAATGAGGGCCTTCTGTGCGGGGGTCTGCATGACCTCCCTGTGTTCATGTGGGTTTCCACTGGGTGCTCTAGTTTCCTTCCACACATAAGTGTGTGGTATGGAGGAACAGCCGCAGCAGGGCTAGACACTCGGCAGTGTGAACTCTGGCTCTAGATGATTGTTACTATTGAAGCGACACTCTGATTCCATGTGTTGTTGTGTCTTTCAACTTTTCCCAGTTAGGGGTCGCCACAGCAGAACTCCGGTCTGCTAATGATTGGTAGTTGATTTTTACATGCCGAGTTACCAGCCCTGACGCACAACCTTCAACGAAGGTACGCCCATTCACGCATGTCTCCACACAGAAGACGCTGTAGCTGAGAATCAAACTGGACAGTGTCTTACTGTGAGGCGACAACGCTACCGCAGCACCACCACCACGGGTAAAAATAGTAAAAAGGGGCTGTGGATGGATGGATGAAGAATGAGACAGAAATAAAAGGGTGATTATTACAGAAATGAACTATGTTTATACCGATATTTGACACCCTTAAACCAAATGACTCAAATAATTAACGTTTTAAAAGCATTTATAGTAAGCATGTAATTGATTATGTTTATTTTTTAGTATTTATATGTGAGCATTTGTTGTATGTTTTTACTCTTTGAAGGCATTAGCGGAGATTCTAAGTATGTACAATTGTACAATATGCTGGATTATTAAACAACACTTTCAGACATTGTATCATTATTTATTTCTTAAAGAGTCCCTGAAAATAAATTATAATGGGGATTAATGGACCCTTTAGGTGATATAACCAGAATTATTTAAAACCACACCCAGGCCAAATTAGAAATCAGAAAGATATGCAACCACTGAACAGAACTGGTACTTGTCCACATAAGATGTAAATATTAGACAAGGCAGGGTAAAGGCAAATTCTTATCAACTTTAAATGGGCAGTCTACAAGTGTGATACCATTCATCTATCAGCAATGTCATACAAACAAATACATACCTACACTCATATACACACACATACACACACACACACACACACACACACACACACACACACACACACACACACACACACACACACACACACACACACACACACACACACACAGACACACACACACACACACACACACACACACACACACACACACACACACACACACACACACACACACACACACACACACACACACACACACACACACACACACACACACACACACACACACACACACACACACACACACACACACACACACACACACACACACACACACACACACACACACACACAGATGCACACACACACTATAAATTATAACTAGTAGCTTTTTGTGCTTCTGACTATCGCTGGATTACACAGACTGCATACCTGTTCTGATCCCCCTGCCATAACTGGCTAGAGGTGATGCTGAACACTTACACTGTAAAATCTCTGAGGGAGAAATGAATGAACTAATTGATTCCAGTAGATCTTCTAAATATTTAGTTTGCAGTAGGATAACATATGATTTTTTAAACAATCTGTGAAACTGGTTAGAGTGCTTTTGGAACCTTCCCACAACCCCAAAGTTTTCTATTTTTGTATAACCCATCCCATAATATAACACTCATTTAACTTTTAAAACACATTGCATCAAACTTTCTCAACATCATCTCTCTAGTTCCTTAAGTTATATGACCTCTCCAAACAAACTTTTATGACCAAACAAACCAAAGAAACTAGAAATTGCATTACTACAAAATATATTTTAATTTGCAAAAAAAAAAAAAAAACAACTATCCTTAATCTTTCTATAAAGGTGAAACCCATTAACATTCATCTTAATAGCCCTACTTTGCGCAGTAGTCATATGCCGTCTTCCAGTTTTATGTTTGCCTCCAGTAAAATGTTGCAGCAGAAAATACTAAATAAGTGTCCTTCTTCCTTACACTGTCAGTTATTCTTTTTCACTGGATGACTATTTCTGACAGCATGACTAAAAAGTCCATAATAATATTTTTTGCAAATTCACGTTGATAATTTTGATAGCCAGAACTTCATACAAATAATTTAAACACACCACTTCTGCAGTACCTTTCCTGACAGTGCCATCATATAACAAGCAAAGCACTATTAACAATCATTTATATAACTATTACCCATAACAAATAACCCCTCCAAATTATTTTGTGTCATATCACTCCCATATATGCATGCAATGTTCTATCTTACGGCTTTTCCCGGTTAGGGGTCGCCACAGCGGAACTCCGGTCCGCTAATGATTGGCAGCAGATTTTTACGTACCGAGTTGCCAGCCCTGATGTACAACTTTCAACGAAGGTACGCCCATTCATGCATGTCTCCACACAGAAGACACTTTAGCTGAGAATCGAACAGGACAACATCTTACTGTGAGGCGACAACGCTACCGCAGCACCACCAATTAAATCATGAACTAGCAAGTAATTCTCAGACTAACTAGTGTGTCCATGATCCCTTCACCATTCAAAAGATCTTAAGAGAATCCTATGATCCTATGAATATCAGGAGTATATGTAATAAAATCACCAAAGTGCTACAACCATTGCAGTAAATGCTCTGCTCCAAAACTTGTATATAAACAAACTAACAGCAAATGGAGTCAACACATGGCTAAACATGCACTGTTAATTCACAGTAAAGATGACAGTACAAGCGATTGAAACATATATCTTTACTTCATATAAAAAATAAAAATGGTAAGCATTTTCACAACACTCCTTGTTGTTTTATCAGACCAATTTAACAGATCTAAAACACTTATTGTATACGTATCTCATTAAAACCCACCAATCCAACTCAGTTAATTCAAACATAGTGCCAAAAACTAACCTATCACAAACGGCATATCAAAACATTGTTTTCATTCAGTTTCCAGTAAATGCATAGCAGCAAATATCATTTACATTTAGTTCATAAAAAAATCAGAACCTTACTGATGCCTTCTTGCTTTCAGATGAGGTTTGATAGGAATCCTATCATTAATTGTGATTCATTAATCTCCGTTTTTTTTTACTTATGTCCCCTTGCTTCATGGTGATTTTTGTTTTATCTACTACTATGAACTTAAAACAGTGTGATTCATTAGTATCTCTAACATACTTAGCTAAAGCATTATTAGGTGTTCCAATCATAATATTATATACATGTTCACATATTCTACTATGTAGGTCTCTGTTTGTTTTTCCTACATAACATTTACTGCATATTTGGCAGCATGCTACATGTGACTGCTGCCACAATCTGCTATTAACTTAAAGAAATATCCCCAAAATTAACTAATATTTTCAAACTACTGGAAAAACCAAGATCCCTCCATTTCCCCTAACTAAATTTCCCAAGCTATTCAACTTTCCTTGAAACTTAATCCCCTTAAAAACTTAACTATACCCAACTTATGACCTTAAATAATGCGTACCTTGCCCCTGCTATACTTTCTAAAATCTATCCCTCCTCCTCTCCCCTCTGTTCCCATTGTACCAATCACAACGCTGACCTGATCCATATTTTTTGGAGTTCCAAATGCTCTTATAGACTCTGGTGCTCTCTTAGAGTAGAATTGGAAAAAAGGGATATGAGAAAACTACTCTGTCTTGGAAATTCACAGTATTACATATCCCTCCTACAGGATTATCCAAACTTTAGACTTGTATTTTAATAACAGTCTTTTCCCTTGTCAAACTTTACATCACCCTTAACTGGAAGGATAGATCTCTACTCACTTGGGATGGATTTAAACAACTTGCCCACAAATATCTGAAATATACCCCAAAACTTAGTACATACTTCACTGAATATTGGCATACTTTATTTGATCTCATTCTAGCTTAATCTCTGTTAACTTATTTATTTTGTTGGACATAAGGCATATCTGTAAATAATTGCTTGTTGTATATAAGTCTATATTACTTTTATTGTTTCGATTGTGCATTGCCTGTTACCATTGTGTATTGCATTATTAAAAAATGCCAATAAAAAGATTTAAAAAAAAAATAATATATTGCCTGGATGTATAAACACTCCTCCTGTTTGTATAAAACTGCAATAATTGCAGTCTCCTCTGGGACTTGCACTGAATACATAGTCATTATGCTCAACCATCTCTATTTCCAAAGTATTTTTTTATATAATATAACTTCCTTTTAAGCGATTTACAGTTTTTATATTTAACCTTAGGGTATTTACCAACTATTTCTCTGATGGTTTCATTAGTTAATAGCACCTGACAATGTTTCTTTATAATTTTCATTGCATTTCTTGAATCACTATCAAAATTTAAAAGGAGACTAGTACCATAATCTCTTTCCGACTCTCATTTTACTGAACTAACCAGTTCTGAAAAATAAGGTTTAGCTTCAACACCTCTCTTCTTAAATTTATCCTTCAGGTTTTCATTTATCTCCCTTTAACTATATCCCCTAACCATTAAATCTTTACGAAAAGGATCAAGTTCCCTGTTAAAATTCTCATCTGCCACTGTTAGTGTAGATAACCTCATTCCTTGGGCCTTTATAATATTCTTAAACACATGCCTCCTACATGATTTCTATGTATGAATTTTTATGGCATGGTTTTCTATACATTCCTGTTGATGTCCTGCTCATATCTTTCTTAGCTTTTACATCTAAAAAATAAATGTCCTTTGTAGACATCTCTATAGTAAACTTAAGAAAGTTAGTACAACTATTCATACGTCCATAAAGAGCCAATAATTCTTCATCGTTGCCCCCCCAGAAAAAAGAGGTCCTCAACAAACCTCCTATAAAACAGATATTTTTCTTGTAACTTTTAATTATTCAGTATTTATTTCTCTTCCAATCTGCCATAACTGTATTTGCATAGCTATTGGCACAGGAAGTGCCCATAGCCATGCCATCCTTTTGTAAATAGCAGTATTCATCAAACATAAAAACATTATTTTCCAAAACTGTATCCATGAAGAGACATATCAGGTCTACCTTCTTCCTGTCATATTTGCCATATTTAACTAAATACCTTTTAAAGGCAGACAAACCATACTCATTGGGGATGGTAGTAAACAATGATTTAACACCCATTGTAAGTAGCAGGCAACTCTATAAATCACAATGTTTATTAACAAGGTAAAAAAACTTTTTACTAATTTAACAAAAGATGAAATGCTTATATTAGATGATTTGATGAATGATGCTGAGATTGTGAGCAGGCCCACTGATAAAGGCGGACCAATAGTGGTGACAGATAGAAGTTTTTACTTTGAGTCCATGAAAAATATGCTAAAGGATAGGAATATTTACGATGTGATAACTGTTCAGTTGTTATGTTAGACGATTGCCTTCTAAGTAGATGTATTGATATGGACTTACATAATTTTTTAAAAATAGATTTTCTTCTGATACCATGCATTCAAGGTTTTCCAAAAATTCATAAACATGTGAATAAACCACATTTTAGGCCAATAGTGGCAGGTAGACAATAGTCCACTGAACTCATATCAGTCTTCATATCATCCCCAATGAGTATGGTTTGTCTGCCTTTAAAAGGTATTTAGTTAAATATGGTGAATATGAGAGAAAGAAAGTAGATCTGACATGCCTCTTCATGAATACAGTTTTGGAAAATAATGTTTTTATGTTTGATGAATACTGCTATTTACAAAAGGATGGCATGGCTATGGGCACTTCCTGTGCCAATAGCTATGCAAATGCAGTTATGGAAGATTGGAAGAGAAAGAAATTCTGAATAATTAAAAATTACAAGAAAAATGTCTCGTTTTATAGGAGGTTTTTCGAAGACCCCTTTTTTTCTTGGGGGGGGGGCAATGATGAAGAATTATTGTCCATTTATGGAAATATGAATAGTTGTACTAACTTTCTTAAATTTACCATAAGGATGTCTACAAAGGAGATTTATTTTTTAGATGTAAAAGTTAAGAAAGATATGGGCAGGATATCAACAGGAATGTATAGGAAACCATGCCATAAAAATTCATACATGCAACTCGTGTAGGAGGCATGTGTTTAAGAATATTATAAAGGCCCAAGGAATTAGGTTATCTACGTGGCAGATGAGAATTTTAACATGGATCTTGATCCTTTTTGTAAAGATTTAATGGTTAGGCAATATTGTTAAAGGGAGATAAAAGAAAACCTGAAGGATATATCTAAGATGAGAGGTGCTGAAACTAAACTATATTTTTCTGAACCACTTAGCTCAGTTAAACAAGAATATTATAAAGAGATTATGGCATTAGTCTCCTTTTAAATTTTACTAGTGATTCAAGAAATGTCATGAAAATTATAAAGAAACATTGTCAGGTGCTATTAACTAATGAAACCATCAGAGGAATAGTAGGTGAATATCCTAAAGTTAAATATAAAAACTGTAAATATCTTAAAAGGAAGTTATGCTATCTGAAAAATACTTTGAAAATAGAGATGGTTGAGCATGAATATGTATTTAGTACAAGTCCCTGTGGACACTGCAATTATTGTAGTTTTATACAAACAGAAGTGTTTATACATCTGGACACAGGGAGGCAATATTTATTTAAGTTAATCGCAGATTGTGATAGCAATCACATTGTGTATGTACCATGCTGTCAAATATGCAGTAAATTTTATGTAGAAAAAACAAACAGAGACCTGCACAGTAGAATACGTGAACATGTTTATAATATTAGGATTGGAACACCTAATAATGCTTTAGCTAAGCATGTTACAGATACTAATGAATCACATTGTTTTAAGTTCATGGTAGCAGATAAAACAACAATCACCATGAAGAAAGGGGACATAAGTAATAAAATGGAGATTAATGAATCAGAATGGATTATTAAATTACAGGCAATGAAAGGCAGTGGCCTTAATGATAGGATTCCTATCAAACCTCATCTGAAAGCAAGAAGGCATCGGTAAGGTTCTGATTTTTTATGAACTTAATGCCTTGTTCTTTCAAGTGTTTACCAACTTAATGTAAATGATATTTGTTGCTATGCATTTACTACAAACTGAATGAAAACGATGTTTTGTTATGCCCTTTGTGATATGTTAGTTTTGGGCAGTATGTTTGAATTAATTGAGTTGGATTAGTGGGTTTTAATGAGCCAAGTATAAAGTAAGTATTTTAGAACTGTTAAATTGGTCTGATGAAGCAAAAAGCAGTGTTGTGAAAGCCCCTACTGTTTTTATCATTTTTAATATGAAGTAAAGATTATGTTTTAATCACTTTTACTGCTTTACTGCTGAATGAACAATATATATTTAGCCATGTGTTGACTCAGTTTGCTGTTGGTTTGTTTATATATAATAAAATGCTAGAGTTTTAAGTATGGCTATTGTCACTTTAACCCTGCATATTAGCCATTTCTGAAACTGGTTGCAACCTCATATCCAAAATAATGAATTAACTGTTCTGGGGTACTCCATAGTCAGGCATGATCACCGTGGAAAAAGAGCTGGAGAGATTATACTTGCTTAGACCTCAACAAATGCTAAACTACCCACCAGCTAATAATGTGCCATTTCACACAGAGAGGTGATGTTTCTTTCAGTTATTTTTGGAAAACTGAAACAATTTCATATGTGTTTTATCTCTCTGTAATACTGAAAAAAGTAACATCAATTTCTGTCAATCACTCTGAATTCATCTCAAGATAAATGTGCTAGCAAAATATTATTTATAGACAATTTCAACCACACTAGGAATGACAAACTGAAGGCAACCCATTCTTGGACTTACTATCAGTGGGTTTCTCTAATAATATTTACTCTTATTCATCACTGTCCAAAATGAGGAGCCTTCGACAGTTTATATTTGATCCTTAAAAACTTCTAAATAAATAAATAGCCAGAATAATTCTACTTGACAATTTCAGAGCTACATGCTAATCTTCACAATCTGGAAAATAAATTAACTCTAACAATCTCAGTAACTATCAGAATCCAACATCTGAATCAACTACTTCTTCTGCTAAAAGAAATAAACTTGTTTTGCCTCAGCTGAGCTGATAATACTGACTCAACTCTAGAAATAGTTAATTCTATACTCCTAAAGAATCAAAATACATCTGCACAAATTAGGGATATCAGAAACAATGATAAACAGATAAAGTTATACATAAGATTATAGTGAGTAGCAATGGAACATAGAAAACCTACAAGTACCTTGGGGACATTGCTTCTCTAAATAAATATAAAGAGATTAGAAAATAAATATTTTGAGCAATCCAACAATCAAACAAAGTGACTCTGTTCAGTTACAAGAAACAAATGCTAATAACTCAGTTGGATTCGACCAACTTACCCTCAACATATTGCAAACAAACATACTGACTCCTTTGAATATATCATGCTACAATATACAAATGCTATTTATGTGTAAAGTATGCAGATGCTAAATTCATGCAGGATGGAAATAACTGATTTTTTTCTTCCAGCCTACCTCAATGACAACAGTTAAGGGACCCTCTAAATTCAAGTACCACAGCTCAGCCTCACTTCACAAGCTCTCATTTACATACTTAAAGTAACTTAATCCTTAAAATGATGTCCCACTAAGCAAATTTAACAGAAAATTGTATGAAGAATCCTTCCCAACCATTTTATTTACTTTAACTTAATAACCATTGATAAAGTATCAAATTATAGACTAAACAGTATCCTAAGTTCACTATCAAAAATAATGGAGGGTGTACTTCACAAACAATTAACAAAACATATAGATCAATACAGCTTATGTACCAATACTTGGCATGGCTTTAGATCAAGAAATAGCACAAAAACTCAATTTCATGATAGCCAAGTGTGACAAAAGCCTCAATACAACTGTATTATCCCAAGACGTTTCCAAAGTTTCTGATGTTATAAAAATCATTCCATACCATTAAATAGGCTTCAACATACTGGCTGCTTTCAGTCAATTTCTCAGTTACTTAGAAGACCTGCCACAAACTACAGCATGGCAGGACTCCATTTCATACAAGTTCTCAATATTCTTAATCCTTTGCTATTGGCTACCATCACTGACCAAATGCATATTCATAGACAATGAAACCTGACTAATGCAGTATGTGGATGACTCAACTACTATACATTATCCTCTGACTGAATCTATCAATTCTAATGTCAGAACTGCAAAGGTCTTCAGACACCCTCATGAAATGGTAAAGTGAAAGTAAATTGATTCTTAATGGAAAGAAGACAAAACTCTTCACCTCTGAAAAAACTTCCTGTACAGTCCAGCTTAAACTACAAAGCAACAATTCATGGATTAAACATTTGTGGTGAAACCATATCTAATGGATATACCTAGGCATTACTACTGATTTCAAACTTTTTTACTAAGAAAATTAATAATACCATTGAAAACATAAACAAAAACCCAGGAGCATCCTACAAGATATAATCTTGTCTGCTACTAAAAGCAAAGCAAAAAGTAGGTGAGGCATTACTATTTTCAAAGCGAAAAGAGGTTCAGTATTAGAAGTACTGGTGTACTTCCACTGCTGAAGCCATGTTTTGTTTGGAATTTCCCTGAATCCTGTTTCAGTGGCCTTTTGAGTTGGAATGCTAGTGTTTTTGCTCTTACTAAAGCTAATGGTTACTGAATGGTGATACAGACACCAATACTATGCACCCATTAAAAAATTTACTATCCAAAATGATAATAACTTTCAACCAAATATGTAAAATCACTACCAACCAGCCATCCAGATCACATCACTGCTGATCTTTACTGGATTCTACCCTCCTCATCTTCACTGGTAAACTACTATTCAAAATACTATGTTCAGGATTCATAACCCTACTAAACTGGTATTTGCCCAATACACAACTTAGGCCCTCTAACCAATACATACTGCACAAAACCAAAACAGGGGCCAAAATAGGGGCAGCATGCCTAACATCTATTTCTCAGTAGAATGAAACAAGCTGCTAACTTAAATAAGATTTACAGTGCCCGTATCAATATTAAAAATGCTATGCATATAGCACTTGCAGTCTGTTATCACTTTCAATACCTGTGGTGTGACCTAAGACCTCTAAAATGGCTGCTGTCTTAATCATGTAACATCTTTCTATATCCTGCAGCTAATCAGTCTCAAATGTAGTTCTGTGCCCATACACAGGTCCCTCTTAACAACTTCAACTGTTTCGCCTACATAATCTCTATGCCATAAAATGACCCCTTTTTCCGCCTAGACATTTGTGCTCCTCTTAACCTCTCTTTGTCTGCTTCACTTACTCATAGTAAATGTATATAGCTGATGTCTTTTCTTATTTACCACCTCAGTCTGTGTCTTAACTTTTGTTGAATGTCCCAGTCTATAAGGAATAGCACACTTTATTCTTTTTAGTAATGCTTTCTACAATCTTTTGTTGTCACATTTGCATTACTGTTATCTCCTGTATGTATTATATGTTGTACAGTGTCAATTGCATAGATTTGTTTTGTTATATAGTACCACAACTTATCTTGTTTACCCAGGGGCTGATGATAACACTCAACTAGAAAAGAAAATGGAACAGAACAGAAATCTACTTAAACTCATTTTCAAGAAGACATTTTTGTTTCCACAATACAATGCATATTATTAAGCAATGTACTACTGTCTTAAATATTCTGTTACTGTTATAAATTAGTCTGCTGGTATGCTTTATTGCTTAATAATGTGCAATTTTTTTATATTTAGCTTAATTTATTATATATAATAATGGATCTTTATGGCTTTTCTGGATCTTTACTCCTCAGATATCCTCTGAAAATGGACCTACCTGTTGGGCTGACTTAACAAAACACAAATAAGTAAATAGATAAATAAATGCAGGCCTGTTTTGAATTATTTTTTCTGCCATCCATGGAAAAAGTCTCTATGATGTTTTTGCCAGTTTGTGTTTCCAAAAATCTTTTCTCCTAAATGAACAGATGGCTTATTTCCATCTTATTTTCCTAAATGATTATTGCTGCCAGATTTTGGTGAGAGCCCTGAGATCCTGAATGCATTTTTCCTAGGCTAATCTTCCTTATCAGATAGGCTTTACAAAGGGATAATGGGCAGCAGGTTATTGCAGACCCTTCCCATTCTTTATTCAACGTGGACCGTTAAGCCCTAAATGCAATAATGGTCCTTCTATTAGATAGCAAGGAAACCTTTAACTCTTTGGCATTTTAGAAAAAGAAATGCCTATGTCCAATTATAAGGGAAATGGGGTTTGGGATCAATTTCTCATTCTAGATAAAACTCCACTCTATCTGCTCATTTAATAGTGGATAATGGGCTTAACCAGAGAAACCTGCCAAATCTGCTGTCTATTCCCTCTTGTTTTTTCTTTCCACCTAGGCTATTGCTGTCAGGATTTTCAAGTCAGACACTATTTAATACTATTAAAATTACTGTCATGTGACTATATATGGAGGATTGTTCCTTAATAGTTCATGCTTCTAAAGCACTTCTGAAAGAAATTTATGAATTCTGGACATTGTTAGTGAGCCTTCAGATATTAGCTCTACTAAATAGAATACTTGTCTGGCTACTCATAAGAATGTGAATTGGTCCAATAAGTGTCTTGGCCCTACTAGCTGACCAGGAGTTTCCAACATATTAGGGCATGTCGAGCCAAATACATTTTGTTATGAACCAGAGATATTCAGTTTAGTCAAGCTGCCCTTGATAGTCACTAGAAATTGTGCACTGATTGCATTTCAGACTTTCATACCTCAACAAAATCAACTCAGGCTCTGTGTATTCATGTTATAAATTCGGTAAACAATCAGATACACAGCTTCACATGTTATAGGCCTGCCCCAGGGCAACAGAGATATGGCATCAGTACTTATGGTGGTTGGAGAAAACAATCAACATCTACATCTCAGACAACTCCAACCTGTTATTTGATATTACAAAAAAGTGAAACAGTTCTGCATAGGAGGCTTCTTTAAGTTGCTATCAATTCACTCTATACCAAAATATATTACTTTGGGCAAAATCAATGATGTAGTTCTTGGTCTAGAAAAGCTGATAAAGAATGTTCTCTGGCCTTGTTACACCACTGAACACATCCTACCATGCAGTGGGGATATCTTTATGGAAATCCATTGCAGGTAAAACAACTAGCAGAAGTATCTGCTGAAAGCTTTCATTTAAGACCTCCATAATTTGGAAAGAGAAATCTATTGTACTGTTTATACCTCACATGGTCGTGAGGTAGTAGTATTGACATGTCAACCAGGAAGTGGGCAGTTTATCATTGAAATGGTTATATAAAGTTATACTATGGAGAAAAGGCAGGAAGCCTTTTTTCTTTCATAATGTGGTGACATATAAATAGGTATTGTCAAGAATTAATTTACCTTTTTTAACATTCTATAATTCTGTAAAGACATTTCAGGTTTTATTCAATAAATTAATTATTCCATTATTTTTAGATGGTTGTGAATTATAAGATTTTATAGGAAGATCATTGTTGGAATGTTGCTTATTAATAACTTTCTTGGTAATATTGGAGGTCATCCTTCAAGAGGGTTTCACCCAAAAAAATGACTGGTGCCAGAAACATGGCCTCAAACTGAATGCCAGAAAATGCATCATCATCTCTTTTGGGGACAATGACGTCTCCACAAATTATCACATTGATAATATGGCACTAAGCAAGTAATCAGTCATGAGGGACTTGAGAACCCAGGTTGATAGCAAACTGCCTTTTGACCACCATATCGCCTCCATTGTATGGAAAGCTTTTTACATGGCCCATATCATTAGTAAGGGTATCTCATCCAAGGACAAGGTGGTCATAACATCCCTGTATTCTTCCCTTATAAGACCGATTCATGAATTCAGTGCCCCTTTCAGCATGTACCTCACAAAGCACATGCAGCAGCTGGAGAGACCACAGAGATTCCTCACCCAGAGAATCCTGGGCCTCAAACATCTACCCTACACAGATAGACTAAAAGCCCTGTCTTTACTCAACCTCCTACAGACTCCTCAGAGGTGACCTCTGTCTGGCATACAAAGCAATCTCAGACCCCGCCCTGATGGGATTGCTGCATATGCGCAAGTCAAGCTTCACTTGAATAACCTTCATGCGAGACCTTAGCCTGGTCTGTGACATCAATAGGACTTGTTGGTGGGAGAGATTTGTGTCCCAGAGACTCCCCCTTTTGTGGAATAGACTCCTTCTCCATGTAAACCAGAGTACTTCATCAAACCATTGTAAGCACAACCTGGATAACTGGATGGTGAACAGAAAATACACCCCTGGGATTCCACCTATGTCCCAGCTGGACAGTGGCATAGGGTGCTGACTTGTTGGAACATGAGCTAAATTCTTGGCTAGGCTTGTAAGGTTCTCAGGGCCAATAGCCTAGTAACTTCCTATGATCCTGTGATCCTATAGCACTGTAATATAATGCAAGAAACATTTAGTAATTGTAGAACAGATGCTTTCATAAGAAAGGGTAGATATACTCTTAATCACGTAAAGTTCATCTCAAAATAAATTAAAATATTCACAGTGGATTAGTAAGCGTAGAATATATAATACTGTAAATCTATGCTTTGAATAAAAGATCAAAATCAGAGATTACTTTGTCTCACTTACCTTACACATGCAGTAAGTACAATAATAAACACTGAGAAGAGAAGGTAACATTTGAAAAATCATTGATCTGTGCATATTATGAAGACAATGTGGCTTAAACTTAGTGAAGAATTAGCTTAGGTCCAAGATGTTAGATTGTCTTTTATCCATGTTGTTTATAGTAACACATGAGATGGCTTAAATAATGGTTGTATGCTGTCTCACTGATCTGTAGATAAGAATTGACTACAATATTGCTGTAAGGAGTTGAAAGAACTGATGGCCCACCATCAGTACCCTTTTCTTAGTCGTCATATTCATGGTTTGCAAGACACCAAGGGATGCTGTATACTGAAAAGTTCAGGTGGGAGGTAAAGAGACAAACCGTTACTTTTGAGGTGTTGTACAATACATGTGGGTCTTGGTACTTAATACTTGGTACATAGGTGTTTTCAACCAGTTGTCTTTGAATATTTTACTTGTTATTACAGAGGATTTTTCCTCTTGAAAAAAATCTACTGCATTTGACCAGACTGTGTGTGTTGAACAAGAGGACAATGACTAAAGTAAATCTCTAATGTCATTACAATTAAATAAAAAAACAATAAAAGTAGCACAATCAGTATTAAATAAAACTCAAAATATGTATAAAAATGATGCAGGCCTCTGCTTTCACATTAACATGTTAAGGCAATAGATAAGGTATTTACCTGATGCTATTACAGAATAAATAATAAAGTACGAAAACACTAAATGGCATTTAAACAAAAATATGTGAAAATCCATACCCAGTCCTGCTCCCTCTTTAACATCGATGTAATATGTGCTTTCAGCTGAAAGATGGATTAAAGGGAAAAAAAAGTTGACAAATAATGCATTCATTCTTTAAACAAACTACCGTTTCAGTTTTGAGAACATCTGTCCTCATTAACCAAAGTACATTCTCCTTGCATCATGTTTATCCCATTTCTAATTAAATGAAAAATTGCAATATCTTTAGTATTGCTGCAGCTAATAATTGTGCACTCTTTATTATCTGTATGATACAGTGGCATTTTTCTTCCTATAAATATAAGGTTCCCTAAATTCCCTAAATGCTGTGCACTTGCAAACAAATGCATACATCATAAATACACAGATGCGCACACAAACACACACACACACACACACACACACACACACACACACACACACACACACACACAGACACACACACATATATATATATATATATATATATATATATATATATATATATATACATATGTGTGTGTGTTTATATGTATACATACTGTTTTATTCCACTATCACAGACATGTCATGTACGTCTTTTTCCCATTCTTGGCCAATAGCTTGTATTTTGTTTTCATCAGCTCTTATCTTGATGTCCCATTTGCTATACCTCAATCTTTTTTATGAAGTCACTTGGTTTCCATTCTGGGTGCAGTCCATTTCTTGATTCATTTGCATTCATTCTGAATTTAGTAATTCTGCATTCTGGGACAGTTTCTCTTCTTCTGTGGTTCCAGCTTTTAACAGCAACGTGACTGCTTTTCAGCAGCTTCCAACATGCTGAAACATTAATGCCAGCAGATATTGGATACTTGACAGTTTCATTCATTACACTGTGCTACCACTTTTCTCTCACAGATTTGATAACAAAACTCTTCTTCTGGATCTGATTTATACTGTTTTCATCATTTTGCCTTTTCCCTTACATTTTGTTTTGTGTGAACTGCTTTTAAAATGTAATTTTATGCCATGAGTAAGTCAATAAGATACATTGCGGACAACAAGTCTAATGTTCATTGGAACTTATTCAGTGTACATTCATACTATATATCTGAATTCATATAAACTACATGATGTTTCATCTATCATATTTCACCACAAACCCAGAAGACCTTCATTTAATCTTCTGGTTGCATCTTTCCTGGGGCATTACATATTGCAATGTTCCACTGAAAACAATTGACAAATATCTCAGTCTGTTAAGCAATATTCTGCTCATGAAGGAAAATGCAGATTTTTTTCAAGATGTGTGAGTGGACGCTCTGATGTTTATTAACTAAATATGGTAATAGATGTAATGCATTTATCAGTTAAATAGTGCAATTGGCAAAGTCAAATGCTCTAGCCTTTTATATTGTGCAGTACTTCTCAATTATAAATGTATCCTTTCCAGTAGCATATTTTTTCAATCATCCACTTCTAAGCTTGCCAGAGAAAACTAGTCATACTTTTCCTTATGGTCAAACTTTTTTTTTCAACCTTTCAAGTCTGGCAGGATATACTGTATCACACTGCCCACAGTTAAAATCATTTCTCTAGTTATGAAATGGTATGTTATAAAGCACATATCCTATTCTGCCAATGGATAGGCAAATTCTCTTTTTTTACATCTCATTCTGCAAAGGCAAAGATAACATTTATAATGACAGTTCTGTTTTATATCTTTGGCATGGTTTTCGTTTATGTGGCAGATTGATCTCATGGTTCATTCTGAAAATGTTTGTTTTCAATCATTAAATGCCTGTGAGGGTTGCTTTCCTAAACAATTGTTACTCAATAAAACCCTTAGAGAACATATGCAATTTTCCTGAATATGACTGGAACTACAGATGACAGTTCAGATGTAATTCACTAAAAACATTTTTTGTTTCATTTTTAATGAATTCAGAATTCTAAGGAGAAGTACAAATCAAACGAACAACTAATTTTACATACAGAACTAGTCAAATAAAAATAAATAAATAGAAATAGGAAATGTTGTGTGCATGCATGTGTGCTGTGTTGTGTGTGTTAGATGTACAACAGTAAAACTTCCATTTATGCCACTTTTAAGTAAATGAGCCAAAACAAGTCCGTTATGTATTCACAGTGTTCATTTACAATGTAATACTTACAGAATAACTATGCTGTATCCTGAATAACAATTTTAAAAATGGGAACAAATTTACAGAATGCTCAAGTCCAGTGAAAGTCTTCTCCAGTAATCAAACAGGTTTAGATTCATAGATTAGTACTAAGCTAACTGCCCTTGCGAGCCATTTTAAGCCTAGCCAATTATCCCTTATGAGACTCCCACCCCTTTTTTTTTTTGTAAAAGGCAAGCACCCAAACCAATACCCACCCTCCCAACCAAATAAACAGCCCTAGTATGTCTTGAACCCAGGACCCTGTACACCATAGTCACAGTAGTTAACCACTAAGCCATCACAGCAGTCATATCTTCATTGAGTTTGACAACTAACTACTCCAAAATTCTGTAGTCTTGAATATGTGCAAGGAATTATGCTCATGTTGTGTGTGTGTCGGGGGGGCACTGTTTTTTTCAAAGCCTAGTTATACACTTCTTAAGAGTGTTAATAAAAAAAAATTACCTAGCCCCCCATTGATGAAATGAAAAGCTTTCAGGCAGTATATCTAAGGGAAAATAGAATTTAACCAAAAATATGTGACAAGCATCACTCTGATCATGGCTTTCATTTTTTTATAACGTCTGACTACACCAGGTACATCCAATAATCTGAATCAGGACATTTCCAAAAAAAAAAGTAAGTAAGTAAATAAATAAAACTGATTAGTTATTTGGTAACATGGTAGCTAGGCCTTAAATAGTATAAAGAATTACATAAGTACTGCCAACTAAAGATCTTAAACTCAGGGCTTTATTGGCCTTTGAACCACCAAAGAACTGCATATCTTACCACTAGTATTACTCACCAAGGTTTAGAAGTACTATTTATTTATTTAAGTTTGATGACCGGGGAAGTCCACTGGGCCATAAGGAGCCCATTTTCAGCGGAGGCCCGGGGAGAAAAGCTCCAAATATTGCAAGTTACATATTACATGTTACAAAAGAATAACAAAGATTTGTATAGAACAATTAAAACATTTACATAAATATAATACATTATGTAATAAGCTTTTAGTGAGTTAACAGAAGGTAACTAGCCCTTTTGGAGATTGGGTAAACTGAACATTTGCAGAAAAAGACATTTTTGTCAAATAAGCTCTTTGCTAGTAAACATTAAACAAGTAGCTACTAGCCCTTTGCAGGTTAGGTGAACCATTTTGCATGGAGAGAGTACCAGAAAATTGGATTATGGAAAGTATAGTACATTAGGTAGCACAGAGATTCATTTGTCTAGTATTACTCTAAACAATAAAACAATAGGGAGCTCAAGCAGATTACTGAGCCAAGAGACCAAATGAAGACATTCACAACAGTAATGGCTCAAGGTAATCCCTGCACAGCTGGAAACGAATTTAGTAAAACAGGAATAAAATGGAATAAAACAATGCAGGCTTTCACATAATTAAGTGATTCATCAGACATTAATACATTCATTTATCAAACTCCGTGTAAATCATTTGAAAAAAAGTCACATGTCACAAACACACCAATGCAATTCTTCATTTAAAATGCTTGCATTTTAATACTTGTTTAATTTATCCAGCCTCATTTTAACCTGGTGGTGTATCTGCCCTGAACCTAGATATCCACTTATACTCTACATTTTCTGTCTGGGTCTTTAACAATTAAACCAGTATTTAATGAATTGACTTCTTTATCTCCATTCATAATTGACATCTAACTAATATTCTGTCTTTACAACAACAACAAAAAATACTGACAAGTCTTTATTCCCCATAGCATCAGTCTATGTATAATGAGATCCTCAATAATATTTCATTATTTGAGGAGAAACTCATTGTGACGAAATAGTGGAAATCGAAGTGGGACATCATGGATTTTAAACTAGGGCAAGATTTTACTAACTGAGATCTGAACAGCAACTGAACATTCATTCAATATCAAGATTAGAAGAACAGCAGACATCACAACTGCAACTATCACAATGGCTAATTCCTACAAGGATGCCAATAATATTGCAGGTTTGGACTTTTTAGAATTCCCTCCACTTCCACAAGACCAACCGATGCTGATAGTTCCAAAGAAAGGACTAAGAAAAGGAGGAAAAGGGGAAGGGAGATGAAGGAATACACTGGGTCCGATAACTCACAGCAGGCCGAGACAACAACAGACGTAGGTACTGTTATTAATATTTCAGTGTATCAACTTAATGAATATGAAAATTAAGTTTTAAAGAAAGGTTTGTCTTGGGTACCAGTGGATAAGGGCAATGGGGCTGATGCTGTTATTGAATTGTGGTTGTTTACGGGACAGCTAGTTTTGCCCATAAATTTCTCTAACACAAGCTCTTCTTTGTTCCTGTTTTAATCCTGTTATTAAAGCTTTTGAAAGAGTTTGCACTGAAGAGATTTATGAATTATTTTCAACAGGAAGTGGTTCCAGTCCTACATCAGATGAATTCAGTACTTTGCATGGCTTTATTAATAACAAGGACATTGTAATTAAAAATGTTAATAAAGGTGGTGACATGATGGTAATTGATTTTAGCTCATATAATGATTCTATTAAAGCATTATTAAAAGACAATAATAAGGATGTGTAGATATTTTAAAATATGTTGCTTTAATTATTCAGAAAGTTAATACAGGGGTTTAAGACTGATATATGAATAGTATGTTCTCATCTGAAATTTAAAATTATTTATATAGGGTATACCCTATTATTTCTGTGTATTATGGTTTACCAAAATACATATTAGCTAACTTCACCAGTGTGGCCAACTGTATCTTTACACTGATGGCTCACTGAGTCTTTATCTATTTTTTTTAGAAGAAAATTTAAACGGCTACTTGCAGCTTTTGCCAAGTTTTATAAAGGACAGTAGTGATTTCTAAAACAACCGTACAGTTGGTATACTAATACCAATGATATGACTCAATATATGTTAGTTACTGTGAATATAAATTCATTTTTTACAGTCTTACTTATTTCCTGTGATATAGAAGCTGCTAAGAATTTTTTGACCATTAAGACTAATAAGGATAATATTCTTATTAATAATATCTGTAGCCTGTTAAGTACTGTACTATCAAATAAAGCATTAACTTTCAAGGGGGACACTATTTACAGAAACAGGATAGCGACAGGAACTCTAGTGACCAATATGTATACCGGTATGGTAATGCATATATGGGAAGCTGAATATTTATTAAATATTAATAATCATTATTTTTGAATATTTTATTATACAAAAGATTTGTTGATGCTATTACTATACTGTGGGGTGGGGTGAAACATTAATATTTAACTGCTATAGTTGATTTTTTAGGTTTTACAGTTACAGCCTCTGAAGATATGATAGAATTTTTAGATATTGTTATACTTAAATCTAAGAATGGGATGTTAGATCCTTCAATTTTAAGAAGCAAGCTAAATGAAATACTCACTTGCACCAGAAGAGTGTGTGTGTGTCCTAATTTATTTTCAAGAATGCTGTAAAGAGACAAATGCAGACTGTGAATAGATTAAATACCGGGGATGATGTATTTAGGCAAGCACTGGATAACACGATTGGGGATTTTTTAAATAGGGCCTATTACCCTCCACAGGTATAGAATGCAAAAGGGATGATTTTAAAGAGAAGAAACAAAGATGATGGGCCAATATTCTCTGATAACAACCATCGCCACCATGATTTACACTCTGAGAATAATAATACTCATAGCAGATATGTATTAACTTATAACAAATGGCTAGCAACATAGAAGATATAATAAAAACACTGGCATGTGTTGAAAAGTGTTCAAGGTCTGCAAAACAGAATTTTAGATATATTATATTTTATTTTTAAGAACTGTAGATCTTTTAAACAGAGGTTATATCATAAAGAATAGTTGAATATAGTAAATGTTAGGTTTAGTCAGAGAAAATGCACCTGTCCCTGCTATAAATGTAGTTTCTGTCCACATCTCCTTAATAAAATAGTTTTAGACATCCACTGTTAGGTAAAGAATTCTTTAGCTCTGTCTTTGCTGATTGTGACACTGAAAATGTAGTTGATATTGCACTATGTGAAGCCTGTCTGGCTTTTTATATAGGTAAAACTAATAGGAGACTTAAATAAAATATATCATTATTTGTCAGACAGTAGAAGGAAAAACAAATTAAATGCACTTTCCAAGCATATTAAAAAGGTGAAAGACATTTGAAGTATTGCAGGTAGTTGTGTCTTTCAGCTTTTCCCGGTCAGGGGTCGCCAGAGCGGAACTCCGGTTCGCTAATGATTGTCAGTAGATTTTTACATGCCAAGTTGCCAGCTCTGACGCACAACCTTCAATGAAGGTACGCCCATTCACGCATGTCTCTACACAGAAGACGCTCTAGCTGAGAATTGAACAGGACAGCGTCTTACTGTGAGGCGACAATGCTACCGCAGCACCACCACTGCAGTATTGCTAGTAATAAAACATAACTTAAGAGGTGATTATATAAAGACCCAGACAAAAAATGAAGAGCATAAGTGGATATCTGGGTTTAGGGAAGATATACTACTGGGATTAAATGATCCTGAATCAATTAAACCAGTAGAAAAATGTAGGTATTTTAAATCAAGAATTGTATTGGTGTGTTTGTGACATGTGACTAGTACTACTCTCCAAGGTTTGGAAGTACAGTCAGCCCCTCCATAGTAAACTGAGTTTTTAAGTTTGAAATTAATTTGGACCTTAGGTAATCTGAATGAGCAGCCATTTTGCATTTTTATCTGATTTTTGCTTGGAATATTTTTGTTGGACCTTCTGGGCAATTTCACCTCCCCTATATATTCATATGGCATATTGTTGATCTCTTAACTAGTTCATCTAGAAGCTTTTCCAGCTTTCTTTAATTTGATTTTAAATTTTGCAACAAGAAGCTAATGACCTGAGGCACAGTCAATGCCAGGGCTTGTTTTTGCTGACTGCATAGAGCTCTTCCATCTCTGACTGCAAACCATACAGTCAGTGTCATTTTGGTATTGATCACCTGCTGATATCTATATACAAAATCTTTTCCTAAGATGTTGAAAAAGTGAGTTACTGTTAGAGAACTCTGCTAATCTATGCTGCACTTAATTTTGTACACCAGGTTTGAGCTTTCCCATTACTCAGGTTGTTCTTTGACTACAATCATTAGCATTGCATTAACAATGATGAAAATTATAAGTTTTGATTTCTATCCAGGAGACGTTGCAGATCCTTATAACCTGCTTAACTTTATTCTCTTCAGTATCTGTAGATGGAACATAAATTTGTATCACTGTAATGTTGAATGGCTAGCCTTGGAGTCTGTTTGTGATCATCCTATCATTTTGGGCTGTAATAAAGCATTGATTTTCATATCCTTTTGCTGACTATTTGGGGCATTCTATTTTTGCAACTATACAGGCTACCCACGTTTTTCTGCTGCAAAGTTCCTGTCCATAGTAGAAGATCTGATGATGATTTTATGTAAAATGACCTGTTGTAGTCCATTTTAATTCATTATTGCCAAGGTGTTGATGCTTATTCATATTATTTCTTCTTTAACCGTGTCAGATATACCTTGGGTCATAGCTCTTATATTTCAAGTACCAATGTGCATAGTTCCTAATTTCTTCTTATTATAGTCTTTACTCTAAAGCTTTCGAATTTGCAAATCATAACTGTAGCAAGTTCTTAGAGAAATCAGGACTGGGTCACTTATTTGCCTCCTGACATATCTGTATGCAAACAAAGAAGCAACTTTGAGAATGGAATATACAATAACTGACTGGTTTAAGACTGAGACAGAAATACAACAAGGCATTATAATGTCATCCTACTTATTTAATGCATATTCTGAAGGTGTCATGCAAAATTCTGAGTTAGATGATGGAGAAAAAAGTGGCAGGAAAATATTAACAACTTCAGATTCAAAATATTAACAACTTCAGATATACTCTAAAGGCTGAATGCAAGAAGGAGTTGAAGGGCCAGTTGATGAATGTGAAACTATAAAGCACAAAACCATCTGTTGTTGGAATAAGAATGCCTTTGACCCCTGATCTGTGGGAAACAACTGAAACAACTGTAACAATTATTGATCATGTAATATGGCTTCAGAATATCAGTTATTCTGAATTGTGGTAGCACAATGCATTTAGAAGAAATCATAGTCTAAGCTGACTCCCAAGTATTTAAAAGTGTTAACTGAATTTAAATTATTATCATTGTACAATGGAACTATTCAGTTTGCAATTGATTTATTTGACCTAGTTTCAGTCCTGAAAAGGATAGCATAGCATAGAACAGCATTTATTTTACCAAACTGATTTTCAGACTTTTTTTTCAGAAAAAGTATTGTAAAATAATTTTAAAGTTATAGCTCTCAGGAAGAACTTTTATATAGTTATTGATATGAAAGCCAAATCATTGGCATAAAATGTAAGCTTCAGCTACCTGTTTTGGAGATGAATGAATAAGTAACTAAACAAATACATACATACGTGCATACCTTAAACAGGAATGGCAATGTTACCATACCTTCTTAGAATGGTAAATGATGGGGAAAAATGCCCTTAGTAGTTTTTTTTTTAACAAAGGTAGCTAGCAAACCAAGTCATAGATTGGTTATTCAGTTTGTCACACACATTTTTTTCAGTAAACAGAAATGGGACAAACAGTTAAAAGATTTTGAACACCGTACTTTGTACTTTGAAAAAGTGTCAGTCAGTTCACTTACCTTCTTGCCACTGGTATTTGTAAGAGAGGTGAGAACTATCCTGGTGCTCTGTACTGTGCCCTTTTCTGATTGGTGCTGATGGCCATTTAAAAGGACAGATGATGCACACAAGCTTTAAACTGTATGGACATGGCCTTTTTCAAGTCACAGGCCACCAGAGACAGAATGGACACTGTACTAGAATTGTCACCAATGTCTGCATGTCATATAAAGTTCTATAGAACAGGAGCACTAGACTGTGACAGGTGTACCGTAAAAACATGTCTGACATTAGTGTCCTGTAGAGTTCTATAGAATAGGAGCACTAGAGTGTGACAGGTCTACCGTAAAAACATGTCTGACATTAGTGTCCTGTAGAGTTCTATAGAATAGGAGCACTAGAGTGTGACAGGTCTACCGTAAAAACATGTCTGACATTAGTGTCATGTAGAGTTCTATAGAATAGGAGCACTAGAGTGTGACAGGTGTACAGTAACACATGTCTGACATTAGTGGGAATAGAAATGTTACGTTTGCAGAAATTTATGATAAAGCTTGTTAACACTTAATCCAACAAACATGGACATTTTCCACAGCAAGTTATTGATGGTAGAAGTTGCATTGAGAGTAAGGGCAAAAGATGTCAATAGCCAGAGTAAATAAATTTGCAATGTTAATATTTAGTATAGAATTATACATTCCTAACATAAAAGAGCTAATTGTTCCCTAATTCCAAACCATACTGAATATTTGCCCCTTCTCAATACCAGTTTTGCTGTCATCTCCAGTTTTATACAAATCTGGAAACAGATATAGAGGTTATTAGACCATAATGTTGGTTACAATATGCATTGTGTGATTTGCTCTTGTAGCTTCCACACAGGTTCATATGTTCATACATCTGCTTTAGTTGGATCCAGATGTAAGAAGAATGCTTTATACAACATGGCACTAGACTTATTTATTTTAGAGGGGGTGTTCTAATGAAATGTTCTTTTATAAAAATATTTAAATAATTAAGTGGTGATTTATTTATTGTGGGGATTACATTTATTTTGAGCATATGAGAACTGTACCTTTTCTATCACAGCTCTCTGTATTTATGATGATGAAATCCCTGTGCATCTCTACCTATTATAGCTTAAATTTACTTTCACTTATTTTTTTTTTCTTTCAGATAGTTTTCTTTTTCTATTTAGCAATTTCTGATCATACATGCACATTGCAGTACCATGACATGGTATTGGTTCAGCAAAACTAAACAGTTAATATGAGTTTCATTATAACTTATGACTTGACACTGCATGTATATGTAGGGGTGTAGCAGGCTTGAGAGTTTACATGCAAAGTTTGTTAATCATAGTGTTTTTCATAAATCGAGGTTAATTAATAAGAGGATGAATATCAAAATTTCTTTTCTGCATTTTGTGGAGACCTAATTTCCAGTCATTGCATGTTTGCCACTATGTTATAAAAACAGAAAACAAATAGTAGAAAGTGAACCTGAGATTAGTTTTCAAATAGCGAATGTTGCATCACATATGCATATTGGAATATTCCAGAAACATCCTGGAACAGCATGGAAATATATGTAAAAATGTTTACAAACCTCTGTTTATCCCTTGATAAAGTTATAGCAGCTAGCTGTTTCAGTAGATAATAATAAACAATGGGATGTCCCACCATTTGGAGATGAAGCAGTTATTGTTGAGATTACTTGTATCCTGTATAACACAAAGGTTAGGAAGTTACTTGAGCCACTTCCCAGTCATATACATTAATTATGGCAGGAGATAAGGTCACTTGGCCCATCTATTTTATTTTTCCCCTATCAGACAACTTTTAAATTGTGGGAGATCACATTCTTTTCAGTTCCTGCATGTCACTTTCTGTGACGTGTTCATGCCATCGGTATCATAGCTTCATTTATTCTATGAAAACAAGATTATCACTTGTGTTGGTAGTAGCATCCACTAACTCCTAATGTAATAGCACTTTTTTTCATACTGAAACATAATTTTAGCAGTTCTTGTTTGGAGTCACTGATAAGAAACAGCTTGAAATACTACACGTTGCATTTATATCAAATTACTTTAACTCTCTGTCTTTCATTTATTATAAAACTTAGTCTTGAAAACTAACTGCTGAAAATGTGATGTGAAAATAATCCAGAAAGTGCAGCGTGTGTTGGAGATGGTGTCCCCTAAACTACATGCATCTTAAGCTTTTATAATTTTATATGCAGTTCAATTAACTTAGATGGAATGCTAACTGAAGTCTGTTAAATGCAGTAACTGATATCACATTATTAATTCAGGGAAGCTTGATTACAAAAGAAGCGACCTGAACAGAACAGGGCCTTGTTCAGACATGATTCGAGCACAATGCAAAATACGCCATTTGGGGCCTCCAAATAAGTAACAGATTATTTTGGAATGTACAGAAGCAAGTTGGCATTTGTCTATAACGTTTTGTGTGTGTGTGTGTGTGTGTGTGTGTGTGTGTGTGTGTGTGGGGGGGGGGGGGGTTGCAAGTCCCGTAGACTCAGTGTATTGAGTGCTTCACCTCTACACCCTCCTTATTATAATGACTTTCACTGTTACTATTACTCAGAGAAAAGGCAGAAAAGAGCATTTGCTTTCTCCTTAAGTGACACATGCCTTGAAAAGTAACATATTCAAATGACATTCTAAGTTTAATGCTTCGAGTACTTTAGTTTTATTAGAGGCTCTAACTTTACAATGTTTGCAGTTCAGATTGCTGTTAAACCTAAAATAAGTGATCAGTCAAATCATTCTGATTCAAAACTAGTTACCAAATTAAAATAATGTGAACTTTGGGTAAGTGGGAATAAAGAGTATGGGCAGGAAGAAAGGGTGAGGTAGAACATGGAATGAAAAGGAAATGTATTTCATATAAGCCCGATGGATGTTCCGGGATGCTGCCATATGTCAAATCTTGCTTCAACAGTAGGGAAGGTTATGGAAAGTATCCTAATGGACAGAATGCTTTTTCTCCCATTACACAACTGTCAGCAAAATCCATGGTTATACAATTTTGTGTCATACAGATCACTTCAAGTAAAACTGCAACAAGACTATATTGGTTTGGAAAGAAAATGAATAAGCATGATGTTGGTATAGTCTGTTTTAGACCCATGAATAACATCCTGCACAATGTCAGAAGAGGAAGTTTGAGGTAGGGCTAAAGAAGGGACTATGAGCTATATGTCAGACAGACAGTCACATGCAGTCACAGAAGACAGTTATTTCAACAGGGACCAGTTAATAGTTGGATTTCCTAGTGTTTGGATCTGAAACAGTTATGGATGAGATTATTTAAGTCCCTAATAATGCAAAGCCAGTTGGATCAATTCCCAGTTATAAACAGAAATTATCGCAGGAGATAAAAGTCACTTGACTATCTTGTTTTTTTTTTTTTTTTTCTCTTTTCCTTATTAGATCACTTGCAAATCCCTTTTAATAATCAGATTATTTTTCTACCCCGGATAAGATATTCCTAATATTTATCACAGATGGACTTGTTCTCTACATTATTTTCTATCCTACTATTGCACACACATAGGTTTGTACAATAATCCCATATACCATTGTTCGTGTGTCTACGTATCATGTCTTCCTGTTTCAGTATATATCTTTTCTAAAAGATGGAATTATTTTGGACTTCATCACCTGTGGTTAGGTTAAGGCTTATCCCATGTCCCTTTTCAGCTTTCATTCATGGTAATCTCTTCTAGACTCTTTTTGTCTGAATCACATTAGGTGGGGCAATGGGTGTTGGGGCTGCCCTCTGTGGGTGGAAGTACAGTAGTAGCTTTCATTTATGAAGCCATGAGAATATCAGTGCTACATAAATTAATGCTGATACCGTATTCTCCTTTTGCAGGAAAAGCTAGTAAAAGTAATTGCAGCAAGGTGCTTGTTAGAGTTGTAGATAGCTGCAGAAAGAAGCTTACTAGATTTACAGGAGGAGAGAAGACTTTTTTTTGGTCCTCAACTATTGGAAGGTCTTTATTTTTTGGTCCTCAACTTTGGGTTAAAGGGACACCAGTCGGGGAAGTGTCCAGGATACTAGATGAACTAGCTATGGTACTGAATGACAATATATCATTTTTCTTTCACTCTTCTGAACTTCATCTTTAAGTTCTATAGCCTTATAAAGAGGAGACTACAAACTGCATACAATATTCCAGATGTGTTGCCATCTATCTGTAAGGGTGGATAAGGATGATATCCAGGTTGGTATTGATGCTGCCTTTTCATATGCATAATAGTAAGCCAGTTTTCTTTACTGCTGTATCACATTGCCTGCCTACATTACTAAATCTGATATGATAACTGCAGGTTACTTTACTGTTGGGTCTCATTGCATTTCTATGCTCTTTTAAGAAATTATTCTACCCAAGATGCTTTATTCTGCATATTTTACATTGAATTTAAACTGTTATATTTAAGCATATTAACCCACTCTTGTCAAGTTTTTCCTCCCTTTCATGCAGCTGAAAGTATATCATCTATATTGCTTCATATTGTTTAATCAATAAAATTCAAACTTTTCTTCCAGACTTCTGAAAAATTGATTTTGATGAGATTGGAAAGGGCTGGCCCCAGACTTATCCCTATGGAATATAAGTGGTGCCAGTACTAATCCCTTTGGAGTATTATCGATCCCTGTACTTATTCATGTGGGACTCTACTCATCATCATCATTCAATGTTGGAAAGTTGTATTTACTACTGGTGTGTTTATCTGATCCTTTCAGTAGGACTGGAACGGGTGTGAATGTAGGGCAGTGATATAGATAGATATATATGAAGTCAGCTCCAAGGATATCTGGGTAAGTTGAAGGGAATATCTCTTACTCCTCAGAATGTAGAATGATGGCATTCTGAGAAAGTGAAATATTATGTTAAATACCCTAAAGAGAAACGATGGCTGAAAGAGGCATTTCTTTTTTACTTTCATAGTCATTGTGACTATCCATCAGGATAACCCTATTCTATTTTAGTTCATTCCTAATGAGGGACTTTACTCTGCATGAAGAGTTTTAAAGAAGAGCTAATAATATGAGACTTGGGCTCAAAACACAGAGCATTGTAGAGAAACTAAAGGCTTTGATTTTATTCTGCCTGCAGGACACAGTGATATAGAGGATATAATCACTAAACATAAAAAAAGGTTATTTATTTATTTATTTTATTTTATTTTATTTTACATTTGTTGACCGGGATAATCCGACTGGATACTTGTCCATTTTCAGAAGAGGCCTGGGGAGAAAAGCTCCATACATACATATAGGAAAACTGTTACATTATTAGGAAGCAATGTAGGGGTAGCCAAAAGACCTCTTTAGCACATGTTTATATTGCTGGAGTTAGTCAGGATTAGAGCAAGGACATAGCCATTGCCTTTTAAAGTACTGTTTTAGATTTTTTTTTGAATTGGGTTAAAAAGGGGTTCTGAAGTAAGCTCAGCAGGCAGTGAGTTCCATATTTTGCCAACAGAATTGGCATATAGAGAGTCTCTAGATGAGTTGTTGCTTTTGAGGGTTTGGACTAGTAATTTGCTGGATGAGCGAAATGTCTTGAGGTTGCTGTAAGGAGTGATAATTTTATAAGTACAAGTGTGTTTTCAGCTTGGTAGAGAATTTTATGTGCTACTATTAGCTGATTGTACTGAAGTTGGATAGGCAATTCTAGCCACCCTAGATTCTTTAGGTTCAGACAGTGGTGTGTTCTGTATGCTACTCCAATGACAAATCTAGCAATATGATTAAAGCAGCTAGAGAGTTTATTAAGGTCAGACTTACTCAAGTTCGTGAAGAGAGGTGGTGCATAAAGGAGGGTGGAAAGTAGATGTGCATGGGCAATTACCATCCTAGCTCGTGGAGTGAGGAAAGGTTTGATCATGTATAGTGAGCCAAGTTTTTTATTAACTTTTTTAATAGTTTGATTAATATGCATATCAAACTTGAGGTTATTATCATCTGTTACACCAAAGAGTTTGGTACAGGGATTTGGGACAATGACAGTGCCATTGTTAGATTTTATTGTAAAGGTTGGAGTGGAGGCTTTACAAGTGGGGGAGAAAAGCAGTAGCTTTGTTTTCTTAGGATTTAATGGGAGAAGTTGATTACAGAGCCAATTTTCGACTTATTAAAAACATTTTGGGACAGAGTCTGCAGACTTAAAGGGGAGGTGGCAGAGCAAATCAAAGTGGAGTCATCTGCATACTGAATGCAGGTGGCTGTTGGGATGACTGTGTACATGTCATTAATAAAGATAGAAAATAATAGGGGTCCTAATATAGAGCCCTGAGGGACCCCAAGGGTGATAGGTAGAAGGAAAGATAGTTTGTTCCGCCATAGTACAGCCTGTTGTCAACCACTCAGATAAGATTTAAACCATTGGATAGCCTGGACATCTAGGGGAATAGTTTTAAGTGTGTGTATGAGTAGTCGGTGGTTGACCATGTTGAAGGCTTTGGAAAGATCCAAAAAGAGGGCAGAAGTAAGCTTATTGTTGTTTTGGTTTTGATTAATAACATTGGATAAGGAGAGGAGAGCCGTGGTTGTACTGTGGAACAGTCTAAAACCATGCTGCAAGTTAGGCAGGAGATTGTGCTGAATGAAATGGCTCAGGAGTTGTTTATGGGTGCACTTCTCCATAATTTTAGCCAGGGGTGACAAAATAGTTATAGGTCTGTAATTTGACAGTTCAGTGGAACTGCCCCCTTTGTGGAGTGGAATAACATGGGATGTTTTCCAGATGGAGGGGATAGTGGCTTCTGATATATTTCTATTGACCAGGATAGAGATTGGGTATGCTAGGATATCCACAGCTTCTTGTAGATACTCAGCTGAGAGGAAATCAGCTGCAAGGGTGGTAGGTTTTATTTTCTTGATTAGGGCATGGATAAGTGATGTGGAAAACTGGTTGAAAGTTAAAGGGAAGTTAAGAACTAGGTGCTGTGGTGTTAGGACTTGGGCAACTGGGAGATAGTTGGTTAGCTAGTGATTGGATAGTTTCTGTGAAGAAATTATAAAGGAATTGGCAACATCTTCTGAAGGTTTTTGGATGGTAGCCGAGGGGGTAGGAGTTGTGCATTGCCCTGGGTGAATACGTTTATTTATGCCTGCCCAAAACTTTTGTGGATTGTTTTGATGCTTAAAAATGAACTGCAGACCTGCTGGCAAAAAAACCAAGTAAACCAGAAGCCAAAAATTTTGCGCTTTCATCCACTGTTTAATACGTGAACCTCCTCAGAAACATTTTCAAATGGTTTCCAGTTCCTTAAATAACTTACTAAACAGGAAATGACATCATGACCATCAAACTGAAAAAATAACAAATGTGATTTTCTACAAAAATGAAGTATTGTCATAATGATAAATAAAATATATATATATATATATATATATATATATACAAATTAATGTGTATACACATATATACACATACATATGTGTTAAATGCAAAAATACAGTCATAAAAATGCAGTGTAAATTCATGCTGTGTGAATAGCATAATAATCAACTTGAGCATATAAAATGCATATCCAAAGACGTCTCCCACGTAGACACAACAGTCGCATGCATACACACACCTGCACACACACACACACACACACACACACACACACACACACACACACACACACACACACACACACACACACACACAGACACACACATGCACACACACACACACACACACACACACACACACACACACACACACACACACACACACACACACACACACACACACACACACACACACACACACACACACACACACACACACACACACACACACACACACACACACACACACGCAAGCATAGAACCAAACAGTCACTATGAAAATATAAAATACACATGTGAAAAAAATATATATATAAATGTCTTAAAAATATATATGACAATATAAAAAAAATGATGATATATACACACAAGTACACACACCAAAATATATGTAATATAATATATATAAAATGTAATATATGTATAAAACAAAAAAATATGTATATATATGAATAATGTAAATCATATCATGTCTCTGAAGGGAATCAGAGTGATATGAACATGTATGTGTACACACATGTACACCTCACACAAAACACACATGGATCACATGCATATGGTCTCAAACACCTATCTATATTTCAAAAAACATTTTAAATTAATATAATCATTGAGGCCAGGCAACCTATCAGCCCCCAACAAAAGTTGCCGCAATGTCTCCTTGCATTCTAAGACATTGTTTAAATCTCCTCCAAATTCACTATTGTTGATTTTTTCCAAAACTGAAAATTGAAATTTCTTAAAATCTCTACATGTTAAAGAATGTTTGGCCAAAGAATTAAACTGATCTTTGTTTTTTATAGCCAAATTGTGCTCGTAGATTCTTCTTTTTAGAAGCCTTTTAGTTTTTCCTATGTAATAATGCTCACATGAAACACAATTGGCGATGTAAACAACATAATCGGAATTACAATTGTAATAACTCTTAGACCAAATGATGTAATTAAGAGATTTTATGAATACACTAGTACTGTTGCTAATAAATCTACACTGCCTACAGTTGTTGCATGCATAAGTACCCCTCTTAATACTGGCTGCTCTTATCATGTCCTGATACCTATAATGATCTATCTCCAGCATAGATTTTAAGTTTTTAACTCTTTTTATTATTTTTATTTATTTTTTTTTGTTGACACGGCTCTAGCAGCTGGGATATATATCCTTTTTCAGTAGAGGCCCGGGAAAAAGCTCCAACATAATGGCAAACATGATGAGAACATGTTATATTTACAATATTAGAAAATATAATAAATTATATTTTATATAAACACAAGTAGCAAAGCAACAGGTTAAACATACTAGTTGTAAGTGAAAGTGGGTTTCATCCCTAAAGTACCAACCAAATATTTGTTTCCTAATATCATTTTCCAATTGTTAACGATGATGCCCCTGATGAACCACATTTCGTCAACAATCGGTAAACGGAACGCTAGGTGGTAACTACTGGTATTCTCTAAAACTTTGGAACCAGAACTTAAACCTATCTGACTAGAAGGAAGAATCGGTTTAGCAACCCCCTTCCTTAACGAAATGACCTCTTTCCCTATTTTTTGAATCCAGTCTAATGCGTAACCTCTGTACAAGAATAGTGACCTTAAAAATCCTACTTCACTTTGAAATACATCATCATCAGTGGTGAGCCTACTCAAACGAATTATTTGGCCCTTCACTACTCCTTTTTTCATATGTGTAGGATGTAAACTATCCTTGTGTAAATACTGGTTCGCAAAAACCTCTTTCCTGTATATTTGACTTTTCAATGTGTTATTAACTGTATCTATACTAAGGAGGACATCAAGAAAGGGAATGTTATCCACAAAACCACTCAATTTGAAGACCGAGTAGTCAGTACTGTGATTCAAATCTGTCACCAAGTCAGAAAATTCTTCAAAAGTGCCATTCCACAAAAAAAATAAATCATCTATAAATCTAAAATATACAAGTGCCCTATTGAAAAGATGATGTTTAACCAAAAATTTGAGCTCCCAATTTGCCATAACCAAATTGGCAAAAGCTGGTGCCACCCTCGCTCCCATTGCTACTCCTGAAATCTGTTGATAAATATGTTTACCAAATCTGAAGAAATTATTCTCTAGGACTAACTCCATTAGATCACAAATGGTGCTAACCTTGTGTTTCTCAACATCAGAATATAAAGTCAGGTGTTCCCTCAAATATTCTAATCCTTCTGTTTGCTTGATAGCAGTATATAAGGACTTGATGTCAAGAGTAGCAAAACTGACAGAACTAGATGAAACATCTATATTCCTTAGTTCTTCCAATAAATGCCAGGAATCTCTGATGTAAAATCTAGTTCTCTGTACAATAGGATTCAGAATATAGTCAAGCCAAATAGATATATTCTCAGTTTTGGAATGCTTTGCGGAAATAATAGGTCTAAAAGGTGGGTTATGCTGGTCAACATGTAATTTTGGAATGCCAAATAATGTAGCCAATTTTGGGTGTTCGACCAACAAATATTCATAACTCTGATGATCTAATTCTCCTTGGCTAAACATGTCAAACAACAGTGTATCAACTCGTTGAAAACTTTTTTTAACAACATTGACACTAGTCATTTTGTATGTCTCACTGTCACTTAACATGTCTATCATAGATTCATTATATTGAATGGTATCCATGACCACAGTTTTATCCCCTTTATCGGCCTTCATTGTTCTAATATCAGAATTTTTGCATAAATCTTGCAAAGCTCCCTTTTCAGAGGAACTTAGATTATCATCACTTACATAACCTGTCATCCTGCGAAACTCATTTTCACATTGATTTTGAAACATTTGCAAAGTAGTATGCAGTAGGGGGTTGAAAGTACTAGTTTTTTGGCCCAGTCATGGAAGGAGTTTGAACAGTAACCAACACATCATGCATTGTATACTGTAGGTTCAATTTTCTTAAATATAATCTAAAATCTATTAACAATCTACCAATGTTCACTCTATTATTAGGTATAAATGAAAAACCTTTTTTCAAAACATTAACAGTTTCAGTGAATAAAGCAACTCCAGATAAATTAATAACATTGATGCTAAAATCTTCAGCTTGTCTTGTGGTATTCACTTGTATTTCCTCTGGTTGGGGTATCTCCCTCTCCCTTTCCCCTTCCATTTGTTGTGGGATGTATTGTTCCACTTCTGAGTCTGTTTGTTGACTGGCACTGCCAGCGGAAAAGGGCCTTGGTTAGGTCCCTGCTTTCCATTGACAAGTATTTCAGCATAATTTCCATTAGAAGAATTGTTAGAAAAATTGCTAGAATGTTGGTTATTAAAGTCAGAAATGGCGCCGACTTCTCCATTAGATACACTACTGTGTCCAATATTCCTGTCAGAACCTCTAGAACCAACATCATTTGTTGTTGAAAATGCTATAGTATTTGTAGCTTCCTTAGCCCCACTGTTTAAAGCAGGACTTCCACTGTCACTGCTGTTGTGGATCTTAACAGAAGGGTCTTCTACCCTATCTTGTAATAAATATGCATGTTTGGCCTGATAAGCCAAAATGTCTCTTTTTAGTTTATGTTGTTTCCTAGTCAAAATGGAAGCTGGGTGCCTGTCAGCCTTCACTTCTACACCGTTGTATAAAAGAATATAATCTTTAAAACAGCCAAAGCATTTGATTTTCTCATCTAGTGTTTTAATATTTTCCCTAATATTCTCAAGTTCTTTCAAGTAGTGTTCAACCAAAAAGCCCATCATGGTGATGCCAGTGTTGTTATAAAGCTCAATAAGTTTGGTACTCAGTTCATCACCAAAAGTTACACAATTAGGGAACTTGGCTGTCCTTAGGCCCTGAGGCACAATTTTCCTATTTATACATTCACTCAAATAGGATACCTCTAGCTCTAACGTGACAAACCTAAAAAACATTTTTTCTAGGTCATATATGCTCTTTTTACAGTTAATAGTGTCAGTATAAGCACTGTCATTTATTGACTTACTTGCTGCTGAATCAGATGCTTGAACGTGTACATCAGCAAACGGATTATTGAAAGATTTGCAAATGTAATCCCACACATTGCTTTCGTTTATTCCCTTGTTTGTGGTGTTCAACACCGTTGTCGATGCTTTAGCTAAACAGCTAGTACTAGCTGTGACATCACTTCCTGTGTCGTCTGGCGGTAAATCTAAAACTGTGGCTGTTAAAGACTTCTCATTAGTGCCTTTGACTGAACCAGCCACACTGCTTGCAGAATCACTAGCGATATCCGACTTAGAATGTTCCTTGAACATGGTGGAAACAAAAGTGTCTTTGACTGTTTGAACAATAAAAGCAATAAGTTCTTCTTGGGTTTTCTCTCCCACAACCTTGGCAGGACTAGAGCCACTGGCAGAACTAGAGCCACTGGCAGGAACTGGATACACAGTCAAGTCCAAAAGACTGTCTTGACTGCTTAAATTGGCACTCTCAGCTGCCATGGTGATTCACCAGTTGGACCACAAATCTCAAAAAATGCTGACAATCAAACAAAACGAAAAAATGAACTGCAGACCTGCTGGCAAAAAAAACAAGTAAACCAGAAGCCAAATATTTAGCGCTTTCATCCACTGTTTAATACGTGAACTTCCTCAGAAACATTTTCAAATGATTTCCAGTTCCTTAAATAACTTACTAAACAGGAAATGACATCATGACCATCAAACTGAAAAAATAACAAATGTGATTTTCTACAAAAATGAAGTATTGTCATAATGATAACAAATAAAATATATATATATATATATATATATATATATATATATATATACAAATGAATGTGTATACACATATATACACATACATATGTGTTAAATGCAAAAATACTGTCATAAAAATGCAGTGTAAATTCATGCTGCGTGAATAGCATAATAATCAACTTGAGCATATAAAATGCGTATCCAAAGACCACTCCCACGTAGACACAACAATCGCATGCATACACACACCCGCACACACACACACACACACACACACACACACACACACACACACACACACACACACACACACACACACACACACATATGCACATATAGACATGTACCCCCCACACACTATCAATGTTTTTGTGCAAACAGAGCCTAGGATAACGAGTCACACACAGCTGCTTGTATGCAGTAATAAGAGATATAGTACTCTACTAAGCATATAATAAGCAACATAGAATAACTGGGAAAAGTGAGCCTGTGTCTGGAGAAGGATAACAATGAGTCAGTCTTAGCAAAATTAACCAAGACGTGACTTACATGTCACTATTTGCAAAGTTAGTTTTGAATATGGCTAATATCTGTTTTAATGTTTTGGTAGCAAAAGGTCATATGAGTAAAGGATGATTTGTCAGTGTAGAAGGTCAATTGTAAATGTATTGCAGAGGAGAGAAAGACACCAGTAAAATCAAAGATTGTAAACTCATTCCTAGTGAAAAAAGTCTGAACCCAGCATAAACCACTAGTAGCAACAATCATCTGCAGTCAGTACAAAAGAAAGCTCTAAGGTAAACAGAGACTAGGCTAAAGACTTGGAAGTTGACCAGAGTGAAAGCAGAGGAGTTGAATGAAGTAATCAGCTCTCTAGCACCTCAAGAATTAGAAATGGGTGGAGTCAAAGAAGAAGGCGGGGTCTCATGAGTATAAGTGTGATAAGGCTGAGTCAGTTATGAAAATAAAGTACATAATGAAAGCTGGCAGTGGAATACAGAAATCTAGGAAGTTATGAAGAGAAAAAAAGAGCTCAGGAAGAAGTAGGAGACTGAAAAAAGCAGACTAGACTAAGACAAAATACTGGTTCTCTAACAGAGAGGCAGACAGTAGTCACAGTACAAAGAACAAGGCATTAGAGAAACTCTACCTGCGTCTGAAAAGTGAATCAGCAGATGACAGAAAGAAGCTAAAACAGGTTGCAAGACAACAACAGAAAGTTAAAGAAGACAGTTGCCAGACACCATTAATAGGACATGCCAACAACAATCTGTTTACTAGTCCAGAAAACATCAAAGGCAGATGAAAGGGATGATTTAATAAGCTTCTGAATGAAGGAAACCCAACAGAAGCTGCACTGCCTCATACACAGCCATTGATAAAAGAGAAACAAGAACCCAGCCTACAAAAAGTATGATTTACACTAATGAAAATGAAGTTGGGGCGAGCAGCAATCTCAGATAAAGTCATCGCAGATATGAGCAAGATGTTGGGTAAATTATGGTAGAAATGGCACCTAAGTGTACTTATTTTAGTATGGAAAGAAAGGCAAACCCTTGTGGGAAAACAAGTGTTCCAGTTGGCAGTGTATGAGAATAAAGGAGACATTCACAACTGAGGGCAGAGGGCAGTACAAGGGTATCAAACCTTTGTAGCACTGCATAAACATGCTAGGAAGGGTGATTGATACTATGGATGTAGAAGAAGGTAATATGAGGATGCAGCACAACTGACCAGATTTTTGTAGTGAGACAGATGATAATGAGAACAAGCTGGAGCTGAGGAAAGAGTAGAACTTGTCATTCTTAGACTTGCAGAAAGCATATGACAAGGTCCCAATAAAGGCAATTTTGGCAGTCCTGTGATTGCTTAAATTCCCGGGCAAAATGGTAGAATAACTGCAGACACACTGATAAAAGTGTGAACAGTATTCAGACTCTCAGAGAGGTTCCCATGAGTGGGTATGCATCAGGGTTCAGCACTGTGCCCACTTTTGTTCCATGTTATGGACAACATTAGCAAATGGTCAGAAGGAATAGAAGAGGCTGTGATGGCTGGTAGGATGCACACCGTGGGACAGACAAAGGAATGAAGAAATCAGAGCAGCCAAAGTAGTCCCACTTGCAGAAAAGGTGAAATAAATCAGATTATGGTGGTTGGTCACATGTAGGAAAACAGAAGATAGTTTTCTAAAGATGATTTTGGAAAAAAAAGGAAGAAGACAAAAAGAGACAAGCAAAGAGATGGATGGATTGTGCAAGAGAACACTTGAGATAGCCAGATGTGATTGTTAAAGATGATAGAAGAGTGGCTCTGAATTATGAGGGACAGCAACAGTAGACAGCATGTAGAAATGGGAAAAAGGAGGCCAATCATGACTATGATGAAGAGCACCGGCATGGATACAGTTTGGAATGGTCACTGTTGAAACATGCCTGTACCTCTCATTTGGGTAGTTTGTTTACCAAATTATAGTTTGGAGAGGCCTAAATATGAAAAGTAAGGGAGGGGAAGGAGAAAGAGGGAGTGACAACTAAACCAGATGCTCACTGTATGTCATTGTAGGTCTACAAGCAATGTTGCATTTAGTAGGACTTTATTCATATTTGTAAATATTTGATCAGTAGTTTGAAATACTAGTCATTTGTTGATAAGTTCTATGCTAAAGCAAAGCAGAAACTGGGGTTGTATGCAGATGAGCATTTGTTTGTAGGTTAAGTTTTTTTTTTTAAATGTTTTTGCCATGGGATTTAGTTTTGATTTAGACTGAAATTGCTTCAGGGAGATTGCAGCTTTTCATTCTGTAAATGAGACACTAGTACATAAAAGGAGATTGGAAATAAATGTAATTCATGTAGGAATGTATGAACGAGCCTTTTGAAAAGAACTTTGTTAATAAGATAGTGTCTTTGAGGCTACATACATCCTTTATGTTGACAAGAATTTTATATATTTTACAGTGTCAGAGGCACAGCAGGTAGCTCACTTGCCTTTGGTGCAGAAAGCTGTGGGTTGTATTTCTACACCAGAATGATTGATTGCTGACACTGCAGTGCAACATAAGGGGTGTGGTGCACTCCTGAGTGTATCATCCTTTGCATGAGATGTTAAACTGAGCCCCCATCTGCCTAGGTTGCTGGTAGTTCAGGTGGATGCTAAATATCTCATGGCACTTATCAAAAAGAGTTGGGTTAATTCTCAGATGCCCTGACCAAATTTCCCCTAGTAATATAACTATCACCTCAGGCCTCCCCTGAAAAAAAGTCTTCTAGCCTAGTGGGACTAGCTCAGTTAACAAAGGATAAATAACTATTTGAATGTATATCAAGTGGAATTTTTGGTAGGAAGGAGTACAAGTAAAGTGGGACAGGGGTAGGATTATTGGATGGGATGGATTTGGGATGACAGGGAGGCTTAGGGTTTGTGCAGTAATACTCAAGTAGATTAGCACTGGAACAAGTGAGAGTGAGGGTGTCTGAAATGGGGTTTGTATCTAATTGCTTAGTGCTGCCTAGGAGACATTTAACTGTTGGCCAAGATGATGCAGGGCTCTAAAGTAGGGAAGTCTGCCTTGTCTTCTATAGGCTGAGTTAACACATTTGACTGCTGTATTTAACTCCTGTTCTGAGCTTTAAGAATGCTTGTTGATAAGAAGAATAATTACCACAGAATTTCCACTGATGCCTTGTGTTGTCCCTGTCTAATAACTGTCTCAAGTGCAGCATTTTTAGAAGTTAGAACCTATTTGTATTGATAAGAGAATATTATTGTACATAGGACAAGTAGTTTCATCATTGGTCAGCTTGTATAATGAGATCCAGTTGATATCTGTAAGTTTATTTAGAGATTGTGTCTGAAGGTCTGCCTGCAAATAATCACAAGGGGGATGTCTATCTCTCTCTCCTTTTTTCCTTTTTTTGTTAGAAACCATTGTGAATTAAAAGGTATTGTCATATAACTGGTAGAATCGAAAGTCTGGCACCTCTAACTGGTGTGTTACTTACAAGAGAGTTGTTTTTTGTGTAGGATTGGGTCTATTAGGGGATGCAGAATAATGAGAGACATGTTCTTCTAAACAATGAGGATGTTGTCATTAAGTATAAATGTTATGGGCTGATCCAGTAAAGGATAATATCACCTAACAAAATTAAATATCTTTTATGAAACTATGAGGGAAAATTATGTATGATTGAGTTAAAGGTAAATCAGGTGCTAGGGTGGTAGGTAAATAGAGGGGTGATAGATGTTAGTGGCATCTGTTGAGGTAGTTTGCATAAATATCTAGGATCAATAATGTTTTGATAGAATGAGTTAGGTAGATTGACTTGAAATTTGTTTTTGATAAATAGCATGCTTCTACATCTTAATTTGTATCCTGGTCTTCCATTTTCAAAAGGCAGCAATAAAGATATATATATATATATATATATATATATATATATATATATATATATATATATATATATATATATATATATATATATATATATATATATATATATATATATATATATCAAAGTATTTATGTCAGTAGACATATATACTTTGACAAAATATATACATATATATATATATATATATATATATATATATATATATATATATGTATATATATATATATATATATATATATATATATATATATATATATTGTCAAAGTATTTATATTAGTAATCATAAAACTGGGAAATATTTATTTATTATTGGGGAGAAAAGCTTCACAAAACATCAAAAGTTTGATACAGAATAATCTGTTGCAGAAACAGTTTAAGCAGACGATTACCATTAATGAACATGACAAATACCAGTAAAGTAAATTCAAGTCTTATACATAGTTTTAAATCATTTACATGTTTTACATGTATGACACAGATCATTCCAAGTAAGAGGAACACCCAAATATTTTAGGGCTGAGGACTGAGAATGAAGAGGTGAAATTTAGTGAAATATGACATGTTACTGAATTTAATAATGTAACTGCACTTTGCATTTAGACTTTTTAACATCCACCATAAGAAATATTTCATTAAAGTAATTTCTTTTGATACTGTTTATTAAGCATGAATGTTTTCTATTTTTGTTGCAGGACTATTAGCTGTTGGCTACATTACCATCTGTACCCATTTTCCTACACTGTTTATGGATTTCCATCAACAACATATATGTTCATATGTGTGTTCTAGGCTAATGGCCCTGGGGCCTTTACAAGCCTAGCCCATAGAAGTGCCCTGGCATTGTGCCACCTGTCATTAGTTCCCAGTGCCTCATTCAAATAGAGCCACTGGAGTGATCCTCATGGTGAACTTTTTATTTCTCATCCACTCATCAAGATTTCTCTTTGAAGAGGGCCAGTGAGGTGCTCTGGTTGACATGTATGGGAAGTCCATTCCAGAGGATGGGCAGTCTCTGGGTTATGAACCTGTCCCTCCAGCATGTTCTGATGAGTGTGGTAATGAGGTTAAGGTCTCTGGAGAGTGTGGTGCAGAGGGATTGGGATTTTTTTAGACGAAGCATTTCTAACAGAGCTGGGTCAGACATGGCTTTGTAAGTCAAGCAGAGATCACCTCTTAGTAGATGATATGAGACAGAGAATAGCTGGAGTTTATTGAATCTGTCCACGTAGGACATGTGTTTAGGGCCTAGGATCCTCTTCGTGAGGTACTTTTGTGGCCTCTCCAGCTGTTGCAGGTGTCTAGTGAGGTACATGCCAAATGGGGCATTATACTCTATGATTGGTTTAATGAGGGAAGAGTAGAGAGAAATGATGACCTCATTCTTCTTGGATGCAAAACCCTTGGTAATGAGATGTGCCACTTAGAAAGACTTTCTGACCACAGTGGCAATATGGTGGTCTTAGGAGAGGTTGCTGTCAATCTGTATTCCCAGGTCTCTTATAATGCCTTCAGTGTTCAGTGGACACCCATTGATGTGGTAATTAGTGGGAGCTGAGTTTCCCTAAAGGGGATGATGACACATTTTTTGGCATTAAGTGTAAGGCCATGGTTTCGACACTAGTCATTGGTCTCAGTGAGGCCTTTCTGTAGGATGTCTGCATCATTTGGGGAGTTAATAATTTTTCCCAGCTTGCAGTTGTCTACAAATTTTGTCAGCCAGAGTCCTTCTGGGTTGTCCTGGATGTCTGAGAAGTAGATGCCAAACAGGAGAGGACCCAGGACTGATCCCTGTGAGTCTCCACTAGTGGCTGGTCGGCATTCTGACTTGGAGTCCACTACTTTTGCACTGTGTGTTCTATCTGTGAGCCAGTTTGCAACCCACCTAAAGATATAGGGGTTGATGCCTAGTTTGGTGAGTTTGTCAATAATTCCTGAGTGAGGAATGGTATCAAAGGCCTTGGCCAGATCGAGGTAGTCTGTATGAACTGCCTTACCTTCATCCACCGCTCTGGTGACTGACTCAAAGAAGTCCACCAGGTTGAGCAGGCATGATCTACCTTTCACAAAACCAAATTGCATGGAATGTAGAGTTTGGAGATTCCTTATATCCTTGTTAATTAGGTCCATGATAATGCACTCCATAGCCTTACATGTCAGACTCATCAGGCTAATGGGGTGATAGTTTACGGGGTCTGTAGTCGCGCCTCCTTTATGGAGAGGGATAACTGTAGCAGTATGCCATTCGGTAGGGAGAAAGCCTGAGGTGAGGCTGTGAGTGAACAGAGCACACAGATGTGGTGCTAGTTCACTTTGTAATTCATGTAGAACACAGCCAGGGATATTGTTGGGTCCTATGGAAGCTGTACTCTTGGCCTTAGAAAATTCAGCTTTAACCTGTGCTGGAGTAATGCAGGGTGCCTGACATTCTTCCGGTATTGAGATTGGTCCTTTAGGGGGTTAGAGAGGGGTAAAGTTGACACTGAAATTATTCCATAATATGGAGTAGTAAGGATTACATGGGGTGGCAGGAAACAGAGGCAGTCTCATATTGGTGCTGACAGCAATGCATACATTTTCATCAGTGTGTTTCCTTCTCTCACCATTGGTGGATAAAGTTCCAGGCATGCCATCATTTGCAATATGATGCAGACTGGATCATCACTCTGTCATGGGATTATTATGGAGGAGATCCAGGGAATGCCATGCTACTTCCTGTTTGTAGTCTGTGACACAGAGAATGCCATGGTAACCACACACTCATTGATCTGTCTTCCACAGTCTGTCATACAACCAAACCTGCTAACAAAACAACATGTAAAACTACATTACTGGTTTATGGGACAATGAAACCTGATAAACCTTTTATTTCTTACATTAGAGACAGCAAGATGGTGCATTCTTTTATAGCATTAACTCTAGTCACTTGCTTAGTACATTTATGTTCCAAGTTTCTGTCTGTCACTATGAAGAAAACACCAAGATTTAATAGCTGTCTACAGAAAACAACACACTGCAGTGCTCACAGATGGTACATAATGTAACTTATTCAGAAGCAGCAGATGACTGTAGTTTTCTGCTGGTCTAGCAGGGCATGATGTGTGAAGAATGGATGAATATGCTTGCTTGCCTTATCTTTTTCCACAAAGAATAGCTTTGCAGTTGTTTCGCTGGATGAAGATATCCTAATAAACCCTGACTATACTTTATTGGTACTCCCTCACTGACAACCTTGCAAATTACTGCCTGCTTGCCAAATGCTTCTCTTTGAGCATGGCTCTACAAAATGCCCCCAGGAAAGATCATTTAGAAGAAGCAGCTGGTCTGTCATTTTTCTGAGCATGACTTTCAGCTGTGCTGCTCTTCTGTTGCTGATTGCCAAATGCCAGCTCACGGCAAGACTGCAGCTTGGATGAGAAGAACGTCATACCAGTTCTGTCCGCATTAAACTGCAGTTCATAAAGGCAGCAAAGGAATGCAAAGTGACACTCAGAATGGGGCCTAACTTCACTTATGTGCCACCAGCTGTGCTTACAAGCTCAGGTGCCAACATGGATAGAGTTCAGAGGAACCATAATGGTGAAATGTCCTCTTTTCAGCAGTGTCATACTGTTTACAATGCTGGCCTGCTAGTCACAGAATTAAATATTTTTAAAAGGCTAAAGTACAGATCACTGCACCAGTCCTTTCCTGTCTTGCTACTGTCATCCAGCTATGTCATGGATGTTAATATTAAATACTAATTGCTGATTTATAAGCATATTAAGAAAAACTATCCTCATTTTTCAGTCTACCTTGGTATTCATAATTTCGTGTATTAAATGCTGGAATGCATTCTTTCTTAATGTAAATCTCTGCAGAGGTGACATGTTTTGCATCTATGAAACTGAAAAAAGATATATGTACAATAATTAATTTATGGCTAATATTCGTCAGTCTGGCAGATGGAAGTATTTTTACTGCAATAATTTTCACTGGTTGAAAAATGAATACTGAATTGATCACAGTAACAAAATAACATTAACATATAATTGCTAATATAACCGATGCAAAAACGTTTTGATGTAGATTCAGCCAAATTTTATATAATAACTAAATTATAAAACACACACAAAATACAACTATATACAATATTTATAAAAAAGTATGTCTTCATCATACTGTTTTAATCAATGATCATTTAGCAGAAGCCTGGGCAATATTGCATTGAATCTAAACCAGCATTTTGAAATGTCAAAATATTATACTTTTCATGCTCTTTCATTATGCAACTTTTCTAATAAGTCCGATTTTTAGGGCACTACTGAAATTTAGTTGGTATGACATTGATGACTTCACTTTTCTTGTCATGTATCAATCTTGGTGAAATATTTAGATTATAAAGAAGCAGATATGATTTGGCTCTAGAACAACTGTGCAAAGATAACTATCAACTATAGCTACTCAGTCTTAGATTAATAGTGGGGAAACTAAATAAGCTGGTTGCAGGGAAGTCTAACAGAATGTAGAGATTCCTGTGAACAGTAAAATCATAAACTGCATGGATCCACACTTGATGTTGTGTGAAAAGTCACTGATATATTTGTCTGAATAAACAAAATGAGGGAAAACAGAAAGTATCTGATACTGTGGAGCACAACAGTTTTTTTTTAATACTGCTCCCATAAACTCAGAAAGTAGCCAAAACAGTAGGTTTTACATTATTATGCACTTTACGATGGCTATGAAGTCTGAAAGTGAAATGTATCTCATTATTTAGTGACTACAATCCTCAATAATTTGCCAGAAAAACATAAATGTTATGAGAAATAGACCAAAACTATGAGACTAAAATCTGACAGCTGAGATACATGAAATGGTGTATGAACTGAGCAGACAAAGCTCATCAAAAAGGTGAGTTGGAGAAAAATTAATTACTGAGGAGTATCCACACGGGTTTGATTAGTGACACTTACTGTTATCTGTTCTACAGACTGCGGTGATGGTGCTGCAGTAGTGTTGTCGCCTCACAGTATGACGTTGTCCTGTTCGATTCTCAGCTAGAGCGTCTTCTGTGTGGAGACATGCGTGAATGGGCGTACCTTCGTTGAAGGTTGTGCGTCAGAGCTGGCAACTTGGCACGTGAAAATCTACTGCCAATCATTAGCGGACCGGAGTTCCACTGTGGCGACCCCTAACCGGGATATGCCGAAAGACACAACAACTGTTATCTGTTCTACAGTGGTGAGACGCAGACAACTGAGGAACTTCAGAATTCAGTAGTAACTCTATTTTCTCTAGTAACAGTGAAGAGAGATATGTGAGAAAAAAAAAAATATATATATATATATATATATATATATATATATATATATATATATGTGTGTGTGGATGTTATGTGTGCATGCATGTGTGTTTATGTGTGTGTGCTTGTCTGCGCATTTGTCAGTCTGCAGTGGATAAGAACATTGCAATAAAATTTTACTTTGTAACAACAGTACCTATAAGTCCTTGAACTGAGTAAGTTCTGAAAAAGAGAAAGTATAGCAAGATACTAAGATGCACAGGTAAGAAAAAGGTCATATAGTTTGAACAATCCTGTGCTAGACTGGTACAACAAAGCAAACTCTTGATATGGTACTGTACGTATGAAACAGTACTTTCAGCAGGATGACTACTGTGTGTTCCCAGCTATAGTGCTCAATGGAAACCCCACATTTGTTTAGCCCTAAATACTGTACCTGAGAAACAGTATGTAGAGGATGTTCAAAACCTGGCTAACTATTTTATTAACTGCTTTTGTGCAGTTTGTCTTTGCTGATACAACTGTGTACATCAACAGAAAATAGATTTTTAAGTAGCAGTGCATTGACATAGTGTGTCTGCTTACCTCATTCAATATAATTTTACTGACAGAGAAGTTAAACTGCTAAAAATAAATAAAGAAAACATAATTTCATGTCTCTAGGATGGATTCTAAAACTATTTGCTCTTGGTGCAAGGAACTTCCAAAGCTTTTATACCTCTCTGATTGAATTCATCTGGCAAGCAACTAAATTCCTGCTTTTATATATATATATCTATATATATATATCTATATATATATATATATATATATATATATATATATATATATATATATATATATATATACATATATATGTATTCTGTACATATTACTGTAATTAAATGAACAAGATACCTGCTTTTATGTATATATTCTGTATATATCACTGTAATCACTATGTATAACACTGTTTCTACTTCTGTACCAATTAATGTTTATTTTTTCTGTATCTATGTTCTTGTCGGAGCTTTTCTCCCCAGGTCTCCACTGAAAATGGGCTCTATTAGGCCCAGTGAACTTTCTCGGTAAATGCAATAAAATAAATAAAGCTACAATAAAGCTTGTGTCCTCAGAAATCTCCACTGGAGTTGCTAATTCATTTACAAGCAAAAAGTAACAATCTGTGGAATGCAGTAAACAAACTTGGCATGCTGTGTGTTTAGCGTCCCATCCACAATATGTGAATGCCACACAGTTAGCCCACACTGTAGGACATCAAGGCCAAAGGAATACCAGAACTACCATTAAAATCAAAGGACAAAAGGTCAGACAGACAAACCTTTCAGCAAAAAACTGCAAGAAAGATCCAGTTGATCTAGAGTCTTCACTGTGTGGTGCCTTAATCCTCTTGTACTAGTGTCCCATGGGATATATGCAGATGACCCCTTAAGGTCATACAAGGGTTTCAGCTTCATGGATTATGAATGTTCTTGAGGTTTTATTTTTTAAGTTTTTGTGGGTACATTCAGACCAATATAAGCTAACCCTAGTAGATGTAGACATGACATGTAGCCGAAACACTGCTTTGTCCTTAACAGTTAATTTGCATATATCCTGTGGAGCTCGGCAACAGGAAATTAAGGTATTACACAGTGAAGAGCTTAGGCTGGCTGGGTCTTTCTTACAGTTTTTTATTGAATGGTTTGGCTGTGTGACCTTTTTACCCTATGGTTTACATGTTATTTTGGCTACCCAAATATTTATGGACATCAGCTCTGTGTTTCTAAAGGATAAACAGATAATCCATTGATGCTGTAGTGATAAGGTCAGAAACGGGCCAAAATATAGTGTGCCTGCAACTATTGGGGTTTGTCTTTATTGTCCTTAATATACCTGCAAAGACATAAAAAGTAGAAACACTGGTATGTTCTTAAGTGTTCATTTGCATATGTCCCATGGGCCTCTACTACAGGAGGCTTAATGTATTACACAGTGAAGATTCTAGATTGATTGGGTCTTTCTTGCAGTTAAAACTACCATAAAGTCTCATACATTGCTGCACCATGAAAACTTTAGCTGGAGCTCTTCTCCAGCCCAAACCCTGTTTTTCATACTCTGTTATAACTGTAACCAGAAAGCTATGGATGACATTAATACATGTATCCAAACAGCTATTAGCATAGTGGGTGGAGACACATAGTCATGTAGTGTCTTGGCTTTTACACGCTGTGTCCCAAACTACACAATGTTAAATGCTATATTTGTCAACCAGTATATATGATATGGCACATACCTTACAATGATTATCAGTAGCAGCAAGGGGGCACATGCCATCTAGGGAATCCACAACCTTTTCTCAGGTGCAGGTGCCATTATCTTACAAATTATAGCAAAGAGTATAGTGGTGTAAGCTAGCTGGTCCTCCAGTAACATAACCATGCACAGGAAAAAATGAAAAGAGGCACCAGAACACAGCAATTAAAAGCAATTGTTTAATCCAAGGAATAGGTGAGCACTTTCACAGCCAAAGCCGCTTCATCAGACAGTTACAAAACATCATTACTAGCTATTTAAAACAAAGACCATCCAATCACAAATCACCATCAATTAAGAACATTAACATTTAAAGACATATATTAAAATTCTAAAAATGCCTGTGGAGTTATGGCTTAATAAATGTGCTACCTCACTAGAGGTCTGCTGACTAAGATGGGTCTGATAGAGATCTTATCATTCAGACCCTTCCCAGTGTTCACCTGCATCCTGATAATCCATTCAAGTTCCTTAGTTTCCACTATATTTTTAATACGACCCCCCTCTATTGCCATGAACTTAAAAGTATGTGTGTTGCCAAATGCCATGATATGTTTGGCTAAAGCATTGGTCTCTGCTTTCCTAGAAATGTCATAGGTATACTATCTCATCCTGTCTCACAGTCTCCGTGTAGTCATTCCAACATAGAATGACTGGCAAGATGTATAATAAGATAAATATACAAGGTTGGTGGTATTGCAATTAGCTAGGACTTTAAAACTCAAAGTTGTACCTGTGTCTGCATGTTTGAACCTTGCCCTATCATCAACAAGGTGGCAATAATTACAAGTATCACAAGTATCATTAAATTGGTTCAGATTGCCACATAATGGGACCTACCCCACTCTTGGGATTGCACAACAGCCTTTTGAGAGATTTTTTATTCTTAAATGCATATCTAGGGGCCTGCCCCACTAAAGACACTACTCTCTCATTGGATGTAAGCATATTCCAATTCCTGGAATTGAAGTCTTGTAATAGCCTGATATTACTGGCATATGTCACTGATACCCTCATGTGGTTATGCTTAGTTGCTTTCTCTCTACTATCGTGCAAGGGAGTAGAAAAATATGGTTTACCTTCATTACCTCTCATCCTAACTGTGTTTGTAGTAACCATTTAAATTTCTTTCTTATCATAACCTCTATCTAAAAATCTTTTTTCAAGGGCATAAAGTTCATTCAAAAATGCAGAATCATCTACCATTAACCTAGATGTTCTTAACGCTTGCCCTGTCATGATGTTTTTGAACACGTTTCGGATGCATGCTTTCTCTATGGACAAAAGTATTCCTATAGCACTTGTTCCGAAAATTTTGGTGGTAAATTCACCTGTGATCTTCCTAATGACTCTCACATCTAAAATTTCAACAGACTCAGTTGAAATATTAGCAGAAAATCTTAAGAAGTCAGTGCTCTTATTCAGTTCATCTGGAAATTCTATGAATTCATCCCTACCTCCTTCCCAGAATAGGAAGAGGTCATCCACAAATCTTTGGTAAAAGACAACATTGTCTGATCTGGTTTGTCTAAGTATATTATTTTTCTCCCATTTGGCCATGACCAGGTTGGCATAGCTTTTGGCACATGAAGTGCCCATAGCTACGCCATCCTTCTGCCTATAAATGGTCTTCTCAAACATAAACACATTGTTCTCAAGGACAATTTCCATCAGGAAACACAGAAGATCAATCTTGTAATGGTCATAAATTCCATCTTCTGTCAGATATTGTCTCAACAAATCCACTCCCTTCCCATTTGGTATAGTCGTAAAGAGAGATTCTACATCCATAGCTACCATTAAACAATTCTGTGTAGGTGTTTTACTATAAACATAAGTATATAAATCCCTAAGGAAATGTTGAATATCCTTCAAAAGGATGATATTCCTGACTAGAATGGGCTTGAGGTGTTGTTCTATATAAATGGATAACGTTTCCGTACATCACCCCCTTCCTGCTACTGTGGGTCTCATTGGTGGTGTGCGTGGATGTTTATGTAATTTTGGCAGTCCCTGTATAACAGGGATAGTGGGTTCTTCTATCAGGAAATCTGTATATAATTCCATATCAATCTGTCCTAACTGTAAACATTCAAAACGTTCATTAGAGATCCTATAAGTGCATTGTTTTACTTGCTGGATATCAAGGGGAACATATACCATACTGTCGCTAAGCATAGCATTCATAGCATCTCTATAGAAAGTATAATCCGTTATTACCATAGGTCCCCCTTTATCAGCTGGTCTAATTCTTATGGTTGCATCATGACATAAAAATGCAAGTGCTTTTCTTTCACTTTGATTCATGTTAACAAAATCTTTAATGCATTTTCTGTTATCATGTAAAGAATATATGTCTTTGATGCATGCTTTTTCAAACGCTTCAATAACATCAATAGAGGGGGGAACGTAACCACTGGCTTTTTTAAAAACATTAGCATTATAAGAACCATTATTCATATCATTGTATTGCATTTTCAAGGTTACATTTCCAGTAAAAGTTTTAAGTTCAATGATATTCTCAGTTAATATCATTCTATTAGCAGGTATGAAGCTCATACCTTTGTTTAACACATCCATTTCAGTTTTCATCAAAATATGACTGGAGATGTTCCAGACTAATGAGTATCTCTCATCTGCCACATTTTCTTTATTGTTAATGCAGTCTCTTCCTCTACAGATGCTTTCCTTTTCAGTCGTCCTCTCCCTTGTGGTCGCATGTAAAAATATGAATATGGTAAGGATCCAAAAGTAGACTAGCCACATTCAAAGATGGTGCCATTGAACCAATATTCCCTCCGGCAGTTGAAACAGTCTCTTTCCTACATGCTCCGTTAAAACTGGAAGGCTCAGTGGAAGTGTTCACATCAGCTGATCTATTTAAGCCAATCTGCGAATCAGCAGGCATTCCTTTTTGCATTAGGCCTTGAATTCATGTTCAGGCTTTCAGGCGTTAAGGTGGAATCCAGTTCACTGTTACTAGAAATGTTATTACCCACTACATTGGTCATAGCGTTAGTTGTAGACCCAGAATTATTGTTATTAGATTGCAAAGCAAAGCCATTGGAGCGTTCTTCCCTTGGTCAAGCAAAGACCCTGCCGTTCACAAAGTCAGACATGTCTCGTTGCAATTTCTTCTTCTTATAGTTGAGAATCTGCTTCTCATATGTATTAACATTCTCAATCACATGTTCCACCTTAAGGTCTACAACAGAAGGAGGATACTTATTGTAAAGTTCCATTTGTATTTTTTCTACAGCGGAGGCTAGTGTATCTTCCTCCGGCTTAAAATATTGGATTACAATCTCATGTAGTTGTAACTTGTGTCCAAATTTATTTGCTGCCACTGAGCTAATAAATCTTTTACAAATTCCAGTAGGTGGGCATAGTTAACACCCTTAATCCATGGGGCACGATACGCAGGTTCAAGCAAGCCTCAAAGTGGAATCTTTGTAGCCGTAACCTCACCAACTTTCGTGCATCATTTTCAAGTTTATACATGTCTCTCCTTAAGGAGTTTAAATCATACTCACAGTCATTCTGATTTAGGACAGGTGTCATATTAGGTACATAGTCCAAAAGTGGATTGTTCCTGCTTCCAATTACAGTTGGAAAAGTTCTTAGACCAACTTTACTCCCGCTATTCAGCTCGAGTACCGGTTCCATCACTTGTACTGTAAAAGTACTCTCAGCCATGTCCTTACACCACAATAAGCAGTATAAAACACAGCAAAGAAACAGTATAGTGGTGTAAGCTAGCTGGTCCTCCAGTAACATAACCATGCACAGGAAAAAATGAAAAGAGGCACCAGGACACAGAAATTAAAAGCAATTGTTTAATTCAAGGAAATAGGTGAGCGCTTTCGCAGCCAAAGCCGCTTCATCAGACAGTTACAAAACATCATTACTATCTATTTAAAACAAAGACCACCCAATCACAAATCACCATCAATTAAGAACATTAACATTTACATGGGGAAGGGTCTGAATGATAAGGTCTCTATCAGACCCATCTTAGTCAGCAGACCTCTAGTGAGGTAGCACATTTATTAAACCATAACTCCACAGGCATTTTTAGAATTTTAATATATGTTTTTTTTCCTGTCTTACAAATTATGTTTGCTAACATAGTAGAATGGTCCCACAATTGTTCCCATTAGTAAAATAACAATATTTTAATGTATGTATGTCATAATCTGAGATGCAGTGAGTAATGATACTGTATACCTAAGACTGCTGAATTTGATGCTATAAATACCTATTTTAGAGCTCCTTTTCTAAATAATGAGCCCAGTTTGCATTTCATGTTATAAAATCTCATTAGTTATGGAAACAGTATGTCAAGTATGTGATGCAGTGACCATAGGCATGAGCTAGACTGCAAGAACAGAAACAGATGTAGTGTTGCCAGTTACAGCTGTAATACTTCTATGACCTCCATATATGTTAAAAGGGCATTTATCCCAATAAATCACAAGGGTTATCTTTACAGACAGATACAGACATAGTAAATGTTTAAGGCGTATCTTATGCTACCATTAATTGTTCCCAGAGGATGAAAAAGAGATCTTCACTGACATTTTAGTATATCTCACAATGATTTCCATGTCATACATATGGATACATACATGTTGTGGAACTGACAGTTGTTTGTTTTCACATGTATTTCACAGGAATGCTTATAAGGAGTGTTGTCTTTCAAGGACCTGGGGATCAGCATTAAACTCTAGGCTATACAGACATTGTTTCACAGTACACCATTACACCATTAAAGTGTAGGATGCAGATATGGAAATGCAGATGGCCTACAGACATCTGCGCTACCAACTCTGTGTGTTGACTGGAACTGCGGGCCTTGAATGTTCATAGAGCTTTATACATATTGTGTTCATTAGAAGCCACTGTTATATGGAGACAGGGTAGTACATGCTACTGTAGGCATGCCCACCTTAGTTTCAGCCTCCTGTTTGTGTACTTTACTTATTTGTATTTAGCAGCATTAACAGATCAGGACAAATAGTCATTCTTGGAGGTAAGTCTACTCTGCTTTGATCTAGTATGTTGGGATGTGATTACATCTCTGCAACTGTATGGTAAAGCAGCCTAGAAATGAGAAAATCAAGATGATTGTTAGCTCCTAAACTCAGTAATGCAATAGAGGGATGAAGACAGAAACTAGGGTATTGCAACATGTTTGCTAAGGAAAGTGTGAACAGTTTTACAAGCATCATGACAGGAGAGTATTTTATTCATGTGGGAGATATGCTTCATATGATTTATCACAGGGATCAGATCAAGAAAGAAAAAGTTGGAATAGATGACTGGTTTATGTTAATTTTTTAAACGTTACGACTATATGGTTATTGCAAAAATGGAATTCCATTTCCAGAAGTGATGCAAGATGGAAAGTTTGGCTATATTAATTAAACTGCATCACCAAAGCGAATTATCCTTGAACAGAATTCCATTTCTGAAGACTGACTCAGAATACAAAGAAATTAAAGTCTGGAAAATATGGAAACAAAAATTAAATAATCCAAAGAAACATTCAGCTTAGAACATAGCAACACTTACAAACCTAGCATTAGAAAATCTTATTTAAACTTCAAGTAATGTACTTAATGGCAATGAAAAATATCTGAGAAAACAATCAGAAGTCTTTCCTGGTATTCACAGACAGCGTATAGAGGTGTGAAAGTCCTCTGGGCACTTTGGTATGCTGTTGTTCTGGATAGTGCTTCACAGACAGATATTGTTGTCCTTAATGCTGGTGTACAAAAGACAGTCTGTGCTTATGAACTGCACACAGGAGCACATTATACATACTGCTACACACTAAGTAAAAGTGCCCAATCCGGACCCTCCCCCAGCAGTCGGACAGCTGCTGTACAGTCCTGTGTCAGTGCAGTACAGTACAGCAGGGAACATCTATGTACAAAATATATATACAGACAGCCTGCACTGTGCTGTGACCTGCTGTCAGGCATAACTGTGAGCCATAAAGAACACACAGTTATTAGGCATGTTGGTGAAGCCTGACTCATTACTATGATGTGGTAAGGACAGTTCTGGTGCTATATGAGCTTCCATTGATTGAAGTTCACTTGCATCATTCTTTGTGGGTGGGAGAAGTTTGTGCTTGGTAGCAAGTTTTTCTGCATTGTAAGGAAATCCATTCATGATAGGGACTTTTCTGCCATGCAATGGAGGTATTTGAGTTATTTTCTTTTGTTTTGCTTGAGACAACACTAGTGTGGTGTTCAGCACTGTGTGAATACTTGCAAGGAAGGGGGATCACTGCAATAACAGGTACAGCCTTACCATGTAGTGTATGGCAGGTGTCCCATACGTTACCCATTTGGGTTCAGTCAGTTTTCCACTGGTGCTAGGGTTCTTGAATTGTGCATAAATGGGGGAGGGGTACATTTGCATGGGGACTTGAAAGGAGGCATGCTGTGTTAGTGTGATGCCCCTGCACTGGTCCAGTAATAAAGGAGGATCAGTCTCACCACTAACACCAATGAGGCATGTGCACATTGGGAGGATGACAAGTACGCATACAGTAAAGTACAATGTTCCCTTAAGAGCATACAGAGATCACAGTCAGTCTGGGGCTGGTTTTCCCTCTTTCTCTAGATCCCCAATAACACTCCTCACTGGCACAGCTCTAGATTGGAGTCCTTATTCAGGGTTCCAAGTCAAGTCCTCCCAGCACTCTCTCTCTCTCTCTCTGTCCAGCCAGTGCTTTGTGTCCCTGCCCAAGTAGCTGACAGACATACACACACTTTGAGATTTGATTTATACACAAGCACACACTTGGAGAAGGCTGGCAAAGGTTCACTAGCTATGGCCCCTTCTGCCCAGACCATAAGGTAGTTAGCACTCCCACCAGAACCCCTACTTATCAGCTACTATAAGGCCCTTTCCAAAGGGTGACCAATTCTACTGTGTAATGTTACTTCAAATGGTAAGTGTGACCAGAACTTTTAAGGCTATTTAGGTGTTACCAAATACATATACAAATACTTTAAGAGCTTAAATATCTCTAACAAACCAGCCAGAATTAAAAGGTTTAAATATATTTAATAATAAATAATAACAAAACAAGACAATGCTCAGTAACTCAATACAGTAACAACAGAGTTTAGAATCACAGGAAATAATTTAAAACAATATTGCAGGACAGTCTCACACAAATGCAGAAAACATCTAGACTAAGCTTACTATATTCATATCTATCTCTAAGAGGAATACTATGAACTAAGTCTTACTTACAGAGCAAGACAAGAAGTGCTGAATGGACATTTACACATCCAGAGAGAAATGCACAAATTTTCTCTCTGAGATAGTTCTTAAATTAATAATATACATTACTGCTGGGTTAGCTAGATGACATCACTATGTGACACCTGCCTCTAGTTCCCAGGCTAAACAGATACTAACAGAATTTAACATGTCTCTATAAAAAACACTTATCTCTTAGAAGCTGACACATCTCTTAGAAGCTTGCCTGAAACTGGAAGTTGTAAAACAATTAGCACTTTTACATTTTAAACCTAGTAATTATTTTGGTCTTAAGACAATAGAAAGAAACTCTAGCTGTAGACATTCTGTCTTCTTGCTGAAACTGAGAGATACCACAGTCGTAAACAATTTTAACTTATTTTGTTAGAGTTTTGCAAGTTAACTCTGTATGTTCCAACTTCTGCCATGAAAATATTCATTTGCATAGACATATAGTCCATATACAGTTCTGCTCTTCTCCATTAGGGTGCACTGTGGTTGCATTCCTGAAGCTCAGCACATAACATACAGTTTAACACAATAACATATAGTTTTCTTACATTTGTAAGACAAGCATATGGATCATATTAATATTTACAAATGACATAGGATTATTTACAAAATTCTAGCTAGCTCGGCTGGTAGCCTTCACAATCCCCCCCCCCCCCATGAACACTCAAGCTAGTTTTTCAAGTGACCCATGAGAAACATTGCTTGAGAGGGTTGAGCTTATCTGGGAATACCTTACCCCATTCCCTGTCTTGAGAGCCCATCTGCTTTGGCATTGCTAACCCCACTGCGGTGCTGCACTGACATATATGCTTGCAATCCTAGGCTCCACCTTAGTAACTTGGCATTTTGCTGACTGACTCCATGTAGTGTTGTTAATGGATTGTGGTCTGTAACTGCAGTGAATTTCCTTCCATACAGATAAGGCTGAAGTTTCTGCAATGCCACACTATGGCTAGACATTACTTTTCTACAGCTGCATAGTATTCCTCCCTGGGTTGGAGCCTACAACTGAGATAAATCCCTGGATGTTCTTCTTCTTCTGAAGAAGAAATCTGGCTAAGTATAGCCCCCACCCCATGGTTTGAAGCATCAACCTGCACAACAAATTATTTGGTGTAATCTGGACTGGCTAACACAGGGGGTCCTCCCAAAGCTCCTTTAAGCTTTCTGGAATGCCTGCTCAAATGCTGGGGTCCACACTACCCTGCTTTGTAGTCTGCCCAGCACCTCCCTGAAATGCTGAAGGTGCTCTTGCCAGGAATGACTGTAGATGGCAATATCATCTAGGTAAGCAAGGGCAAAATCTCCTGCTCCTGCTATGATATGATCTACCAGCCTCTGGAAAGTCACTGGGGCATTTTTTCATCCCAAAGGGCATCTTTGTGAACTCATGCAAGCTAAAAGAAGTCAGAAAAGCTGACCTCTCTCTAGCACTGGGGGTCAAGGTCACCTGCCAGTAACCCTTGGTAAGATCAATGGTGATAATATACTTAGCTCCACCCAGCTGTTCTAGGGCTTCATCTGTCCTAGGCATGGGGTAAGCATCTGACTCTGTGTGACTATTTAATTTCCTGTGGTTCACACAGAATCTGGTGCTGCCATCCTTTTTTGGCACCAGCACCACTGTGGAGGCCCAGGGACTGCTGGACTCCTGAATTACCCCTAGTTGCAACATTTCCTCTATTTCCTCCCTCAGAGTCTGTTTGACTCTCAGGCACACTAGAGGTTGCCTGCCTAATATGCTTTTGGGGTCCTGTATCCACATGGTGCTGCACCAGGTGGGTGCACCTTGGTTTTCCAGTGAAAATGTCCCCAAACTCCTATAACACTGCTCGGATTTCTCGAACCTGGGTAGGAGATAGCTGCTGGGACATCGTTCCACTGAGGTGTCAGTCCGAGCTTCACTAAGGAGATCAGTCACCAGATCGGGTCTATATCAGGACGTTGAATGTTGAAAAGAGCAAATGCTCTTATATCGAACCCTGATAATCGAATCCACAGAATGTCAAATGGCCGGAACAGTGATTTTTTTCCCACAGAAAAAAATTGCTGGGCCATTGCTGGGACTTTGCTGTTTTCTCCACTGTGGTGCGATCTCAGAGTTGGTATATTTAAGTAGGGGGAGGTGTGGGGGGCTGTGCCCCCGACTTTATTTTGTCTATGGATTTTTTTTGGGGGGCAGCAATTTTTTCCGTGGGAAAAAAATCGCTGTTCCTTATGTTTGACATTGTGTGGTTTCGATTAGACATCAATGTAAGACCTTTCACTCTTTTCAATGTTCAACTATCTAATATAGACCCACCAGATCCCCCTGAGACTCTTCCTGCAATCTACTGCAAATACTCTGCATTAGGGGCTCCCTATCATGGTAAGGTTTATTCATGTTAATATGGTAGAATTTGTGCCCCTACTTCCTGCCTAGCATTTCTACCATGTAGTTAACATCACTGACCTTCCTTACCACCTTGAAGGGTCCCCCCACAGTATACAGATTCCCCCTTCCCCCGAGAATCAGGTGGTTCATTAGCTACCTGCCTCAGTCCTTATAATGCAGGGTCTGAGACCTGAGCCTATCTCAACTCTCTCTTTGTAACCCTTCCCAGCTCCCCTTCCACAGGAAGTCTGGTATCCTCTGATAGCGGTGCCTTACTGTCAGCTTGGGTACTACTACTCACCTCTGCCCTTGCAGTCACTGTGTCAAAGGGAACATCAGTACCCACAAGCAGCTGTGGCTCACCTTCAGTCTTACTGCTACAGAGTAGCCCCCTCCCTGAAGTAACCACCTCACCAGTCCTGGCTGCAAGTGTGCGATCTGTCAGGGTCTCCCCCAGGCTACCAGACTCACATGCTTGTCTCCAAGCCTGACTGCGGTTAACTGCATGAAGACATAGTACTGCATTACCAAAATCATTCCCTATCAGGACATTTGCAGGGTGGTAGTTTAGTACCCTTGTTGTCTTGAGACAACCTACTCTTGGCATTTTGTCATTTCCAATTACTGGCTCCTTCACCTTTTGTTCCCCACCTTGCCTCTGTGGACATCTATATGCTACATCACCCTATTAGTTGCATTTAAAACATTTAACCCTAGGTCCTGGACGTTTACCTGGACTAGTGGCTTCCCCTGCTACTGGTAGATTCTGTTGGGGCAGTTGGGGCTGCCCACCATGGGTTCCCTTAGACCCATGAGCAGTACTGGGAGTCCATTTCCTGCGCAGTGATGCCCTGCTTGCTAGGTATAGGTCTCCCTTCTTCCCCAACTTATCTACAGTAGCACATTGTCTATCAGCTAACCAGATCCTCATATCCTCAGGCAAAGTACTAAGGGCTTGTTCCATCACCAAAAGGTCTGCTAGCCCTTCAAAAGTGGTGACCCGTCATCCACTCACCCATCTATGAAAATAAGTGCTTAGTTCAGCAACATAGTCACACACACTTTCATCTGCCATTCATCTATGCTCACAAAACTTTTTCCTATAAGCTCAGGTATCAGCTTAAAAAATTCTAGCAAACAATGCTTTATAACAATATAATTTAAAAAGTCATTATCAGACAGTTTGGACAGAACAGTTACAACTTTACCATGGAGTAAGGGGGTTAGGAACTGTACCCAGAGCCCTTGGTCAACATTATACTGTTTGCATACCCTCTCAAACATATGAATGGAACTATCAAAATTATCCCCTTCTGTAAATTGTGGAAACAATTTACTGACCTTTGTTGCTTCTGGAGTTTGGTTACTCCCTTCCCTATTACCTCCATGATTCTGGTAAAGAGTCAGCATCTCCTTTTCATGTTGCCTCTGCGTCTCCTTCTCCTCAGCTTCAAGATGTCTTAGTCTCTAGATGCCTCAGTCTCTCTGCTGCTTCTATTTCCAAATACTTGGCCTCCAACTCAAGTCTCTTTAACTCCAGATGGATTTTTAAGTTCTCTGTGGAAAGGTTGAGCTGTCAATTTTCTGAGAGTTGTACATCTCCACAGGCAGTCTGATTGTCCTCCTGGTTGCTATTCTCTGATGCAGCTGTTATTAAAGCTGCAATCATGTCTTATTTAGTCAGGTTTTCATGCACCGACCCTTTAGCCTGGCACATCTCAGCGAACTGGTTACTTGTCACTTGCCATACGCCTCTGCTGACATGCTTGCCTGCTCTCCCTGACTAACTAAGCTAACAAAAATAAATAAATAAAAGAATTGTGATATGAACTCATGTTCACTGCATGGCTGATTTAGAGTACAAACAATTTCAGTGACCACTGTACACAAGCTACAGAAATTCAATATCCACAGCACTACAAGTCAATTAATATGTGATGTGGCTATCTCGCCACTATCAAACAATTAATATTTAATGTGGATATCCCACCACTGCCAAACAATTAATATATGATGCCCCTGCACTGGCCTAGTAATTGAGGAGCCTCAATCCTCACCACTATCACCAGTGAGGGATGTGCACATTGGGAGGATGGCAAGTGCACACACAGTAAAGTACAATTTTCTCTTAAGAGCACACAGAGATCACAGTCAATCTGGGTCAGGTTTCTCCCTCTTTCTCCAGATCCCCAATAATACTCCCCACTGGCACAGCTATAGAGTGGAGTCCTTAGCCAGGGTTCCAAGGCAAGTCCTTCTAGCACTCTCTCTGTCCAACCAGTGCTTCGTGTCCTTGCCCAAGTAGCTGACACATGCACACACATTTTGAGATTTGATTTATACATAAGCACACACCTGGGGAAGGCTGGCACAGGTTTACTGGCCCCCTACTGCCCAGACTATAAGGTAGATAGCACAGCCACCATAACCCCTACTTATCAGCTACTATAAGGCCCTTCCCAAGGGGTGACCAATTCTACTGTGTAATGTTACTGTTATCCAAATGGTAAGTGTAACCAGAACTTTTAAGGCTATCTAGAAGTGGCCTGTACAGTGTTACAAATACATATGCAAGTACTTTAAGAGCTTAAATATCTCTAACAAACCAGCTACAATTAAAAGGTTTAAATATATTTAATAATAAATAATAACAGAACAAGACAATACTCAATAACTCAATACAGTGACAACAGAGTTCAGAATCACAGGAAATCATTTAAAACAACATTGCAGGATAGTCTCACATAAATACTGAAAACATCTAGACTAATTTTACTATATCCCATCTATCTCTAAAAGAAATACTATGATATAAGTCTTACTTACACTGCAAGACAAGAAGTGCTGAATGGATGTTTACAGGTCCAGAGACATGATAAAAAATGCACAGACTTTCTCTCTGAAATAGTTCTTAAATTATTAATACATATTACTGCTGGGTTAGCAAGATGACATCACTATTTCACACTTGCCTTAGTTCCCAGGCTAAACAGATACCAACATAATTTAACATGTCTCTATGAAAAATGCTTATCTCTTAGAAGCTAACACATCTCTTAGAAGCTTGCCTGACACTAGAAGTTGTAAAACAATTAACACTTTTATATTGGTTTTTCAGTGTGACCTTCTAACTCTTTGTTTTAATTTGTTAGTTGGGATATTTTGCAGTTAACCTAATGATAATGGACATCAGCTGGGTATAACAACCCTGTGTTCCTTATGCTTAGTCAAACACTCTGCTTATGCTAAGCTGATGAGGTTATAACAAGGCTGAAATATGCATATCCATAGCTAGTGAGGTTTGGGTTTATTGGCTTGAAATTGTCCATTAAAATAACTTCAAATGTAAAAGTCATGGGCAATCAGAATCACCATATAGCTAAAACACCTGATGTTCATGAGGGTCATTTGCATATATCCCATGTGCCTCTGCTACAGAAGGTTTGGGAGGTCACTCATTGGAAGTTCTAGCTTGGCTGGAGTTTTCATTTAGTTTTTTTTTGTTATTGTTTTTTCAGTGTGACCTTCTAACTCTTTGTTTTAATTTGTTAGTTGGGATATTTTGCAGTTACCCTAATGATAATGGATATCAGATGGGTATAACAACCCTGTGTTTCTTATGCTTAGTCAAACACTCTGCTTATGCTATGCTGATGAGGTCATAACAAGGCTGAAATATGCATATCCATCGCAAGTGAGGTTTGGTTTTATTGGCCTGAAATTGTCCATTAAAACGACTTCAAATGTAAAAGTCATGGGTAATCAGAATCGCCATATAGCTAAAACACCTGATGTTCATTAGGGTCATTTGCATATATCCCATGTGCCTCTGTTACAGGAGGTTTGGGAGGTCACTCATTGGAAGTTCTAGCTTGGCTGGAGTTTGCATTTAGTTTTTTTGATTGTTTTTTTCAGTGTGACCTTCTAACTCTTTGCTTTAATTTGTTAGTTGGGATATTTTGCAGTTACCCTAATGATAATGGATATCAGATGGGTATAACAACCCTGTGTTTCTTATGCTTAGTCAAACACTCTGCTTATGCTATGCTGATGAGGTCATAACAAGCCCGAAATATGCATATCCATGGCTAGTGAGGTTTGGCTTTATTGGCCTGAAATTCTCCATTAAAACTACTTCAAATGTAAAAGTCATGGGCAATCAGAATCACCATATAGCTGAAACACCTGATGTTCATAATGATCATTTGCATATATCTCATGTGCCTCTGTTACAGGAGGTTTTGTAGGTCACTCATTGGAAGTTCTAGCTTGGCTGGAGTTTTCATTTAGTTTTTTCTGATTGGTTTTTCAGTGCGACCTTCTAACTCTTTGTTTTAATATTTTAAACCTAGTAATTATTTCTGTCTTAAGACAATAGAAAGAAGCTCTAGCTGTAGACATTCTGTCTTCATGCTGAAACTTAAGAGACACCACAGCTGTAAACAATTTCAACATATTTTCTTTGAGTTTTGCAAGTTAACTCTGTATGTTCCAACTTCTACCATGAAAACATACATTTGCATAGGCATATAGTCCATATACATTTCTGCTCTTCTCCAGCAGGGTGCACTGTGGTTACATTCCTGAAGCTTAGCACATAACATACAGTTTAACACACACATAACATATAGTTTTCTTACATTTGTAAGACAAGCCTATGGATCATATTAATATTTACAAATGACATAGGATTATTTAAGAAATTCTAGCTAGCTGGGCTGGCAGCTGTCACAGTTAGCACAGTGGGACAACACTTAATACTATAGGCACCATTGTGTCATTTCTTTTCTTTTTGTTTATGAATCACTATTTGATTCTTCTGCATACTAATGATTATGACTATAGCCATTTGTACTACTAAAATCTTTCCAAACGTTTCCTCAGAAACTAAGCAGAGACCTTAAATTTCATAAAAGATAATATTTCTCTTCACACATATTCAAAAATATATATATCTTCTATAAAATTATGCCAGCCCAATCCCAAATGCCCCACTATACAAACTGCTGCTGATCTTCCCTTTTACTTTAACTTAGCAAAACATGCAACAGTAAAAGAACTACAAGACAAAAATAAAATACTGCTTCAGTCCTGTATATGATACCCTACTTCCAAAAGTACTAAAATAGATAGTACAATTTTGTGTAAACTATAAGTGCTATTTGCTATGTAATAAATAAAATGTTATCAAACATGGAGCAAGGCTTGCCAAAAAGAATCCATATTTATATATCAGAAGCACGCATTTGAAAATGCAGCCAAACTACAGTATTACAACTACTATCCTACTATTGTTTCTCTAATATAATCCTGTAATTGACCATCAACATATCTCTAACAGAACTTTCAGATGCTTACCCAGTTGTAACCATTCAAATATTAACACCATTTCCTACGACATTCTTCAAGGGTCATTGCTTGTGACTTTATTATTCTTATTATTCACTATCAGTCTACTTTGGGAGTTGCTGCAGATTAATTATATCTTATATGCAGATGAACTAGTGATAACAAAAGGTCACAAATCATCCTAAGACATAAACAAAATAACCCAAAATGATCTCTGCACACTATGAAATTGGATGACTAGAAACATATTAATTATCAACGCACAAAAATCTGCAGCAATGCTCCTAGGGACAACACAAACACTTGGCTGAGCACAAATTGTTTCTATTAAAGACCCACAAAGTAGACCTCTCCTTGTCACAACAAAGTGCCTAGGAATAATACTAGATCAAAATCTCTCTTTTTCCAAACTCGAGAAGAGGAAAAGTCCAAAAAGTTAGCATCTCATCTCAAAATCTCATATAAAATTGCTTACCTTTCATTTATTTAAAACAAAACAAGTCATAGCTACTCTTCAGACTAGAATATGGACTACCTATTATTTTTTTACTCCCTGCAAAACACCTATGTCCTGCAAATGACAGAACACAAGTTTCTTAGATTCTTTTTCTTCAAACACCTAACAGGGAACTTTAGTGTACAACACAAGACAAGACAGACTAGCTATCAATAATACCTAAGACAGCTTTCTTTTTAAACTCCTTTCTTTCAAGCTACCGAATAAAAGTTGTTGCACCTCTATAGAACAAACTTCAGATAAGAAACACCACCTGTTTTCTACATAGCCAAAAAAGCATGTAGCCTTGCAGAGGTCTTTATTGCTTAGCAATAAGTATTGCTAAAATATCTCCAGCAATCTGGAATAACATTAGGAAATCAGAAAAACAAAGAACTTTCAGCTATTCAGAAAACAAGTAAGAACTAAAAACTCACACAAACTCACACACACACACACACACACACACACACACACACACACACACACACACACACACTAATGTCTCTAGCTGTTTTATACACTGTCTTGGCCATGTGGGTTGTCACTGAAAAGGGTCACTGGATCAGCTCACGTACCTGGTCATCAAGTGTTAAACAAATAACATAACATTCATATTCAACCTGTACTTAAGTGGTTAAAGATGAGACTTACAAATTTTGTGTTGTGGTACTTCCAGTCAGGGATGAACATAAGAGAAGCTGAGCTGGTACTTCACAAAGACCAAGATATATGTAGGTCAGTTATTCATCTTAGAACATCTATAGAATTTGAAGTATATACAGTAAAGGCTGGGAGTGAAAATAAGAGGAAATTAAACCTGTAATTAATAAAATAATTAAACATAGAAAAGAAAAGCATTGGTGACCACTTAGTTAGTTGGTGATTGATAATAAATAACAAGTCTGTTACCACTTCTAGTGGAAACAGTGTGGCAGCACACATGAAAAATCACATTGCATGGCTATTAATCAAGCTTGTATTCTATAACGAGGTCTTAATCTCATTGCACAGATGGGTAAATCTTGATCTAATGTGTAATATGAGTATATGCATGGATTACATGTAAAGGAACATAATGAAGCAGAATGGTGTAGGTGCTGCTGAGTTATATACTACAAATGCAGTAGAAACTGTAAATAGTGCAAAAGATGATTTAGCTTTGGTACTGAATGTAGAAAAACACAAATGTAGAAGTGCCAAATAATCCAGGAGAGCCAACAAATCCTAAACACACTTTTATTATGAATAAAATACAGCGTTTTCGCTACCAAAGTGAAGTAGCTTCCTCAGAGGCAAGAAAACACAGTCAAAAGGCGCCAAACCATTATATAGTAAGTGCACCTTCATTCAATTAAGATGTAATGGGGAATTAGTATGACCTGAAATACCCCATTTTTTTAAAAACATATACACATTCACGAAATCCCTAACATTTTCAATATGTTTATCTAATCTAATCTATCTAATTATTATTTTTTAGCCCATGTCATTTTATGTTATTTGAACTTATACTGTTATTAAGCATTGTTTAATTTGTTTTTTATTGCCATATATAACAGTATTTACAATTTTAGAGTTCATTTTATAGTTCACATTGCCAAAAGATCACTTAGAGAAACATATTGAAAATGTTAGGGATTTCGTGAATGTGCATATGTTTTTAAAAAATGGGGTATTTCAGGTCATACTAATTCCCCATTACAGCTTAATTGAGTGAAGGTGCGCTTACTATATAATGGTTTGGCGCCTTTTGACTGTGTTTTCTTGCCTCTGAGATAGCGAAAACGCTGTATTTTATTCATAATAAAAGTGCGTTTAGATTTTGTTGGCTCTCCTGGATTATTTGGCACTCCTACATTTGTGTTTTTCTACAGTTTTTGGTACTGAATGTGATATACCATCTGAATTACTCCAACTGTATTGCATGAATCATTCTGCCAAGCTTCATTGAGAAAAATAAATACCAGTTGTGTAAGTAAACTTACGGAAAGGTAGATGTCTGAATAATCACTGCTGCAGTAGCCTTAGCTATATGGAGCTATAACCTCCCAAAGATATAACAGACAGCCAGCTTCCAAAGCTTCAGGGGACCTTCCACACACCCAAACCTTTAGTCATCTCAAGTTGAGCTGACTGAAAAGACAGCTTTAGGTGCAAGTCCTTCAGAGCTTTCATGCCAATAGTGAGAGGAAGGATGAGCCCTGAAAAGACAATGCTAAGAATGACAAAAACAAAACAAAAAAATGTCCAAACACACACTTCAGTAGTGATCAATCAAGCATGTACTGTTATGGTAAATTTACTCATGCAACTGTACTATATCATATTCAGCACCACTGCAGTAGCCTTAGCTATGACTTGATTACCCTGGCTTATTACATTTGAGAGGTTGAAGGGGATGGGTCCAGGAGCCCCTGGAGAATGGTCCTAGCAAAGCCTGATCTAGACTTAGAGAAAGAATCAAGCCTCCAATGCTTTTTAAACATATGTATAGAGGACCAAGTTGCTACTTTTAGAATACTTCTACCTTTTCCAAAAAGCCATAGATGACACCAAAGCCATGGTAGAGTAAGCCTTGACCCTACCTGAAATAGTTTTGTTGAGGTGAGTATAAGAAAAGGTAATGGTCATAGACAAACATTTGGAAATAGCCTGTAACAATGGTTGTTCTTATAGGTTCATAGATTCATAGGTAGGTACTAGGCTATGGGCCCAAGGGCCTATGTAATCCTAGCCAGCAAGGTTCCATAGCTTACGCCACCCAAGAAGGTTATTTTCCTGTGCCACTGTCCATCAGAGACACAGAAGTGATCCCCGGGGTGCATTTCCTATTTCCCATCCACTCATCAAGATTTTTCTTGAAGAGTGCTAATGAAGAACTTTTCTTGACATAGACGGGTAGCTTTTTCCAGAGTATAGGAAGTCTCTGGGACAGGAATCTATCCCTCCAGCATGTCCTGTTTATTGTGGTGACAAGGTTTACATCCCTAGAGTGTGTAGCTTGGAGGGATTGGGATTTCCTTAGGTGTAGCATGTCCAACGGCTCTGGGTTTGACATAGCTTTATATGTTAGGCAGAGATCACCTCGGAGTAGGCGATATGCTACGGAATAAAGCTGGAGTTTTTTGAGGCGGTCAGTGTAGGGCATTTGTTTGAGGCCAGTAATCCTCTTTGTGAGGTACTTCTGTGGCCTTTCCAGTTGCTGCAGATGTCTTGTGAGGTACATTCCAAAAGGGGCGTTGTACTCTATAATGGGTCTAATGAGTGAAGAGTAGAGGGGAACAATGACCTCTTTTTTCCTGGATGAGAGCCCTTTTATGATGAGGTGTGCCATGTAGAATGACTTCCTGACTACTGTGGCGATGTGACTATCAAAGGAGAGACTACTGTCCACCTGGGTCTCAAGGTCTCTTATCACGCATTCGGTGTTAAGTAGATTGCTGCTTATGTGGTATTTCATGGGTACAGAGTTTTTACCAAAGGGGATGACACTGCACTTTTTGGCATTGAGCTTGAGGCCATGGCTCTGACACCAGGCATCTGTCTCAGTGAGGTCCTTCTGTAGGATGTCCACATCATTTGGGGACTTGACTATGGCTCCTAGTTTGCAGTCATCTGCAAACTTCATTAGCCAGAGGCCTTCTGTGTTAGCCTGTACTTCAGAGAAGTAGATACCAAACAGGAGAGGTCCCAGGATGGAACCTTGTGGTACTCCACTTGTCACTGCTTTGAGGTCAGATTTGGAGTCTGCAACTTTTACAGTGTGGGTTCTGTCAGTAAGCCAGTTGGCAACCCATCTTGTGATGTAGGGATTTATACCTAGTTTACTGAGTTTAGCTATAATTCCAGAATGGGGGATGGTGTCGAAAGCCTTGGCGAGGTAAAGATGGGCTGTGTGAACCACCTTACCCTCATCCACAGCTTTGGTGACTGCCTCAAAGAAGTCAATCAGGTTTAGGAGGCATGATCTGCCTTTCACAAACCCGAACTGGGTGGGATCCAGAGTTTGGAGGTTACCAATGTCGTTGTTTATGAGTTCCATGATGATACATTCCATGGCCTTGCAGACCAGGCTCATCAGGCTAATAGGTTGATAGTTCCTGGGATCAGTGGTGGCTCCCCCTTTGTGGAGTAGGATAACTGTTGCTGTGCACCATTCAGTGGGCACAAAGCCTGATGCGAGGCTATTATTGAACATGGTGCTTAAGTAGGGAGCCAGTTCGTTCTGAAGTTCATGTAAAATGCAGCCTGGGATATTGTCTGGTCCCATGGATGTTGTGTTTTTGGCTTTAGAGAGTGCAGCTTTTACCTGTGTAGTTGTAATTACAGGGGCTCTGCATTCTTCCTTTATAGATATGGGCCCTTTGGGAGGTGAGAGGGGGGTAAAGTTAGCACTGAACCTATCTGCCAGGATGTTGGCAATATCAGTTGGTTCTGTAATTTTCGTGCCTTTGTGCTGTAACTCAGAGCAGATCTGGGTGTTGCCATCTAGATTCTTGACAGCAATAGAATGCTTTGTGGTTGTCCTTGGATTTAGTGGAAATTTTGTTTTCATAGCTAGCTTTGGAGGATCTTATAAGGGATCTCAGCTTCTTACTGAGGCTGACCAGGGAGCACCTCCACTCATGGGATTTTACTCTCTTTTGCAACAGCTTCTTCCTTCTGTTGTACAGTTTGTTTATGGCAGGGGACCACCAGATTGGCTTCCTTTTTTTGGAGGATAGCGTCTTGGTTCTGTTTGGGATAGCACGATCCATGCACTCGTGTAAGTGCTTATAGAGTGCATTTGTGTAGGATTCAGCAGTTGTAACTGTATTGTCCATCTGCATGGGTGTCATGAATTTCACCACTTCTGTCTTAAGAAGCATGAAGTTGGCTTTGGAGAAATGTTTTACTGTGGTTTCCTTAATGGGGGGTGGGGGTGGGATGTGGATATCAAGGGTGATAAGCCTATGGTCGGATCAGACTAACGAGGCGTTGACTTCAGGTTTGGAACACCGGTCACTCATGTTGGTAATGACTAGGTCTAGGATATTGTTGCCCCTGGTGTGGGCGTGGATAAGTTGATCTAGGGCATTGGAGTTTATGAATTCCAGAAAGTGTTGAGCTAAGAAGTTGGTACTTTTTCCAGTTAATGGTTGGATAGCTGAAGTTGCTCATTATTAGGGTGTTTGGTTAAACCCTAATATTTTCCAGTACATCAAGAAAAGAGGAGTGGGAATCCTGGGGCATGGTGGGAGATCTGTAGCAAGCTACAATTTGGATTGCAGTTTTGCCCAGAGTTAGTTGCACTTGGATAACCTCGGATGCATTATGCTGAACAACTAGCCTGGAGGTGTGGATATCCTTAATGGATATGGACACACCTCCGCCTTTGGTGTTTCGATCCAGGTTACATGGCCGAAAAGTGTGGTATGAGTTATAGCCTGGTAGTGCAGGGGTGCTCTCTGGAGCCTTGAACTAGGTATCAGTCACTGCACAGATACCGATGTTCTCCATTTTAAGGAGTGCCTCGAGTGAGTGCATTTTGAGATTTAGACTTCTGGCATTGAGTAGCATTACCCTCAGTTTTTGCTTGCTGTTCCTGTTATGGTGGTGAATTTGTTATTTGAACCCTGCCTAAAAAAGGCACTATAGGGGCAGCAAGAGCCTTAGCCAGTATCCAGAATCCCAGGGGCGATAGGTGCAGGCCATCTGTAGCAAAGCATCGTGGTATGTCGACCATGTCATCCCAAGCAGACAGATACTGGATCCCCTTAGAATGACACCAGAAGCTTAGCCAAATGTTGAAGTCAATCATTTTGTCCTTGTACTGCAGTATCATTCTGGGTGATGGCAGAATGCTACTCAGGGCTAGGGTCATACCTGCCTGGGCTACAAGATCAGAGAGCTCTTCCATGTCTCTTTTCATATAGTCCAGGGAGGTACGTCTCAGGTCATTCACACCAACATGGACAATGACAGAGTGATATTTGTACTTGTTGTGGAGTGCCTGAGTGCGTGGGTTAAGTGGTGGATCCTGGCGCCCAACAGACAGCTGACAGTAACCTTCTCCTTGTTTAGTCTGGTGAGTGGGACATCAGTGTGCCTGACTATAGAGTCACCTATGACTAGTGTGTTGGGTACATTGTTTTGCCTTATTGACTGTGGTTGAGTGGCACACTGAGTCTGTGGGCTATGTGTCATTTGGGTTGTGTTGGGGGATGGAGGTTGCTTGCGTTTCTGCTTTGGAGGTCTTTGTTGCTTAGATAGATTATTATTGAGAGCCTCCGCGAATGTTTTTGTGTTACTATGTGTGGATTTTGGTGGTGTAAATTTAGTGAGACTATGTGATGAGTGTGGTGTGGTGCAAGTGTTTACCTTCTCGTCTTGACTGTCAAGTTCAGTCTTGATTGGAGAGAGCTTTACCTCCAGTTTGGCTAGATAAGTTCATCTCTCACAGGTTGTAGTGTTGGGTGGTAGGAGGAGAGTGTTGTCTGTGTACATGAGGCAATTTCTACATTGCCACAAGATGCCCAGATTCATCAGATAGACAGGAGAGAACACTGGGAGCTGACCCTTGGACATGCCTGAATAAAAAACTATTTTCCTCTAGATAAGTGAGGAAAGAGAGTACAAGAGCTGTTTTTCTTTAAGCAAGTGAGAAAAGTAAGTACCAAAACTGTTTTCCTCTAGGTAATGAGAAAGGTTGAGTGCTATAGTAATTAGTAGCTTATTTAGTGCTTACAAGTTCTGAACAAGTGCTGAGCATGAATAAGCAAATTTAAGTGCTAAAACTAAGAATCTGTATCTGCACTAGATGAGTTACAGCACAGAAACAAGTGCAAATGCAGGCTTTCAAATCAGAAAGTTGAGAGAGATGGAAGAGATTGCCCAAACGGCCAATAACTACAATTTCTGGGCCAGAACCACTCCTTATGTGGTAGACAGGTTACCTAGTGCTTACCATTCCACTGATAAGCTAGAAGGCTTCCCTCCAACACAGAAAGGCTTGGGGGGCTCAGAAGCTTACATACAGTCCTGGATACAGCAAATCTGTATCTGGAACACTAGTTACAGGAAAGGTAGGAAACAGGCTTACAGTTTTTTTTTTTTTTACAGAAAAGTATCAAAAACAGTAGTAAAAACAATTCACATGCAGTGCAAGCTAGCACACTTGAGTATGCAGCAATATTAGACCAAACACAAAAAATGCAATTAAATTAAAAAGGACTAAAAGCAAGTGCAGAAAGAGTTTCATATTACCTTCACAAGACATGAAGAATTGATTTGAAGATTTGAACGATTTAGTTCTGTCATGATAGCACCTGCATTGTCTGTTGACATTAAGGTATGAAGAATCCTTTCTACCTCATTTTTAGGTTCAGGAAAGAAAGCTTGGAGATGGATAGTTTGGTTTAAAGTAAACTCAGATATCACTTTAGGCATAAAAGAAGGATTAATTCCAAAGAAACCCTGTCTTGGTGGAAAATAAGATATAGTCAACTCACTATGACAGTTTACAGCTCAGATACTCTTCTTGCAGAGGTCAGAGCAATCAGTAAGTTTTCCATGTTGAGAACCTCAAGTTAGTCAGATTAGCTGGATCAAATGGAACAAGTGTTAGCTTCTGTAACTCAGAATTAAGATCCCAGATAGGGACTACTAGTTTTCTTGGAGGATTTTTATGCAAAACCCCTTTCAAAAATATTTTTATGTGGGAGTGCATTGAAAGAGGAGGATCCATGGGAAGACATGCTCAAATGACTGATAAATGACCTTGATGAAGGAGTGAGAAAGACCACAGGATTGTAGCTCACACAAATATTGTAAAACCAGATAATCACTAGCCCAGAATGCATGCTGGTTATATTGTTGGCACAAACAAGAAAATCTTTTCCATTTGCTAATATATAATTTTCTAGGAGCAGGTTTTCTTACCTCCATTAGTGCCCACTACATGTCCACAGTAAACAGGTGTCTAAAGGGAATTAAGAACCTATTATATAGATAGTCAGTTGAAGTTGATTTTGGCCGAAATGTATCAATCACTTCTGATCTTGTATGAATAGATACATTCTGTGAGGAAGCTAGTGGTAATTGCCCTAGACATTTCCAAAAGAAGGGAGAACCACTGTTGTCTGGGTCAGAAGGGCGTCAGCACAATGATCTTGGGGGATTCCTTATGAATCTTCAAAGGTAGCCTGGATATCTGCGGAAACAGAGGAAAAGCATAAAGGAAAATTCCTGTCCAAGGGAAGGAAATGTCATCTCTCTTCAAAGCTTGAAGAATCCTTTCTACCTCATTTTTAGATGGAGCATGGGGCCCTGGAGAAGATTCTTGCCCTATGATTGTTCATAAAAGAGGTAAATCCACAAATGGATAAAGTCTTGGAAGATCCCCGATCTAGTTTCCATTCATGAGAGTTTGCCCTTGTTCTGCTTAGCTTGTCTGCCACATGATTTTGCTCTGACAAAATGTAGCATGCCTGTAGAGTGAGATTGTGCTGTGAAGCTACATCCCAAGCTAATATGGCTAGTCTGCAAAGGGGGTAAAACCTGGTTCCCCCTTGCTTGTTGAGGTACCACATGACTGTGGTATTTTCTGTAACAACTTGAAGAGGACCAGCAATAATTCAGAGAGTTGAGTACTTTGATCAGGGAAGCGTCACTCTTTTATATTTATAATCTGGAATTTGTTGTTGTTGTCCCACATAGCTTGCACTTTTATCTCTCTTGAAAATGATGTTCAAGCAAAATCCGAGGTATCTGTGGTGACTGACTACTTTGGTGAAGGGTGGGAGAAGGGGAGACCTGGATTTAGGGAGATTTACTTACTCTGCTAAGTGTTTTCTTTTCTGACAAACCCCAGCACTGGGATTTGAAAGGACAAAGGATGTTGGTATTGGGATCAAAGAGAATTCAGATATCATTGTAGAGTCTTGCCAGGGGTATCATGAGAATCATAAATGCCATGAGACCCAAATATTGATATATTCCCTCAAAGTGACAGACGTCTGCGTGGAAAACCTTGGAAATAGATCTAAATATAGATATATTTTTTTCCTGTGAAAGACAAGCCATTTGAACTTAGGTGTCTAATTGACACCCAGGAACACAGTCCTATGTGAATGAGTCAAAAAAGACTTATAAATGTTCTCTTAGAAACCAGGCTTGTGTAAGGGACCTCACACCCAAGTGAGAGATTCCTGACACTTTGCATAAGACTCTGCAAAGGTAATCAAGTCATGTAAATATGGAAAGTTGTGGTTACCATGTAGCCTGCAATATGCAATAACTGCAGAAAGACACTGTGAATATTATTGATGAAGTGGATAGGCCAAAGGCCAAGGCAGAGAACTGGTAATGTGATCCAGACACACAAAACATTAAGAAATGTCTGAAGTCTGGATGAAAAGAGATGTGATGATAAACATCTTTTAAATCTTGTCTTACGAAGAGGTAACAGGTTATGAAGTGACAGCATTTTGAACTTGGGCACTATCACAAACAGGCTGAAGAAAGAAAGAATCCAGAACTTGTCTTCAAGCATTTTCTTTCATTGGCAAAAAGGTAATCTTTGAAGAAAATCCTTTCCCAACCTGGGAAGGATGAACTGGTTCTATATTTCCCTGGGACCACATGTGTTGAAGGCATAGGAGAAATAAAGGAGTCTGGTCCAGCAGGTGAGGAATTATACCCTGTAACCTTGATGGATTGTTTTCATTTGTCTGAGTCTATCTGTTGTCAAAGAGAAAAGCAGTGACTCAGACTTTCCTAGAAAGGAAAAGGGACAGCCAGGGCTAGGAGTGGGGGTGCGCAAGGTCTCTTACATAGTCATTATAATTGTCGACTGCCCTTGGTTTGAGGGGGGTGTTCCTAAATTCTTTTTGGAACTGCTCTGCCATTTATACTTAAATGTCTGTTTACCCAGTATTTTTGAGATTGTTTATTTTGTTTTTTTGTTGAAATTGGATGAGGGGTTAGACAATCCCTTAGAACATTTGGAAATGGAGGACTAACATATTTTAGAGATTCCCTGTGTGAACTTACTCCTTTCATCTCACTTTTTTGATAACTTCTGCAATAGAGAAACCAAAAACTAAATCTCTGTCCAAAGAAGAATTTAAAATCCCATGTTTTACATCATCTGGGAGGCTCTGAGAATGCAGCCAGCCAAACATCCAGAAAACAGTATTAATGTCCATAACCTGGAAGAAATATCATCTGAGTTATACACACACATTGTAAACCATGAATTTTGGCTTGCAAACTGGAAAAAAAAACTAAATGATGTAAAACAAATTTTTCCTTACAAGAAGAAACTGCAGACAAAACATTCCTCATACTTTTATAATTAATCAGAATAAACTTTAACATACCAGCTTGACAATTCAAAATTCTGAAAATCCAAGTTGCCGAAGCATACACTATTTTCCCCCAATGTTACCAATAATCTTCCCATCCTTGTCACAAAGAGTAGGGTTGGAATTAACAAAATGTATAGCAGCAGTAAGATTGACTAAAGTTATAGCTGCTGGGTCAGGTTTGGGAAAAGTGTATAAAACTTAAAAGACTGAGGAATGTTATACATTCTATCTGCCTTTTTATGGGAAGCAGGCTGCCTATCAAGAAAACTGTAGTCAGTGACACACACATTTTCCAAATGACAGAATTGGAGGAATGGGTGAGGGTTCTTGAAATTCCTTCTGTTAACACTTTATAATATTTTCTGAGAGACTGAGAAACCTCAGTGTTTTCCCACTGAATAAGCTCAAATTATTATTAGAATTGAATCTGGAAATTGTCTCAGAAAAAGGGAAACCCCTCTTCTGAGTCTGACTCAGAAAACTGAGGAGGAACCAAGTAATTGCCCTTCGTCTTCCAGTCCAGATTCAGAATCTTAAATCTGTTCAGGAAAATAGGTATTCTCCTTTCTTTAACCAGAAACCCCTTTATAAGAAGGAGCAATAGTCTGAATTAAACCCTGAGCCATACCCAGTAAATTACTTCTCTGTAAGAAATTTGAGGAGGAGTGTATACATGTTTAGCTTTCTGCTTCTTTTTGACAGGAAAAAGGAGTCGGCAGTGTTATTAATGGCAGCAGCAGTTTCCCCCTGGGGTGAGCCTAGTATTGTGACCAAACAAGGAAATTTTCCCTGCTTCCTTTCCCAGGACCAATAAGAGTGGCTCTCCCTTGCCCACTGACGGGACACCAACAGCTGTGGAAGACATGGCTAACTCCCTGCTCATAGTGGCTGTAGGTGCTACACCAGAAGGATCTGGGGTAAAAGATGACTCGTGTGAAGAACAAATGTGACTACAGCTGAGTCACCCACCTCTGGCTAAGGCAAACTGCTAGCCTGCTGTGGTGGCAAAGGTTGTTTATTTAACTTTCTTTTTTGTTGCTGGAAGAAGGATCAACCATGGGACTGGTAATTAGTTCCATGGTCAAGCTGAAAATGGTGCCTCTTTCCTGGGGAAAACAGGCAGCAAAAGCCACTAAAATTTTAAAGTATTTAAAAATCACTTTTAGCAAACACAAACACAGCGTATAGCATTTAACATTTTGCCAGCTCCCAAAAAGCAAAATACATACAAATGCTCCACAGGAAAATGTTTTTCAACTACTTTAAACAGCTTTTAAACTCATAGGAAAAAGTGTTCTCCCAGTTAAAGAATTACAATTATGTCTTGTGACAGTCCATTAAAACATAAACACCTAGCTTAAGAATAACCTTCTTAAACAGGAAAGTAGAATAAAATAACAATTTTTTTTAATGTGGAAAGTTTTTCCCCAAAAGGAAACATTTCTACCCAGAACAGTACAAGCTTAGGCCAATAGAGGACTTCACTCTTCAGTGGTAGGAAAGCTCTGAAGGGCTTGGAACCCAAATCTGTCTTTTTAGTCAGCTCACTGTGAGCTAACTGATGGTTTGGGTATGTTGAAGGTGTCTAGAAGCTTTGAAAGCTGGTCTGCTGTTATATCCTTGGCAGAATATAAACCCACATATCTAAGGCTACTGCATCAGTGATCAATATGATGAACATCAACAACGAGCCCTGCAAGCTTGCCACATAAACACAGTATGATATTTTCTATGATTTTTCTGGACGTAAAGTGTGACTAACAAGGTATGTAACTACCTGGTTCCACTTCAGCTTCACCATCATGCAAAGGAATCGCCATATTCCTCTGGTAGTATTTTGAAACTGTTCAGTTTAATAATGTGAAAAATAGAGGGTTATGATAGGGACTCTTATTAGAACCATATTATTATATGTTTGAGACATGCATGCCAGGAAACTCATCTTGAAAATGAAGTGGAAGAGGTCAATCTTGGCATCCACGTTGAGAACAGAGCATACATAATAACAGATTATGATTGGTGAGACTCATTCATAACTGTAGTTCTTGGAGTTTTGTCTACTCATTGAACTACCTTTTACAACAACAACAAAAAAGCCAAGTTGTTTTCCCAGCTTTGAAAGCCAGAATTAAAACAAGATTCAATAAAGCCTACATTAAGTGTACACCATGTATTCAAGAACATCCCTACCACATTTTTTGTACTTTGTAGTCACTCAGAAAGATTACAATAAATGTACACGCAATCTACACTTTGTGGTAACATTTATGAATCTCTGTCAATGTATAAAGCTGCAAGAAAATCAATAGGAAAACTAAAATCAGGAGGAAGAAGGTGTGAGTTATATCCATGTTGTCTGTTCACTCAGAATGGTGTACACTTAGTGTAGGCATTATTGAATCCCAGGGGTAGTCTGTGTTGTCGCATATACAGCAAGTAAGGAAAAATCTGGGACAGTTTTTAAATACTGCCCTAATTTAAAATAAGATAATTATGTAGACATACAAGGAAAGATATTCAGGGATGCTGAGAGTGAAGCAACATCCTTTCCTTTATACTTGACTGTAACAGTGTATATGGAGTGTATAACATTTGTTACACACCTTTGAAAGTGCTGTTATAGATGGGTCTTGCTGTACAGAAGTGCATGACAGGTTTATCTTTTTTTCTGATTTTGGAGCTTAATCACAGAGCCCCGTGCACTACAACAAAGCTCTGCATATCGTTCACTGGTAGCCAGCTGACCTGGACAGTGTGCAGTAATGTACATCTCATCAGTTGTTCATTTCTTCATTTATACCATGCATACCTGCTGTACCTTCACATGGCAGAACTCTGCTTGATCTTAAACCTTTCCAAATATTTTTCTGTCTGTCTGACCTTCTGCTATAGTAATCCCTCTGTTTATTCCTCTTAAATTCTTTAATTTATATAATTTTTACCCATTCCTCATTAAATGTCATCCTGTTCTTTGTGGCTACCTTGGTCTATGTGTGAGCTTCTTTTTTCTCATATCTTTGCAGCATTAGCATACATATTTTTCCCTTGCCTCCCCCCACACACACACACACACACACACACACACACACACACACACACACACACACACACACAAAAAAATCTCTTTTTTGATTTTTCAGTAAAGCCTGTCTTATTCCATGTTGCTGTTCCTTATTCATTTCTGATGCAGAGTTGATCCTCAAACACAGCTTTATATATAATATATTATATATATATATATATATATATATATATATATATATATATATATATATATAAAATTTGTGGTGCAGTATCTAAATAAGGCAATAGAGGCACTTTGTCCATAAATTAATGTAAGTAAAATAATAGTGCAATGGTGTAAACTCTTCAAAAGTACACAAAACGAAAATAATATATAAACACTAAAGTCTGTCATACCACTTTCAAGTTTATCCCCAGAATAGAATTGGGTAGCTTTATCAAAGCTAGATTCTCTGCAGAATACCTCCAGATTGTCTTAGTCTCATTCCAATTGTCTCTTCTCTTCTACACAAAACGTCTCAGAACTACAGCTCCAGGCACAACCCCCCCAAATTGTCTGACTTCCATGGCAATAGTCCTTCTTTTAAGAAATTAAGACAATCAGGTAATTGCTTTGTACCATCACTATTTAAAGGAACCTCTTTATCTACTACAGAGACATGCATTTCATTTCCTAAGGGAGACTCATCGACTCACTACTTTTTACCTGCTGACAGTGAGCTTCCTATTGCACTATATATGTTTATAGTTGTATATTTTTTCTAGTTTGGTTATACCTCATTTAATCATTTATGGATTATGATTATGTTACAGGGATAATGGGATATATGCACAGTTTTCAAGTGTTTATTTTAAAACGAAATTTATGTTTTTTTTAATTAACCATATTTTAAGTGATCATATGAGATGTCACATGATATTATGTACGTTTTGTAAACAGGAAATGTTCACATAATTTTAGTTCCTTGTTGAAAAAGGTGTTAAGGGAAAACGAAGGTCTGCAGGTATAAATGAGCTCAATTATTACATTTGATGCTGTCATTCTATTGTTTTATATGATGTATATATATATATATATATATATATATATATATATATATATATATATATATATATATATATATATATATATATACACACACACACACACAAATACTTTCAGATATATATATACATACAGGTAGACAAGCAATAAATATTCATATCTTCATATACTCTTATATTTATGGCAAAATACCAAGGGTTTTATTTTCACACATTCTTTTCTGTCAGCAGAAAGGAAAAAAAGCATGCAAAACTAGAAAGACATTCTCTGCATTTTCCTTTTGTTTTTTCGACTAAACTAATGCATTCACTAATCGTAGTGCTCTTCTTTTGGAAGGATGTTATACAGCACCTCAAGTAATGTGTTCCATAGCCCATGTAATTTTAGAAAGATCATAACATATTACTTTTGCCTGTTCTACTTGCTCACTCTGTGATACTAATTCACAAATTATTTTCTCATAAAGGGTTTTTCTGTGAGTAACCACACCTTATTTATTTTGCATGTGACTGGAAACAGACTGCCTACCCTGCTTGGATTACTTTCGAATACTTTGCAATTCTGTAAAATATTTTAAATTATATATTTTTTTTATTATTTTTTTGACTTAGGACGAGTTTAAGTTGGCTACTTCTACTACCATTATCTGATCTGATTAATATACAGTGATTAACTAGATATATATGGATTGAAAATCTTCCACACAGAGAAGTTTCTTACACTGTTTTATTTTTGGACACACTATACTTGTTTAGTGGGTTGTTTGAGACTTCGGGGATACCATGAAGATTACTTGTTTTTTAATTATTTAACCCCAAAACATCTAAAACTTTGGAGACAATTGCTCAAAATTAGCAACACGTCCAAGTTCACAACGTACACATTTTTTTTTTTGGGAGGTGGAATGCCATTATGTACCCCAGTGTGATAAAAAGCACCTCACACCCCTGAGCTATACACATGCCCCACACAAACATGCTTGTGTGTGTCAGTGTGTGTGTATAAATCTAGTAATAAAATTCAACAATTATTTGGGACTCATTTAAAGCTTATATCTATGGTAGGACTATCTCCTGGTACAAATACAGTGGATATAAAAAGTGTACACACCCCTGTTAAAATGCCAGGTTTGTGATATAATAAATGAGACCACAATACATCATTTCAAAACTTTTCCCACCTTTAATGTGACCTATAACCTGTACAATTCAATTGAAAAACAAACAAATCTGTTTGGGGAAAAATAGAAAAAAATAAAAAAAACTTACAATAAGTTGGTTGCATAAGTGTGCACACCCTTAAACTAATAGTTTAAGGAAGCACCTTTTGATTTAATTACAGCATTCAGTCTTCTTGGGTAGGAGTCTATCAGCATGGCACATCTTGACTTGACAATATTTGCCCACTCTTCCTTGCAAAAGCACTCCAAATCTGTCAAATTGTGAGGACATCTCTTGTGCACAGCCCTCTTCAGGTCACCTCACAGATTTTCTATTGGATTTAGGTCTGGGCTGGGGCTGGGCCATTCCAAAACTTTAATTTTCTTCTGGTGAAGCCATTCTTTTGTTGATTTGGATGTATGCTTGGGGTCATTGTCATGTTGAAAGGTGAAATTCCTCTTCATCTTCAGCTTTCTAGAAGAGGCTTGTAGGTTTTGGACCAAAAGTGAGTGGCATTTGGAACTGTTCATAAGTCCCTCCACCTTGATTAAAGCCCCATTTCCAGCTTAAGAAAAACAACCTAAAAGTATGATACTGCCACCACCATGCTTCACTATGGGGATGGTGTTCTTTTGGTGATGTCAAGTGATGTTTTGTCACTAAATGTACCTTTTGGAATTGTGGCCAAAATGTTTAACCTTGGTCTCCCATAACACATTTTCCCACATGCTTTTGGGAGACTTGATGTATTGTTTTGCAAATTTTAGTTGGCCCTAGATGTTTTTCTGTGTAAGAAAAGGCTTCCATCTTGCAACCCTACCTCATAGGTCAGACATATGGAGAATACGGGATATTGTTGTTGCATGTAGTACACAAGCAGTACTTGGCAGAAATTCCTGCAGCTCCTTCAGTGTTGCTGTAGGTCTCTTGTCAGCCTCCCTGACCAATTTTCATCTTCTCTTTTCATCAATTTTGGAGGGACGTCCAGTTCTTTGCAGCATTATTGTTGTCCCATATTTTCTCCACATGGTATATCCAATGCTGTGGATATTTTTTTGTACCCTTCTCCTGACTGATACCTTTCAACAATGAGATCCCTTTGATGCTTTATAAGCTGTCTGTGAACTATGGCTTTTGCTGTAACAGACAACTGAGTAAATGTCAGGAAAATCCTACAACTTTATTTGGGGTTAATCAGAGTCTCTTTAATTGATGGCAGGTGTGTACCCAAGAAGACTGAATGCTGTAATTAAATCAAAAGGTACTTCAACAAAGTATTAGTTTAAGGGTGTGCGCACATATGCAACTAGCTTATTGTACGTTTTTTATTTTTTGTATTTTTTCCCCTAACAGATTTGTTTGTTTTTCAACTGAATTGTACAGGTTATAGGTCACATTAAAGGTGGGAAAAGTTTTGAAATGATTTATTATGGTCTCATTTTTTATATATCACAAAAACCTGGCATTTTAACATGGGTGTGTACACTTTTTATATCCAGTGTATAAATTAAATGAATGGAATAAAGAATTAATAGAGATGCAATTAAAGTTAAAAGAAAGCATAAAAACATGAAAACAATTCAGGACAAAATAAGGATGAGATAGGAATTAAAAAATATATATATAACAAATTGTTATCTCACAAAACTTAATTAGCTTTAGAAAAACTCAAGATAGCATCTTATTCCAGGTCTCCTAGACATTTAAGAAGTATAACCAAAAGAATTAAATTTCAAGAAGGTAATAATAATATTAAAGAATTAAAACAACCCTTTACAAATAAATTAAACTTAGATATTTGTGATATATTAGAACATTTTAGAAATCAGTATTCACTCTTAAATTGACCAGGAACAAAAAGGGTGAAATGTATTCACCGATATTGACTCTCTTAAGTTAAAAAGATCACTTTTTAACAAAAAATAATTTATTACAACCTATTTCATTACAAGCAATTATTAAAAAATTAAAAGTTATTAAAACTAAGAAATCTCCTGGAAATTATGGAATAATACCAAAATGATACAAATTATTTCCCTGAAAGATTATAATTATTTTACACAATATTTTACAAAAGTACAAAATATAGATCAAATACCTTCCTCATGGAAATACTGTTTAATTACTCAAAGTTTAAAAGAAGGGAAAGATCCTCAACATTGTTCTTCTTATAGACCTATCTCTTTACTTAATGCAAATTAAAAATTATTCATGTCAAGTTTAGCTGACAGAATGAAAGAAATTTTATTGACTATAATTAGCCTAGATCAATCTGAGTTCATTCACAAAACACAAACCTCTTATAACATTAAAACATTAATTACTCTGATAGATGTGATGAATAATGTGAACACTGAATTTTTATTTATTAGTTTAGGTATTAAAAAAACATTTGATTCATTGGGTTTGGACTATTTATTTAAAGTCCTACATTTATTTGATTTTCCTGTGAATTTTATTAAGGTGCTGCTGATTATTAATAATAAAAATATTGATAATAATAAAGCCTATGTAAGATTAGGTTCATATATTTCAAATTTTATAAATTTAACTAAAGGAACTAAACAAGGTTGTCCTCTTTTCCAACTATTGTTTGATTTAGCTACTGAAATACTTGCAATTCTTATTAATTCCAGTACTAAAATTATAAAATTAGAACGTAAAGAATATAACTCCAAAATAGTGTTATTTGCTGACAATATCCTTTTAACAGTTAAAAATTTACAAGAAACACTACAATAACTTTAGAAAACAATAGATACTTTTCAAAAAATGTTTAATATATATTTTAATAGTTCCAAATCTAATCATATCCTTATTAAGAACAATTTAATAAATTCAGATATTTTGTTCTTGGCTAAAAAATCTAATAATTTATTATATTTAGGTATTAATATTTTCAATACTACAAATGAAACCAAAAACTATAACTAATGATAAGTACTCTAACAAATTTAATTAATTCTTGGAATAAAATATACATATAATTTGAACACAGGCTACAAATTATTAAAATGTCTTTATTTTCAAAGATAGTATACATTATTAAGTCTCTTATAATACCATCAAACAAAAAGCAAATAGAAACTACTTATAAAATTTTTATGGTATCCAAATAAACCAAGTTTAAATATAAATCATCATTTCAGACCATGGAAAACTGGGGGCGTGAACTTTCCAAATATAGAAACTTATGCAAAATGACAATTATTAAATGATTTTTAACTGGTTCGGTACAAATTATACAGCTAAAATTGGAAAGTCTTGCATTTTCAATTATCAAATGTTAAAAAACTAAATTCTTTAGGTACTTTAAAGTCTAAATTATACAATCATTTCTGGATTTAAATGTAAATTTCCCAACAAATTCTATTTATTTAAATTCAATCTTAAAAAAATTTCAAAAAAAATAATACTAAATAATTCTAACTATAAATTCTGGTTTGAATCTGTAATTTCTTTTCATTAACAATGAATTTTACTAGTAAGATGTCTGCTCAAATATTCACCTCTTGGAATAATAAACTTTTTATTATGGTTATCAATATTTGAAGGAAGTACATGTAGATCAATTGAATCTATTTGAATAGAATTTGATATAAATACTAATAAATACAATTATTCACAATTAATTTTAACTTCAATTCCAAACTAAGTTTTCTTTATTATCTAGCTCCACTTTAATTAAATCTCCTGAATGGATGCAAACTCTACATGAAATTATTTATAAACATCACAAATTTGATAATTTAATCTCAAAAATATAATCAGTACTAGCCAATGAATACTCAAATTTAGGTAATAACTTTTAGAACTTTATTCTAAAGAATATTTTATAGTTTTCACTGATCAAAATAAAATTCAGCTTCTCTCCTCTGTAAAAATACATCTTGGACCCTTTATTAGAGTATATTTACTTGGAAATGTTTGTTTAGATCGATCTTAACTCATGTAAGAGTTGCTAAAATGAAAAAAAGAAAAAGATAATCTTTTTGAGAGTTGGAGATGTAATAAATAAATTAAAGTTAATTAGTCACATATGTTCTTTGATTGCTGTCTGGTTCAAGATTTCTGGCTAAAAGTTCAAGATTTTCTTAAAGCAGTACGGAATGATATATTCATTGTAACAAAATAAATGGTTCTCTTTAACATTCTGGAAACAGATATAAAAAAGAAAGATTTTTCTTATCTAACTTGGACTATACTCACTGTGGCCATCAAATCTTGTACAAGAAACTGGAAATCATCTTCAGTAACAAAATTTGCAGACTTCCTCAGCTTCTTAAAGGGAATAGCAATTGAAGGAATCAAAGTAAAAGAGATAAAATTATCCAAATAAATTAAGGAATGATCATTGGTTGAATGTTTTGGCCCTTATTGAAACATCATATTCAACTATTTTATTATTTAGACTGTTGCTAGGAATATTTCTACAATTGTTTTGCTCTTTTATTATCTTTTTCATCTCATGTTTACAGTACATATTTTATATAGTTACAGTTTTGTTAGTTCTTTAAAACATGATTCATTATATTCTCTTGGTATGCAACATTTCAAAAATATGTTAATTTTGTAATTCTTCTAATAAAATATTTACAGAAAAAAATACAATATATATATATATATATATATATATATATATATATATATATATATATTTTTTATCAACTTCAAGATTGTAATTGCATAAAGCACATACTTTGGGAAAAAAGAGAAAATGACAAAAATACAACGTATCTTCTCACTATTCTTTGATTCTAATCACCATTACAAGATTCTGGTAACCAGTAGGGTAACTTGGGTGGTATAAAAGTGAAATCTGCCCTGGGCACGCAGTGTTAGTGGTGCAATCGATAGATGCTGATCAGGCATAAGTCTTCATTCTTAAGTGCTTCATTGCATTAATAGCATTAAAATGCTAGCACTGCATTTGCAGACTGAAGTGAAACACTTTAGCATGCCATGTGTGGCATAAACTGTAGCAGTGTGCTCCAGTTTAAGAAGAAAAAGAGCTTTTTTTCAGAAATTCCAGTTCTAGGGCTTCAGAATACCACCCTGTGTGTGGACTATAGTAACTACAAGTATAGCAAGCAGTTGTTGAAGTCTAAAAAAAAAGAGAAACATTTTTCCCCAGCCCAGGACTTTAGGATTTAAGTACTTGTTTTGCTCCAGGGAGGTGCTGTCATATCAAGGTACAACACCTGTCACCAGAATAGCTAGCTGCACCTCTGCTGGAAACTTTCCACTGATTATATTCTGAGCATTCTTTAGCTGGCTGCCAACAAATGGTTGGTTTCCCTGAAAAAGACCTCCATTATCTTACAAGTTCAATAAACCAAAACAAGCAGACATGCTGCCTTAATTATCCATTTTAACACATCTTTACATATTTTATTCTGATTGTCTTCTGCTGTAAATAGTTTTTGCCAAACATGCTACTTTTTATTCTTTCTACCAGTAAATATTCCAAAGGATTTCAAAAATGTAGTTTCCCATTTACTTGATCAGACCATATACTTTTAGTAGTCATGTGATTTCATCAATGGCAGTTGTTTCATCAAAGGACAGTCTGTAATTCCATGCTGCGATGACTCAGTCCTACATGGACTGTAATATTCTTCTCAGCATTAATGTTCTATATACCCTACAACTGCTCAAAGCTGAGACTTGACCTTTAACTATGTGGGTCATCACATATGAGACCTCCTCCCTTGCACACATTTGTGTGTTATTTACTGTAACAGCACAAACATATTCAGCCTCAGAGGTATTTCCTTTGTTTATTCTGTGCTTAACTCTTCTTCACGTGGCATACTTGCAACTATAATAAATGTACTGTGCAGTTTCTAAAATCTTGTTAATTTTATTTTGCTATTTTTCCATTCATATGCTAAATGGAAATATTATAGTACTTATCTTGAACAGTACTTGTAAGGATTAACACAAATGCATTTTACTTGCATCTGATGTACCACATTATAGTTTGTCTTGCCTGTAAGGAGCTCTGCTATCCAGTGAACCTTCAAAGAAAGTGAATAATTAGGTATATGATTCTTCTGTAAAATACCAGTATCACAAAATTAATTTGCTGAAGACAGAACTGGCAGTTTAAAAAGTCTATAACTTACATTTTCAAGATTTTTTCTTACAGTTTTCATATTTCTTAGTCAGCTATGTGGTACAGAAGGACAGAGACCTCACTATGACCCAGAGCACTCCTTAGTAGTTAATGGCAGGGTTACTAGCGGTAACAACATGCCTCTGAAATGTACCTTATTATGAAGAGCATTCCTCATCTTCAGTCTTTAAAAGTTTATGCTCCTCATTGTTTCATGGTGAAAAAGGGTGCCACACATTCAGTGTTATGGATTATTTAACTAATACCTATTGTAAATGATATTCATTCATTTTAATTAATCAGCATAACTTTTTATAAATGGAAAGTAACACATTTTAACTATCCTGAGAGCTTCCTTGTTGAAGTTGCTATCAAGATGTGTTTAACATTTCCTTATGTATTCAACATTGTGAGCGATAATGTACCACATTTTAGATTCAGAAATTTGAGAGCTGGGGGGGGGGGGCAGTAGAGAAGCAGGGGCTAGATGGAACAAAAAGCCATTACCATTTTACCCATTCTGGAGGAGGGTGAACGGGTGTCTTTGGGACACAATATTCTGCTGTATAATTCTCTGGTCAAAATCATCTTACCTGGTAAAAAGCATTAACCTAATAGGGAAAACATGGTTGCTAGTAAAGGACTGCTGCTTACAAGAGTAAGTAACATCCTCATGAAGTTCCCATTGGGCACCATCACTAATGGTATTTCCCACTATGCACCATGCCACTTATGATGCTCCCCATTGTGCACCATGTCACTCATGGCATTTCCTATTGTGCACCATGCCACTCATGCTGCTCCCTATTTTACACTATGACACTAATGCTACTTCTCATTGTACACCATAGCGCTTGTACTGCTCCCCATTCTCCAACATGCTGCTCCTACTGTACACCATATCACTCATACTACACCCCATTGCTCACCATGCCACTCACCCATTGTGTACCATGCCAAGAAGCAGTCACAGAGATACAAAGGAATACATAGCAAAAATTCATCCCACCCAGGAGAATGGCCCATCAGTTATGACCAGCCAGGACTTGGGAAATGAATAACTCAGTGGCATAGTAGGAGAGGTTGCATGGTTGGCATGGCTGGCTGTGGGAAAGCCTAACAGAATATAAAATATATTTAAATTTTTTTTTTTGTTATTTGTTTCTTAACCACTTTGGGGGACTGATTATGTATAGATCAGAACTAAATCAGACATACACACGAGACTAGAAACCACCCAGAACTAGAAGTAAGAGACCAGAATACGAACACAAGATAACTATCCTTCAACAGTAGACTACCATTATGGCTGCAAGGTTATACATACCATTAGAAGTACAGCCAAGGAATTATCTATAGAAACGTGACAGGGAATTATGCCTTTATACTGCAGTTTAAAGACAGGAGCACCCATATAAGACATGAGTTCCCATATATTAATAAAAGACAGATGCATAAACAGACAATCAAGAAGAAACTCAATGCACAGACTTACAGCACTTTGTTTAAAGCACTGAAATTCTTCTGACTTGTATGCTTATGCATTTATTTTCAATAATGTATGGGTGCTTGCACTATACTTTCTTCTTCCCTTTTGTACATTGTTGTATTTTATATATTCTTCAGTACATTTTATTATATATCATTGGTAGTAACATCACCATTTATTTTCTTTATTTTAAGTTTGTTTTTTGTTTTAGATTTAGTGGTGCAAATTGTATATACATTAATGTATGTCTCTTGAACTTTTATTCAGTTCTTGTAATTCTGTTGTTAATGGGAGATTTTCCCCTGAATGCCCCTTGTAAATGAATCTTCATATTCTTTTTCGCATGGTTAGGGCACTAGACCTTTGCCAGGTCTTTGAGAGTGGCTGTCAATGTGGCAAAATGTGTTATAAGCCACCAATAACAGCATTTTTTTTTAATTGCATAAATTTGCAGAAAGATATACATATGCAGATATACGGCTTTCAGATTTAAGTAAAAAAATGTAGCCACATTATGCTTGCTAATGACTTAAGTTCTCCTGTTGTCTCATCCTCAATGACTGGCTGATATGCAAAGACCAGATACTAGCCATTATTTGACCATCTTACTACCACATGATGAATAAAGCCAGGATTATACATCTAATTGTGTTCTAGTGTCTCTCTGTGGTTATCTAAGCTTCAGGATGTTTTTATCTTGACTTTTGCAATGTCATTTATTATTGGCTTCCTGTACTGGGACTGACTTTTTGCACCTTGTGGAAAACTCCATATCATGGCTACTTACATGTTATTACTAACATTATCTTATTTTTCTTCTTCTTATTATTAATAATATTATTGCTAACAAAGTAGTCCAATGATCAGGAGCTGCTATGATTACTGGTCTGGTTTTGACTTTATTTAAAATCTCTGTGCTGGTTTTCTTAGCCCTACATGATTTAGGTCCCTTTGGAGATATTTGGTGTTCATTTGTTAATTAAGCCCTGCATTTCATTAACTTTATGCCATGGGGGCTTTGGCTGGCAATGTTCTGCTTTGGAGGGTGTATTATTTTGTTATAGCCTGTAGTGACAATAGAGTTAATCATTTTTTTTTTTGCTATAACCTATTTTTTATGTTATCTGTGCAGTTTTTATTGTTTATGGTTGAAAAAGCAGTCAGCAGTTAAGAACAGCAAGTTCAGTAAAATATTCCACACCCATTAGAGATCTTAAAGCCTACTTTATTCTCAAGTAACTTCATTAGAAAACTAGGAGCCTAGTTCAAACAACATTCAGCATCACTATCAAGACACCAATTTGGGTAACACTGTTTTATGAAAGCTGTATTAGGTCACTTGAAATCAAGTGTATAATGTCACAAGGTCACAAAGTTCATGTTTCTGAGGTCATTAGCTACTGATAACTTCACATGATAGAAAATTAGCACTGCAGGTTAAACTACATTAAAATATAGTGTCATGTGTGTGAGTATGAAAACTTCTCACCCAACAGCTGTTTCAGCAGTCTGCTCCTTTCTATCTATGCTGTCATTAGGATGCAGTATTTTGTGTTGAGCTAGTATTATTCGTAGGACAAAAGGAATGCAGCAATGTCTAGTACAGAGTAGTACATACAGCCTACTGAAGGTGTTTACATATATGATGGGTTCTACTAACTGAGTAATTATTTTTAGAATGGAATCCTTTTTGTCTTTATGATAGGGGAATTACATATTTTAGGGTACACAGAAGATACAGAAATCATTCCACGGAATGAAATGCAATACAGTGAAGTAATAAGGCTACTATTACAAATGGCAAGAGTAGGGAAACTAGCAGTTCAAAACACTCGATATTTAATAAGTAAGGAAACTGTCGAAATATCTAAGCAGACTGCAGAAGCAGTTGTCATAACTCAACTGGGAGCTTTTTATGCAGGCAGCTTAGCTCGAACTAAACCATATGTGTATTTGAAAATCTGCCTTTTGCAAACATTTATACAAAAATATATGAATGCACAAATGTCTCATTTTTTCTACTTTATTATCATGGACAATGAGAATGTTTTGTTTGAAAATATGGCTCTGGCATGAATGGAAAGGCCCATTTGATGCAATCATAGACAAAATATTTTAGAAGAAATATAAGTGTGACAGCACTGTTGTCCTGTTAGATTGAAAACTATACTATTCCATCAGTTCATTGCATTTCCTTATCAGTAAGCTGTAAAGATCTAAACAATATGACTAACAGAAAATCATAGAGCCCCTAACTAGCCATTTAAATAATGCCAGAGATCTTATACCTGTACCACATGTTTTTAAAAATGCAAGTTGGAAGTACAATGCTGAGACTGCATGTTAATTACATAGAGAAAATATTTATTTCTAAGATAAATTTAAGTATCATAATTGCATATAGAAATGTAAGATTGTTTGACTGAATGTCACATTTTGTAAACCACACAGTGAACACACAAGAATGAATGTGAAATACTTATTTTAAGTTGTTTTGAATACTTTAAAAAGACGGCATAATGTTAAAAATAGTTGTAAGATCTCTGCATGCACAGATCATGAAATAAATGATACATTTTGTGAGACAAACTTCTTGTAAGATTTGTACAGGAGTTACTGCATGCATATCATTTCTAAATCCTTGTTAGATAGGTGACACTTCAAACTTACTATACCCAGAAGAAAAAAAAAATGCCATAATCTAAAGGTACAAATGAAAAGATAATGCATACATCTGATCTAAACTCTTTAATAAATGGTAGATAGTAAGATATCTTGTAAGGCACACTCTAGTTTCAAACTGTAATGTTTCTTATAAGGTACCTGTTTATTTTATTCTGCAAAGTAGATTAAGATTGTTTAACTGCTAATCTGATATTAATTGTACGTTAATGCCTTTACCATTTTGTTTTTGCTGCTTACTATCCAAAGCTTTAGATAACATTTTGCTAATTTTTAGTTTTTGTGGGTCTTTTTTATTACCTTACTGGGTGGCACATTAGTTCGTTGGGTAATAATGTTGTGTTACAGTCCTTGGATCACTAGTTTGATTCACAGCTGGGGTGCATTCTATGTAAAGTCAGAATGTGTCCCTGCTCTAGTGCTGGTTTTCGCTAGGGACTCCTATTTCCTCCCACATCCCAAAGATATGCTCCTTAGATGCCCATATGTATAGGTACCGAGTCAGTAAGTGAATGCAGATGTCCTTGGATAGACAGACATCCTGCCCAGAAGTGATTTGCTACTTTTCATCTACTGCATGCCAACATAAGCTCTTGCTCCTTAGCATCTGGGAATAGAATATAAGAATAAATAAATGAATTCTCACCAGTTATGATACTGTATTCAATAAATTCCTACCGCTTTTGTCTTTCTAATCAATTTATCTCCCATTTTTGTACTTCAAAACATAATATTCTCCTGACAGGATATTTTCAATGCAATAATTCCCTTAGAGATGTATACAAAAGATCTTGTGTTGTATTAGAGTAGGCTGACTTATCAACTCATCAAAAGTTAATATTCTCCTGTAGTTCCAGGCAGATAGAGATTCTAACTCTCACACTGCTGCTATCAGTATTGGAATTCACAACAGAATCCCAATTAAGGTGTTTGACTGCTACTATTTGTACCCATTAAAACACAAAGGGAAACTGGCCTTAAAGGTAGATGATACATGTACACTTCTGGGAACAGCAAAGACCTGCAACACCCAGATAAGGTCCACACTGCCCAGTTACAGATCAGAGTAATAATAACTTTACATATATTGTAATAATGGATTTCTACATAATTTTACCCATTTGAGATTGATCCTTGTGCCTTCTAGTTCAACCTTAAGAACACCAATTGAAGCATGATCAAAATTACTTCATATACGTATAGACTCACACACTTACAGACACATACAGACAATCACACACACACACACACACACACACACACACACACACACACACACACACACACACGCACACGCACACACGCACACACACACACACACACACACACACACACACACACACACACACACACACACACACACACACACACACCACATACTTGCGTGGTGATTCAACAGGTCCAAACCACTGCCTTTTTAAAATTATGGTATGTTGTCACCAATTAGTCAAGACTAGCAAATCAAGCACATACCTTACTGTCTGCCTTTAAATATTTTAGCCTTTAAGTATTTGCATGGAAGCAATAACTCAGTCAGTATCACTTTGCAATGGGTAGATATCCAACAGTTACTATTACTGGTAAAATATATAAATTGTTTGACTAATAAATATGTTTTCACTCAAAAGTATTCAACATTAAATGATAAAATTCATTACTTGAAATAAATATGTTGTATCATTTCTTTATTAACTAAATATGCAAACAGTGAAAGGCTTACATAGGAAAGTAAAAACAAAATATTCACAAGGATAGTTAATGGTCAAAAAAATCTATCTTACATTTAAGTAAAATCTATGTGCTTCTGGTTAAAGATACACTATATCCTCTCTATCTCTGACTTGTAACCCCAAAATAAAAATATTTAGAGTCCTTAAAGGCACTATTTCCGTATTATAGCAGCAATTGTTAATTGACCAGGATTAGCAATCTATTTATATATTTGTAAGTTCACAAACATGATTTTCTGTGTCTTAGTTTGAATATTTAAGGTGGTTTTCTTGTTTTCACAGTTACATGTCCAAAGTGTATGATAAGATTCAGTAAGCCAAAGTCCAAAAGTGGAAATTATCATGCTATCTAATTTAATAACATACACAAAAGTTACAATGCAGATCTGCAAAGTCAAGAAGTAAGGGTTGAATTTCACTTTTTTAAATTAAAATATGTTTCTATAGTAGTAAATGCATAATTATATACCATACTAAGCATTTTGTTGTGCTCATTACATATATCTGAAAAAGACAAGTACAGTGCAATTTATTTCACTTTTATCCTGAGTTAGTTCATCTTTAGTACAAGTTCTTAAATAGTGTTTTCAATTAAAAGAAACATTTTCAAAGATTATTACAATTCTTCTCAAACTTGTGTATCAATAGTTGTTGCAATATACATTCAGTGCATATTTCAAGCAGACAGTCTGTAGCAGTATATCAGTTGCACTATTATATAATTTTGCCTGAAAGCTGGATGCAAAGGCATTTCAAATGATTCACATAACTTGATAAGTTGATAAGCCAGTCTACTCTAACAAAAGATATTTTGTATACTTCTCTAAGCAAATTATTAAATTGAAAATATCCTTTGTCTTCTTCTAAAGGACAAGGAGGATGAGAGGTTATCAAGAAGCAACACTTAATGCCCATTAGGGCACTGAAAAAGGTAACTATTTTTTACTGCCAAATATTAGCATACATAGGAGCAATAATCTAACTACTGAGATCAGGAAATCCATTTGTTCAAAGTCATTGCTTTGATTTTTCTTGTGATGATCACTCCTCAACTAAAGGTCAGTTTGGTTACCAAATCCCACAGCTCCTCCCCTGTAGGGTTGGTTTTAGACTTCCATTGTCTGGTGTTGACCTTGCCTCCAGTGACATTAAGACAAGTTGGAGCAATTTCAATCCATAATCACCTGGGAATATATTAGGTGAACAAAGGTACTTTCAAAGAATGCAAGAAGAATAAAAACTATTTGTTGAGACTACTTTCACTGACAACAGAGTTTGCATTTTCTCCACTGGTGTGCATCCTTAGAGTTGGGATATATAAGTCCAGGGATGTGGGGGTGTCCTTCCACATGGAGAGTTCAAGGACAAATGTTTTTTTGATCTATTTGTTTTCACCAAAACTTCCTTTGGTGATCTGACCTGAATCCATTCACATGATGTATCGTATTGAACCAAGCCGAGAAAGGATATAGTGGAGATTATTATAATTCAGTCTGTCGTAGATCACCTACAAAACTTTGCAACTAAATTTTAACAGACTGCAGCTGAGTAAAAGCCCCAAAGGTATGAATCCACCCACCACTCCCACTCAATTCAAATTCCCGCAAGGTATTTAGGTAATGTTGGCCGAATTTTGTTTTGTAATGTATCGAGTGTGTAAAAATAACATTACAAACACCTCCACTCAAACATCTTGAGTCTCTTAGAATTTTTAGTATACTTTGGAGATAAACAGAATTTAGTTCAGTATTTCCAGCCAGGCACACCAGTGGTTGTTCCTTATTCCATCATCAGATTCACCAAGAGTGATCTCCATGAATGGTTTGCTTTCAACTATTTCATCCTTTTAATTATCACAAGGAGAATAATAATCTTGTTTTCCTGCACCAGCCGGTTCAGGATTATCTTGGTCCTTCAGCCATGACAGCACCACTCTGGTCTCCATTAGTTGCTCTCAATATTGTAAATCAGACCCTCTACATCTCTAATCCCAAAGTATATTTTCTTGCTGTCTATTGGCTTTAGTTGCTCCAACAGACAACAAATCAAGTAGGTACTCCTTATCCTTAACATATGCAGATTGGGTTTTAATGGGAATTTTTCCTTTAAACCATTTTTAAGTAGTACTATTACTACTACTACTGATAATAATAATAATAATCACAGTATAGAAAATAGTTTAGTATCGACACATGCTTAACTTTCATTTTAGTGGCTCAATAAAGTGTCCCTTTTCTTAATATGAACTGTGTTTTTATTTATTTATATTTGTAAAGTGATATATAGCCATCTGAAGTGTATTGCCCAGAGTTAGGAGCTATCGATTGTTTTATAGTTTTTCCTCAGTTTTAAATGCTAAAAGAATCACAAACTGTCAATGAACTGACACATTTAAATATATTTGCATAGTGAAAAGTTTAATTTTTGCTGTTTTGCCTATGCTGAATTTGGTTTTGCACCTAACTAATGTATGGTACAAACTGCTAATTATTTAGTGTGGACTGCTGTTGTAAAGTCTGTATTTGCCTAATGATGGTGACAAATTAATTGTACAATATAGTTGAAATCTATTTTTTTTTCAGTTTAATATACTGGATTTATTTATTTATCTTCGGTGAGGTCAATTTCTAAACATTGGCATAGAAAGAGAGACAGAGAGAGAAGGTGGACAGCTTTCACCACCATCCTGCTCTTGTTATATTGAACAGTCAAATCTAACCTGCCCCATGATGACAGTATCTGAGGAGGTGAGATTTTCCCAATTTAGTAAGAGATTATGCTAAGCTATTAAACTGAAATATTTCTATTCCCTGTGAAGATAATAGCATTCCATAACACTGTATATTAATGAATCTAATTTGCTTTAGTGAACATATCAATAAACCTACCCAAGGACTTATTGGACCTCCAATCCTGGCTGAAGTTCTCAGACATAATGGTTCTATCTGTATGTTGGACCTGGCATTGGAGGCACAGGTGCTGCACCTGTAGGGGACTGGTGAATGGTACATAATAGCCAGCAAAGTTGTCAAGCCAGCACTCTCACCATCTGTTAAGATCAACAGACGTGTGGGGCTACTAACCCATCAAGGAATTAAGTATATTTTTTAACAAAACACTACAGCAATCTGTTCACATATTTGGGGATGGCATACTCTACACACAAGCATACTTGAAAATGACCCCAGACATACTCCTATAACACATGAAACTGTCAGGACAGGTTTACCTGTATGTGAAACTAAGTGTGTAAGGCAGTATGGCTTCCCCCTAGGAACAGCCTGCAAAACCTTAGTTCCACATTCAGATGAAGCTTCCTCTTCTCTGAAAAGCCGATCATTTCAATGGACTTTGCCACTGATTTGGCTTTGTACATTTAGTGAAGCAAGTCTAATCTGCCTTTTAAAATTGAGCATAAGATGCCCCAGTACCCATTTAGGACTTAGACATGGAGTAATTACTTATTTTGGCATATTACTCCATGGAACCTGCCCCAGTGTATCTTATGATATTTATGCTGTGGCATTTTACATTGATGCCTCTGATGCTTTCTTTCATGCTTGAGTTATTTGAGTTTGTACTACTATTTATGCTGTTACATATTGTGATCTGTTTAGAATTTGCTTGAAAGGAATAGCTGTATGCATTAAAAAGCAAAACTTGTAAATATTTTCCACAAAATGCACCTTTTCTGTTATAGTGAATCTGCCACTACCAGCAAAAATACTTGTACTGGCAAGGGCAAATTGTCTTCACCTAATTCAATGATAAGACAATTGTAAGCGCTTAAGAATGGAATTGTACCCTTGGATACTGTATATGCATGAAGATCTGTGAATAATTTACTGTTTTTTTAACAATTGTTAATGGATGTGTGTGATACTGTAGCAATTTACTGTGTAACTGGTTTATAATGAGGAAGGCAAATGACTTTTTGTCAGAGTTAAGATTCAGTATTTGTCAAAAATACATTTATTGTTTTTATGACATGAAAGGTAAAAATAATTTATTTTCAAAGAAAAGGTGATATTTTCTGTCAAGTTAAACATTACATCTAAAAGACACTTTTTGCTAGCTCTGACTAAAATGAAGATTTCCTAAATACTGCTGTCACCTTGATTTTAATAAAATACGCTCATTCAATGAGCCACATAATTATTAGTAGTTAAATGTCTTTTCCTGAAAACACTGAAAGAACATTTAAAAAAATATAGAGAGACATTGTGATTTGTGGCTAAGGTTATGTTAAGTCCAGACTGGCCAACAGAATGTCACCAACTGCAGCATTTTAAAATATTTAGTTTAATATGAAAGTATCAATATTAATTCTGTTCAGTGTATCTCATATAAAAACATTCAAATTAAATATGTAATACCTATTTACTTATTTTTAGGTCTACATTATCTGCCTAATAACCCCTGTACCTACTTCCATGAGCTCAGTCTTTATTCCAGTGCTTGTGAGAACAGTCACTCCCCTAACAGGGTCACTTTCTACAGCCTGTTCATTCCCTGGCTGGATCAGGAACCTAATCAGACAATTTATGCTCCTTGGTGGTGCAAGTCAGGTGTGAGGGAGTGGGCTGGTTTATCTATAGAACAGGCTTACCTCCCATCCCATCTAATCCATCCATGCACTGTGCACTGGCTCCACATTGCTGCTGCTTTGGTAGGGTAGGAATGTCCCCACATCCGTCAGCTCCTCGTTTACATTCAGCATGTAGTCTCAGCATTCTAATTCTTAACTGGTTCCTTCAGTACTCCCAGCATACCAACTGGGATTAGGAGTGCATTATGTGTAGCCACCTCACTGCTACCAGGATGGGCAGCGCAAATCTAATATCCATCTCCTGGTCCTTACAGTGACCTGAGCAGTTAAAGAAACTCAGGTAGGATGTGGTGTTACTGTTGATTAAACAGTTGTTTCTGTATTGTTGTTATAGTGTCTTATAACTGTACACACATGTAGATACATAGTTTGTACAAAAACAAATATCAATTCCAGTAATGACGGAGATGAAAGAAAGTACCAAGGAGAACATTTATGTTTTTCAGTTTCATTTATGTTACTAAAAATGCTCATTACAATATCGATGAATGCCAGCATTATTATTTCTTTCACATATACATATGTAGAAAAACAAATTAGAACACACTTTTTCTTCATCATGTATTTCTTTTCCACTTTTTTGCTTCCTGTTGACTCAGTTTGACATCTGTTTTCGTCAACCCTTTTACCATCTGGAGACTACTATTTATGCCACTTTAAGTTTTTTCTGCTCATGTATAAAAATACCATATGAGGTCTTTATTTTTTTTAGAGCTTGTAAATGACTCAATGGAAATGCAAGCATTTTAACTGTATCAGTTGAAAGGTCACATGGCAGTGAACAGATTTAAATAATATGGAGGATTTGTGTTTCTTACTATTGCTATCTTTATTGAATGATTCATGAAATACTACCCACCTACTATAATATGCTGTGGTACCACATATTTGTTAGCATTTCAACAAGTAATCAATTTATAAAAAAGTGTAGAAATTTGGAATGATTATGAAGCAAAGGAACTGATATGTTATCTGTATCTGTAATACATAATTAAAGAGATTTTCACTTTTACACTATTTTGTATATACGCTAAATTTATATTTTTTGTTAATATTTCTCAAGATAATCAGTCTACAAAGATTTGCAGAACACTATTAACTGTCAAAACTATTTGGGATATTCTGTACTGTTTGTATGGATGTTTCTTGAAAATATGCACAATTTAATGCTTTTCTCGATGTTTCAAAAAGCCAAACAACATAAAAAATTGCAAGGTATTTTGTGAAATGCCATATTATGATGCATAAAGGTACCAATGATAAGCAGGTTTCAGTTTATGAAAAATTGTTAGGTATCATTAACAAGAAAGTAATTTCATTTCTACTTATATATATATATATATATATATATATATATATATATATATATATTTTTTTTTTCTGATATATGCATAGGTAATTTTCAGCGATTGTTATATAGAATTTTTTTTTTTTTTGTTTAAACTTTTTGCTTTTGTCATACTGGCACTTGTCAGGTATGCGTAGACTTTGCTTATAAATATGCAAAATGTACCAGCAATGGTATATAGAAAATACAGTTTCTAAACATTCTACAATTATTGTGTTTAGAAAGGATTATCTTAAAGCAGGCACTGATATATTTCAAATGTCTCAAGATGTATGATAAAAGGGGAAACAACATTTTATATTTATTTTTTTTAATTAATATTTACCTCTGATATATCCTAATGATCTGCTCATTGTGCAGTATTTCAAAAGAGGGAACATTTTACAGTTCTTAGAAGGCCAGCAGAGTGTTTAAAAATAAGTGATATGGTCTGATAAATCAAGCTGTATGATGAAAAATTTGATAGCAGAGATCCTTTTAAGTACTTAACTTGTGACAGTAGAGAGTTCATATGCTATATTAGTGAACATACCTTTAAAGTAGATCTGAGGCAGTGTTGATAACAGGTATGCTGCTGTGCTCAATTGCTCGTCTTCTGATGTGACAGAATTATATCACATGTCACAGGCTTCTGACATTGCTGGTACCAAAAATAACATACACACTGTAAGTACACCTTCTGTGGTCTAGCCAAGGGTGATGTCTGCCCATCAGTGAACCCAGCTAATCTATCAGCAAACAGAAACATTCACTGCAATAAGAATGGCAAATCCTTCTTACAAAGATCAGGCTTTCTACCTTTATTTTGAAACTGCAAATGTCAGCACAGGTTGTGTTGTAGGGTGTTAGGTAAACTTGTCCTGCAGTGATTTAATTTACTTGCTAAGATTTGTGTATACTGGAAAATGTTCTCTGGCCTTTCATACAGTTTGTATATTTATATCTAATCTGTTCTCATTATATGACTTTTTCAGCTAATAATAAATGTTAACATGCTGGCATACAATACTTCAAGTGAGGAGTTGCTTTTACTTGTTTGTAAAGACAAAATTTAATCATAACAAGCCAAACAAATAAGGGTAGGATCTGACCTGACCACATTATTCATCTGCAATCAAAAGTGGGGGTGGCCATGGTGGTACAGCGGTTAGCATTGTTGCCTCACAGCAAGAGGTTCTCTGGTTCTATTCTTGGCTGGGGTGCATCCTGTATGGAGTCTGCCTGTCCACCCAGTGGTTGCCTGGTTTCCTCTGGGTGCTTTGGTTTCCTCCTAGACTACAAAGGTATGCAGTAGGTAGATTGGACACTCTAAATTGGTTGTAGGTGTGAGTGTATGTGACTGAGTGGTACAGATGAACTACTGCAGCAGGGCTAACCACCCAGCTGTGTGAACCTTGGCTCGAGATGCTTGTCACTGTTGAAGTAAGACCCTGACCCCATATACTAAATGGGAAAAAGAGGTTGGAGATAGATGGATGAATGGAATCAAAAGTCAGATACTGGAAACTGTTAGTTCTAAAGGAATGACAGAAAATCTTGATTTATGAACTGGCATCTAAGTTTTGTGGTGATAAAAAGAGAATGTGTGGTGTGGGATAGCCACATATTAAAAATAATTGACACACACACACACACACACACACACACACACACACACACACACACACACACACACACACACACACACACATCTCTCTCTCTCTCTATATATATATATATATATATATATATGTATGTATACGTACACAGGTGATGCAGAACACTTGAGGGTACTTAAAAGCCATACTGGACCTCTCGATCCCTTGCAAGCACACTACAAAGACAGTGATGTGCAGTGTCTTTTTCCCAGCTTAGAAAACAGTGACAAGATCCAGGACAATGTTATACTGGAAACCAAGCTAGCAGTAAACTGGAACACGGAACGCTTGCTTATCAGTCATCATAATGCAAATAATGGGTCAGTCAACAAAGTATGGTTTAAATAGCATGTACAAGCCTCTTTCAGAAAGTTGGACAGTAATATATGGGGTATTCATCATTGACTATGCTAACGGCTTGCTGTAGAAAGTTGCATACCATGCAGTAAACTTAAGCATTCACAGTGAGGACATCAGGGAGGCTGGAATCATATTGATACTGTGTTATGTTTACCGAGCATCCTGATCCACATCCAAATGTTACATTCATCATCCCTGCTGCCTGTGCAAATATCTTAGATGCTGTCATATATGGATAGGAAAAATATTCATCTGACAAATCACAGCTGTAAGCTACTCCAAAGAGGCACTTGTCCCCCCAAGGTAATGCTCAGCAAACAAAACACACTATTTATATGGGTAACTATTGATATGCTTGCAGCTTCTCTCATGTCTTGGTAGACAGCAGCCCCTTTAAAACCCTGAGGCCATGATTTTTTTTATTATGTCTCAGTATTACAAGACTAATATCTTACATGGCTGAACACTGTTCTTCACATTGCATAAGTGTTCTAGAACAGCTTATACTACACATTCATAGCTTTCCACAGTGTACCTCTCAACTATCTAGATTTTGAAGGGACTCTCCTAATTGTTTTTCAAACTTTTACTTCATCCCTCCTAAATCTGGAAACTATTTTGAGAAGTTCTAAGTTAATAGTACCAACATTTAAAAGATGTCTCTACTTATGGATCATTTCCCTAATACTTTTTTTGTTTTGTTTTGTTCTTAAATTTAGAGGTAAACTTTGAAGAGTTATGCATAAATCTACAGGCATGATGACTTTCAGCTTAAACTGTTGGATTTTTGTTGAAATATGGACTGATACACCCATGGCAACAATCCCAAGTGATCCATCAGACATAAATATCCATTTATCACATTGAATGTTATTGGATCTCATACCTAACACATTTTGTTATCGGACCACATTCTTTTTTATTTATATCATGTCATTGTTTATTAATTAATTTTTGCAGGCTCCACTGATGTCTAGTAACAGTAACACCAATTATCTGACCCTTGTTTATTACATCACTCTTCCCACTATCCCTGTTGCTAGTTGAAACTGTTTTCTACTGGGAAAAGGAACCACTCATTGGTAAGAATCCTAATGTAACAGTGGGGAAAGTGGGATGGAAGCTGCAAACAAGAGCTGACATGCCTATGTATGCCTATATCACTATTTTGGTTATGGGCCACATGGATATACCGTTTCCTCTTTCATTGGCATGCGGGTGTTAACACACACATTTTCAATGACAGTATGCCATTTATGTTTTGGTTGCTCATTGACTAAGTGGACAGAATTTCTGCCAGCAGATGTCATCATACTTGTACTCTAGTAGCCTTCGTTAGCAGCTTCTGTAGTAGTACAGCTCCTCCCACTTTAGATCAGAGGAAGGACAGCTAGCTTTCAATACTTTTGATATTCTTCCTTATCTGATCATATGGCTACTGGGGTCACTAGCTTAACCCAGCTCGTTAGCATCACATGTTAGTGTTATTCACCAGCAGGACAGTCATATCACACTAATGGCTAGTAGCAATTTTGACATTTTCTATTTAATATAAGAACATCTCCTTTTTTATCGAATGTGATAAGTAAGTAAAAATAAATCATTTCCAAGACATTGCTGGTAGCAGAAGACATACTGAGAAGGAGGAGATTTTTCTCCTCCAAGGAGAGGCAGCATACTTTCTTATGTAGCCCCTTGAGTACAACAGGATGCGGGCTATAATTAACAGAATGCCTGGAGAACTCATTATGGAGTTTATTATTATGATTCTGCCTTTGATAATCAAGGAAGTGCACTAGAGAAGAGGCTTGTTTACAACTACAACATGGAGGAATTATAAAACAAACAACTCCATTTCCAGTGTGTACAGATTAAAATGTGGCAGTATTTTACTGGGCAAAAGCAGAGTGCACTGCAAACAATCAGACTGTGGTGTATACATGGCTGAAGGCCAGTTTTAAACCTAAATGAATGTAGATGGCTATGGCATTCATCCCTTGCTTACAAAGTGAAACTATAGAAGGATAGGGCATAGTACCTCCAAATTAGTACCTGCTTTAAAATGGTTAAGGTTTTGTCTTATGGAGCTTGAGTTTTTTTGGCATTTGTAAGTGAGAGTGTAGTCAAGCTACAAAGGATTAACTTCAATGTCAGTGGCTTGTGAAAGTGACGGACTGAGGAGGCCTCGGGAGAAGAAGGCTAATGAAAGAGGTTTGCGTTATGACAATAAAATAATATAGAACCTTAACTAAAGTGCTCTGCACCTTAGCATACTGTATGTTTGTTTATTTTGGATATTAATCTGACCAGTTGTAACACTATGTAAGGGAACATTTTTGACATGATACCTTACATCATGAGCTATAAATAGAAGTTAAGTCCTTACCATAACGTTCCATGTGGAGTGTCCATCTCGCCTTTGTTCTTACACATGGGTTCGGAGCCGATCCTCGGCTCCGTGTCGGCCGCTTGCAAGCTCTGCATCGAGAAGAAGCTCGAGACAATCTAATACCCACAATCCCCCTCTACCTTTACCTCAGATCTAGTTTGCAAGCAAACCAGTCTCTAGAGAGAGAGCACACTCATGCTTACATCACATATGCACAGACCTAAGAGTCTATATATAACATATATACAGAGACATACACATATATATACATGTCAATATGTACACAACATCTGCAAAGCAGAAGCAGAATGCTCCAGGCCAGGCACCAAAAATAACGTTCTTCTTAAGGGCGGGAGGGTGGGAATGTAAGAACAAAGGCGAGATGAACACTCCACATGGAACGTTATGGTAAGGACATAACTTCTATATGTGATAGTGTTCAATCTCGCCGTTTGTTCTTACACATGGGTAGCGTCCCTAGCTCCTTGTTCCTGAGGAACTCACGGAAGGACGTTCTTGAGCACAGTGGAACCAAAGGTTGCCCTGTCCCTAGAAACCTTGTCTACCTTATAATGAGAAATGAATGTATGTGGCTTAGACCAAGTAGCAGCCGCACAAATAGCGTCTAGTGGTAGGCGGACTGCATGAGCCAGAGATGTAGATACTGACCTTGTGGAATGTCCTTTGGGTTTGTGTAAAAGAGTTTAATTTGAAGAATCATAGGCATAAATTATACAATCCGTTAACCATTTAGAAAGAGTTCTTTTGGTAACCGCCAATCCTTTCCTGTTATCAGCAAAGGCCACAAAAAGTTGATCAGTTTTCCTGTGATCTTTTGTTCTATCCAAGTAAAACCTTAGTTGTCTGTGAACATCTAATTTGTGCAACATATACTCCATTTTGTTGGAGTGATTTTTGAAGAAAGTGGGTAATTCAATGGACTGATTAATATTGCTAATAGAACAAACTTTAGGGAGGAAGGATGAATTAGTTCGAAGAGAAACTCTGTCAGAGTGAAAGATCAAATAAGGGTGCTTGATGGAGAGAGCTTGAAGTTCAGATACTCGCCTGGCAGATGTAATGGCTACCAAAAAGAGAGTCTTCCAGGACAAAAATTTTAATGTGCAAGAGGAGGCTGGTTCAAAGGGGGGCAACATTAATTTAGATAACAACAAGTTTAGACTCCAAGGTGATGTAGGAGATCTAATTGGTGGTCTAATATGAAAAACTCCTTTTAAAAAGGCCTTACAAAGTCTGTGGGCCATAACAGGAGCCCCAGATTCTTCCACATGAAAATTAGAGATGGCAGCCAATTGAACTCTTAGTGTGGCAGGAGAAGCACCCTGATGGAACAATTCCGTTAAAAACTCTAAAATTTTATTCAAAGGAGCTATAAAAGGAACCACTTGCTGTGTATTCGCCCAGAATACAAATCGCTTCCATTTACTAGAATATGTTTTAGTAGTGGAAGCTTTATGAGAAGCCACCAATATATTCTGAACTGCCGGTGAAAGAAGATCAGACCTGGCTAAGGTGGGAATTGGACCAGCCAAACTGCTAGATGGAGGGACAAGAGCGCGGGATGGGGAGCCCCTGACGAGTGAGTCAATAGATCTGGCTCTGGGTCCAGGATCCAGGGTCCCCGAATGCAGTGTGTCTTCAGGAAGGGAAACCAAATTTGACGAGGCCAGAATGGGGCAATGAGGATTATTGTCCTGTGTAGGTTTCTGGCTTTCTGGAGAAACTTTGATATCAGGGGAAATGGAGGAAATGCGTACAGGAGTCCCGGGGGCCAATCGTGAACCAGTGCGTCCCTGGGGACTTCCCCTGGAGGAGGTAATAGGGCAAAGTAGCTCCTGCATTTGGCGTTCATTGGAGACGCAAACAGATCGCAGGAAGGCTGGCCCCACGTGCGAAAAATCTTCTTCGCCACTGACTGTTTCAGGGACCACTCGTGCGGTAACAGAATTGCTCTGCTCAGCCTGTCGGCTATGACGTTGGATGACCCCGGGATGTGCGTTGCTATTAGAAAGCGACCTGTAGACTCCGCCCATTGCCAGATTCTCATGGCCTCTCTGCATAGCTGATAGGACTTGGTTCCCCCTTGCTTGTTTATGTACCAGACTACCGACATGTTGTCTGTCTGAACTGCAATAGTTCCCAGAGGAAGAAGGGGAGCAAAGTGTTGCAACGCTAGAAACACTGCCCTCAACTCTAGAACATTGATGTGCAGATTGTACTCCAAATTGGTCCATTCGCCTTGGACTGTCTGTCCCTGAAAGATGCCCCCCCACCCTATCAGGGAAGCGTCCGTGGTCACCGTAACTGTAGGCGTGGGTAGCACAAATGGTCTCCCCTTGGAAAGGTTGCACGTTTGAAGCCACCAGTTTAGGTGTGTTTTGCATGTGTTCGTTATAAGGATCTCGTGTGTTAGAGGTAGTTGTTGGAACGACCATTGTGCAAACAGTAGCCATTGCAGGACTCTCATGTGCAGCCTTCCCAAGGGTATTGCAATAAGAGAAGCTGACATGAGTCCCAAAACCTTCAGTACCAGTTTTGCTGGAGATTTCCTGGACAAGAGAAGAAGACGTATGTGAGTCTGAAGTGATAGTATCCTTTCTGGAGGAAGTTTTAGAATTAACTGACGTGTGTTTAATTCCGCTCCTATGAACAAGATACTCTGTGATGGCTGAAGTAAGGATTTTCCGAAGTTTACGGAAATTCCTAGGTGAACACACAGTTGAAGAGTATAGTCTCTGGCCTGTAACAGTTGACGCTGGGTGGTGGCAGAAAGGAGCCAGTCGTCCAGATACGGAAACACCTGGAATCCTTGGCGTCTCAAGTGAGACACTACCACTGCCATGCATTTGGTGAAGACCCTGGGGCTGAGGTCAGACCAAAGGGCAGGGCTCGAAATTGAAAATGACTGGCCCCCAGCCGGAAGCGCAAATGATCTCTGGATGCCCTGGCCGTTTTGATGTGGTAGTATGCATCCTCCAGATCTATTGAGCACATCCAGTCGTCCTTCTGTAAGAATGGAAGGATCGATTGAAGCGTGACCATTCGGAACTTTTCTTTCTTGACGAAGGTATTGAGGTTGCTTAGGTCCAGGATGGGCCTCCAGTCCCCTGTTTTCTTTGGAACTAAAAAGAACCTTGAGTAAGTCCCGAATCCTTGCTGGTCCGCTGGGACGGTTGGATGACTCTTTTTCTAGCAGCTTTGAAATTTCTATAGCTGCGGCTCTCGCAGATGGGGCGGTACATCTGGGAGTCTTTTCTTTGGAATGGGATGGGATAGAAAGGGTATGCTGTAACCTCTGGTAACCACGCTTTTACCCTCTTGTCCGTAGTTATATTTTGCCAGGCCTGAGGGTATAAAGCTAAGCGACCCCGACTGCCTCCAGAGCAGGACAGTCGGGCCTCCTCTCAGGAGTGCTGGAAAGGTTTACCAGGAGTGTATCCCTGTCACCTTGATGCTGCGGACCCCTCTGCCGCCAGGGCGGCATCTTCCACCTCTGCCCCCTCCTCTGCCTCTAGAGGGGGCATCCCCCTGTGTGCCTGGGAAAGATCCTTGGGGTTTTTGAAACCACATTTTTCCACCACGTTGCCCTTTGGGGTACGGTCTGGTTGGGGTGGAAAAACGGACTCCGACAGCAGACAGAGTCTTTCCCTCCTGTTCACACCGGGTAAGGGTCTCCTTTACTTTTGGGCCAAAGAGAGTGGCACCATCAAATGGGGCGTTAGTAAAGGAAGACTTGAAGGCTTCCGCAAATGAACATAAGCGCATCCAGGATTGTCTGCGAAGAGCAATCGCTGAAGCTGCTGCCCTACTCGACCCTTCGGCTGCGTAGGAAATCAGCCTCATGGACGAGTTCACAATGGATGTAAGGGTATTAAGTTGTGCTGTCACTTTCTCTGAGACAGCAGCATCTGTAGTACCCTGGAGGGTATTTCCCAACTCTTTGACTAGATCCCTCTGTAGACGTGTAAAATGGGTCAAATAGTTCAGGGATCGCATGGAAAAAGCCGCTGAACTAAAAATGCGCTTCCCGTACCTGTCCATAGTCCTAGAATCTTTATTAGGGGGATGGACAGATGAGGAAGATTCCGACATCTCCTTTTTCGTGGCCACTGCCACCACCATAGCGTCCACTGGAACTCCCTTTGTTAAGTAGGTCTTGTCCTGAGGTGCAGTTATGTATTTATTGGGTTTCCTTGGGACTGGTTCCACTGTGTCAGGAGCCTCCCACGCCCTTCGAGCAATTAGTTCCATTAATTCGAAGGGCGGAGTGACCCAGGAGGAAGAAGGGCGAGCACCAAATGCCTTCAGCAAAACTGACTCATCCTCAGAAGGGGGAAGGGACTGCCAGTCACCTCTCTGTTTCAGGATCTCCAATATGTCCGAAAAAGAGACATCTTCTGAAGGTGACTTAGGGGACCCTTCTGACTCATCTAAGTCAGTATCGGATGTCAAGGATTCTTGTGGAGAATCCAAGTGTCTCCTCTTACACAATCTTTTCCTAGGTACTTCTTCGTGGGGAGCATCCGAAGAAGCCTCCGAGGAAGAGGGGGCACCCTCCAGGGGTGGCTGAGACACTGGTGCTCGACGCTTGGATGTGGCCGTGGGTGCAGAGGAGGATAATGGCCCTTTATGGGGAGGAGAGGTTGCTTCCACTGATGTGGTTGTCTGGGTAGACAACACCTTCCTCATTAGGTCGAACGCCCCCGGGTCCGCATCGAAGAATCTCCCGGTTCTGAAGAAATGGGAAGAATCCCCGAAACAGGCACCGAAGGCATCGACCCCGAGGACGGAGCCGAATCGATCCGCCGAGGCCCGAGGGAAGAGGCGGAAACCGAACGTCGGTTCGACTCTCGGCCCCGGAACCAAGGACAGACCGTCGGCTCCGAGACTCCGGTATCGGGTCCGACGGAGTCGAGGTGAGAGGAACAGACCAAGAAAAGGACGGTTCTGGACCCGAGGGCTCCACAATCAGAAGATCAACCTCTTCCGGCTCCAAAGACTGAACAGGTCTCGGAGGAGGAATGGATGGAGATACTGGGAGGCCTTCAAGTTTCGACACCAACTGGGTGGAAACTGAAATAAGTTTGGACAGGGCCGAATGCTCCAATAACTTCTGCACCACATGATCTACATCGACATCGGAGAGTTTGGAAGAACGGGTCGAAGGAACCGAAGACGGAGCCGACCTCAATAAAGTCGAAGGAGGGAGCTCCATCACCGGTTCCAAGACTCGAGGCTCAGGAACCGACACCAGTTGAACACTCGGCCCCGAAGTCCGTGGAACCGGTGATCTAACTTTACCCGAAGAGCTCGGAGCCGATGACTTGGGCTCCGACGTCTTCGATTCCTTCGAGGATTTCGATGCCTGGTCAGAAGCATCCAGAGCCTCCTGAAAAGAAGGTTTTAATAAACCTCTATCCATGAGTTTCCTGCGCCTATCTGTCATGACCCTCCCACTAAAAGAGTGACAGATAGAACAGTCCTCTTGTAAGTGGAGAGGGCCAAGGCAGTAGATGCAGGAACTATGGTTGTCAGTCACTGACATTTTTTGGCCACACTGACAACGCTTAAAACCTGATTTTACTTTATCAGACATTTTACAAGTAAGAGTCAAGTCCAGTAAATTAGTCAAATCCGGTGAAAAAGTGTCAAGTCCGATTTAAATGTCAAGTCCGTTCAAATTTAAGAAGGGTTGGTAGGCCCCGAAAAATTCTAACCGATTAATAAATTTAACGGTACCGAGAATTTAACCTACACAAACACACATACACTCAGTATATCAACTAATCCTATTCTGTTATCAAAGAGAACAAATTATTCAATCAAATCTAACAAAATAAGTTATATCTTAACTTAAGATGCTCGAGCTAGCTCCCAGCGATGCGAACACAGCAGCGGCAAACTAGATCTGAGGTAAAGGTAGAGGGGGATTGTGGGTATTAGATTGTCTCGAGCTTCTTCTCGATGCAGAGCTTGCAAGCGGCCGACACGGAGCCGAGGATCGGCTCCGAACCCATGTGTAAGAACAAACGGCGAGATTGAACACTATCACATCACTAGGTTGCTGAGTCCACTTGACTGATAGTCTGAAGCTTTGTTTCTTGCCAATCTGAATTGTAGTTTTATCTATAGGGAGTTGTAGTTTTGATTCTGTGTTTGGGTTCAAGTACCATTTACAAAGTGTTTCATGGGAACCTGAGATGTTATTTCAAAAGCTGCTAAAGCTCAACATTGTCTATGATGTCACTGCTATCACTCAGTAATGTTGCAGTAGTTAGCTTACATGCAGAATGTATCCATTTCATGCACTATGTATGTATTATGACCTCTGTCATGTCAAAACTCAACACAATGTTCCTCTGTCGTATATGGCCTTAAAATATAGTAGTGATGATTTAGGCTGGCAGAGTAAAATGCATGGAGATTCAGCAGTTGTATCAAGTTTGATAATAAACTTCAGTTATAACCATGTTATCCAATTTTCATATGTTGAAGGTTTGGTATAGAAACGTGTTAGAGCCATTAGAGAAAAAGCACAGTCTGCTTTAACAAATTGTAAGTGAAGCTGATCTCGAGCTAATCCAACCTTTAGTATATCACTGCTTCCACTGATTTATGCATTTACACAGGAGGCAGGCTAAGTGAAAGTTAATCCATTTCTTTAGGAATTCCATTTTATAGTAGTATAAATACCACCTCAGATCACCCCTGAAATGAGGCTACTAGCCTAGTGTGACTAACCTGGTTAACAAAGTATAAATAAATAAATAAATATCTGTTCCATGATTTGAAAACATAGCCATCTGTTTCCCTTCTAACTTGGTTTCTTAACTTTAATGCATTTAATGGATGTTTTGTCTCATGCAGACATATTAAGGTGCAACACAGATCTTCTAATATGGGATTGCTTCATAATACACCACTAGTGTCGAGAGTAACTGGATTATATAATTAATTCTAGAGGCTTTGTGTACTTTGTTTGCATGATTGAACAGGCTCATCTAAGTATTCCAAGTATTCTAATTTCAATTGTTAACTTAATGTGGAAAAAATAATTTAACATTTTCAGTTTCCATATCTGAATCTGGTTAGTTCATTATAAGGCATTCAAGTTTTTTTTTCATCTGTAATATTTTTTCATAAGTTACTCCATTATACTAAACAACTTGCCCTAGATAGTGAATATCACTTTTTAAATTCTGCCTAGTATATATTATGTTTCTTTTCAAATCAGGAAAAAAATGTTGTTTGGTTTCAACAATTGGGTGGTTAACGGGTATTAATCTAAGGGGATTCAGTCTGCTTCTGCCTGGCAACAAATGTTGAACAGACCCTCTCATGTCACTACAGATGATTCTCATCCAAAGGATTTTGTATATTGAACCTTCGCTAATCCTTACTGAGATTTTAGGCAAGGTTCAACTGAAGAACATTTCCACATAAGAAATTCTAATTAAATAAATTCAGGGTGGCCCTGCTGAATGTTAGCAGTTTAAAGAATAAAATGTCTGAACTTGAGGCCTACATGTCTTTCAAGGACATGCATATATCTGCAGTTACTGAAACTTAGTTGTAGTGCAGTGAAAGCACCCCTTCATATTCCTTAGACTTACCTCTGGAACCTGTGAAGGAGTACCTGTATCCATCTGAAATCCTACCCAAATTATACATGACGCACACCTGAAATGTGTGGGGGATGTAGTGGCTCTTAATACTATCATTTCCTTGCTAATCATAGAAACATGTCTGTGTCCCACCTGGATGGCAGATATGCCTGCAATGCCAGGTCCAACCCTGGAATAACTGAGTCAAACCACAAAGGTATCCATTACTCTCTTCTTCTTCTTTCGACTTTTCCTGGTTAGGGGTCGACAGCGCATCACCTGTCTGCTCATGATTGGCAGTAGAGTTTTACGGTGTTGAGTTGCCAGCCCAGCACCCAACCTTCCACAGAAGGCACACACATGCATACAGTCATACCTAGGGCCAATTTAGAGTGTTCAGTACACCTACAGCATGTCTTTGGGATGTGGGAGGAAACCAGAGCATCCAGAGGAAACCCATGAGACCACAGGGAGGACATGCGGAATCCGCACAGATGCACCCCAGCCAAGGATCAAACTGGAGAACCTCTTACTGTGAGGCAACAACACTAACTGCTGCACCACCGTGGCCACCCAAAGGTATCCATTACTCTCAATCTTCTTTTTTTGTATGTTTTATCTTCCTGCTGCCTACCAACCAATAACCTCTATGATCAATCAGCACGTGTGTTCCTGTAAGGTAAGAGATGATCACAGAGGTCATCATTAGGGCAACCATCAAGGTTTCTTTCCCCTTTAAGAACCTAAGCCCACCCATCCATCAGCTGACATGCCTGGATGTGGGTATTCCTGTTAATGCCTCATGAAGGATGCCATGGGTTTGGCACAGCCAGGCACATCTCTGAGCCTTAGGGCTGCATGCCATTCTCTCTGCAGTAAGTGTTGGCATTGTGGTGGTGTAGATTACCTCAATTCCCCAGAATAGGAGACCTGGAATAAGCCACTCACTTCCATTTTCCTAAACGTGGCTCAAACAGTACCTCCAATTGTTCACTGATCTTGGGTCATCTGGATTGTAGTCAAGGATTCATTCCCCTGTTTTGGGGATCTAAAGCATTTCTGTTTGGAGATATTAATTACCCTTTCATCAGTTGGTTATACACTCCCTTGGCCAGCTAGTCCCACCCCCTAGCCAGACCTTGCCCTTACTAATATAGCCCTAGTTTGCCCTTCCCGTCTTGTTGCTCGCTCCCTGGTTAAATCTGATCACTCAGTACTGATGTTATCTTTACAAGTCTCCTTGCTTTACTCTCAACAAGAGGCCACTATATTCACAGACTTTGGTAAAACCATCTACTTATTATTTACTGCCTACTAGATGGGCAAAAGTGCACAAGTTCCTCATAGTGAAACCCATGCATATGTCTCAGGATTGTTTAAAAATCTTTATTAAGTCCCATTTTAGAGAGTGACTTACACACACATTTATTAATTATTTATTTATTTGGTTTGTTTATCAAGAAAGTTTGACTGGGATAAAACCCTTTTTCAGCACAAGCCCAGGGAGAAAAGTTTCAAATTTAACAACCATTTTCACATATACATAAAATACAGTTACATGATATCAGAAGGAATGTAAAATATAGGTAAGTGTACATACATGAGAGAAAAAAATACAATAGCTTACATAAACACAATTTATATAACAGTAGCTATGCATATTAATCATAAATGTTATTGTCTTTCAGCTTTTCCCGGTTAGGGGTCGCCACAGCGGAACACTGGTCCGCTAATGATTGGTAGTAGAATTTCACGGTGCCGAGTTGCCAGCTCAACACCCAACCTTCAACAAAGGCACGCCCATTCACACATGTCTTTCGGAACGCCACTCGATCCGCGGGGAGGACATGCAGACTCCACACAGAAGGCACTCCATATTAATGATAAATAATATATATTAATTATACATTAACAAAAGACAAAACCAACTGTAGTAACATTCTTCGTGCAGTAAACACATTTTATTTTAACAATTATCATTCACTCCAGCATTACACAAATTGCATAAATTCTACCTTCCCTTAAACTTCAGTCCTCCTCCTTTAGAACATTAATCTGCATATACTGTTCCCACAAATTCCAGTTATTGCTGTGTAATATCCTCCTTTCCTTTTTTTAAAGATCATACCTCTATTTCTTTTATTTCTTTTACAATATTTAATAATTCAATAATAGTTATTTAGATTTAGATTTCTATTGTATATTTTATTTAGCAAATAATTGCATTCAACTCAGTAAAACTTTATTATGTCTAGACAATTCAGATCCTGTGTCTCAGATGTCATTCCGTACAGCGGTGGTGGTGCTGCGGTACTGTTGTCGCCTCACAGTTAGACATTGCACGTTCGATTCTCAGTTAAAGCGTCTTCTGTGTTTCGACATGCGTGAATGGGCGTTCCTTCATTGAAGGTTGTGCGTTAGGCCCGGCAAGCCAGTACGTAAAAATCTACTGCCAATCATTAGCGGACCGTAGTTCCGCTGTGACGACTCCTAACCGGGAAAAGCCGAAAGACACTAGTGTCTCAGATGTCATTCCATTGTTCCTTTGCAAATTACCTTTCCATTCTCCCTTCCCAGTCTTTTTATAACCTCCTCTGATTAATTCAGTTATTTTTTATCATGCTGGGTAAATAGTGTTCAGCATTTGTATGTGTTTCTTAATTTTGGTTGTTTTATTTGTGTACAATTTCTGTCTCCCCTGGTTGGTCTTGTTTTCCCCACCCACATTCTTGTATATGGGTGGTAGTAAAAAGCATTTAAGGAAAATGATTGGCTTAATGTGGGCCTATTATAATTCAAAGAGGGATATTTAAGCTGTGAATTTGAATCTTTGTATGTATTCTGATAAAGTCCCAGGATGTAGGGATGAAAGCTTCTAATACTGATACATTTAATAAAGGCGTTTTTATCTTTTTAGCCCTCGGTATAGTGAATTTTATTTTTAGATTGTTTGGTAAAAAGAAAACTTTGCTGGTTGTTCCACATTCCAGTTTTAAGAAATAGGAGTCACTTAGACAGCTGCTATGCTGGAAGGAACAAATAAATATTGTATACAGTAAGTTTAGTCAAAGAAAAGCAACTCATCCTTGTTACAAATGCTTATTTTACAAGAATATATCTAAGATATCATGTTTTGTGCATCCAGTTATGAAAAGCAACATGTCCCTCATGGTTTTTACTGACTGCGATACTGTTAATATGATCTCTGTAGCTCTATGTGACATATGTCCTGCTTTTTCATGAAGGCAAGATCAACAAAAAGTTTAAAGATAGGATATGTCAGCATCTGTCAGATGTTAAAAGAGGGTGTACTCAGAATACTCTCAGAAATCATATTATCGAGAAGGGTTATCATCATCAATTTTCATTTTGCTGCTCTGCAAATAATTAAGCAAAACCTAAGAAGGGGTGATAAAGTATCTTTTACTGAAAAAGCTGAATATAAATGGATTATAAGACTCAGGGCAGAAGAGTACTCTGGTTTAAATGAAACTGTATCTTTAAAGCCGGTCTTGAAATTAAGAAATTTTAGAAGATGATTTGTTCTCATTAAGTATTTTAATTGATTGTATTTCATTGTTCTGTCTGTGACATGTGACTAATTCTGAATACCTTTATATATAGGTTCTTATTCTTATGTGCATTATTTAAACACCAGTGAAAACACTTGTATATCTGAAAACTTGTGTTTATTAAACATGTTTTTTTATGAGTTTTAGTTAAGTTACTTGAGACAGATTTTGATCTTTTCTTCTATATTTTTTGTATTTATCCAGGTAAGCTTTGCTACCTGTGAGCTACCTGGTGTGTTGTTTGTTGGAAAAAAGGGAAGTTTAGTTTTGAATCTGCAGAATGTATAGCAACAAACCCAAAGGATGAGTAATAAAAAGCACTAAAATATAAAACTCATCCACTGGTAGGTACCAAAGGAGAACAATAATGCACTGTATAAGCATACTTTGACCTGTTCTTGTTTTAAGAAATTTTATTTTTCTGTGTTAGAACACATTGCTGAGGACTATAGAGGGGATGATTTTAAAATACAATTTCTAAGGAAAGAAAACTTCATGGCAACTAAGAATGCAATCTAATAAATATCCTGGACTTCATGATACTATATGTATTAAATGTTTTTTTTTTTTTTGTAAATGTGACTGTTTCTTTAAACAAATGCTGGTTTTCTAATTTGATTGAATTGGTTAATGAGACTGTTATTATTTGAATTTTGTATATACACTGAAATTTTTAAGCATGGTTTTATTCTGAAGAAGTCCTTCTAGATGAAAGCGCTAAAATAAAACCAGGTGTGTTTTTAATCAGCTGTTCTCCTTCATTTGTCTACCAGTGGATGATTTTTATTTTTTAATCTGCAGTATTTAGAGAGGAAAATATGCAGCCCTGTGTTAACAATGAAAAATCAAAGGTCTGCAATTAAAATACCACATATAGCGGATTACAATAAATTATTCAATCATAACCAAATTATTATGGTTTTCAGACATGGATGCCAAGAAATGTGCCTTGAGAGCAAAGGTCAAGAGTGGAATCTTGGCATTCATGTCAGGACCACATAATATGAGTTATGACTGGTGAAACTCAGCTGCAAGTTCTTGTAGTGCATGGAGATCTATTTGCTATTATGCTACCAGTTACAATAAAAAAAGAAATGTAGGCACATGAAGGGTTTTCCAAAACATTTAGGATTGCCAAGCAGACTGTAGGCAGAAACAAACTGTCCCTCAGAAGAGTGAATGTTTTTAAATGCTGTTAAGACACTTAATTCTGACACATTTTTAAGTATGGCAGAATAAAATATACAACAACTTTGAAAGCTATTTTACCTTCTGTTGCAGTTTTTTCCAGCCAGCACTAACTGCTGGTAATCCTTTGTGCAAGCTGAGATCTTAACAGTGCTAAAGCACTTTTCTGATGTCAGAAAGGTGCTGTATAAGCTTGTCTTTCTGCAATATCACCATGACATTCCATGTAGTACAATTCACTCTTAGTAAAGTATTTTGTGTCCTATTTATCATGCCAACTTCCTAGTAACATTTCTGTAAAATGACAGTAAAAAGGTGCAACATCTGGTGGCTTTTGTTAAGCAAAATTTGAGAGCAAATCTGCATTTCTGAATGATATGCTGAAAAGTGAAACATCTAAAATGTAAATGCATTATTGTTTATTTTTATGCATGACAAAGCAAGAGGTGGACAAACAGACAGTCAACTGTGCCAAACAACTATGGGAGAATGTTGTCAACCACATAAGACATAAGGTGTGTGTGTATGCATGCATACTCATGCACGCACAAGTGTGTGGGTTTGCGTGTGTGTGTGTGTGTGTGTGTGTGAGTGTGTGTGTGTGTGTGTGTGTGAGTGTGTGTGTGTGTGTTTGTGTGTGTGTGTGTGTGTGTGTGTGTGTGTGTGTGTGTGTGTGTGTGTGTGTGTGTGTGTGTGTGTGTGTGTGTGAGTGTGTGTGTGTGTGTGTGTGTGTGTGTGTGTGTGTGTGTGTGTGTGTGTGTGTGTGTGTGTGTGTGTGTGTGTGTGTGTGTGTGTGTGTGTGTGTGTGTGTGTGTGTGTGTGTGTGTGTGTGTGTGTGTGTGTGTGTGTGTGTGTGTGTGTGTATGTGTGTGTGTGTGTGTGTGTGTGTGTGTGTGTGTGTGTGCGTCTATGTGTGTGTGTGTGTGTGTGTGTGTGTGTTTGTGTGTGCGTCTATGTGTGTGTGTGGGGGAGATAATGATCACTTTATACTATTTTTTGGAGCTTGTACAAGAGAGAATAATAGCTGTTAAGGTTCAAAGGAATGGATCAAAGAGCCAGATCATGGTCAAGTGGGGCAAGGAAATGGATCATCTCCCACCCACAGCAAGCCCCCCCCCCCAGCAGCACCCACCAAGTCATTCTAGTGTCCTATTACTTGGCTATTCCTTCCAAGTTACTATAAACACTGTTCAAACCTGTCATAGGTTCATAGGTTCATACTAGGCTATCTGCCCTAGGGCATTTATAAGCCTAGCCAGAGTGTGTTTGGCTTTCGCCACCCATTTTAAATTAATTTTGCTATGCCCTTTTTTGAGGTTAGTATACTGTGCCTCTGTCTAACAGTGACACAGAAGTGATACCCGGGGTAAACCTATGATCTCCCATCCACTCATCAAGATTCCTCTTGAAGAGAGTCAATGAGGGACTCTGCCTAACCTGGACTGGGATTTTATTTCAGAGTGAAGGGAGCCACTGGGTTATGAATCTGTCCTTCCAGCATGTCCTATTTATTTCAGTGCTGAGGTTCAAGTCTCTCGAGCGCGTAGCTCAATGGGATTTGGATTTTCTGAGGTGCAGCATGTCCATTAATTTCGGGTTGGACATGGCTTTATACGTCAGGCACAGATCGCCTCAGAGCAGGAGGTATGCCACTGAGTAGAGCTGGAGTTTCTTTAACCGGGCAGCATATGGCATCTGTTTGAGCCCTTTGATCCTCTTGGTGAGGTACTTTTGGGGTTTTTCCAGTTGCTGCAGGTGTCTGGTAAGGTACATCCCAAAAGGGGCATTGTACTCAATTATGGGCCTGATGAGGGATGAGTAAAGAGGCACGATGACCTCCCCTGATCTAGATGTGAATCCCTTCATGATTAGGTGGGCTATATAAAATGTTTTTCTAACCACTTTGGCCACGTGGTTGTCAAATGAGAGATTGCTATCAACTTGGGTCCCCAGGTCCCTAATTACTTCTTCTGTACTTAATGGATTACCACCTATGTGGTAATTTGTGGGCACTTTGTTTTTTCTAAAGGGGATGACTATACACTTTTTGATGTTTAGCTTGAGGCCATGGCTCTGGCACCAGTTGTCTGTTTCTATGAGACCCTTTTGGAGGATGCTTGTGTCAGCTGGAGAGTCGATTATGGCACCCAGTTTGCAGTCATCTGCGAACTTGGTCAGCCACAGTCCTTCCGTGTTGGCCTGTACCTTCGAGAAATATATACCGAACAAGAGAGGTCCCAGGACTGAGCCTTGTGGGACGCCACTTGTAACTGGTTTGGAGTCTGACATGGCTCCAGCAATTTTAACCATGTGGGTTCTGTCCTTGAGCCAGTTTGCAACCCATCTAGTGACATAGGGGTTTATATTTAAGCTGGTGAGCTTATCTATAATGCCCGAGTGGGGTATTGTATTGAAGACTTTTGCGAGGTCCAGGTAGGCTGTGTGTACCACCTTCTCGTCGTCAATGGCCTTGGTGACTGTTTCAAAGAAATCAACCAGGTTTAAGAGGCAAGATCTGCCCTTAACAAAGCTGAACTGGGTAGGATCCAGTGTCTGTAGGTCCCCAATATCTTTATTTATGAGGTCCATGATGATCCTTTCCATAGCTTTGCAGACCAAACTAGTCAGACTTATGGGGCGATAGTTTCCAGGATCCGTTGAGGCACCACCTTTGTGGAGAGGGACCACTGTTGCTGTACGCCACTCTTTGGGTACATATCCTGTAGTAAGGCTGAGACTGAACAGTAGTTTTATGTTTGGGTTTAGCTCTTCTTGGAGTTCATGTAGGATGCAGCCCGGGACACTGTCTGGTCCCATTGATGCTGTGTTTTTTGCTTTGGAGAGGGCAGCTCTTACCTGAGCATCTGAGATGTCAGGGGTGGCAGCACTGTGCTGGGATAGATATTTGCCCTTTTGGTAGGGAGGGGGGGGGAGAAGTTTGCACTGAACCTGTCAGCTAGGATGTTGGCAATGTCTGTGGGTTCGGTGTATTTTTTGTCATTTTGGGCTAATTCTGAGCATATCTGGGAATTCCCACCCAGGTTTCTAACATAACTAAAGAAAGCCTTGTGATTATCCTAAGTGTCCTGTGCAATTTTTCTCTCGAAGCAGGCCTTAGATGATTTTATGAGTGCCCGTAGTTTTTTGCTAATACTGATCAGTGATGCCTTCCCTTTTTGGGATTTTGCTCTATCATGTAGTAGCTTCCTCCTTCTATTGTATAGTTTGTTTATGGCTGGGGTCCACCAGACAGGACGTCTGGCTTTGGAGGATTGGGTCTTGGTTTTATTTGGCATTGCATGATCCATGCATTCCTGAAGGTGTTCATAGAATGCGTTTATAAAGGATTCTGCGGTCTGGGCCATATTTTCCACAGGCCCGGGGGTTTTGAAGGATTCCACCTCGGTTTTGAGGAGTGTGAAATTTGCTTTAGAGAAGTTTTTCACTGTGGTTTTCAGGGCAGGGGGTGGAGTCGGGATGTGAATATCCAGTGAGATTAGTTTATGGTCTGATCTTACCAATGAGGGATACACTTCTGGTCTGGAGCATAGAGTCCACATGGTGGTGATGATCAGATCCAGTATGTTTTCCCCTCTTGTGGGAGTGGTAACAAGTTGTTCCATAGCATTTGAGTTTATAAATTCTAGGAACCTTTGGGCTAGGGTGTTGGAGCTAGAGTAATGCTCCCAGTCAATGTTTGGGTAGTTGAAGTTGCCCAATATAATGGTGTTTGGAGAGACCTTCATATTTTCCAGTGTTCTCAGGAAGGCCGAGGAACCTTTGGGCTAGGGTGTTGGAGCTAGAGTAATGCTCCCAGTCTATGTTTGGGTAGTTGAAGTCGCTCAATATAATGGTGTTTGGAGAGACCTTCATATTTTCCAGTGTTCTCAGGAAGGCCAAGTGGGGTTCCTGGGTTTGGGAGAGTGGTCTGTAGCAGGCTATAAACTGGAAGGCAGTTTTACCCACTGTTAGTTGCACATGGATAGTCTCTGATGCTTCGTGCTGTGCCACCAACCTGGAGGTGTGGGTATCTTTGACGAATATTGATACTCCCCCTCCTTTTGTGGTTCAGTCCAAGTTTTGGGGCCGAAAAGCATGGTATGAGATATGAGAATAAATTCACAAGAGACAAAAATATGTCTCAACTAAGCTTTACAGTACAAGTGAAACTCGACTCGAACAAGAAAGGAATAAATATTTAATCACACTCCAAGCACATAAAAATGGTCAAGCGCTTTCATCTGTATATGACAGACTTCTTCAGAACCATTATACTAACAGCTGATAACATATTTAAAAACTTTTTGGCGCCATTTTATTCAAGCGCTATACTTCTTAACAAAATTTAAAGTGCTACTACAATATTATAAAAACATTTATCTTTCTAACACATTTATATATGTACACCTACTATAAATACTTAAATTCAACTTATACTCTCAATGCATATACTATATTAAAATATAAAAATTAAGACAATTAAAACATCAATTTATCTAACAATATTATTACACTATAATAACTGTAAAAAAGGTTTTATGGAGATAAAATCATTTATGCCAGGAAATTTTGTGGCATTAGTCAACATTTGCCACTGACTTTCTTTTCTACCTAAGTAGGCTTTATAATTACCACCACATGGTGATATATTTATATAATCAATGATACCAAATATGAAATTATGTGTATCACCTTTCTCCATTATATGTCTGAACAATGCATTTTTGGTATCTTTAACCTCGATCTTATACCTATGTTCATATATACGCTTTCTAAACTGTCTTTCTGTTTTCCCTATATAGAAAGCAGTGCATACTGTACATTTAGCGAGATAAACTATATTCCTACTATTGCAGTTTCCCTTTTTAAACTTTATATAAGTACTGTTGACATCATTTAATCTACATCCAATTGCTTCATTTATTACACAACACTGTTTACAAGTTCCACATTTCTTAGTGTGGGTATTTTTGGACATTTTTTGAGAATTCAACCCATTCAATAAATGTTTTATATTTCTACCCATTTTATATACAATGCAAGGTTTTTCTCCTACTACACCTTTGGCTTCTTCATCTCCTACTAATTTATTCCAATATTTTTCCAGGATTTCTCTGACATAATTAGCATAAGGTGTGTAAGTCAATACACATACTCTATGAAATTCATCATTAACTTTATTCTTCCTAATAATTTTTTCTATACCAATACCTAAAATGGGGGTATATTTATTACCCCATTCAGTGATAATATATGTCGATATATCATCTAATAATGTTAAGGGGTAACGTCTATTAAGAAACATATTTCTTATATTATTAATTTCTCTAACCATAGTGTCATAATCTGACGTCATCCTTGCTACCCTTATACATTGTCCCTTAAAAATGTTTCTTAAAATATGCTTAGGATGATTACTTGTGTAATCTAGATAACCATTAGAGAACGTTTCCTTTCTAAATAATTCAGATTGAAAACCTGTATCAACATGTTTAATGTATGTATCCAGATATGCTATACCTTCTGTATTGACATTATATGTAAATTTCAGAAAAGTACTTGTCGTATTTAGATCATCTACGAACTTATCTATAAGTTCTATGGGACCATCCCAAAGCAAAAACATATCATCCAGAAATCTTGTGTAATATACAACATATTTGTAATACATACTGGTAAAAAGATACTTATTTTCCCATTGAAGCATAACTAAATTGGCGAAAATAGGTGCACAGGAGGCATCCATGGCTACCCCCCGTGTCTGTTTGTAAAACTCGCCTTCAAAATATATATAGTTATGCTGCAGTACTAAACCCATCATATCTGTGATTAGATTAACACGATCCCAACTTAAATTTGAATATCTTCTTAAGCTATCACAAAAATAATCCAATCCTTCATGTCTAGGTATGGATGAAAAAAGGTCTATAACATCAGTGGTTATAAATATCAAACTCCTTTTCCATCTATTAGATGTTAATTGGGATAGAAACATCCAAGAATCTTTAACTAAATGTGACGTATTGTCATATATGTGCTTAACCCACCTATGAATAACTACCCCTATATTAAATGTCTTTGATCTACTCCCTGAAATAATTGGTCTAAATGGGGGATTAGCAATATCTTTGTGTATTTTCGGGATGCCCACTATTGTAGCTAATACTGGAAACTCTACCTTAATAAATTTGTGGGTATCCTGTGTAATTCTATTGTCCATTAAATACTGATCCAGAGCTAAATCTATTTTACGATATCCTATATTAATTTAATTTTGTGATATAATATCATAATTACCAGTATCAATTAGTATACTTTGTACTTTATTAATATAATCTATTTTATTGTAAAGAACTATCTCCGCTCCCTGGTAATAAATATACCCCCATTTTAGGTATTGGTATAGGAAAAATTATTAGGAAGAATAAAGTTAATGATGAATTTCATAGAGTATGTGTATTGACTTACACACCTTATGTTAATTATGTCAGAGAAATCCTGGAAAAATATTGGAATAAATTAGTAGGAGATGAAGAAGCCAAAGGTGTAGTAGGAGAAAAACCTTGCATTGTATATAAAATGGGTAGAAATATAAAAAAATTATTGAATGGGTTGAATTCTCCAAAAATGTCCAAAAATACCCACACTAAGAAATGTGGAACTTGTAAACAGTGTTGTGTAATAAATGAAGCAATTGGATGTAGATTAAATGATGTCAACAGTACTTATATAAAGTTTAAAAAGGGAAACTGCAATAGTAGGAATATAGTTTATCTCGCTAAATGTACAGTATGTACTGCTTTCTATATAGGGAAAACAGAAAGACAGTTTAGAAAGCGTATATATGAACATAGGTATAAGATCAAGGTTAAAGATAACAAAAAATGCATTGTTCAGACATATAATGGAGAAAGGTGATACACATAATTTCATATTTGGTATCATTGATTATATAAATATATCACCATGTGGTGGCAATTATAAAGCCTACTTAGGTAGAAAAGAAAGTCAGTGGCAAATGTTGACTAATGCCACAAAATTTCCTGGCATAAAATATTTTATCTCCATAAAACCTTTTTTACAGTTATTATAGTGTAATAATATTGTTAGATAAATTGATGTTTTAATTGTCTTAATTTTTATATTTTAATATAGTATATGCATTGAGAGTATAAGTTGAATTTAAGTATTTATAGTAGGTGTACGTATATAAATGTGTTAGAAAGATAAATGTTTTTATAATATTGTAGTAGCACTTTAAATTTTGTTAAGAAGTATAGCGCTTGAATAAAATGGCGCCAAAAAGTTTTTAAATATGTTATCAGCTGTTAGTATAATGGTTCTGAAGAAGTCTGTCATATACAGATGAAAGCGCTTGACCGTTTTTATGTGCTTGGAGTGTGATTAAATATTTATTCCTTTCTTGTTTGAGTCGAGTTTCACTTGTACTGTAAAGCTTAGTTGAGACATATTTTTGTCTCTTGTGAATTTATTCTGTTGTCGGTTTGTGCGTTGTGATATTATATGGTATGAGATATAACCTGGTAGTGCTGGGGTGCTCTCGGGAGCCTTGAACCAGGTTTCTGTTACTGCACAGATATCGATGTTCTCCATGCTAAGGAGAGTTTTGAGTGCGTGCATCTTGAGGTTTAGACTTCTGTCGTTGAGTAGAATTACTCTTAGTTTCTTATCCCTTGTGATACCTATGGTGGTGGGTTTGTCTTTTGAGCCTTGCCTAAAAAAGGCACTATGGGGGTAGCAGGAGCCTTTGCCAATATCCAAAAGCCCAGGAGTGACAGGTGCAAGCCGTCCCTAGCGAAGCATCGTGGCTTGTCGAGCATGTCATCCCAGGCTGACAGGCATTGGATCCCCTTTGAATGACACCAATACTTAAGCCAATTGTTGAAATTGATCATCTTGTCTTCATATTGTGGCATCATTCTTGGTGGGGGTAAGATGCTACTCAAGGTCAGGGTCATACCGGCCTGGGCTACATGCTCAGAGAGCTCCTCTATGTCTCTTTTCATGTAGTCCAGGGAGGTACGTCTCAGGTCATTCACACCAACATGGACAATGACTGAGTCATATTTGAACTTGCCTTGGAGTGACCTGAGTGCTTGTGTTATGTGGCGGATGCTAGCGCCCTACAGGCAGCTCACCGTGACCTTCTCCTTGTTCAGCCTGGTGAGCGGGACGTCAGTCAGTGTGCATATTATTTTCTTCTTTACTTCTACAATGATTAGAGATATTTAAAAGTTTTATTTCAAAATTTTTAGCACAAACACTGACAGCCATTAGCTAAACAAAATAATACAGTCTTACAATGAAAGCTGTAAACATTTCTGCCTTTGAAAGTCAGATATATTGAAGTCACATTGAAGCCCGCATTCAAAGAATGCATCTGGCCAGTGGCAGATTAAGTCTATCTTTGGGCTGTTTTCAAACCATATATCAATTGCACACATTTCACGGACCATACATATATGCATATGTTCTTTGATGCACCATCCTGATTATATTAAATTACATTCCTTGTATAATACAGCACCACGTGTAAAAGTTTGTTTTTAATTTATAGGACTGAACTTTTTTCCAATAAGCAATGAAACAAAACATATGAACCAATAAGGACAAAACTACCCATTACAGAAAATTTTAACCACAAAAGGCCACTCAACTTCATTATAATCAACCAATATCAGTCAATATACACAATCTCTGCAGAAGTAAAAATCTTCTGAGTAATTCCACATTAAAGATATCGATAACTAATGAAGAGGTTGCTGCTGGCAAACAACTTTACATTTCAGTGTTTCATGTACAAATTCAGTGTCCACTACCCATGAAAAATAAACTGCATATGTTAGATTAAAAAAATGGTAAGCTGGCATTATTGTAATAGGGAGTGGCTGTCAAACAGGCCTCTTATTCATAGTTACTAGATACCTTTTCTAATGAAGGACACATTCAGTAGTGCAGTACCCTTATCCCCCCTTAAAGGAGCCACTGAAATATCAGTACTCCATGCACATGCTGCAGGAGTAGAACCTACAGCATTCTACACTAAAGGCAAGTATGCTAACTGTTGTGTGACTAACACTGCTTTTAAAATTTATAGCACAAACACTGATGATGGCCATTTGCTAACCAAAACTTTTACACATTAGCATGAGCAACAGTAAACTTTTCTTCCCTTGAAACTCAACATTCCTTGGAAATACACAGAAAGTCATCATTCCTTTAAAATGCACAGAAGCTCAATACTCTTTGAAGATGCATAGAAGCTGAACAGTCCACACTGATGACAGTTTGATAGTTGGTGTAGAGGATTAAGGCTCCTGTGTCCTGTATTGAAGGAACAGGGTTTGAGCCTGAATGAGTTAATCAACATGCTATCCTGAATTGGGGCATTTCACACACATGACACCTCCAGCTCCAAAATCATGTGTATGCATCATACTAAATATGCACATATAGATGTTACTAAGGATATGCTCTGTGCGTATCCTTAAAGAAGAAATGCAAGTTTTTGTGGCAGCCCCCCAGCCAGTGGGCCCTAGGTGACTGCTTAGGTTGCCTAGTGCTGTATCAGGCTCTGATCATAGTTGCAACTCTGGCTTCCATCTCCAAAGGACTTATGCCAGTTTCTGTTATAGTATCATAAGTATAGAAAAGAAGGGTTTTTCTGGCTGCTGATCTTAGATTGAATGCTGGCTTGATATGTATTGAGTTTGGAGGCATAATGGGAAAAGTTACTTTCTGGCCTACATGGAGTTGACCAGCTCATGTGATATACGTAAAGGGTCATCAATAACAAAATACACTAAGTAAGAGAGGAAGATGCACTTTCCTGAGCACTGATATAATTTTATTACTTTCAGACATAGTTGAAACATTATATTTAATTCAGCCATTGATGCATAATGTGATCTATAGCATTAAAATTGTATTTATTTGGTATGTCAAGCTCATTGGCATGCACACGTCAGCAAGGATCCATAGAGATAACTATAAACACATACTTTATTTTCTTTTATGTTACGTCCATCTATAACACTTGAATTTATACATTTCTTTTTTGTGTAATACAATGGTGTTCTTTAAATCTTCTTAAAAACCCTGACTGTTTTTTTTTTCTTCTGCCCTTAAAAGACCAGTGTAACTAAACTGGAAGGTGCATGGGTGGATGGTAAGATGAGATTTCAAAAGTGCAGTGACATTTAGTTGTTTATGTTTTAGGTTAAAGACTTAAACTGGTTTCTTATACTAATGAGGGCACTTTCAGAATCTGCTTAAATAATATACTTGTTATCATCGCAATTGTTCTTTGTCTTTAGTCCTGTGAGATTAAGGACAGACCAGAGTTATAAAAGAGTATTTTATTTTACTCTGAGTTTAGATGTAACACAGAGATTGCCATAACTCAGTGTATGATTAAAGACATGGGACAAAAACAAGATCATATGAAATTAGTTACTGGAAGGATGCTGAATCGATATAAACCACATCATGCTCTTATTCACAAAGAACAGGGTTAAATTAAATTAGTGACTACAACCACTGCTACTAAAACTCAGCCAAAGAACTGAACTGAATAAGTGTTGCAAGTAAACTGCTTGATCTGAATATTCTTTTAAATATTATTTTCTGTAGGGCAAAATATATATGACCTAGGTCAAGAATGAGACATCTGTAATATCACGAAAAAAACGAAGGTGATAAATTCAGACTACTTGTGTTTTAGGTCGGTATGCTATGTACACTTTCCAGTTGTAGAATAAACTGCATTTTTAGAAATGTACCAGATGGTCTTCAATTGCTTTATTACCCAACAACCACACCATGTTGACACAAACATACTAACAATTGTCACCATGAGTACATACATCTTTATGTGCATGGTAATCATAAGGTGACATACTTTAAGACACTTTATCCCTAGAAGAGAATCTTCACAGACAGTGGCTTTAAAATGTTAAGGCAAAAAGGGCTATCTGTGAAAGAATGGTAAAAAGAAGTCATTAAAGTTTTACATGGTAATGAGATATATATGAACAAGAAGAAATATTCCATCACAGGAGCTGGAAGAGTTGCAGGCTCTTTTAAAATATTGGTACATGCTCTATACCATATGATTGTACAGACCAAGTCAAGTGAGATAAGTTGGACAGGTCTTCCAGGCCATCTTGATGCTTAATGTTAGTAGCCTTCCTCTAATGTAAATATCAACTAGACAGCCAACCTTTCTCTTAATACCTAATATCTACCTAATACCTAATATATACTCACCACTGATTCTGCATTTAAACTGCACACCACTATTTATGCGCTTGCATAGCATTTAATTATTTATTTGCTTTATTACTCAACTAAATAGACAGATCACTTGTCCTAATTTATTTTATTTTATATTTGATTATTTGATTAAGTGTTTGGCTGGGCTGGAAGCCCATTTTCAGGGGAGACCTGGGGAGAAAAGCTCCATACAATAGCGACAATTTTACAGTTATACAGAGAAATACAGTAAAACAAATAGTACAAAAAATAAGACAGTGATAGTAAAAAAAAAAACTGGCTGGGAATTGCAAGTACAATAAATGTATCATCAATACAGTAAAGATAGAATCAAATACAAGCTACTCTGAAACAACATTGGGTGAAAACCATATACGCAGAGTATAATATAAGAGCAGTAGACTACAAAATTTGCAAGCATGTAATATGGTGACATATTACAGTTGAAACCGACAAACTACTAAATAGCAAGAGCGAAAAGCCACCAGCCAGATAAAATATAAATTATTTTATTTGAAACAGCAAACTTGTAACTAAACAGACTTTAACATTAACAATCAAATAATTTCACCTGAACGAACAATAGAAATAAGCGCTTTCATTTAAAAAGTTTTAAACTTCATCAGACAATCAGTTAAATTACATCACTTCCTTAAATAAGCGTCTCTTTTTTCAAAAAATCCCGCTCCCATGGCTAATACAAAAACGAGCATGCCTAGTAGTGAAAAAGTGACTGTTTGGAAATATTTTACCTTCCCTCATATATACATTAATAGAAGGATTTATATTACAATAAAATTTATAATTTAAACTTCCTATAAGCATTAAACTATATGGGGGTAACTGATACAATTAATATGTAACATTAACTAAATTTTAAATCTTTATTTCAGTAATACAAATATCAAAAAAATGATAAATCTATATATATAAACTACCATATGATATCAGCCTACTTAAGAATAGAAAATCAATTAAAATATACACTATATAATTTATATTTTAAAACCTTATTAAATTATTTACTACTTATACAAAAATATATTATTACAATTTTTATTAAGAACCAATATATATATATATATATATATATATATATATATATATATATATATATATGCATATATAACATAACTTTATATTTTTATGTAATTCTGAATGGTGAAAAACTTTTTAATAAAAATGTTTTTATATATATATATATATATATATATATATATATGTGTGTGTGTATATTATATATTAAATGTATCTTAACCATTTCATTAATTTTCATCCATTATCTAGTAACTATCCACCTATTTTAATTAATATATATAATTAGGAAGCAATACAACGAAAACAAACCAGTACCACGAATCCCACTAGGCACTGAGGCACAGAACCCTCCGTTTAAAGACACAAAACAGTACTGTAGATAGATACACTGCAGTCAAACTATGGGAACACCAGATGGACGAGCGAAAAGGGTAAAAAGTTTTTTATTGCAACAAACAAAAAAAAACCATCCAAGTAACCACTCAAGTGCAACTAGCGCTAGCCTGTTCTTAACAGGCTTTTTTCAAGTGTATTAGGTTGCTGCTTGCTTCATCATTTTCTAAACCAACCCCACTCTGCTGTGATTAAATTAATTGCATGATTGTCATCAATTGATATAATTATTACTGATATTAACTAACAAAATTAAAATGTATAATATTCATTTTAAAAAGCTTTTTTATCATATTTACGTATGAATAAAAGTCAATTTGTTCTTATTACATTTTATATAAGATCAAATATAAAATATAACAATTAATTATAAAATCTTATAAATATTTGTTATAAAAATTAAACATAAAATTAATACTTAAAATACACTATTTAATCTTTAATTTTCTTTCTATTCAATGCTTTTAAGTATTGGTGCTATGGTACTTCTTTCATTAATGCCAGGCCATGTATCTGCTTGTAGTTTAATTTACCATTGTAATTCTCTTTGTTCAAGTATTAGGCCCCAAGGGGTTTTATCTCTTATCTCTACTTGATCTATAATGGTAAAATAAAATTGATGATTATTAAACTCACTAATATGCTTTGCTAAAGCATTATTCGCTTTATTTTTCTTAATTGCATATTCGTGTTCATAAATTCTTTGAGATAAAGCCCTCTCTGTTTTGCCTACATAAAATGAAGTACATGAGTCACACATGGCTAAATAAACTACAGCTTTTGACCTACAATTATATTTATTTTTTTAAAAATATTTTTTATTTCTTACATAAAAACTCCGACCTATGTTAATTTTATGGCACCAGTTACAAGCACCACACTTATGCATTCCATTCATTACCTTTTTATTATTTACATTTTGAGTATTTGATCTTAATACATTTTTAAAACTTTTCCCTTTTCTATATACAATTTTAGGAAATCCATCAATATGTTTTTTACACTGGGAGGTCATCCATTAAAATTCCCAGTTATTCATAAATATTTCCCTTATTATTTGGTATTCTTGTGTAACAGTGATAACCAAAGCTTTTGTAAATTCATTATCATTTTCATTTTGCAACATTAAATTATTATTAATTATAAGATTTTTGTAGTTTCTACTTTAAAAGTTGTGGTCATATTTAGATCTCCGTTGTCCAGGATATTAACATTCATATTAAGCCCCTTTAAAATTGGGCAGAAATAACCATTTATTCTTTTTTGTGTTACTTCGGTAATCAATTTATCAATTAATATAGGTGGATAATTTTTATTAATAAACATACTTCGTAAAAAAGTTGCACTCTATTTGAAATTCAGCAAAATTAGTAATCATTCAGGCAGCTCTTACAAGCTGCCCTTTTATAACTGATTTTTTCTGGTGTTCTGGATGTGCACTACTATAATGGAGAAAACTACTAGAATATGATTCTTTCCTATGAATTAATGAAATATAAGTTTTATTTTCATAATCTTTAATTAAGTTAATATCTAAATAATTAATATTATTATTACTTATATTCCATGTGAATTTAAAAAAGGAAGTAGTTTCATTAATGTAAACTAAAAATTCATTTAAAATATCTATATTACTATTCCAGATAAAGCTGATATCATCTTGAAAGCGGTGATAGGATTTAATAAATACATTATATTTACTATAGAATATATATTTTTTATCCCAAAACGCCATAACTAGATTTGCGTATGTGCCTCCACACGGTGAACCCATAGCTATCCCTTTTCTCTGTATATAATATTTCTTATCAAAAATAATATAATTATTATTTAAAATTAATTCCAAAAGTTCAATAATTAAATTAATTAATTCTTGCTTGATAGAATATTGAAATAATATTTCACCTATCCATTCAAGACCTATATTTTGGGGGATCACTGTGTAGAGGTCACATACGTCTATAGTTACCAAAATATCCTGATTATCAAATTTTACATCATTCATATGTTCTAAGAATGTCCATGAGTCTTTACAAATGTACTTTTCTTTCTTAACAATCTTTTTTAGCCCATAATCGGCATACTTAGCACATGCTGAAGTAATGGAATCTCTTCCATCTACTAATGGACGCATGGGAGGATCAAGCAAATTTTTGTGAATTTTTGGGTTTCCAAAGAAAACTGGAACTCTAGGCACTGTAATATTTAAATAATTATATAAATATATATCTATCCGCCTTTCTAAAAACATATCATTGATTTGAGTATAAATTTTCTTATAAGCTAAATTTAATTCATTTAATGATACTTGTTCATATGTATCAGTTTTTAAAATTATTTCCATTTTTTGGTTATACATCTCATTACTCATAATGACCGCACCCCCTCCCTTATCTGGCTTCATAATTCTAATTTTCTCTTTTTGTAATACCTTTAAGATATTTTGTTCATTTATACTTAAATTTGGAGGGTAATCTATCCTTTTATTCCATTTATCTAAATTCTTTAGCTGATATTCACACATTTTCTCATATAATATCAGCTTAGGATGCAAGGGAGGATTAAAGGTGCTGGAAATATTAAACGTCCGTGACTCATTATATATAGTATCCTGGTACAGCAAGGAAAAATAAATTTTTCTTAAAAATAACTTCATATCTATCATAACAGATGTGAAATCAAATGCTTTAGATGGAACAAAAGTATAAACTTTAGATAATAAATTTGCTACATCTTGATTCACTTCAATGTTAGAAAAATTAAACACTTTAAAATCTCCAGCATTATTCACAATTATATGTTTCAATGCATTCTCAGTTAGTCCATCCTGACACATTTGTAAGTCAAATTGGTTGGTATCACCATATGAATCCACCAACCTAGTTTAGATGGGTTGTTCATTGCCAGTTATTTTGGATAACCTTTTGTTTTGAGTGGATGTTTCAAACTGTGGTTAACTTTTCTTATGATTAACAGAGGTCTTAGAAACCAATAGTTCTTAATAGATTTTTTAGACATAAAAATAATTTTTTAAGACTGTTTTTAAGTTTTTTAAGCTTGTTTGTAGCTTTATATAACAGTCATACATGCTTTATTACGAGTTGTAATTTAAACACATGTTTTTACATTATTTAGTACAATTTTTGTGGGTTATTAGACATTGTATAATTTCATTGAATGAATGAATTGCTGTTGGCACTTTAACATCTGATTTGCATATTTTATTAGTTGCTATTCTAGTCACATGATTTGGGCTAGAAAGTACTTAAGCCTTGAATTTTTAATCATGGTTCATCTTGAAAAAGCCTGGTATGCCTCCAGGCGAGAGCGCTTGATGTGGAATTTTTTATCATTTCATTAAAACAGAGTTTTATTGAAGTCATTTTGAATTTTTTGTTCCTGTTGAGCCTTTGGATACATTATTTTGTTCTTAATCCACCAACCTATTATTGTCTATGTTCTCCATTGTTTATCCTTTGGCCTGGCCCCTTGAAACCCCGCTGCTTGATAACTTGGAAAGGGGGTTTTATTTTTAAGTCTTTCAGAACATCTTAGTTCTGGGAATTCTTCATTGTAGGCCAAGTCATTATGCTGTTCAATGTCATTTTGATCATGTACTGCAATATTTATTTTATTATTGTTATTATGACCATAACTTTTATTCCTTCTGGTTTTGTCTACCTGGAGGCCTAGGATATGCTAATCCATTAGCATATTGATTAATGTCTCTTTATAATTTATTCATTTTCCCATTCTTCAGTTTACTGATGTACTGTTCAATACTATTATATATTCTCAGCATATCATATTGAATGGTATCAAATGAAATATCAGCTCGAATGATGTTATCAAGTTGGTCTAATTCTACTATGATCTGATCTATTTCCATTTGATTATACTTAATTAACACATCTAATAAATCTTTACCACTTTTGTCAAATAGCTGAAGTAACTAAATATGCATTGGTGAATTATGTATCAAACCCGTAGGGTACCGCCAAAGGCGCAACCCTTTTGGTATTTTATTATGTTTAATACATTCTTTCAAGTAAGCATTCTCTAGTTGAAGCTTCCTACATTTCATTAGTTTAACATCATAGTCATTTAATTTAAAGTCAATATTGCTAGTACCTGAAATTACTTGTCCTGAAAATGCAAATGAAGACCCAAGCCATTCAGTCAAATTAGGAACTGTTTTCCTTGTGCCTTCCTTAGAAATGGGAATATGTTGTTGTCCCCGGTGCATTAGGGCTTGATATGTTCTATTCATCAAATTTCCTTGACTGCCGATATTCTCCCTTGTAACTTCAACATTTTGTTTAACGTTTTCACTATTAGAACCATTTCGGTTTTCCATGCATGCTGGTGTTAAATTAAAATCAAAACCAGAACTGGTTTTGGCGCCATGGGAACTTCCATTTAATCTGCTTGCTTCTGAATTATTAAGCCTTTCATATAGCCCATCAACTCGCTGTGTCAATTTCAGTATCAGCGCAGTTAAGTTACCAATCGACCCTTCGGTCCCATCCATAGAATCATCCAGCTGTGCGATATGGTGACACATCATCAGTGGCAGGAAAGAAAACTATAGGATCCCTAGTCTGGGTTGGAGCAAGGAAAGAGCCAGTGGTTGGAAAAGTGTTCTCTGAAACTTTGCTTGAATTTGGAGGTCTTGTTAAGATTGAGGATGTGCTGAGGTAATAGGTTTCAAGACGTAGATATTTTGTTGGAGTACAGTGAGTCTCCAAAACTGTTTATAGATTTGGTTACTTTTAGCATAAGTTTGTCAGGGGAATGTAGGTCTCAGAGGTTAGAGTTACGTTGGACTAAGTCTTTTAGGTCTGGGCAGTTATTTGGTTTGGTTAAAATTATATGGGCAACAGTGAGTTGGATTAGTTGAAGTAGACTGAGTAGCTCAATCCAGTTAAGTTTTTTAGAGCTAGGCAGTGGTGATCCTTATAGGGAACGTTGACAGCAAATTTGGCTATTTTATATTAATATGACTCTAGATGGTTTAGATCGATCTTAGGTAAGTTAGTAAAGATTTGTGAGGAGTAGAGAAGGGTGGAGAGAAGAAATGACCTGGCAGTGGCTAGTCTGGAGATTCTGGTGAGATAGGGTTTAGCTCTATAGAGTTGACCCAATTTTAAATGGACTTTTTTATAGTTATGGCTATGTGTTTTTCAAGTCTTAGTTGATTGTCTGTTGTGACGCCAAGGAGTTTGGTATGTTCTTCTGGTTCAATAGCAGTTTGGTTAGAAGAATTTAGGTTCATTTAAGGCTGTTAAGCCAGTTTCAAAAATAAAAAAGCCAGTATAGTCCAACATGATGAACACCATAGTTTTTGTGATATCTGACCAATAGGAGTTAGGTAAGTCTTTGGTAAAGAGCAATATTTTGTGAAGAAAACTTTTCAGAACATTAACACTGGGGGTTAATTAGCAAGTTGGTTAACCAAGATCTTCAGGCATTACTGGTAGCACAACCAAATCATACAATGTAGTACTATATTGTCACACAGAGAGCTGTGTTCCTAAAGGTTAACAGACCACAGTAAGGATATCCCTGGAATGAAGGGAAGCAAACAACCTGCAGTCCTGTTTCATAAGACTTGGTGTTCTGATAGTTAAAGAATAGACTTTCAGATATCAACATCTGCAATCTGTCTTGCCATGTGAGGCCATCTGACTCACTGTCCTTTCCTTTTCTGTTGTCCCTTATTTTTTCATTTATAGAAATTAAAGATAAATCTATTGTAGGTTGGACATTTATCCCACAAAAGCAGCATGTATATTCTTTATTCATAATAAGATGATTTCTGAATTATCCTGGCTGGGATTTTTGGATCATCTAAAGAATTGTTTGATGCAGAGCTTTTATATAAAAAAGTGGAAGAATAATATGGCAACCTATAAGGCCTCACACATCGCACTGTAACTTTAGTCACAACTGATAGTGCCAGTAAATGTTGCTCCTGTAGTTTTAAAAGACCTGAGAAGTTCATGTTTGCTACATCACAAAACTCAGATATGAGTGATCATCCTGAAAGAGTATACTTAGCATGCAGAATATTGTGAAAAAGGCTAAATTGTGTGTGTCAGAATTCATTCACAATGATGAGTCAGAAAGGCATAATAATGTGTCAAAAAAGCAATGAAAATGTAATAGAAGTACAGAACTTTTTGAAAGATTTATGTAGAACTCATGGATTTCAGAATGACTTATGCTGCAGTCAGTCACTTGTTCATCAGACATCTGTTTCACTTAGAAGTATCTAATGAAGTGAACATACCAGATACAAATTTTTCCAGGAATTAGAAATGACTACCTCAGTCCTATTCTGAGTACGGAGATCTTTACTGAATGGGAATGAATAAATGAATAAATACCAAAAAGATCACTCCAGACCATGTTTTCTAAGGGAGTGGCAAAAAAAAAAAAAAAAAAAAAAAAAAAGAATTTAACCAAAAACAAGACTTTCTTTCCTTCTGGTTATTTAGGTTTTGTACCACTGTTGCTGATATCAGACTACCCAAGACCTGCTGCTAATGATCCATGTCTCTGCAGCTCCCAATGGTTTAGTTACTTCATAGTATGCCCTACAGCAGGAGGGTATCCCTACCAGTGGGGCATCTGTTCCTGGAAGAAGATTCCAATCCACAGAAGACTACAGAGGATCCACTCCTAGGTACTGTAGGGTAGAATAGGGCAGGAGGGACTTGGGAGCCTTTATGTTATAGATCAATAGTGAGAATGTTTACTTGTCCTAACTCCTCCCAGCATTTTGGCTTCAAGTATTAATCTGTGTGGCAATGAGAGGTGACCTGAGGGTGCATCCTACTTTGTCCATAGAGTGGCCCACCTCCTCAGCACTCTCAGATGCCTAGCCCAGTGACTGCATTTTCCTAAACTCTGATTCCTTCCAGAGATTAGTAAGAGCTCCACTTATAAGATTCTTCATGCATGATTATCCCCCAGCAAGGGCTTGAGCTCAAACTTGGTTCACCTTTGCTGCAGTCAGGGCTTTAGCTCTTAATGCACTTTCACAGGAGATGCGTGTGTTGTGAGGGGAATCTTTCAGATGTCTGTGGCAATAGTAGAGCATATTCTATCTATTGAACAGCCACTGTTTTAAATATTGTTAAGCTAGTTAGAAGATTATGCATCCTGATTATAATATAGGTCCTACACTGAGTTTAGAATTGTATACATAGATAAATAAGGTTATTGACAAGTCTTTGATGCATTACATGATTAACTTTTAATGTGATTACATCAGTTATACAATACAGTTTGCTACCCATTTAGGGACATAATATATATTTAGTAAGAAATAAATATATACATTTCAGTGTAGGTGACTTCAAAGATGGCTGCTGATGTGTTGATTCTGCTTGTTCTGGACTTCTTTTCCTATTTTGCCAGCACTAACCTCCTCACAAAAACTATTTTGTCAAACTGTTTTGGTATTTATCTTTCTTTATAGTCTCTGTCACTTTTGAGTGATTTGTCTGCTTTTTCTTGGCAAAATGTTTCTTCTAATATCAAAGTCAGTGTTTCAGCAGACTTATATTGACTTTCATGCAGATTTTCTGCTAGGAATGCCAAAGGAGTTAAAAAGGAAGGCTCTCAGGCTGCTAAATCTAAGTTTTCTTCCATTGCACCTCTGAGGAAAATGAAAATAAGATCTGAAAGTACAAGGCTTCTGACAGTGAAGAAGTAAACGCTACTTTACTTAAATCAAACGCAGATCAATATCAGAGGTAAAACCAATTACTGAACATAAAGAAACAGCCTTTTGTTTAACTATTTGTAGGAAAACTGTCTATAGTACATCTCTCTCTTGAGCTACTCCAGGTCCAAATAACTATAGACAAAATACCCTACCACATCATCGCTAACTACAGGTCCCCCACCATGAACCAGTAGAAGCACACTGTCAACCTGGACTTGTAAGTGTCACTCCGTATACAGCCAAACAACTTTGTCATGGGAGATTTCAACATCCTTCCATCAACTGGGTGAGTTACATGAGCACAACCATGTTTGCTCTGAGATTCCTGCATTTTGTTAATTCAAATGCCCTAGAACAGTTGGTCTGCATCCTCGCAAGAGGCTCAAATTTCCTACAGCTAGTGCTCACCAACATGGGGGTGGAGTCACTGCACTACCCCTGTGTGTTGCCCTCCCTGGTATAGTCAGACAATAAATCAGTCTTGCTTGAAGTAAAGATCAGGCATGACACCCCCACAGGAGCAAAAAAAATTAAAATTTTCTCCAAGGCAAACTATTGCCTACTAAGAGATGGTATAAAAAGTTTCAAAGCCCCTGCTAACACAGCCAGCAATGATTCCTATGCAGAATAGTACACAAATGCCCTTTATAGTCACCTAAACAAATGCATTGACTCAGCTGTACCTGACAGGACTAAAACCAGGTCCTTCTGAAAAAAAAAAAGCCATCCTGGTGGACTGTACGTGCAAATAAATTATATAAGAAAAGAAAGAAACTGATATCTAAAAGAAGACCTAGTGGAACCATTGTCACTCTCTTTAACCATAGCCTGAACACTGGTTTTGTTCCAACAGAGTGGAGAACAGCAACAGTAATCCTCTTACACAAAGCAGGTCCATCAATCGACCCAGGAAATTATTTACCCATAAGCCTAACCAGCCTTATCTGCAAGGCCATGGAAATAATCATTTATTTATTTATTTATTGCATTTGTTTACTGGGAAAGTCCACTGGGCCTAAAAGAGCCAATTTTCGGTGGAGGCCCAGGGAGAAAAGCTCTGACAAGAACATAGATGCAGAAAAAAAATTAAACAATTAGCTCAGAAGTAGAAACAGTGTTACACATAGTGGTTACAGTAATATATACAGATTATATACATAAGTCAGGAATTTAGCTGGTTTGATTACAGTAACATATACAGAATATATAAATAAAAGCAGGAATTTAGTTGGTTGCCAGATGAACTCAGAGTGGTAAAAATGGAGATAAATTAATCAGCATTATTGTGCCAGTATCAGCAAGTGATGAAAGAAAAAATAAAAAATAAATATGGAGAAAGTATCACCAGCCACTAGTAGTAAAAAGCATAAGAATTTAGTTATAATATAAGGAGAAGGAAGAGGTTAGGGTATAGAGCAGGTACATAGCCAGGAATAGTTGAGATGATTTTTCAGTGTTTGTTTGAAGGTGGTGGTGCTGCCCGTGTTTCTTATAGAAGGAGGAAGCGAGTTCCATAATTTGGTGATGGTGAAGGAGAAGAGCAGTTGACCAGCTGGTAAGGTGGGCTTTTCTACTTTTAGAAGTAGATGATTTTCAGATCTTAGTTACCTGCTGGGTTGGTATTTGGCAAGTAGAGTTGAGAGAGCAGGACAGTCTGTGGGTCTGTAGATTATTTTGTATGCTGTAGTTAGCTGGGTGAATGAGAGATGATGGGGGAGTTCCAACCAGCCTAATTGTTTCAGTGATTTATAGTGGTGGGATGAGAATTGGGCCTTGGTGGCAAATTTGGCTATTCTGTTGTAACACATATCAAGTTTGGATTTTGTAGAATTTTAGATATTAGTGAGGAGAGGGGCACCATAAAGGAGAGAGGGTAATAAAAATGTAGTTGCAAGGGTTTGCCTAGTAGAGAGGCTAAGAAAGTGTTGGTGCCTGTAGAGCATACCAAGCTTTTGGTGTATTTTTTTGATGCTACTGTTTATATGTAGGTCAAAGTTTAGGTTTTCATCTATAATAATGTCTAGTAATTTAGTGTGTGGGACAACTTCTATAGTGTTATTGTCTTGGGCTTGTATACTGAAGAGTTTTTTTATCTAGGGGAGTGGTTTTCTTATGGGTAAAAATTACTAGTTTAGTTTTTTTTGGATTTAGGGCAAGATGATTGTTAAGCATCCAGGATTCAGCAGAGGTGAAGGCATTCTGGGTGATCTGCTGGAGTTCAGAGATGGAATTTGCAGTGCATATTATTGTAGAGTCATCAGCATACTGGATTACTGAGCATTGTGGGCCTTATCAAAAAGGACACAGGCGACCTTCATAGTCTTGAAAAATATAAAAAATAATGAAGTCAGTGAATCCAAAATTTTAATAAAAAACAAAATTTCATTCCTCTAGCACCTCGGACATACAGCGCTTGATAGAGTATAAAAGCACATACCCACAATGCATGCATTTATATCAATCAATATTAATTAATACAATTAAACAATTAGAACAACCATCTCCAGTTTAATTCCTTAGTAAGCCCTTTTGGAGACAGAGTACCAAATTTTAAAATGAAAACTGCTACTTTATGAAGCAGTTTACTTTTTAAAGACATACCAAGAATAATCTTTACCCTTTCTAAAATAGTACCTTTTAAGTTACCACTATCACTCTGATGACAAGTGTCAAAATGCAATGCTAAAGGGCTTTTTAATTTCTTGTTTTTGATATCTCTAAGATGTTCTTGAAACCTAATTCTGAAGCTTTGTTTTGTTTCGCCCACATAGAATAAATTGCATTCACATTTTAATACATAAATAACTCCTGTATCACAGCTAAAAGCATCACACGGATAAAACACTCTATTATTAATCAAATGAAATGTTGGTATGGTAACTTTGCATACTGAACAGTGTCCATAGGGTTTCAACCCAAAATTTTAAGTTTTTACTCCCAATGGCTGTACCAGGGCTACAAATTGTGCATGAATGATCATATCTTTAACACTTCTGCCTCTCTTATAAGGAAACCATAGGTCTTTGAGGCAAATATTCATAAAGATTTTTATCTTGTAACAAGAAATTCCAATAAAACCTTCATACTCTTGACCCAACCTAGTTTGGTTTTGTCAAGGGTAGATCTTGCTTATTAAACCTGGTGGACTTCTTTGAGAAAGTCGTTAAAGCACTGGACGAGGACAAAGCAGTACATACCACCTATCTTGATTTAGCCAAGGGTTTTGGCACAATCCCCCACTCAGGATCATTGAGAAACTCTGCCAGCTGGTGATTAACCCATACATCACTAGATGGGTAGCCAACTGGCTCGCCAACAGAAGGCACACTGTCAAACTTGGGGAATCTACCTCCACCAGTAGACCAGTTACCAGTGGGGTACCAAAAGGATTTGTGCTGGGCCCTCTACTGTTTGCAGTCTATTTCTCTGAGATTCAGGCAAAGTAGATTGCCTGTGGCTTAGCAAGTCTGCAGATGACTGTGAACTGGGTGCAGTCATTTAGTCCCCCAATGCTGTAAACATATTACAGAAGCAGCTGACACAGACAAATAATTGGTGTCAAAGTCACACACTAAACTAAATGCAAAAAATGCCTCATTATTCCCTTTAGAAAAGATGTAGCCCATGCTAATTATGATATAGAAAGCAACCCTCTAAGCTCAAACCCTGTGGTGTGAGACTTGGGAACACAGGTTGATAGCAATCTAAACTTTGATCACCATGTGTCCATAGTGGTAAGGAAAGCCTTTTACATTGCACATCTCATAAATAAGGGCATTGCATCCAAGACTAAGGAGATTATAACTCAATCCTTATCAGACCACTAATTGAATACAATGCTCCCTTCTGTATGTTTCTCATCAGACACCTGCACCAACTGGAGAGGTGACAGAGGTTTCTAACCAAGAGAATCCAGGGCCTCCAAAGCATGACTTACATGAAAAGATTGAAAACCCTAGTACTGTGCTCTGTATCATACAAGCTGCTGAGAGGTGACCTGTGCCTGGCCTACAGAGCAGTCTCTGACTCTGCCCTAATGGAAATGCTACACATCCGCAAATCAAATAGGACAAGAGTCACTCACTCCAGCGATCTCATTCTAGCCTGTGACATTAACAAAACATGTTGGAGATACAGATATATCTCCAAGAGATTGCCACTCATCTGGAATAAGCTCATGAAACAGAGCTCCTCAATGACCCTAATTAAGTGCAACCTTGACAATTGGATGGGTGACCATAAATTTACCCCGAGGGTGGCACCTATGTCCCTCATGGACAGGGTTAGTTGGTGCTGTTCATTGAATCTCTCTTTCAACACCTTTGTATGCATCCCCTCTGCTCTGAATTCTAAACAAGACTGTACTTAACAAACTCTCAACCTGCTACAACCACATTGCCAGGTTTGCCACTGGGCTGCCTTTCAGGACACACCATTGCATCAATCTTAAACAGCTTGGGAGGCTTGAACTACCTAGTCTAATTCAGTATAACCAACTGATCATGGCTTATAAAATCCTTTGTAATCCGGATAATACTCCTGCACTTAAAAATCTTATCACCCCTATAACAATCCACGACTGCTTCGCTCCTCTAACAGACTACTAATTCAGAAAAGCAAAATTAACAATGCAGCTGGTGACTCTCTCTCTTTGCAAACTTTGTAGGCAGATCCTGGAATTCACTTCCAGCTGATATTACTTTACTCTCCTCTCTAGGTCAATTTAAAACTAGACTCAAACAACATCTGGCACTAAACTGGCTATGCCATTGTATTAAGCCTGGCTAACTCTCTTCTAGAATGTGTAAAATCTATTAATCAGCTTATTGTTTAAATTACCCCTGACTTTCACCAGGGATTACCTCTAACCTGTGGAACATGTTTATTCTTGTTTGCTTATGTAATCATTGTCAATATTATATTTGTAACATGTTTTATTGTTTCTGTCTACCTTGGAGCTTTTCTCCCGGGCCTCCGCTGAAAATGGACATGCATCCAGTCGGACTATGCCGGTCAACAAATGTAAAATAAAAATAAATAAAAATAAAAATAAATGCAACTATGGTCAATTAGGGTACATGAGTTTTTTACATGGCTAGGCTTGTAAAGGCCCTAGGGCTATTAACCTAGTAACCTCCTATGAACCTATGAACTTAGCTGGCAACTATCAGTTCAACTTTATTTGAACTAGTTAAAACAGCTGAAGAGTTAGAACAAAGAATTTATGTTTGTGATAGTAACATTCCTGTTAACAAATCTATATTACATGCAGCAAGCCTCTGAATTATCTCAGCTGAAACCACAAAAGTATTGGACTTGGAAGCCATCAGAAATTTGAATCAAATAATCTGAATGAGAATGTTCAAGATGTTTTTATTCTTCTCACTTGAAAAGCCCAAAACAAAAGGTGCTGTGATAATGGAACATACACCTGTCCACCTCATTCTAATGCTTTTTAGACCCTTCATGACCGGCATACATAAAAGTGTTAAGAAACCCAAGTTCACTTGAAACAACTTGAAACCTAAGATTTTCTCAAAATACTGTACCTGAATATAAACGAGTTCTAAGAAAGTTTGCCCCCTCTAACTAAAAAAAGTTCTAATGCTTTTTTCCTGTGAAGCTTAGCTTCATTTGGAACAGACATACATTTCAGCTTGAAAACTTTAAAGGAATTCATGCTGCATTTGAGAAACTGTTTTCATTCAAAGCCAATTGAACCTATTAATAGAACCAAAATATTATGTTTTCTTTTAATACAGATGCACAATACAAGAGTTATAATTTTGACTGAGGATTACACACTACTGTATTGAAACTTATATGACAAGTTATATATATAAATAGTATTGAAAACCGCTTATACCTTATTCTTGCCAGAATGTATATTTCTATTTCTTTGCTTTGATGGTGCTTACTATAATTACTCTTGTTTACCTCAACTCTGAATGCAAATGTCACAGTCAAGTTTCTGCAATTCATCAAGCAATGCTGTTGCATGATTTATTATAGCAATAACCCAGGGCTGGGTATGGGTAATGCTGGATTTACCCATGGTTGGCTTATAAATCAGAATTCTGCAACATTAAGCAGAAGAAGCACTTATGGACACATTTCAGAGCAAGTCTATTAGTCTCAAAGAATCAGACTTCAGCTTATAAAATGATACCAAATTATAAGAGAATTTTTATGAAACTACTATACCAACTCAATAAGTATTAAAATACAGTTCTGCAGTTCAAGAAATACTCAGCCCAACTTTACGATATACTGTCAACAGTTGGAACACCTGAAGAGGCAAGCCAAGAAGCCCTTTATATCAAATGAGTCAAAATGGTTTTAATGTGCACTGCTCATATTTTATAGATGTGAATATTTATGAAAATAAACAGAGACAGGGTATATTAAAGTTAAGAATAAACTCAATGCACATAAACACAGCAAATGCTAAGTATGTTCAATATACACCTGCGTGCCTGCACAAAATGCCATGAAACAACACAAATTTTGTGGAAAACATAAAGGAAAAGAATACCTAAACGTTAGTCAACTGAGTGTATAATATAGCGCACTGCAACGTTACAGTCAACTGAGTCTATAATAAAACGTACTGCAACGTTAGTCAACTGAGTGTATAATATAACATACTGCAACGTTAGTCAACTGAGTGTATAATATAACGTACTGCAACGTTAGTCAACTGAGTGTATAATATAACATACTACAACGTTAGAGTCAACTGAGTCTATAATATAACGTACTACATCGTTAGAGTCAACTGAGTGTATAATATAACGTACTGCAACGTTAGTCAACTGAGTGTATAATATAACGTACTACAACGTTAGTCAACTGAGTCTATAATATAACGTACTGCAAAGTTAGTCAACTGAGTGTATACTATAACGTACTACAATGTTAGCGTCAACTGAGTCTATAATATAGTGCACTGCAACGTTAGAGTCAACTGAGTCTATAATATAATGTACTGCAACATTAGAGTCAACTGAGTGTATAATATAATGTACTACAACGTTAGCGTCAACTGAGTCTATAATATAGCACACTGCCACGTTAGAGTCAACTGAGTCTATAATATAACGTACTGCAACGTTAGAGTCAACTGAGTCTATAATATAACGTATCAGTTTAACCACTGACCTCCAAGCAAACAGCTACCAGAAGGGACAAAACAACAAAGATTAAAAAAATAAACATAACTGATCTGCATTCATGCTCAAAGTATCTGTATACTGACTGTACATTCAGCTTAAGTTAAAAACAAATAACTGTCAAATGTCATTGCAACATTTAAAATAATAAAAACAGAGGTACTGAGTGATCTTAAACATTATACAATGACTGTCCATTAGTATTCAAAAATGAGCATACTGACTGGACAGCCTACTCACTGTGCCCATTGTAAATCGAGCATATACCAATATAGGTTCAAAGGTTCATATGTGGTTACTGGGCTATTGACCCAAAGGTCTTTATAAGCCTAGCTGTGTGTACCCAATATATTACTAGAGACACCCAATATAAAAGAGCTTGCCTAAACTCAAGATCTTAGTTAGCAATTACTGCCCATATCTAGGAGGGTCATAGGTGAAATGCCCAGCAGCAATTTACGGTTTATCATCCAGTCATCCAGGCTACACTTAAACAGGGTCATAGAGGGGGCTTTGTTTGATGTGAATTGGTAGCCTATTCCAGAGGAATGGCAACCTCTGAGAGACATATCTGGCTCTCCAGCAGGTCCTATTTATTTTGCAGGCCAGGTAAAGGTCCCTGAAGCGGTGACCCTTGTCCCATTTGACTTGCAGATGTGGAGCATTTCCTTTAGGTTTGGATCTGAAATTGCTCTGTCGGCCAGGCACCAGTCTTCTCTAAGTAGTCTGTGTGCTATTGAGTACAGTGACAGTAACTTCAGTCTGTCAATGCATGACATGTGCTGGTGACCTTGAATTTTCTTGGTTAGAAATCTCTGAGGTCTATCAAGATGGTGCAGGTGCCTGGTAAGGTACATACCAAAAGGATCATTGTACTCAATTATTGGCCTGATGAGGGTTGAGTACAGGGGTGTTATGACGTCTTTCACACTTGAGGCAATGCCTTTGCTAATGAGGTGTGCAACATAGAATGCCTTCCTTACCACAGTAGACACATGGTGGTCAAAGTTTAGACTACAGTCAACTTGTGTTCCCAAGTCTCTCACTACTTTGGGTATTATTATTTATATGATAGTCTGCAGGGATATAATTTTTACTGAAGGGGATGATAATGCTCATTTTAGCACTGAGTTTGACTTCATGGCTTTGGTACCATTCATTGGTTTGCGTAAGGCCCGCTTGAACTATATTGACATAGTTTGAGGATTCAATGATTGTACCTAATTTGCAGTCCTCAGCAAACTTAGTCAGCCACAGACCCTCTGTTTTTGCATGAACTTCTAGGAAGTATATTCCAAACAGTAGGGGGCCCAGCACTGACCCCTGTGGAACCCCACTGCTGACAGGTCTGCTAACTGAGGCAAAGTTCCCAACGTTGACTGAGTGCAATCTGTCAGTGAGCCAGTTAGCAGCCCACCTGATGACATAAGGGTTGATATTCAACTGGGAGAGTTCATCAATGATACCAGAATGTGGGATTGCATTGAAGGGCTTGGTTAATCAGGGTAGGCTGTATGCACAGATTTGCCTTTGTCTATGGCTCTAGAGACATTTTCAAAGAAGTCCACCAGGTTTAACAGGCATGACTTGCCTCTGTGTTGGATCAAGGGTATGGAGATCACCTATATCCTTATTTATAAGGACAATAGGTTCATAGGTTCATAGGTAGGTACTAGGCTATCTGCCCAAGGGCATTTATAAGCCTAGCCAGAATCTGTTGGCTTTCGCCTCCCTTTTAGATTAGTTCCTGGGCCTCTGTCCAGCAGGGCCGCTGATGTAATACCAGGTGTAAATTTATGATTTCCCATCCACTCGTCAAGATTTCTCTTGAAGAGAGTCAGTGAGGGGCTTTGCCTAACATAGATTGGGATTCTATTCCAGAGCAAGGGAAGTCTCTGGGACAGGAATCTGTCCCTCCAGCATGTCCTATTAATTGTGCTGAGGTTTACATCCCTAGAGCGTGTGGCTCTAAGAAATTTGGTTTTCTTTAGGTGGAGCATGTCCATTAATTCAGGGTCAGACATGGCCTTATACGTAAGGCAGAGGTCTCCTCTGAGAAGGCGGTAAGCAGCCGAGTAAAGCTGAAGTTTCTTTAGCCTGGCTGCATAGGGCATCTGCTTGAGGCCCATGATCCACTTGGTGAGGTACTTTTGGGGTCTTTCCAGCTGTTGCAGATGTCGAGTAAGGTACATCCCAAATGGGGCATTGTACTCTATTATGGGCCTGATGAGTGATGAGTAGAGGGGCACAATAACCTCTTTTGATCATGATGTGAACCCTTTTGTGATTAGGTGGGCTACATAGAAGGATTTTCTAACCACTTTGGCAATGTGATTGTCAAAGGAGAGGTTGCTATCTACTTGGGTCCCTAAGTCCCTAATTACATCTTCCAAACTTAGTGGACTACCTCCGATGTGGAAGTTTGTGGGCACTTTGTTCTTACCAAAGGGGATGACTATACACTTTTTGGCATTTAGCTTAAGGCCATGATTCTGACACCAGGTATTCGTCTCCATGAGACCTTTCTGGAGGATGTCAGTGTCAGCCGGGGAGTTGATTATGGCCCCCAGTTTGCAGTCATCTGCAAACTTGGTCAGCCACAGTCCTCCCATGCTTGCCTGTACCTCAGAGAAGTATATACCGAACAGGAGGGGTCCCAGGACTGAACCCTGTGGGACGCCACTTGTAACCGGTTTGGAGTCGGACATAGTACCCGCAACCCTTACCATGTTCTATCCATGAGCCAGTTTGCAACCCATCTCGTGACATAGGGATTAATGTTCAAGCTGGTGAGCTTATCTATAATGCCTGAGTGGGGAATGGTGTCGAAGGCCTTTGTGAGGTCCAGGTAGGCTGTGTGGGCTACCTTTCCATCATCTATGGCCTTGGTGACAGTTTCAAAGAAGTCGACTAGGTTTAGGAGGCAGGATCTGCCTTTAACAAAGCGGAATTGGGTAGGGTCCAGTGTCTGGAGGTTCCCAATGTCTCTGTTAATGAGTTCCATGATGATGCGCTCCATGGCTTTGCAGACCAAGCTAGTCAGACTTATAGGGTGATAGTTCCTGGGGTCCGTTATGGCACCACCTTTGTGGAGTGGGATAACTGTTGCTGTATGCCATTCTTTGGGTACATAGCCTGTGATGAGGCTGAGTTTGAACAGTGAGTTTAGGTGAGGGGTTAGTTCATTTTGGAGCTCGTGTAAGGTGCAGCCTGGGATGCCATCCGGTCCCATTGATGCTGTGTTTTTTGTTTTGAAGAGGGCTGTTTTCAGCTGTGTGTCTGTGATGTCTGGGGCTCTACAATCTTCTGGAATGGACACGGGCCCTTTTGGGGGTGAGGGTGGGGGAAAAGTTTGCACTGAACCTGTCAGCCAGGATGTTGGCAATGTCAGTTGGTTCAGTGCACTTTTTGTCGTTTTGCACTAGCTCAGAGCATATCTGAGAATTTCCACTTAGGTTCTTGACATAGCTAAAGAAGGCTTTGTGATTATCTTTAGTGTCTTTGGCAATTTTTCTTTCGAAGTTGGCTTTGGATGATTTTATGAGGGATCGTAGCTTCTTGCTGGTACTGATTAGCGATGCCTTCCCTTTTTGGGATTTTGCTCTATCTTGTAATAGTTTCCTCCTTCTGTTGTAGAGCTTATTTATGGCTGGGGTCCACCAGACTGGTTTCCTCATTTTGGAGGAGTGAGTCCTTGTTTTGCTTGGGATGGCTCGATCCATGCATTCCTGCAGATGCACATAGAAAGCTTTTGAAAAGGATTCTGTGGTTTTGGCTACATTTTTCCCTAGCAATGGGGCTTTGAAACTTTCCACCTTAGTCTTGAGAAGTGTGAAGTTTGCTTTTGAAAAGTTTTTTACAGTGGTTTCGTTGACTGGGGGTGGGGTCGGGATATGGATGCCTAGTGTGATTAGTTTATGGTCTGATCTTACCAGCAAAGGGTTTACCCCTGGTGTGGAACATTGATCTCCCAAGTTGGTGATGATCTAGTCCAATATGTTGTCACCTCTCGTGGGAGTGGTAATCAGTTGATCCAAGGCGTTTGAGTTTATAAACTCCAGGAAACGTTGTGCAAAGGAGTTTGTACTTGAGTAATTCTCCCAGTCTATGTTAGGGTAGTTGAAATCACCCAATATCATGGTGTTGGGTAGGATCTTCATATTTTCCAGTGTTCTCAGGAATGCTGAGTGGGAGTCCTGAGACAAGGTGGGTGATCTATAGCAGGCTACAAACTGAAAAGCAGTTTTTCCCACTGTTAGTTGCACATGGATGGTCTCTGAGGACTCGTGCTGTGCTACTAGCCTGGAGGTGTGGGAATCTTGATGAAAATGGATACACCTCCGCCTTTTGTATTTCTGTCTGGGTTTTGGGGCCGAAAGGTATGGTAAGAGTTGTAGCCTGGTAGTGCTGGGGTGCTCTCTGGAGCCTTGAACCAGGTTTCTGTTACTGCACATATATCGATTCCCTCATTACTGAGGAGCGCCTCGAGTGCGTGCATTTTGAGGTTTAGACTTCTGGCATTGAGTAGCATTACCCTCAGTTTTTGGTTGCTTGTGTTGTTTATGGAGGTGGGTTTGTCTTTTGAACCTTGCCTAAAAAAGGCACTATGGGGGCGGCAAGAGCCTTGGCCAATATTCGAAAGCCCAAGGGTGACAGGTGCAAGCCTTCTCTGGCGAAGCAGCGAGGCTTGTCGAGCATGTCATCCCAGGCTGACAAACACTGGATTCCCTTTGAACAACACCAAAATCGTAGCCAACTGTTAAAATTGATCATTTTATCTTTATACTGTAGCATCATTTTTGGTGAGGGCAAGATGCTACTCAGGGTCAGGGTCATACTGGCCTGGGCTACATGATCTGAGAGCTCCTCTATGTCTCTTTTCATGTAGTCCAGGGAGGTACATCTCAGGTCGTTCACACCAACATGGACAATGACAGAGTCATATTTATACCTGTTGTGGAGTGACCATGTGTTATGTGGCGGATGCTGGCACCCGACAGGCAGCTTACCATGACCTTCTCCTTGTTCAGTCTAATGAGTGGGATGTCAGTGTGCCTGACAATAGAGTCACCTGTTACTAGTGTATTGGGTGTGTTGTTTAAGGGCTGTGGTTGCGTGGCACACTGACTTTGTGAAGTATGTGATATGTTCTTGTTGTTGGGGCGTGGAGGTTGTTTGGATGTCTGCTTTGGAGGTCTCTGCTGCTTTGGCAGATTTCTATTTAGAGCCTCCGAGTATGTTTTTTTTTTTTTATGTGTGTTATTGACTGGTGCAGAAATGATTGGTCTGTGTGAGACTGGTAGTGTGGTGCAAGTGTTTTCCTTCTCCTCATGACTGACTGTTGCAGTCTTGGGTTGAGAAAGCTTTGCCTCCAGTCTGGCTGTAAAGTTGCATCTCTCACATAAATTTGTGTTTGTTAGAAGGAGGAGAGGGTTGTCTGTGTACATGAGGCAATTGTAACATTGCCGCAAGATGCCCGGATTCACCAGCTGGACTGGAGAGTACACCTGAAACTGCCCTTTGGAAATGCCTGCACAGATAAAGTGAAGTTATACTGATTATCTGGTTAGGGATGAATAGAGATCCCTGCACTTCTGTATAGTATAGGGGGTAGTGCTAGCGTTTATTGGGTGCTTACTATTAGATTTGGGCAAGTGCTGGAGTTAAAAGGAACTGGTTTGAGTGCTTAAATTAAAAGTTCGACCTGTTCCTCGTGAAAATTTGAAGAGCAGACTTCGTAGAGCCGGGAATACTTTAACCTTAGCTAACCAGCGCTGCGCAGAGGTGCACAACGTGCAAAACCGCGCAAATGCGGGTTTTAAGGCAGGTAGATGAAAGAGATAGAAATTAGCCCAAAACGGCCAATAAATTACTAGTTGCTGGGCTGAGACCACTCCTCCAGGGACAGATAGGCTGCTCAAAGCTCCCCACTCTCACTGATGAACAGAGAAAGTTCCTCCTATCCAAGTAAGGATATGGGCAACACAGGAACTTGTACCACAGCCCTGAATTCAGCAGAACTTGAAAACTGGACTAGACTAGCTTAGAATGATGATTTGTTCCATAGCCTTACATATAAGGCTGGTTAAGCTTATGGGTCTGTAGTTCCCAGGGTTTGTTGCTGCACCCCCTTTATGAAGGGGATAACAGTTGATGTTTTCCATTCAGCTGTGAAAAAAAACAGTACTCCGACTGTGGCTGAAGAGAGTACCTAATAGAGTTGCTAACTCATGTTTTAGACCATTTAAAATGCAACCTGAGATGCCATCCAGTCCCACAGAGGCTGTGTGTTTGGCTTTGGAGAGAGCATTAATGACTTGCTCTTTGGAGATGCAAGGTTGGGGCTGTAGAGGGAATGCTTTCAGGAATGTTTGGAGGGAACAGGGGGGTGAAATTTTCACCAAACCTGTCATCTAATAGGTTAGTTATTTTTTTCAGGATCAGTGTGTGTGATGCCATCCACAGCTAGTTCAGCACATGTTTGGGTCCTACCTTTCAGGTTATGGATATAGACGAAGAATGCTTTATGGTTATTCATAGCTATGGTTGCTAATTTTTTTTTCAAAGTTGTCCTTAGTCAGTTTTACAAGTTGTCTTATTTGTTTGTTAAAGTAGAGGAGGGTGTTCTTCTAGTGCTGGGACGTCTCTTAGACAGCAACTTCTTCCTCTTGTTGTATAACCTATTAATGCTGGATGTCTACCAGGGAGGCTTGTTTTTCCTTGAGGATCTTGTTTTGATCCTATCATGTACAGCTGTGTCAATATGTTGTGTAAGTGTTTGTACAGGGCATTGTACATACCTTAGTATAGTTGTCAATGCCATCTGTGGGAATAGGAGCTTGGAAAATATTTATGCCATCCCATAGGAATGTATAATTAAATTTGGTGAAATTTATAGCCTGATTTCACCTAAGAGGTGTGCATTCAGACTTGAGGTAAAAAGAGTAGTTACAGTCAGGTCGATAAAGTACCATTGAGTGGCTAGACTTTTTTTGTGAAGCAAAGAAACTAATAAGCATGTTAGTATTTAGTGACTTGATTCCTCATAAAATTTGTGCATTCAGACTTGAGGTAAAAAGAGTAGTTACAGTCAGGTCGATAAAGTACCATTGAGTGGCTAGACTTTTTTTGTGAAGCAAAGAAACTAATAAGCATGTTAGTATTTAGTGACTTGATTCCTCATAAAATTTATGATTTTTCCAACAAATCAGTGAGGAATGAAGTCATTAAATTATGACATGTATTGCAGGCTTTCTTTCCTTCAAAAAATGGGCACTCATTCTCCCAGATTTCTAACCTTAAAACAGCAACATTAACAATCGGTTCTCCTCCTTTATTTATGCTTTGTCCACATTTCTTGAAATAAAAGCTTGAGAGGTATGTACAAGAGCAAAGAAAATACAAGGAAAATCTTGTATGTTATGTAAAACTAAAGAAACATACCTGATTTTCCTTGTATTTTCGCTGTTTCTCTTGTGCATCTAAACTGTCCAGAAGGTTACATTTTTTTTCCTTAAAAAAATATCAATGGATATCATCCTTTCTCCATTCCTTGCTTTGTACAGCACTGATGTATTGTGTAAGCATAGGAATGCACGTCCTATACATATGCGCAGTATATTATCAAAGAACAGAATCCTGAAACAATGCAGAAGCACACCATGGCACCTTTATACAATGACATTATTTAAGAAAAGCAAGTAACTTTTTTCTTAAATAATGTCATTGTATAATAGCAATAACCCACAGCTGGGTGTAGGTAATGCTGATTTACACACAGTTGGCTTTGTGTCTGTTAAATATTGATTACATGTCAGTTAATATTTTATGAGATCACTTCCAGCATTTAACGTCTGCAGATATACCTTTAAGTAATCTTGCTCTGAAATATTTTTACTTCTATAACATTTGACGCACTTCATTTTAACTATTACTTTTTATGCTTTGTTTATACATGGTTCTAGATTTCCTGAAAGGTGATATTCTTAAAGAATAAAAAAATTCCCAAAATCCAAAATCGTGAAAAACTTCTTTTCTCTTGTTTTTTTTTTTTTTTTTTTTTTTTTTTGCAGAGGAGCAAGTACTCCATGATGTGGGGGGCAACCCCCCATACCCCTTGAACTTATATATACTGACTCTATGATCGCACCAACTCAAAGAAGGAAGACATCTCCCTAAAGAAGTGAGTCATTGCAACTGAGCAATGAGAAATTGCACTGGCAATGATGTCCTATGATAAAATGCATTTGGGGTTATTCTGTTCATTTTGTTTCTCTGGGCGATTGATGCTCGTGCAATTTCACCATGAGCATGTGTAGGAGAGCTGTTTGTTCTCTTGTTTTCCCTTGTCAAAGCTCATTTTGAATGCTGGGCAGAGAAACATTCCCCTGTTTAAAATTAAACTCTTTTCTTCTATTTTTTTTTACTTAATTCCCTTTCATTGCTTGCTTTCAAAAATAATACATTTCTAACATTATTTCATACCTCATATTTGCCATGCTTCAATGTTTTTGGTTCTGTCATTTTCTGTTCTTCTTATAACATAAAATCACAGTATTCCTGAATTTCTTTTTTTTTTCTTAATGGAGGGGTTTTTGATTGTAAAGCACACATCCCAGTGTTGATTTCATTTTTTAAATATATATTATTTTATTCTACTACATTATAGGGTAGAGGCATTGTGATCTAATCAACAAAATTTGCCTGTGGCTTTTAATCTATCAGCCTTTCTATTTCTTTGTCTTACAACCATGTATTTAAATTTTAGATGTTTCACCCCTCAGCATATCATCTAGAAATGTCTTCTTATTTTTGTATGATGTAATTTTGTAATCATTGGCAGTTTTACAATTATTAATAGCAGGCTTTCATTCATGACAAACACATTATTTTAGGTTGACTCACTATAAAACTGATATATCTATTTAGAAATATTTTGCAGATACATCTACATCTGCATCATTGTTATTCAGGTTTAATTTTTTTGTTTTGTTTTTGGTAGGACAGTTTTTATTTCACCAGTCTGATCAGTTTCTGATCCATCTCACTTTGATTTCTTGATACCCGATATATTAATTTTATATTTAGTACAAATCATTTTAATACATATTACATTAAGGCAGTCACTGTGCTTTTTCTACTGGTCCCTTGAATTTAGCTCAGGTGAGTTAGGATGATTATGGATACCGACACAGAGATTTTTCTATTTTTCTTGTTGTGTACATTGCATTTTGCAACATTTTTTGTTTCTCCACAGTTGGTCATCAGCTATTCTCAAAGCCTCTTCTCATTCCCCAGATATATGAAGCCCAAATTAGTCACCCTCCTGATTAGAGTTGATCCATTTTATGGGGCTAGTAAGGAGGTTGAAGCTTCCTAGGGTAGTGCCATACTGCTGCTGAGTAGTATTTTCTCCTAATCCGGCCCTCCTGTATGTTGTTATACTGTCCCAGCATTTGACATGTGATGGTCTTTGTAGCTTATTATCCATACCTCTGTGTGACTCAGCCAGAGCCCTGTCCTGCTGCAGAAATAACCATGGCCCTACCAGCTCACACATCCCTGGCCTTCACCAGAGATGAATTACAATGGCGAATCCAAGCATGTGCAGACCACTAGGCAGATCATGCCCATCCTCTCTGCCTGTGCTCTTAACCACCTAAGGCACTAATTAAAATTGAATCATCTGGGTAGTACTTAGGCCTTTATCCAACTGCAATACCAGTGTCGACACTTTGTCGCCAACGTAGTTGATTTACTTATTTTGTTTACAATCTGCTTTATAAATCTTTTGGATCTTTAGCATTACCTAGATCTTAATGCCATCCTACATTTTCTCCCTTGTACTCACATTATTCTTTTCTCTATATATATCTCAAATTCATTAACATTTCTTCACACCCTCTCTCTCTCTCTTATTACCCATTTCGACAATTAACCTTTTTCACCTATTAATCTCTTCAACCCCATCTATCCTAACTCTCTCTAATCATTTCCACCTTCTCATGTACCTACTGATATTCTACTATTCATTAACTCTTTTATACTTCATCATTTACAGTATTACTACTACAACCTCTTAATGTCTTTCCTTCTCTAAATCTTATTCATTATTTGTGTGCTTAGCACTTTACAATCACTCATACATCTATGTCAACATTAGTTGTATTAGATTGTAATTTAGATTATTAAATGTGTCTTAAGTGTGTGTATATCAGTATTTCATATTTTCCAATACTGCTATGTCAACTATAGTTGTACTATATTGTAATTAGTTTAAGATGGCATCAATTGTGTTGTGATATTCTAATTGTACTACTGTTTAAGAATGTTTTTCCTACCTCTGTTATGAAGATATTCTAAATTGTGCCTGTGATGTTCTGTATATGCTATTTTGTATTTATTGTGGAGCTTTTCTCTGCCGGCCTCCACTTAAAATGAGGTCTGCTTGGCCCAGTGGACTTTCCTGGTAAACAAATGCCAATAAATAAATAATAAATAATGTTTTTTGCTACTTATCATGAACTTCTCTGGGACAGCATTTGGGTTAGGCCTGAGATGGGTTTGGATGATGAAAGCTGGGTAAAATGTTACTGCTACCAGCCTTATTTTATTGATGTTTATTTATTTATGTTCGCTATGTTTATAAGCTACTTCACACAGGTATTTCTGATATACTCCATTTTCCCCTTCCTACTATTACTTTAAACTTCATTCTCCAACCACTGAGTCAAACCATTCCTTCCTGTGTCATATTGCAGTCTGAAATATTGTCTGACCCAGGCAAGAATCCTTCGACTCATTCATTCCTTGCTTGTTTTGGGAGCCTTATCAGCCCATTTGTTTATCCAGGAGGTGAGAGTCAAGTGGAAAGAATGAGCTGTCCATGACTTCGGGGTATCCCAACTTAACTTCCCCTTTGTAGGTAGCTGAGACATCATTCATTCACTGCTTGGGTAGGTGCATGTGTGGTATTACACATGCCTCATGATATTTAACACTTTAGATGTTGGCATAGAGGATTAAGGAGCTGTTAACAAGCTGTTTCTTGTTGTCTGGTGGTGCAAGGTTTGATTCCCTCAATTTCCAATGCCTAACAATGTGACTCTGAGCAAGTCACTTAAACAGACAGTGCTCAAGGGCTGAGTCTGAAAATGGCCCATGGAGATCAGTGCTCTATCCTGGAAAAGAAATAAAAATAAATAAAATGGAGCCATAGTCTTCTTAGAAATCTTTTTTTTTGTTTTGTTTTTTAGTTCCAAGCAGTCTCAGATTCTTATGTTAAAACTATTGTCATCCATAAACCTCACACTGATCCCTCTAACCTGAATAACTATGGATTGTTTACTTGAATTAACCTAGATAATAAGATCTTTGCATCAGTTTTGTGAGCACATTTCAAAATGTTTACTGTCCTTGATCTCCCCACTTTGTTTTTTTTTTTTTTGTATCAAAGAAATTATTAACCAAATAATTACCCTTGGCACATAATTTCTCCAAAATTATTGTTTTTCATGAGTCTAATTTTTCTCTTACCTTCAGAGTTGCAAAAAACTTTTAAACCGAATGCTTTAGCATTTTGTAGCCATCACAAACATACAAATAGTACATTAATAGCTACAACACTATAAGAAAAAGCAGTAGTTCCAATAGTAAACACAAGGAGATATAAAAAATATCCAACTATTTATACTATCTGCACTATCACTCAGAGGAAGCTTTAAACACATCACAAGAAAGGAATCACAAAGTTTTAAATATCTTCATCCAGCTGTCAGGCATCTCTAATTGTAGTCCTGATGTTTTAAAAGACAAAATAATTCTTCCCACAAACCTGTAAAGTATGATAGAAACCAACAAATAGGGACTTGTTTCTGATACTTTCCATTTTTGTGCCAACTACATTTATACCACATCCCTCATTCACCACATTGCTGCCTTCTTCCACGGATCCCTCTCTCCATCTACTCTGAATATCCAGAGCTTACATTTCCCATGTGGATACTTTCCAAAGATATCTCTCAGTCTTCCCCTTAGTTCCCTCCAAAATACCTTAGTTCTCTTATACTTCCAAAGAATGCCAACAGTCCTTACCCCCAACGTCTTATTTCCAATATCTGCTATTTCATAAGCACCCATTTATGCATAATGTCTGCCTAATCATTTTACATTTTTCTATATCAAGCACCACTCCTGCTTCAACAGCAGCACACTTTCTCTGTTCTCCCACTTATTCTGAATCCCTGGTATCCATGACTTCCCTTTCTTATCCCTCACCATGTATTTCCTAACTCTCTTCCCCTTACTGTACTAGTTCCTCTACTGCATTTCACACTCATATTTCTTAGCTGTCCTAGTACAATTCAGTCACCTCTGTCCAGCTGTAATTCTTCCCGTAGATATTGAGACTTCATAATTCCTTTACCAACTGTCACTTCAAAAGTGGCCCATCTGCTAATGTCCTTATTCTGCCATTCTCTCTCAACCCCCAAGATGTGATTTGCCACCATTAACTGAGACAAAATTCCTTCTGATGGGCCTCTATCCCATTTACTATTTAAAAACCTGATACCATCCTCCTGTCATATTCTATAGCAGTGCTGCTGGATGAAATCTAGCTCCTCCATACTGCCCCAGAAACCTAATTGTACAACTGACCACTTCCTATGACAAGTTGTGCTGTATCAAAAGCTAGCACATATTTATCTATAGAAGGCAAACTTAAACCACCCAATGATGCCAGGACCTGTAGTTCTGAGATGTTACCTTCCTACTTTCTTTTCAAAATTACACTTATCTACTACCATGTAAATATACTTTTCTTTCATGACTCCTATTCAATTAGGTAGATTTTATATCAGATAAAGTATGAATGACATGATCATAGTTGTGATTGCCTTAATTCCACCTGATGTGACATTGAAAATTTAAGAAGTTCAGTCAAGCGCCAGCCCCTCCCCTGAACTCCTTAGATTTACCTTACAGGTTTATTCCCAGGACCTCCCTACTACTAGATCTAAATACGTAGGACAGAGCACTTCCCTGACCTTACTGTTCAACACTATACTTCTCTCCCTTTGTCTGATCAGCAAGATTTTGTCTTCATTGCATTCCAACCCTGACACCTGCAAAAATTCCTAAATATCCCTAACACCCCATCTAGGACCTGATCTGTTTGGATACTCATTAGAATACTATCATCTGCAAACAGTAGGAAAAGTCTTCATCCTCCCAATGCAAATAGATTTCCCATAAAAATTCTGGAAGCTTGAAAGCAATCTCCTCCATTGCAATTATAAGTATCTCCTGTGAGAGCAGTCATTCCTGCCTGTTGCTCTTTTAGTGAGATGCTTTCCTGATAATCTGCTATTCACTGAAAAGAGAAATGATCAGTGCACAGAACACCTACCTGAACCTCTAGGGTGTTAAAATCCTTCATGATGTCAAATAACAGTATTTTGGCCTTCAAGTCTTTCTCCATTTTTTTGTCAAAAAAAGTTGCAAATCTCCACCAGTTCCCAGAAATATTTCTGCCCATAATAAAGCCATTTTACCCTGTATCAATCAGTTGTGAAAGCATCTTTTCAATCTACTTGGCTTTTTGCTAATACCTTTGCCAACATTTTTAAATCCAGTTTGATTAGAGAGATTGATTTAAACTCATTAGCTGTCAGTATTTCCTTACCCTGCTAAGGAATAACTGTAACAATTGCCTGTTTGATCTCCAATAACACTTTTCCACGTCTGTCAAGTGATTATAGAGATTTTCTAGCTTCCCCACTAATACCTTTCTAGCCACTTGTAAAATTCTGCTGGAAAACCATCAATATGTGCACCCTTATTTGACTTTACATCATTAATGCCCATTCTTTCTTCATCATAACTTATGTCCTGATTGAACCATGTGCTTTGTTCCTCAATTAAATGCTTTGCCATCAGTGCATCTAACACTCATGACCCCATCATCAACACTACATTTCTTACCATACATAATACTGAAATATGATGCCCATCATCAGCACTCCTCTTATTACCATACATAACACTATAATACAAACCCCATCATCAGCACTTCACATCTTACCATACCTAACACTATAATATGACCCCCATCATCAGCACTTCACTTCTTATCATACATAACACTATAAAAAGACCCCCATCATCAACCCCACCCCCATCATCAGTACTCCCCTTCTTACCATACGTAACACTATAATGCGACCCCCATCATCAGCACTCCACTTCTTATCATTCATAACACTATAATATGACCAACATCATCAGCACTCCAGTTCTTACCATACATAACACTATAATATGACCCCCATCATAAGCACACTCCTTCTTACTATACATAACACTATATGACCCCCATCATCAGCACTCCCCTTCTTACCATACGTAACACTATAATGCGACCCCCATCATCAGCACTCCACTTCTTACCATACATAACCCTATAAAATGACCTCCATCATCAGCACTCTACTCCTTACTATACATAACACTATAATATAACCCCCATCATCAGCACTCCACTTCTTACCATATGCAACACTATAATATGACCCCCATCATCAGCACTTCACTTCTTACCATACATAACACTATAATATGACCCCATCATCAGCACTCCACTTCTTACCATACGTAACACTATAATATGACCCCATCATCAGCACTCCACTTCTTACCATATGCAACACTATAATATGACCCCCATCATCAGCACTTCACTTCTTACCATACATAACACTATAATATGACCCCATCATCAGCACTCCACTTCTTGCCATGCATAACACTATAATATGACCCCATCATCAGCACTCCACTTCTTATCATACGTAACACTATAATATGACCCCCATCATCAGCACTCCACCTCTCACAATACATAACACTATAATATGACCCCTGTCATCAGCACTCCACTTACCATACGTAACACTATAATATGACCCAGATCATCACCACTCCACTTCTCACAATACATAACACTATAATACGACCCCAATCATCAGCACTCCACTTCTTACCATTCATAACACTATAATATAACCCCCATCATCAGCACTCCACCTCTCACAATACATAACACTATAATACGACCCCTGTCATCAGCACTCCACTTCTTATCATATGTAACACTATAATATGACCCAGATCATCACCACTCCACTTCTCACAATACATAACACTATAATACGACCCCCATCATCAGCACTCCACTTCTTACCATACATAACACTATAATATAACCCCCATCATCAGCACTCCACTTCTTACCATATGCAACATTATAATATGACCCCCATCATCAGCACTTCACTTCTTACCATACATAACACTATAATATGACCCCATCATCAGCACTCCACTTCTTACCATACATAACACTATAATATGACCCCCATCATCCGCACTTCACTTCTTACCATGCATAACACTATAATATGACCACCATCATCAGCACTCCAGTTCTTACCATACATAACACTATAATATGACCCCCATCATAAGCACACCCCTTCTTACTATACATAACACTATATGACCCCCATCATCAGCACTCCCCTTCTTACCATACATAACACTATAATACGACCCCCATCATCAGCACTCTACTTCTTACCATACATAACACTATAAAAAGACCCCCATCATCAACCCCACCCCCATCATCAGCACTCCCCTTCTTACCATACGTAACACTATAATGTGACCCCCATCATCAGCACGCCACTTTTTACCATACATAACACTATAATACGACCCCCATCAATCAGCACTCCACTTCTTACCATACGTAACACTATAATATGACCTCCTTCATCAGCACTCTCCTTCTTGCCATACATAATGCTATAATATGATGCTCATCATCAGCACTACCCTTTTTACCATGTATAACACTATAATACGACCCCTATCATCAGCAATTCCCTTCTTACCAAACATAACACTATAATACGACCCCCATCATCAGCACTCCACTTCTTACCATACATAACACTATAATACGACCCCCATCATCAGCACTCCACTTCTTACCATACATAACACTATAATATGACCTCCATCATCACCACTCCCCTTTTCACAATACATACCACTAGACTATGACCCCCATCATCAGCAATCTCCTTCTTACCATACATAAAACTATAATATAACCCCCATTATCAGCACTCCACTTCTTACCATATGCAACACTATAATATGACCCCATACCTCTTAACTGTAGAGATTTTCGCAGAATGTCAAGATTTTTTCCTTATATTTTTGGTCCGTTTCTCATAAAATTGTGTCTTTCTGGCAAATTAGTGGCAAATCATTAAAGATTGAACTTAGAAAATAATGACAGACATTTGAATTTTAGACTTGATACCCCTCAGAAAATTCATACTAATGCAAAATTGTTATTCTATCAACTTTCTAACTTTGTAAGAGCAATATTTAAAAATTGTCCATATTTGTATCTCTTTTTTAATGGCTTTGTCCAGATTTCTTATTCTGAAAGGTTGAGAGGTATGTATGACCCCCATCATCAGCACTCTACTTCTTACAATACATAACACTGTAATATGACCCCCATGATCACCACTCCATTTCTTACCATACATAAGACTAAAATGTGACTCCCATCATCAGCACTTCACTTCTTACCATACATAACACTATAATACGACCCCCATCATCAGCACTCCACTTCTTGCCATGCATAACACTGTAATATGACCCCCATCATCAGCACTTCATGTCTTACCATACGTAACACTGTAATACCATGCCCATCTTCAGCACTCCACATTTTCAAATACATAACACTATAATATGATAACCATCCACAACACTCCACTTCTTTCCATACATAACACTATAATATGACTGCCATCATCAGCACTTGTCTTCTTACAATACATAACACTATAATATGATGCCCATCATCACTTTGACACCCCTGCACTGGCCCAGTAACCAAGAAGCCTCAATCCTCACCAGTGGCAACAGTGGGGGGATGTGCGTACTGGAAGAATGACAAGTGCACACACAGTTAAGTGCAATTTCCCTTAAGAGCAAACAGAGACTACAGTCAGTCTGGGTCTGGTTTCTCCCTCTTTCTCCAGATCCTCAATAAAACTCCCCACTGGCACCCCTGTAGGGTTGTGATCTCAACTGAGTGGCCAAACCAAGACCTCCAGCACCCTCTCTGTTTAGCCAGTGACTAGTGTCTGTGCCCAAGTAGCTGACACACACACACACACATTGAGGTTTGATTTATATACACATGAATACACCTGGGAAAGGATGAGAAAGGTTTACTAGCTATGCCCCCTTCCATCCAGACTATAAGGTAGTTTCTTATGCCACCAGCCACCACTTATCAGATATTTTAAGGCCATTAGCAAAGGGTGTCCAGTCTTACTGTGTTACTATTAATCCAAATGGTAGTTTGACAAAGACTCAGGCTATTAGGAGTGGACTGTACATTGTCACCAAATAGATATTCAAGTACTCTAAGAGCTTAAATATCTCTAAACAGACCAGCCACAATTGACATGTTTAAATATATTTAATAATAAATAATAAAAGAACAAGCCAACACTAACTGTATATTCACAGTGACATCAGAGTTCAAAATCACAGGAAATATTTAAAACAACATTGCAGGACAGTCTCAAATACATACAGAAAACATCTAAACTAATCTTTACTATATTCCTAACTGAGTCTAAGAGAAATTACTGTACACTAGTTAACTTACTTACAGCAAGACAAGTGCAGAGGTGGTGAGTGGATGCTGTCAGGTCAAAGCAAATACAAAATGCTCTCTCTCTCTCTCTCTCTCTCTCTTAGAGAGTTCTTAAACTAATATCTCAAATATTACTACTGGGATATTTGCAGCATGACATCACTTTTTGTCACCTGACATCAGTTCCCAGGCTCACAAACCCCCCCCCCCACTGATGAAGCATCTAGCATCTCCCATAAAAATACGTAGCCTTCAAATATTTGCAGCTGCTAACATAAAACAACAAACACTTACAATACAATGGAGAAGGCACCCTAGTTCAAGACATCCTATCTAATTGCTGCATTGAAACTAACTTTTATAGCACAATTATAAAAACATTTAATTTCAACCATTTTCTTGAAGTTTTGCAAGTTAACCCTCTATGTTCTAGTTCCCACTGTAAAAACATATACATTTACACAGGTACATTAGCATATATACATTTCTGTTCTTTCCTGGTAGGGTACATTGTGAACACATCCTTACGCTCAGTACTTTACACACACAGTTCTGTACTAGCAGCTTGATAAACAGACAACATACAGTTCTAATATAGTTGTAACACAAGCAATTGCATCCTGCTGATATTCACAAATGACATAAAACTATTTACAAAATTCCAGATAGCTATGCTGGCAGTATCTCCTTCTGTCAGATTTCTGTATAAATAATATTAGTATTCACAAATGACATATAATTATTTACAAAATTCCAGGTAGCTGGGCTGGCAGTATTTTGTTTTGTGACATTTCTTCCCTCAAAAACACAAGCTAGTTTTTCAAGTGACCCTTGGGAAAGTTGCTTTAGAGGGTTGGGCCTGTCTGGTAATACAATACCCCATTCCCTGTCTTGAAATTCCAGCTGCCTTGGCATTGCTGACCCCAGTACATGCCTGCACTGTCCCATCATATGCCTGCAACACTAGGCTCCACCATAGTGATTTAGGATTTGGATGGCTGGCTCCTTGTAGCTACAAGATCCCCCTCAGACTCCTACTGCCTCCTACTGCCAATACTTAACACAAGGGCCTCCTTGTCATGGTAAGGTTTCATCAAGTTAACATGGTACAGTTTATGCCCCCTGCCTCCTGCCTAGCAGTTCTACCATGTATGTAACATCACTGACCTTCCTTACCACCTTGAAGGGCCCCTCCCAAGCTGCTTGCAGCTTGTTGTGTTTGACACGAATGAGAACCATTACCTGCTGTCCACAGCATACTCTCTAGCTCGAGCATTCCTGTCATACCAGACTTTTTTCTGCTGTTGGTCTTCTGCCATGTTCTCCTGGGCCAAGACCATGAATTCCCTGAGCCTTGTCCTTAGGTTTAGGACATATGCCACAATAGACTCCTTGTGGGATTCACACTCACCCTCCCATTCATCTTGAATCAAATCTAGAAGTCCCCTCACGCCTATGGTCATACAGCAACTCAAAGGGTGAAAAAGCTGTGGATTCCTGGGAAACCTCTGTATAAGCAAATAATAGATGGGGTAAACATTTGTCCCACTCCCTCTTAAACTGGTCTGCAAATGCCTGTAGCATAGTCTTGAGTGTAGAGTTTAACCTCTCAACAAGACCCTTAGTTTGGGGATGGTAGGGGGTGGTCTTTAGGTTCTTCACCCCACAGTGCTTCCACAGACAACCCAGTGGGTCTGACTTGAAATTGGTACCTCTCTCAGTCAGTATTTCCTTTGGAAAACCTACCCTGATGAAAATCTCTAACCCAGCATTTGCCACCTTTTCTACCTCAATGGAAGACATAGTGATCGCCTCAGGGTATCAGATAACATAATGTACTATCACTAGGATATAGTTTTTCCCTGTGGAACTTGGGGTACTTAGAGGCCCCACAATATCCATAGCTCCCCTCCGAAATGGCATCAATCACAGGCAAAGGCATCAAAGGAGCATTGACATTGCCTCCTGCTTTGCCTACCTTTTGGCACTGTTCATAGGTCCTGCAGTATCCTGTTACATCTCTGGAAATCCCAGGCCAATAAGATTTCTGCATAATACATCTCTTTGTATGCTTTATGTCCATGTGACCTGCAAAGGGAATATCATGGGCTATGGCTAGAAGTGCCTAATGGTAGGCTCTGGGCACTACCAACTATTCTCTCACCCTCTACCCCCCCTCAAGGGTCCACTCTCTATACAGTAACCCTTTGTTCCAGTATACAGATTCCCCCTTCCCTTAAGAATCAGGTGCCTCACTGGCTACCTCTCTCAGGCCTTGCAATCTAGGGTCTGAGGGCTGAGCCTGTCTCAACTCTTTCTTTGTAATCCTTCCCAGCTCACCTTCTACACAAAGTCTGATATCCTCTGATAGCGGTGCTTTTCTGTTAGCCTGGGTACTGCTACTACTCACCTGTGCCCTTGCAGTCACTCTACCCAAGGGAATATCAGTGCCCACAAGCAGATGTAGCTCACCTTCAGTCTCACTGCTACTGGGCAGCTACCACTCTGAAGTAAGCACCACACCAGTCCTGCTTTACGTCTATGGTCTGTCTGGGTCTCCACCAGGCTACCAGACCCACATGATTGTCGAAAAGCCTAATTGTGTATTATTGCATCACACAAGGTACTGCATTATCAAAATCATTCTCTATCAGGACATCTGCAGGTAGATCCTCAAACACACCTACTTGCTTGCTTCCTTTTCCACCCTCCCAGTCAAGGTGAACCCTAGCCAAAGGTATTTGGAATGGGGTTTCTCCTAAAGCTCTGAATGGAGTAGACTGCCCAGGCAAATAGTACTCCTCTTTAACCATTGCAGTCTTCACATTGGTTAGGTCAGAGGCTGTGTCTCTCATAGCAGTGGCCTCTTTCCCATTTACTAAGATAGGATATAACCCCTTGTGGTAGTTTTGTACCCTTGTTGTCTCAAGACAGCTTACTGCTGGCATTCTGTCATTCTCATTTACTGGCTCTCCCACCTTTTGTTCCCCACATTGCCTCTGTGGGCATCTATATGTTACATGGCCCCACTGGTTGCATATGAAACATTTAACCCTTGGCCTTGGACATGTACCTGGACTAGTGGCTTCCACTGCTACCAGCAGGCTCTGTTGGGCCAGTCTGGACTGCCCAGCATGGGTTCCCTTAGACCCATGAGCAGCACTGGGTATCTCTTTCCTGTGCAGTGATGCCCTGTTTGCTACATTTAGGTCTCCCTTTTCCCCCAACTCCTCTGCTGTGTTACATTCTCTGTCTGCTAACCAGATTCTCATGTCCTCAGGCAAAGTGCTAAAGGCTTGCTCCTTCATCAAAAGGTCTGCCAGCCCTTCAAAAGTGGTAACCTAATATCCACTCACTATGAAAATAAGTGCTTAGTTCAGCAATATATTCACACACACTTTCATCTGCCTTGTCTATATGCTCACAAAACCTTTTCCTGTAAGCTTCAAGTGTTAACTTAAAACATTCTAACAAACAATGCTGACAGTATTATAATTTAAGTGATCAGTATCAGACAATTTAGAAATAGCAGTTACAGCTTTACCATGGAGTAAGGGGGTCAGGAACCGCACCCAGAGCTCTTGGTCAACATTATAATGTTTCCATACCCTTTCAAACATATAAATAAAACTGTCAAAATTATCCTCCTCTCTAAATTGTGGAAGAAATTTACTGACCTTTGTTGCTTCAGGGGTCCGGTTACTCCCTTCCCCATTACCTCCATGACCCTGGCAAAGAGTCAGCATCTCCTGCTCATGTTGCCTCTGCCTGTCATTTTCCTCAGCCTCCAGATGTCTCAGTCTCTCTGCTGCTTCTGTTTCCAAACTTTTTGCCTCCAGTTAAAGTCTCTATAACTCCAGATGGATTTTTAAGTCCTCTATGGAAAGGTTGAATTGTCCATATACTGAGAGGTTTACATTCCCAAAGCCAGCCTGGTTGTCCTCCTGATTGCTGGGGTGTGATGCATCTGTGTCCAAGGCTGCAGTCATTTCGGCTTTAGTCAGGTTAGCATGCACCAGTCATTTAGCCTGGCACATCTCAGCCAACTGGCTCCTTGTCAGCTTGCCATACTCCTCTGTTGACATGCCTGCCTGCTCTCCCTGACTAACTAAGCTAAAAAAAAATAAAACAATTGTGATATGAAACTCTGAATGTTCACTGTGTGGCTGACTGAGAGTAGAAATGCCTTACTTAGTGATCACTGTTTACAGGCTACAGGAATTCAATATCCACACAACTGAATGCTAATATGTGTATATCCCACCACTACAAGCCAGTCAATATGTGATGTAGATCTCCCACCACTGCACACCACTTAATATGTGATGCCCCTGCACTGGCCCAGAAATCAAGGAATCTCAGTCTTCACCACTGGCAACAGTGGGGAGACATACGCACTGGGAGGATGACAAGTATACACACAGGAATGTGCAATTTCCCTTAAGAGCACACAGAGAACATAGTCAGTCTGGGTCTGGTTTCTCACACACCCGGAAAAGACTGGCATAGGTTTACTACATATGCCCCCTTCTGCCCAGACTATAAGGTAGTTTCCTCCACCACCAGCCACGACTTATCAGATACTTTAAGGCCCTTAGCAAAGGGTGTCAAATCTTACTGTGTAATGTTATTATTAATCCAAATGGTAGTTTGACCAAGAGCCAGGCTACTAGAAGTGGACTGTACAGTGCTACCAAACAGATATGCAAGTACTCTAAGAGCTTAAATATCGCTAAACAGACCAGACAGAATTGAAAGGTCTAAATATATTTAATAATAAATAATAAAAGAACAAGACAACACTAAATATGTATTCACAATGGCATCAGAGTTCAAAATCACAGGAAATATTTAAAACAACATTGCAGGACAGTCTCAAATAAATACAGAAAACATATAAACTAATCTTTACTGTGTTCCTAACTGAATCTAAGATAAATTACTGTAACCTAGTTAACTTACAGCAAGGCAAGTGCAGAAGTGGTGAGTGGATGTTGTCAGGTCATAGACAAATACAAAATGTCCACTCTCTCTCTTTCACAGAGAGTTCTTAAATTAATATCCCAAATATTGCTGCTGGGATGCTTTCAGCATGACATCACTTTTTGTCACCTGACTTCAGTTCCCAGGCTCACAAACAACTCTCACTGAGGCAGCATCTAGCATCTCCCTATGAAAATACATAACCTTCAAATGTTTGCAGCTGCTAGCAGACATAAAACAATAAAACACTTACAACGCAATGCAAAAGCACACTAGCTCTAGACATCCTGTCTCATTGCTGAATTGAAACTAACCTTTATAGCATAGTTATAAAACAATTTAATTTAAAGTATTTTCTTGACGTTTTGCAAGTTAACCCTCTATGTTCTAGTTCCCACTGTTACAACATATACATGTACACAGGTACAGTAGTTTATATACATTTCTGTTTTTTCCCAGTAGGATGCACTGTGGACACATCCTTAAGCTCAGTACTTTACACTTACACTTCTGTACAAGCAGCTTGATATACAGACAGCATACAGTTCCAATATAGTTGTAACACAAGCAATTGCATCCTGCTGATATTCACAAATGACATATAACTAGATACAAAATTCCAAATAGCTGTGCTGGCAGTATCGCCTTCTGTCACACTTCTACATAAATCATATTAATATTAACAAATTACATATAATTATTTACAAAATTCCAGGTCTGGGCTGCAGTATTTCTTTTTGTGACATTCAGCACTCCCCTTCTTACCATACATAACACTATAATATGACCCCCATCATCAGCCCTTCACTTCTTACCATACATAACACTATAAAAAGACTCCCATCATCAGCCCCACCTCCATCATCAGTACTCCACTTCTTACCATACATAACACCATAATATGAACCCCATCATCAGCACTCCACTTCTTACCATACATAACACTATAATATAACCCCCATCATCAGCACTCCACTTCTTACCATACATTACACTATAATACTCCATAGATTCTTTCCTTCTGTCAGGTTCTTTCTGTTCTACTAATCTGATCTTTGTTTCTAATCAAGTGACCATCTCCCTCTCCTGTGCTTGAATAGTCATGCCATCCATCTTGGATCTCCTTCAGTTCTTGATCACCAAGAATCACCCTTCCTTATTGTCTCTATTTCTGCCTTTGTCTGGGATACATCTAAAATTAAAGTTCACTTCATAGCCTTTCTTTGCTAACCCTTTCCTTCTCTCTACTAAAGACTTTATTTAAAACTTTCACTTGTACTCCCCATAATTGCTCCTCTTTAGTTTGAATTATGTTTACAATGTTTCTCTTTTTCTTCTTCTAGACCTCCCTTCCATCAACTCTCTTCAGTGCCAATTTGCAGCCCTCTTACCAAAACTGTTGTATGTCCACTGTAGCTGACTCATTCCTGTCCAATACTTCCTGTGCTGTGCTCCTCGCCACTTATAGTGAGCCTATCTCCATCTTTTAATCCTAACCTCCTGCACTGGCAGCGTTAACTCCACTACAAACATTGTATATCTGACAACTTGATTACTTGTATGTTAATACCCTCTCATTTGTCTTATGAATCCTGATAGCACTAATGCTAAGTGTGTTCAGCTACCTCGCTCACTGAGCTTCCCTAGAAAAGGCTACCTCTGCTCTCTATTTATGCAGTGATCTCCAGGTAACCATACACTCCATTTTCTTTACCCACTTTCACTACCCAAGGTGTTTTCACATGTGGTTTACTTTTCCTGGATAATCTTTCAATCTGGGCATCCAGAACACTAAATCAAGTACCAACACTTTTTATCCACCCCCATAGATAAGAGCTCCAACTCATGAAAGAATTTCCTGAAAAAATACTGGATCATCACTATTGGGTGCATATATGTTAGCAATTATCCAAAGGTGCCAGTGGATGAAAACACGCCACTTAATCCACCTATTATCCCCACTCACCTTCACTACTTCAGTGTAAGTCTGCAATAATTTATGCAACATTATGATGACCCCCTTACCTCCTCCCCCTGCTGTGTAATCTGTACTGACTTTGGGAAAGCTTATTGACTTATATTTTCTCACCTCTTTGATCTTATGTTTTGTTTTTTTGCTGAAAAACAACCTGGTACTTCACCCTGTCTATCCTTTGCAAAATTATTTTCTGTTTTATTGGGTTAGAGTTCCCACTTGCATTCCAGGATATTATTCTGAGCTTGCCCACCTGCTCCTGTCTTTTACCTGACTATAATATCTCTGCAGTGTCTGACTGAATCCCCTAGGATGTTTCCCACAGCCATCTCCTTATCTGAGGGGGGGGGTGCTTTGGCACATCAATTAAGTGCCAACCCCTCCATCACAACAATCCAGATGTACATCACCTTATTTCATTAAAGTCATACAACACCCCTTCCCTCCAAAGCTGAGTGCTACAAAAAGGTGCATTTCAGCTATACATGGAGAACCCATAATACAATTAAGACATTCTGTACATTTAATATACTAAGTCTTACCTGGCCAATGATATGCCATGAAAAAGTATTTCAGAATGCAGTCCTCCTGCAGATCAAGACTAGGGAGCCCCTTGTAACATTAATAATCTTCAGAAGTATGCATGGTGCACCATTTAGCAGATGCCAAGAAAAGAAAAAAACATCACTGAGACAGATATGGATAAAACCCCTCAAACTGCTTCAAAAAAGTTACAGTTTAAGCTATGTAACCTTTTATACAAATGTCAAAAATCAACAGATATAACTCCAAAACATTATATAACCATACAAGTGAAAAGAGGCCACAGAGTTCATATAGAGTAATCATATCCATTTGTGCCTGTAAAGATGACAAAATTCACATCACTGTGCTGTCCCTGTAAACAGAAAAGTACCTTGTTTGCACATCATAAGACCTCGCAAAGAACATATGCAACTTCAACATACAACACATGATGCCTGGTTGGTAGAATTAGACACAGTAGCTAACAACTTCTAGGCAACTGCAGTGCTTTTGAATGGCAAAATATTTTGTTAACACATTATTAAACCTCCACTCCCAAGAACATGTGCTATTTAGCAAAATGAATATTATTATAGCTTTGCAAACAATTCAACACATAATTTGGACTATGTATTACATTACACTGAATAACTAATAAAACTGCTTTACTGATGAAAGAGAAAGCACACACACACACACACACACACACACACACACACACACATACACACACACACACACACACACACACACACACACACACACACACACACACACACACACACACACACACACACACACACACACACTTCAAGCACTTCCAAATGAGGTCAAATGAATAGCTGAACAGAATTACACTGCATCTTCAAGCCGCTAGCAGATGAGGTCATAGGAATTTCTTGACTAAGTAAACATACAGCATCATCCATCTGTTCAATTATTACACCTTCACCCATCTTTTAAACTCTTGCTCAACTTTACCAATCTGCTAAGTGACCACCATGTCTGACAATCCCAAAACATGTGTCGGCAGTTCATAAACCCCACTATTTCTGTTTTCTGTGATCTCTCTCACATCCTTGTTTATCATGCTCATAATACCTGATCTTCTCCTTTTTCCATTTATGTCCTGGGCAGTGCCACCTTCTCATCCTGCACCATTTTATGTTTTCTATCTCTGTCTTTCCATTTGGAAACTTGACACTTCCCTGCTGTTATATCTTTCCTTCCCCCATTAACTCCTGAACAGAGAAGTCAGATAGGGCAGGAATCTCTGCTATGAACTTCTTTCTAGGTGGCACTTCTCCCACCACTTGTTACTGCCTTTTCTGTTTTAACTAGATCCCACTCCATCTCTTTTACCAATAACTACTCTTCCAGATCTACTACTTTGCTTTTTTGGGAAACTCCCCCACCTCCTCCACTCAATGCAAAAAAACTTTTTGCCTCTTCATTTCAATTACCAAAATTGCAGGATATGTTAAAGCCACTTGATAATTTAAGCATAATAGCTTTTATGTATTTATTTATTTATTTAACATTTACTTACTTGGAAAGTCCAACTTGGAACAAAGCAAATCAATGTTGGCGGGTATACTTTGGGAAATGACTGGAGGGGACAGGAAGGTGAAGATTGCTCCAAATCTGTCAGCTAGCAGGTTGGCTATTACCTCCAGTTGATTATGGGTGGTGCCATCCACAACCAGTTTATTGCATGGCTGGGTATTTCTTTTTAGATTTCAGATATAGTTAAAGAATGCCTTTTGATTATCCTTTGCTAGGAAAGCTATTTTTGCTTTGTAATTAGCTTTGTAGGACTTGACAAGATCTCTGATTTGCTTGTTTAAGCTAGAGAGGGATTTTTCCTCTGCTGAACCAGTTCCCTTTTATTTTTAGGCATTAGTTTCTTTCTCTTGTTATATAGCCTGTTTATACTAGGGGTCCACTCGAGTGTCTTGCTTTTTCAGCAAGACCTGGTTTTAATCTGGTCAGGTACAGCTGATTCTGTACAACTCCTTAAGTGGTTATACAGGTATTGGTATAAACCTCTGCATAGCAATCCATGTTATCTGTGTTCAAGGGGGCTCTGAAACTTCTTATACTATCACTTAGTAGGAGGTAGTTTGTCTTTAAAAAATTATTAATTGTTTTTGAGCTTGATGGACTATCTGTGTTAGATATTATAAGGCTGAAATTAATTCTGTTGTAAATATGCTGAAAGAAAAAGCTTGCTTAAATGCAGAAACAGAGTTTAGTAATATGTGATCAGCAACCATACTAAATGACTGTGGCTTAAAAAAATAAGGAACTTGCTTATAAGTGTATTACACACACATCAAGAAAGCTGAACTTCTTACAGACATGACAAGAATGTAATCTGCTTTCACTGGACAACAGGACATGCTTTTCTAAGAAAGTTTAAAAATGTGCTTTTCTAATCCACAAGGCGTTTTCTTGAAGACAGTTTACTTATCAGCATTTGGACAAGAACAGATGTGTTAGCATTTGCGTCATCAAGGCAGTATCTTTCCAAAACCAAGAGGGTGTGTGTTTAACTAAAATATGTATAAAAAGTCTGTATTAAATCTAGTTATGTTAGAGGTATGGTAGGGACACAAGTCCTGAGGTAAATGTTATATCTCTCACATCATCTGTACTATATGAGAAGTAAAGTTGGAACAGTACTTTTAAGCTGCAACGTTTGTCCAGTTTGGTTTATTATAAAAGGTTATTGGTTACTGCTCTCTAAAGTTGATGCTGCAAAGTATATTCTCTCATCAGTGTATATTCTGCAAGTTTCTGTATGCGACAAACTGTGAATGCAAATATAACCAGACTTTGAATTTTAGCAGAATCCAGCCAGCAAATCCCACAGCAAGAGCAAGCAGTAAGAAGCAGTAAGCAGAGATCTAAATATTTTTTCAATGGCGAGGCAGCTGAGTGTCTAGAACCAAATAATTTTTCAATGGCAAGCTAGCCTGCATCTGAACCTATACTCTGCATTCAACCACAGGGGGAGTGATGGTAAGCCCTGCAGAGGGTTACTTCAGTTAAATTGCAGTAACTAACATTTGTACGTATGTGTCAATTCTGAACAGAAGTATTCCAGTTTATGCAGCTTGCAGTAGTAAAGTTTTTTAGACGTCTACATCCGGAGTGAGACAGAAGTTCCAGTCGCAGTGCCATAATTTCACTAAAGAAAAGGGGGATAACCACTAGCCCAACAGTCCACTGCCTGTTGTGCTTTCCCAGCTTCTCAAGTGACTCTGAAAAATTTCTAGCCATCAGCAACAACAGCCTGATCACCTGTTTTCTTGCTAACTGGTAAGACTTTTTTCTGTGTCACATATTTAGTGTGGATGATGTTAAATAGTTTGTATATTTCTTAGACAGTTTGTATATTTTTAGACAGTTTGGATGTTTAATTAGACAGTATGGATATTTTCATGCATAATTCAAGCAAATGTAAAAAATTGCAATGTTGGTATACACAGCATATTAGTAAATGTAAAACCTTAGTAGGGCAGGTTGATAGTAAGGCATTATGCAAATGTATTACAATATTTAACTGGTATCTCAAAGATAACTATGTGGGGTATGACAAATGTTTATTGTGTGACTCAACAAAAACTGCATTTTGTGTATTATGTCATAAAACAATAGACTGTGAAGACAGATCTGTTCATGATAAAGAATTAACTAAGGCTAAAGTGTTTTTATTATATTCAGATGTTAAACAGTTATGTCCTGTCTCCACATGTGAGTCAAATCAGTTACTGATAGAACCACTAGTACATTTTGTTACAAAAAAATGTAGTAAACGTCTAAAAAAGAGACACAATGAGTTCAGGAAGTTTAGACAAGTTATACAAACATTTTTTCAAAAGTGCATAGGAGTTTCAGATTCAGCAGAACAGGTTCCTGAGACATATCAGGCAGACCATGAGGAGACTCTTAAACAGTTACAAGATGAAGAAAATAGATTAGCTGAACTGACAGAGACTGACTTCCTTCATACATTGGGAAAGAGTAGGAAACTACAGCTGATCTGTGCAAAAGAAATATATTTTATAATATGTTTGTGTTTTGAAAATGGTTAAGCTTACATGGTAGGATGGTGAAATACAAATCATTCTCAAATGTTTAAAACTTCCATTCAATTAAAGCAAGATATTTATCAGAACTAAAGTAAAGTAAAGCATATGACTGACATTCTCATAGCATAGTCAAAAGGTAAACAAAACTGTTCTAGTGTATAAAATTAAATAAAAACTGATAATAAGAGTAAAAAGTTAAAGTCACAAAACTGACATGATTGTATAAAGATATACAGATACAAGACAGACATGCATGTATGTTATTTTCATCTAGAGTACATTTGTTTACAACACACAAGAATAACAGGCAGACAACAGCAAATATAAATAATGTAAATATATAAATGTGTTTGTTAAGCTAATATCTATTTTTTACATTTTTTTTTTATAATTCTATAGTAACACCACACCAAACAGTTAAAGTTCTGAATTTTAAAAAGAAATAAAATCACGGATGGTATTAGTCAAACAGTCTTTGTAAAATGAATGTCAGAACAGTTAAATAAATAAAAAAATACTGAAATCAAAAGTTAAAAAATATATATGATTAAAGGAAAAATGCTAAAAAGGGTTAATTGAAATGTGAGCTCAGACCTTCCTAAACTGGATGAATAGTTACAGGAAATGTTGAAAAGATAAGATAAGAAATAAGACTGCTAGACAAGTGACTTGAGTTTTTCTAAAAACTTATTGTTATTAAAACATAATTGTTAAAATGTTCACATGCAACACTATTTGGTAATTATAATAAAACATCACAATTGTGCATATATGTCACTGATAAAAAATAATAAAAAAAAAAAAAAAAACCTTAGTTACATCAAGTATAGCCAACAGATGGGTTACATACAGTTTAAATAAAGTAGACAGGAGGGTACAAATAACTACTACTAGTAGAAATAGACAGCAAAGGCAACAGAAAAGATGATCATATCAGACAAAGGTCTACAGTTTAATAACCTAATAAAGCAAATGTATAACCAAAGTGTTGGGCTGACATATATTATAAAACAGATAAACAGTGCTGCAATACTACAGGGGGAGGGGTACTTTCTCAGTTTTACACTGACTGTATAAGCAGTATTGCACAAGAGTCAGAAATAAAGCTACAGAAAAAAATAAACAACAAGGGTCTAAAATAAAGCTACAGAAAAAATAAACAACAAGGGTCAGAAATAAAGCTACAAGAAAAAAATAATATTTCATTCCTTCTTGACAATACTCTTTAAGGGGGAGGAAAAAACAGGTATTAGTGCATTAGAAATATTGGTAAACAGATTGAAACTGACAGGATAAGATATTTTATAAGTTGTTAATAGCTATCATAATGGTTATTATTGTATTGTTTAGTATTAAATTGTATTTACAACCTGTTAAACTGTAAAGCTATACAAAAGATGGTTTAAAAAAACAAGAGATGGCTTAAAATTGATAACAGCTATACAAGAGAGAGTAAAGATATGTAAAAAAATTGAACAAGATTACTAAATTTACTTTATAGTCTTTGTATGTACAAATACAGAAGAATTCAGTACAAATTAAATTAATGTCTAGCAATGAAAAACCATGTTTTAAAAAAAATTGGGTTCAGGATAGCTGCTAGATTGAAATGCATGAATAACAAACAGTCTGTGTAAATACATACTGTACAGAATATATTGTAAAGCCCAATTCAGTACTTTACCAAGTTGTTAATGGGCAGTTCAAAGACATGACCACAATGTTATAAATGCTTGCAGTAGCACATGGTTTTTGTCTCTAATAGTTAATTCAACAGTTGCAAAGAGTTAATGAAACAGTTCTAAGTCATAAATTAAATTCTGTAATTGCAAAAGAATAAATTAATCAAGTTAAACTAAAGCAGACACAGCTCATAACTGATAAAATATTTTCACAGAATGGTCTGCAAAAGAAAAAGTTGTTAAATACATTCAGTTTGTTAGTAATACTTTAATATCACTGTATTAACTATGTAAAATTGCATTTTGATTTGTTGTATCAAAAGACTATATAATGTGATCAAAAAAATACATATCAGTATAAAATGTTTTGAGTATGTTTAAAAACAGAGGGAATTTTTAGATATTATAAGGCTGAAATTAATTCTGTTGTAAATATGATGAAAGAAAAAGCTTGCTTAAATGCAGAAACAGAGTTTAGTAATATGTGATCAGCAACCATACTAAATGACTGTGGCTTAAAAAAATAAGGAACTTGCTTATAAGTGTATTACACACACATCAAGAAAGCTGAACTTCTTACAGACATGACAAGAATGTAATCTGCTTTCACTGGACAACAGGACATGCTTTTCTAAGAAAGTTTAAAAATGTGCTTTTCTAATCCACAAGGCGTTTTCTTGAAGACAGTTTACTTATCAGCATTTGGACAAGAACAGATGTGTTAGCATTTGCGTCATCAAGGCAGTATCTTTCCAAAACCAAGAGGGTGTGTGTTTAACTAAAATATGTATAAGAAGTCTGTATTAAATCTAGTTATGTTAGAGGTATGGTAGGGACACAAGTCCTGAGGTAAATGTTATATCTCTCACATCATCTGTACTATATGAGAAGTAAAGTTGGAACAGTACTTTTAAGCTGCAATGTTTGTCCAGTTTGGTTTATTATAAAAAGTTATTGGTTACTGCTCTCTAAAGTTGATGCTGCAAAGTATATTCTCTCATCAGTGTATATTCTGCAAGTTTCTGTATGCGACAGACTGTGAATGCAAATATAACCAGACTTTGAATTTTAGCAGAATCCAGCCAGCAAATCCCACAGCAAGAGCAAGCAGTAAGAAGCAGTAAGCAGAGATCTAAATATTTTTTCATTCTGGTCTTATCATTACATCAGGCAAGACTGGCTTATGGTTTGATCTTACCAGGGAGGACATCAGATGGGGGGGGGGTGCAATGCTCTTCCAAGTTAGTGAGTACTTTGTCCAGGACATTTGGTCCCCCTTGTGGGTGTGCAGACCAGCTGTTCCCGAGCATTTGCTTTGACAAAGTCCAAGAACCTCTGAGCCAGCATGTTTGTGGTTGTGTATGTTTCACAGTTGGTGGTAGGATAATTAAAATCACCCATGAGTCAGGTGTTGGACTGTATGGCAACTGACTCCAGTAAATCCAAGCATGTGATATGCTTTTCCTATTTCATGGTTTGAGACGTATAGCCAGCTATGATGTGGTAGGGGACTTTGCCTATAGTTAATTGGACATGGAGTAGCTCAAGAGAGTTATACTGTTTGACTGTCTCGAGGTGCACTTATCCTTAATGAAGATGGATACACCTCCTCCTCCTTTGTTTTTTCATGCTAAGTTTGTGGTCTGAATGCATGGAAAGCATTGAAGCCCTACATGGCCATGGTGCTTTCTGTGCCCTTGAACCATGTCTTGGTGACAGATGTCAGAATCTTCCAAAGTGAGGAGTGCTTCCATGGAGTGCAGTTTCTTGTTTAGACTCCTAACATTAAGCAGCAGTACGTTGAGTTTATCTAGAGAGGATTTTGTTATGTTGGAGGTTGGTTATTTTGACACTGCCTGAAAAAGGTGCAATGGGGTGGCTAATGCCTTTGCCAGTATCCAAAAGCCTAGAGGAGACAGGTACAGACCATCTCTGGCAAAGCAGCATGGCCTGTCGACCATGTCTTCTCAGGCTGATATTGGATCCCCTTGGGCTGACATTAAAGGCTAAGCCAATTGTTAAAGTCAATCATTTTTGTTTGTATTGCAGCATCATCCTTGGAGAAGGCAGAATACTGCTTAAGGCTAGGCTTATACCTGTGAGAGCTCAGTCATGTCACTCTTTGTACAGTCCAATGAGGTACTGCTTAAGTCATTCACCCCACATGCACTATGACAGAATCATACCAGTACTTGTGGTTGAGTGACTTGACAGATCCTGGCACCTGACAGGCAGATAACTATAACCAACTCCTTATCCAGGCTGGTGCGGAGAACAACCATGTGTCAGAGAATGGAGTCACCTATGATCAATACATTAGGTTTTGTGGTGTTATGCTTAATGGGCTTATTTGTTGAGACACTGATTATGTGTGTTATTATGTGTTGTGGTTGTTTTTTGGATTGTTATGTGTGTAAGTAGTTTCTGTTTGAGCGGCCTCTGAGATTTTGATAAGTTACTAGTGAGTACCTCCGCATATGTGGGATTATATGTCATGTCCTTATTTAGTGCGGGATGTGTGTAACCTGTTTGGCATTCGATTTGTCGTTATGTGGGAGTCTTGCCTCCAGTTTCATAGTGTAACTACATCTCTCACATAAAGTATTTCTTTTTAATGGTAGCTTCTGTTCTAGATTCTACTAAAATCTCTACCAGTGCTGGTCTTTGGTTTAGGACCCCCCCATTTCTTTCTCTTTGCTTATACTCTGATATCAATCCTTGATAGGGAAGGCAATCTCTAACCTGCAGTCCAAATAAATTCTTGGCCTCTTCCCATTCTATCATCTTTCCCTCTCTAGTTATTTGCTCCCCATACCTTGGTTCCTTTGCCAGTTTTCTCCAATAAACCCCGGCCCCCTCTTGCCTATTATCTACATCCCTAATTGCAGTCATCTCCATCAGCATACCTCCTTTCTCCATTCCTGTGTTGGCTTAGTTCTTAGAATACTTTCTGCTACTTTATGCAAATAATATTCTGTATGATTATTGCTATTGTCCTTAAAGGCCTATATCCAAAATCCCAGTCTCTCCTAGTTTCTTGAGCTTCCCCCTGTTTCAACATCATCCCTTTCCACTTTGAATAGTTTTCTGCTTATGCTATGTATAGGAGCCTTAACTGTGTATTTCTGATATACCACAAAACCAGGAACCAAAACAACAAAATAGTCCAAATACACTCCAGGAACCACATAAAACAGAGAAGGATCACGGCTTTCCAAACAAAGTTTTATTCCAGTACTGAGCGCTTTCGTCTGACCTGTAACTAGACTTCATCAGAGTATACACAAAGTATCACACACAGGTTTAAATACTCTCATAAAAAATCACATGACCTCACACATCCAATCAAATAGAACACAAAATGAAGTAAAACACATAAAATCATGTTATTACACAAAAAAATAATAATTATTTCAAACATTATAATTATTGTTTTTCCACAAAACACAATTAAACTTGATAAGATTTCATTTTAACACACTGCCTGTAGAAGTTTGCTCATTGAGCCCAGTGGGAAAGCTGGCATTTAGCCTCAGTTGCCATAGTAACTCACATTGGTCCAGTAAATCCTCCCATGGACCTCCCCTAGGGTTCCTTAAAACACAATCCTGCCCAAAAAATAAAAAGTAATGAGATGGATTATTGCAGACGTGCTTGGCTAAAGAATTAGTAGTCTTGTTTTTTTCTAATATCAAGGGAGTGCTTATATAGCTGAGTTTTCCCTAAATAGAAACTGGTACATTTCTGACACAGGGCCAAATAAACAACTCCCTTGCTGTTACAATTACAAAAAGAAGGGGATTTTAGAAAGTGTCCATTAATGTGAGTGTAATCTGTACTCAAAATATTGAACTCTTTAAACACACAAACCCATTGAGGAGTTTTTTTTCTTTACGTGTTTTGTAATGCAGTATTATGCAAAAGACAGAGATTTCAGGAATATTCTTAATAAGAATTGGTCATTTTTTTCCCTGTTTAATGGTGTCTCAGATAAAGTGGGGGACAGACCAGTTATTATGTACAAAAAAAGGTAGAACTATAAAAAAAATATTTATAGTCCCATGTTACAAATCTGTGTTTGTATCTTAACAAGAAGTTTGGTACTAGGAAGTGCACTTTTTGTACCCAATGTAAGTTTATTTTGAGTATGGATTACATTCACATTAATGGACACTTTCTAAAATCCACTTTTTTCTGTAATTGTAACACCAAGGGAGTTGTTTATTTGGCTCTGTGTCAAAAATGCACCAGTTTCTATGTAAAGAAAACTCAGATAAAGTTAAGGGAGCGAATATATGAGCACTCCCTTGATATTAGAAAAAAAAACAAGACTACTAATTCTTTAGCCAAGCACGTCCACAATAATCCATCTCATTGCTTTATATTTTTTGGACTGGATTGTGTTTTAAGCAACCCTAGGGGAGGTCCATGGGAGGATTTACTGGAACAATGTGAGTTACTATGGCAACTGAGGCTAAATGTTAGTTTCCCCTTGGGCTCAATGAACAAACTACTATAGGCAGTGTGTTAAAATTGAAATCTTATCAAGATTAATTAACAGTGTTTTGTGGAAAAACAATAATTATAATGTTTGAAATAATAATTATTTTTTTTGTAAGGACATGATTTTATACGTTTTACTTCATTTTGTGTTCTATTTGATTGAGTGTGTGGGGTAATGTGATTTTTTGTTATGATAGTATTTAAACCTGTGTGTGATTCTTTGTGTATACCCTGATGAAGTCGGGTTACAGGTCAGATGAAAGCGCTCAGTATTGGAATAAAACTTTGTTTGGAAAGCTGTGGTCCTTTGCTGCTTTTCTGTCGTTCCTGGAATGCATTTGGAGTATCTCTGATATACCCCATTCAAACTGTGTAATCTCAATCTGCCCTGTTCCACTGGAAGAATCAGCTTATCCCACTTGATTCTTGCTGTCCCCTCCCCCCGATAAAGTCCTTCAGCTCTCTTTATTAATTGCTATCCACAACTTCTCCTCTGGTTGATAAAGATATGCCTGACCTGTGTAAGACTAAAAGGGCTAAAAACAATTTGACTGCTTGTATCTTATTATCCATATCCATATAACAAAGCTTCCATTTTCTCAGTTTTCATATTGTCTTTTGTTTAGTCTCTTCCCACATATCCTTAGCTGCCATACCAGAATCATTTTTAATCCATACTCCTAAATACTTAATTTTATAATCTCCCCATAAATAAGGGTATTGCTGAACCAATTTGTGAGTGGGTACATAATTTATGTCTATTGCCTTTGTTTTAGCTTCATTAATTTTGTATCCTTAAATGATTTGAAACTGCCTCAAAATGTTCCACAATACTGTAATATCTCTTTCTGGTTTTGTCAGGTATAAAATAATATTATCTGTGAATAGAGCCAGCTTTTCTTGACTACCATACCAATTATATCCTTGAATTTCTGAGTCCCTTATTTTCTTTGCCAATGGTTCTAAATATAATGCAAATAACAAAGGGGAAAGAGAACACCCCTACCTGGTTCCTCTGCTCAAGCAGAAATGATCAGAAAAGACCCCAACCCACTTTAATTTTCACCCCTGATCCCTCATATATCCTCCAAATCAACCTCATATTTTTTTCAGGAAATGCAAATGCTTCCATTACCCTGCTCATAAAATCCTAGCTTACTCTGTGTTCTGCTGAATCATTGAGGATTGAAGTCACTAAATAATGACAGGCATATGAGTATCAAACTTCCTATTCTTCAAAAATGCATCCTGAAATATTACTTGTTCATCTAGCAACTTATTTAAAATATCTCCCTGATTTGGGACTTCCTCCATTATTTTTGGCTTTGTTAAGAATTCTTGTAATAAGTTAAGAGTTATGGCAGAAGTCAGATAGTCCTCCTGAGTGAAATGGCTGGCCTCAACATAAACCACAGGCCACAATCAGCTTCAGGTAGCAGACAGAGAAGGTTCTAAGATTAACACAAAACAGTCTCAAGACCAGGAAGATAAGTGGGGAAAAGGCACAGTATTTAAAGAAAATGCTCAAGGCCTATCACTGGAAGAAGATGGAATAGGTTGAGCAGAAGAAAAATGTCAATATCTCAAAACTGCATTTCTGAAGATGATAAAACAGTTCTGCAGTTGAACCAGGTATGGAGATAAGGTAAAAAAGAAAGCTAGTAGAGGAAAGCGGAAGTTCAGAAAGTTATCAGATTAAAGATGGAAGAACAGGAAGAAGTGAGAGATAGAGAAGATAGGTCAGGCTATGGAAGAATACTAGCTGGCTGACAAAGAAAACAGTCAGAATGATAAAGAACAATGCATCAGAGGACCTCTAGCAGCTTCTGGAAAGTGACTCAATAAATAGTACAGAGAAGCACTATCATATTACAAGACAGCAACAGAAAGACAAAGAACATTGCAGATGTCATTCATAAGGGATGCCAACACCAATCTGAATACCAGTTCAGGGAGAACAAAGAGCAGATGGAAGTAGTATTTCATAAACTTTTGAATGAAAAAAAAAACACTGAAGTGGTACCACTGTGCACATAATCCACAATAGTAGAGGAAAGGGAACTCACTGTTGATGAAGTATAATACGTAAAAAGAAATGAAGTCAGAGAAAGCAGCATGCTCAGATATAGTCATAGCAGATATGATCAAGGTATTGGGTACATTAGTGGAAAAATGGTTCCTGGGGGTACTCATTGAGGTATGTAGAGACAGGTATACTCCTGATGAATATATATTAAGCATTCTAATGTCTGTGAACAAGAACAAAGGAGATATTCACAACTGAGGATAGCACAAAGATATCAGGTAACACCATATGAAAGTGTTGGGGAAGGTCATTGAGAAATTAATATGCAAAGTAGTAGAAAGTAGTTGGTGGATGAGGAGTTTATATTCAGATTCAGATGCAGTAAATCTGATCTGACATTTGTGAAAGATAATGGGGAAGGTGCTGGTGATAGGTGAAAAGTCCAACTGGCCAGATCTAGACATGGAGAAAGGATATTATAAGGTATCAAAAATGATTTGGGCACCTCTGCAGTATCTGAAACTCCCAGAAACAATGGCAGAAGTATTGCGAGCTATGTGCAAGGATCTAGTGACACACATATGAACAGTGTGTGGATTCACAGAGAGATTCCCAGTGGGGGTAGGTGTGCATCAGTGTTCGGGTCTGAGCACATTCCTGTTCATACAGACCAAGGACTACATCAACAGACAGGTCAAAGGGTAAAGATCATCAAAGCTGCTGTATGCAGGCACTATTACAGTACAAGCAGATTCTAAACAGGAACTTCAGCAAATGATAGGGGTGGGAAGGCAAAACTAAAGGCACATGAGATGAATACAAACAAAATAGTAAATTGAGGAAATGAGGAGAAGCTAAAAGTTGAGGTAGAAGGGAATATAGTAGAACAGGGTAACATATTCAATTATATAGGAGGTGTGGTTGAGAAAAATGGAAATCTGAATGAAGTCAAAGCTAGAATCGGAGATGCTGCATCCAGTGGGTACAGAATGTCAAAAATAATATGTTAAAAAATGCCAAAGAGGCTGAAATATAAGGTGTACCAACCAGTCTTGTGACCATTGATGTGACCAGTGCATCTGTATGGCACTGAAACCTGGGCAGTAAAGGCAGGCAGGTGAAAAACCTTGAGCTAATGGAGATGAAGTGCCTGAGATGGGTAGTAAGCAACCCCTATTTCTTCCATATTCCTCGAGGGTGTAATATTAGTTGTCTAGGCTTGCTCCATCAGCACAATGATAAAACAGCCACTTCCACTCCACAATGCTTATAATAAGGAAACACAAAAGTAGCAAGACTTCAGACAGACATAACACCAGAGTGAAACATTCTCAAGCAGTTTATTTCTGGTACCTCGGCTTTTCGCCTTCAAGGAATACTGACATAACATTACACCCTTCTTTTATACAGACACCCTAAAGCAATTAAGTGAATTGCATACAATTAACACAGCATTCTCCCAATTTTTAAAGGCATAGGTTTCCACAAACAAGACAAATTCCTTTTTTTTAACAATATACCCTTTTAAATATAAAGTTTTATAACCATTCCCTCCATAAGCCAAAAAGGGATGAGCCAGAACATTAAAAACATGTCTTTATTACATCTCCCATGTGTAGACATAAAATGTTCAGCTACTGGACTAAAGTGGCTTATGGAGGGAATTTTAAAGAAAAGTTAAATAAACTAGAATGTAGTATGATAATTAACTTTAGAACACTACAACCCAGGGGTATGAACATTGACAGTAATCTAACTTTATAAAATATTTTGTATATAATGCTTTAACATGGTATTTCTAAATAATGATGTTTAAAAATATTTTGTTATTTATGGAATGGTTATAAAACTTTATAGTTAGGTTCATAGATTAGTACCAGGCTAACTGCCCTTGAGAGCCATTTTAAGCCTAGTCAATTATCTCTTGTGAGACTCAAACACTGCACCTTGTGTGTGTAAGGCAAATACTGTAACCATTAGGCCAACCTCCCAATCCCTTTAAAAGGGTATAGTGTTAAAAAAAGGAATTTGTCTTGTTTGTGGAAACCTATGCCTTTAAAAATTGGGAGAATGCTGTATTAATTGTATGTAATTAACTTAATTGGTTTTGGGTGTTTGTATAAAAGAAGGGTGTAATGTTATGTCAGTATTCCTTGAAGGCGAAAAGCCGAAGTACCAGAAATAAACTGCTTGAGAATTTTTCCCCCTGTTGTTATGTCTGTCTGAAGTCTTGCTACTTTTGTGTTTCCTTATTATAAGCATTGTGGAGTGGAAGTGGCAGTTTTTTCAAAGTGCCTTTTTAAAGCATTTTTTAATAGTTCAACCTTATATTGATAATTGTGTTGTTTGCTATGACTTTTTTTAATTATATGTAGAAACTTTGCTTTCTTGAGAGAAGAGGAACCTCATTGTTCTGAGCATTTATTTGCTTTGGGTTTGTTAGTACTCTGCCAATACTTTGGGTTTATTAGTACTCTGCCAATACTTCACACTTGGATTGGCTACTTGCTTTCTTTTGGCTTTGTTTTCTGCTGCATTGCATGACTTTATAGCTGTTTGAGCAGAGCTGGACCACACTACCTTTCTGACCTGACAAATTTGGTGGATTCAGTTGCTTTGTGATCCCTCCATCCTCAGGGAAGTGCTTTCTGAAAGTATTTTATAGCACTTTAAGCAGATTTTACAAATAGGTTCATAGGTTCATAGGTTCATACTAGGCTATCTGCCCGAGGGCATTTACAAGCCTAGCCCATCGTTTTGTGGCTTAGGCCACCCCTTTAGTATGGGGAACTATACCCATTATTTTTCTGTGCCTCTGTCGAGCAGTGACACTGAGGTAATCCCTGGGGTATATCTGCGATCTCCCATCCATTGGTCAAGATTTCTCTTGAACAAGGCCAGCGAGGTGCTCTGCCTCACATGTACCGGGATTTTGTTCCACAGCATAGGGAGTCTTTGGGTGATGAATCTATCCCTCCAGCACGTCCTATTAATAGCCGTGTCAAGGTTTAAGTCTCCGCCCTTGTGGCTCTGATGGATCTAGATTTTTGAGGTGAAGCATATTCATCAAATCTGGGTTTGACATGGCCTTGTATGTTAGGCAAAGGTCACCTCTGAGCAAGCGTAAGCGACTGAATAGAGCTGGAGTTCTTTCAGTCGGGCAGCATAGGACAGATTTTGAGACCCTTTATCCTTTTGGTGAGGAACTTTTGTGGCCTCTCCAGCTGCTGCAAGTGTCGGGTCAGATACATTCCGAATGGGGCATTGTACTCAATCATTGGTCTGATGAGTGATGAGTAAAGGGAGACTATGACCTCCCTTGATCTAGATGAGAATCCCTTCATGATAAGGTGGGCAATGTAGAAGGTCTTCCTAACTACTTTAGCTACATGGGTGTCGAATGACAGACTACTATCAACCTGGGTCCCCAGGTCCCTGATAACTTCTTCTGTGCTCAGTGGATTGCCACCTATTTGGTAGCTAGGGGTAACCTTGTTTTTCCCGAAGGGTATGACTATGCATTTTTGGCATTTAACTTTAGGCCGTGGCTCTGGCACCAGTTATCCGTTTCTGTGAGACCCTTCTGAAGGATATCTGTGTCAGATGTGTTTTCTACTATGGCGCCCAGTTTGCAGTCATCTGCAAACTTTGTCAGCCATAACCCTCCTGTGTTTGCTTGTACTTCGGAAAAGTAGATGCCAAACAAGAGTGGGCCCAGGACTGAGCCCTGTGGGACACCACTTGTGACAGGCTTTGAGTCTGACATGGCGCCAGCAGCTCTGACCCTGTGGGTTCTGTCACTCAGCCAGTTTGCAACCCATCTTGTGATGTATGGGTTGACATTTAAGCTGATGAGTTTTTCAATGATACCCGAATGGGGTATTGTATCGAAGGCCTTAGCCAGATCGAGGTAGGCTGTATGGACTGCCTTTCCCTCATCAATGGCTTTGGTGACTGTTTCAAAAAGTCAACCAAGTTTAAAAGGCATGATCTGCCTTTGACAAAGCCAAACTGGGTTGGATCCAAAGTCTGCAAATTCCCTATGTCTTTATTTATGAGGTCCATTATGATCCTCTCCATGGCTTTGCAGATAAGGCTTGTCAAGCTAATGGGCGGTAATTTCCAGGGTCGGTGGAGGCACCGCCTTTGTGAAGTGGTACCACAGTTGCAGTGCGCCACTCCTGGGTGCGTATCCAGAGGTAAGACTTTGATTAAACAGCTGTCCTAGCTGTGGGTTTAATTCCTCATTGAGTTCATGGAGCACACAGCCGGGGACACCATCAGGTCCCATGGATGCTGTGTTTTTGCTTTGGAGAGAGCAGTTCTCACTTGGGCGCTGGAGATGTTTGGGGGCTGCAATCGTTTGGTATAGATATCTCTCCTTTTGGGGAGGGGAGAAGTTTGCACTGAACCTGTCAGCCAGTATGTTGGCAATGTCTGTAGGATCAGTAATCTTCACATCATTTTGAACTAGCTCTGAGCATATCTGGGAGTTTCCTCCCAGGTTTCTAACATAGCTAAAGAAGGCCTTATGATTGTCTTTTGAGTCATTAGCTATTTTTCTCTCGAAATTTGCTTTGGATGATTTTATGAGAGCTCTTAGTTTTTACTTATAGTGATCAAGGGTGTCTTACCTTTTAAGGATTTTGCTCTATCTTGTAGTAGCTTCCTCCTTTTGTTGTAGAGTTTGTTTATGGCTGGGGTCCACCAGACTGGATGCTTGCCTTTGGTACAAAGAGTCTTTGTTTTGCTTGGGATTGCCTTATCCATGCAGTCCTGCAGGTGCTGGTAGAAGGCATTTGTAAGTGATTCAGCGGCTTGAGTACTGTTTTCCGCGGCTCGGGGCCTTAAAGGAGACCACACTAGTCTTTAGAAGTGTGAAGTCGGCTTTTGAGAAGTTCTTTACTGTGGTCTTTTTATTTCAGGTGGGGTGGGATGAGGACCTCCAGCGAGATTAGTTTGTGGTCTGATCTCACCAGTGAGGGGTACACCTCCGGTGTTGAACATTGTGCTCCCATGTTCGTGATGATGAGATCAAGTATGTTATCTCCTCTTGTGGGGATGGTGACTAGTTGTTCCATGGCATTTGAGTTTATGAATTCCAGGAACTTTTGGGCTAGGGTGTTTGGGCTTGAGTAGTGTTCCCAGTCTATATTAGGGTAATTGAAGTCACCTAGTATGATGGTGTTTGGTGATACATTTATCCCTCTAGTGTTTTCAGGAAGGCCATGTGAGGTTCCTGAGTTTGTGAGGGTGGCCTGTAACATGCTACAATTTGCAGAGCAGTCTTGCCTATGGTTAATTGCACCTGGATGGTCTCCGATGCATCGTGCGTTGCCACCAGTCTTGAGGTGTGGGTGTCCTTGATGAATATGGATACCCCCCCTCCTTTCTTGGTATTGTCCAGATTTTGGGGCCGGAACGCATGATATGAGGTAAAACCTGATAGCGCCGGGGTGCTCTCAGGAGCCTTGAACCAGGTTTCTGTCACAGCACAGACATCGATGTTCTCCATACTGAGAAGGGCCTCGAGTGCGTGCATTTTGAGATTTAGACTTCTGGCATTGAGCAGCATTACCCTTAGTTTTTTTCCTTTTTTGTGTTCTAGGGTGGTAGGTTTAGAATTTGAGCAGTATTGGTGCAGTATTATTGTAAGGTAACATTTTCATGGCTACTCTACTGGATTGTAATTTCTAAGATTTTTACCTTATCTAACCTTTTTTTTAAATTGTACAACTTTCTTACTACTATAGACTGTTGGCAGTTACTAACATGTTTTAAGTTTTATGTAATGTCTTTAAGTTTTATGCAATGTCTTTCTGTTTGTACCTTGGAGCTTTTCTCCCCGGGCCTCCACTGAAAATGGACATGTATCCAGTTGGACTATCCCAGTCAACAAATGTAAAATAAAATAAAATAATGTCAATATACCTCAAGAGGGTCTTACATAAACCAATGATTGCTGCCAAAGTCATAAACTCAAACTCAGTACTAAAAAAATCATTATCATCCCCTTTGGTAAAAAGGATAGCCTTGCAGATTATCATATAAATAATAAAACCCTAAGTAACAACTCAGTAGTGATAGACTTGGGAACGCAAGTTGACTGTAGCATAAACTTTGACCACCATGCATCTATTGTGGTAAGGAAGGTATTCTATGTCGCACACCACATTAGCAAAGGCATTGCCTCTAAAATAAAAAAGGTCATAACTCCTCTGTACTCAAACCTCATCAGGCCAATAATTGAGTACAATGCTGCCTTTGGTATGTACCTTACCAGGCACCTGCATCAACTTGAGAGACTTCAGAGATTTCTAACCAAGAAAGTTCAGGGACTCCAGCACATGTCATACACTGACAGACTGAAGTCACTGCCACTGTACTCAGTAGTGTACGGACTGCTTAGAGGAGACTTGTGCCTGGCCTACAGAGCAATCTTGGATCCAAACCTAAAGGAAATGCTGTACATCCGCAAGTCAAATGGGACAAGGGTCAGCCACTCCAGGGACCTTAACCTGGCCTGTGACATAAATAAGACCTGCTGGAGAGAAAGATATGTCTCTAAGAGGTCACCACTCCTCTGGATAATCTACCAATTCACATCAGAGCCCCTCTATGACCCTGTTTAATTATAGCCTGGATGACTGGATAGGAAACTTTAAATTCATGCCATGGATTTCACACATGACTATCCTAGATATGGGCATTCATAGCTAACTAAGATCTCAAGTTTAGGCAAGATCCTTTATATTGGGTTTCTCTAGTATTATATTGGGTACAAATGGCTAGGCTTATAAAGACCTTTGAGCCAATAGCCTAGTAAACACCTATGAACCTATGTATCCTAAACCTGAATCAAAGTCTGTAATGCAATTTTTTTTAAGTTTCCTAAGTTTTGTTATACCAAATTGATGTGTTTTAATGGCTTCTGTGCAGGTAACCTGAGTCCTATCTGTCACATAGTGCTTGCTATGTTTTATGGCATCAGTGCCTATAACTTGTATTATTTTCTCAGTAGAAAGTGCAGAAAACATTGTTACTGGTTGTCTGTTTCTGTTTTGATTACAGTATAGTTTTGAATTACACCAGACTTCTATTGCTATATATCACAGCTGTTGGTAAAGCATCTAAGCTGCTTTTCCTGTACTGTAGCTGGCATACCACTCAGGAACTTCTGCACTTATTCCCCTGTCTGAATCACAGACACCATAGGACCGCAGTCTGCCTATTACCATTCAGCAGTTGTCTATTTGCATAAGGCTAACAGAAACCTGATAGGAACTGCCTCATGCTTATGGACACCCCCCTTACTATTATAAGGCACAGAATCCACTTGTATGGAATGTAGATGTATATTTACACAGGAGGCAAACTGCTCACATCCCTCATGTACAGAGGTTGTCAGTGAGCACTACATGCCTGCACCACCCCTCATCACAACCCTAACACTAACTGACATTTGCTGAAGTAGTACTCCCTCCAGAAACCCCCTTGGCCTCCTTTACAATGTACTAACATAGCTAGGCCTCACCAGAAAATTCACAGCTCACCCATCAAATGCAGCTTCGGCTGCAAAAGTGGTAAGCAGAAGCCACTAAGGTAATTCCTGCATACTGCCACACATGAAAATTTCCCTTTTATAGGTGACTCAGTAGTTAAACATACTGATGTATCACTCACTGGGCTGAACAAGGGTCAGCTCTTTCTCACATAGCATAATTAGTCATATTACCATGTCTCTTAGATCTCTTCACTCCAAATATGCATACAGCCTGGTCATCCTGGTCATTGCCCATATGGTAGCAAAGGACCTTCAATGATTAGCCTTGATGGCATGAATAGACACATAGATGAGCTCTCCATGTATGTCTCTGAGGGCAGTAATCAACTAATCTTTAGCAACTTCTTGCCATCATTGCAAATTATGTCATAATATAAACCAAAATAAGTGAGCTCAGTTGTCTCAGTAACTGGTGTCATTCCAGGGGAGTCAAATTATGATAGTCAATAGTTCGGGTCTATATTAAATCAGCGAATGCTTTATCGACCCTTAAACAGTGAAACCTGATAATGACAAAGACACAGAACAGCGATGTTTTTCTCTGGGGAAAAAAAATCGCTGTTCCACCAAAAAAACAAAAAATGTTCAAAACACAAAATTAAGTAGGGGGGGCTTTGCTCCCCACACCTCCCCTACTTCAATATACCAACTCCGAGATTGCACCACAGTGGAGGAAATGGCAAAGCCCAGAAAATGGCACAGCGATTTTTTTTTCCCTGGGAAAAAAATTACTGTTCTGTGTCTTCGGGATTGTCAGGCTTCGCTCTTTAAGGGTCAATAAATCAGCATTCACTATTTTGAGCATTTGCTGATTTAATATAGACCCAATAGTTCTACCTGCTTTGTTAGGGATGATGTATACCTCTCTACTTGGGTATTCTGCCTATTTGCAAAGATACTTTCTGATCCCATACTGCCTTTTGTTAGGCGGTCAGTCTCCTATAACTATCATGATAGCAGTTTCAAATCAGGCCTGTATTAATGTTACATTGCTTAGTGATAGAAGCCTGAGCAAAGAACTGCTCACTCTCAAGACCTTTGTAATCCTTGAAGACAGACACCTGCAAAAGATTACAGAAATGTGGCTCCAGTGTAGCAACAACACTCCATTTTTACCGTATTCTAATACCTAAAACTCATTAAGACTCACTACAGAGGGTATCTGTCTCACCCTGTGGGCATATTTAAATGTCTTCTCCTTTACATCTAATCCAGAAAGATAGTGACCTAGAACTCTTTCATATCCTAGTACCCACAAGTAAGTCCCCTTAATATCCTGGTCAATTAATTTTTTAAAGGGTTAAGGCTATCCATTTTGATCCACTCTGTGGAGGAACGGGGAGGATACAAGTGTGACAATCCCTCACAGGAACTGTTTGTGGAAGCAGTTCTGGTTTTATTTGTGGTAACATCTCTCAAGGGAGCTTATGAAACTAGTGGATCTGCTTACCTAAGCACTGACAGTCGATCCTAATAAGAGAGCTCATGACAATTGTGGTATTGAACAGGATTCTTTTCATGTTCCTGAGGGATTTTATAGAAGGATGTATGATAACCATGAAGCACATTTGCAAGGAGCAGCAGATGTAGCTTATTGTCCAAACAGCAATGTCGGTGAAAGAAGGATGCCATGTCTTGGACAGCAGGCTGGTTGTCTGATTCGGGAAGGCATGGCTCGGCTCAGCAAACTATCCACAACTAATTATAAAGGTACTGAGATTAATAACTGTTTAGGGAACCAAGAGAACAGAAGTTATGCAGCAGTTATGGCTGGTTCTCATTTTAATAATAACAAGCCGCAAGGTGGATTGAGTAGTAATGCAGTGGAGAATAGTAACATTTTTCATAATTTTATATTTAGTAAGGATTTCAGTCAAGTTCAGCTGGTGATTAGACTGGCTATTTTTTCTAATTTAAATGATTTAGTTAATGATTTTGAAAAGAAGCTTAATAAATTAAGGAGGTTGCAAGTGGACAACTATTTTAAAGAATGCCTTCTTAACAGGATAGTCCCTCAGGAGTAAAGGTTTAGAAGTTTCCAAATGCATTAAAAAGCATGGACGCTATGTTTTCTGAATTTTTTAAACATTTTGACCAACATGGCTTTGAATTAATGGAGCTGATTTTTAAATGGAACCTTAATATGACAGACAAATTAATGGCTGAAATTGATAGATTAAATGAGGTTATTGAAAATGATTTAATGTTTGAGCAATACAACTCTAGGTTTTTTAATGTATTTTCTAGGGTTGACAAGAAATAGAAATGTGATGACAATTTCAAAAGAAATTGTAAAATAAAATTAAGGGATATGGAGCAATATAAGAATATGTTTATGTACCCAAAACCCCATGTGAATTACAATTCAGTATATAATAGTACTGAAAACCCACATAAAGATGAGATTTATGTGGGGGCAATGGATGATATAAGCTATAATGGATATCCTTCTGAGGCTGAGCAATAGGAAGGAGATCGAAGAGGATAGCAAATCAACAAGCAATGATAAGGGAACCTGGGCCAGAGAGGGGATTTTTAGAGGAATATTACCCATCCCCAGGGAACAGGAAGAAAAGGAATATCAACAGGGGTTACAACTATAGGAACAGAATGATGGCTTGAATAGAAATTTTGAGTACAGGTATGTGAAATTCTTATAAGTAGAAATGGTTTTAACATTTTTAATTACAGTCATTTAACTTTTTCTCATAAACATTTTACATTGTTAGAAAAGGTGCTTAAATTTATCCCAGCAAGAAGGTCAGACCTCACGGACAGTATATTGAAATTTAAATTATATGTTAAGAAATTAAATTTAGCAGAACTGAATGGAAACATTAAGGGGAACAGGTTAAAGAAAAAAGTGTTTTAAGCCCCTTTACATCCAACTTTGATTACATTTGAAAAATAGAAATTGAAGATATTTATAAACTATATTGTCAGAAGTATAAAACTGAAAATTATAATCTTAGTAGAAAAGAAAGTGAATAATTGATGGCCTTGACAATGGATAGAACAATAAGAATTATGAAACCAGATAAGGGTTGGGGGTGGTGATATGGGATCACATTAATAACATTAGTACTATGTTTAACATTTTATATAATAGACAATCGTATATCGTTATCTCAAGCAATTAGGTTAACCTAGCATATAGACAAATTGATTTTTATTTAGAAGAATTGTTAAGGAGGAATTATAACATTAGCAGTTTCGAATTTTTTTGAACGTAGATAAGCTTTATATACCTACAGTCTTTGGGATCACCAAAGTGCTTAAGGATATAATTATACCATCATACGGGCTAATAGTAGCTGCTGGTGGTTCTAAAACCTACCCTCTAGGATTTATATTGCTAAAATATTAAAATCCCTTTATGATCAGGAAGTGCATTTGTTTGATTTGTGGGATATTTTGAGGAAGGTAACACCTGACCTTTGTGATTTGGGGTAGTACTTTTAACCATAACTATAGTGAATCTTTTTAATTCTATTCCAGGAGAAGAAGGGATATTTTTCTTTTTAGATACATTGATTCAATGTGACTTTTTAACTGGAGAAGACATAAGGATTTTATTAGATTTCACTGACATGGTGTTAAAGAACAATTTTATATTGTTGATGAAAAAAATTTTAAACAGCTTAATGGGGTAGCAATGGGGGAGTCATGTACACCCATTTAAGCCAATCCTGTACTTCTTGCGAAGTAAAAAGTATAATCTTTTATTCTGAATATTTTAAGTTTGTCAAATTGTACTTGATATTTTTAGATGGCATTTTTGTTTTATAGAGTGGTCCGCATAACAAAGTTAATGAATGTATTGATTTTTTTTTTACATAAAACCACTTCTTTTTAAAATTCACTTATACTTTCAACAGGAACAATAATAATTATTTATATGTTCAAGTGGAAAAAAAAGAAGAGATATATAAAACTAAAGCATATAGAAAACCAACCTTTAGTAATTCATGCCTGCATTATACGAATTTACATCCATTTTCATTTATGAAAGACTTAGTTGGGGGCCAATGTGTAAGAGTGGCCAGGATGACGTCTTGTTTTAATAAACTGGAGGGGGAGATGGCTACTCTGAACAGTATGTTTTTGGATAGAGGTTATCCAGAGAAAATGATTCAAGATGCTATTCATGAAGTTATTAATGTTTGGAGCATGACATTTAAACTGCTTCTAGGGGAAGAAATGAATGAGAATAAAAATAACCCTGTCCAAGGGAACAACAAATCATTTGAGAGGGCATGTAAAGTGACTTATAGTGAGTTGGCAGCTGGCATTAAGAATATTATAAAGAGAACTGGAAAATTATAACGATCGGAAATTAAGTTATAGGAGTTGTGGGGGGTGAACTGACTCCTTCTGCAATTCATATGGAGTTACATGTATTGGTGTCATATCTGTATAAGACTGTAAATTCTTTTTTATGAGACCCATTGTTCCTGCTACTATTGGAACTGTCAGGGTATTTTTTTTCACATTGCCCTCGTTCCTGCCTGCAAATCCTGGCTTTTTCTAACTTTGCGTCTCTATGTATATAAGACACTGTAATCACTGGGTGCAATAATTGCAATGATCAATGCTACTTTTGTCTTCTTTTTATGAACCACTATATCTGGTTTACTCACATCTATTTTTTGAACTGTTGGTAATGGGTAATCTCATGTTATATTAACTTCATCATTCTCTGTAATGCTTTGTGGCTCATGTTTCTAATACTTCTCATCTACTTCTGTATTGTAATGTTTGCCCAATCTCCAGTGCAACAGTCTTGCCACATCATTATGCCTTTCAGTATGCAGGCTCTCTGCCATTAGTGTATCACACCTAGCAACAATTTGTGCAACTGTTTCTAGTTCTGTTTTACAGAACCTGCATTTGTCTGCTTCTCTCAAATATTTAATGGATTTTGTAAACCAATGTGTATGTAGTCCACTATCCTGGGCCACAAATATTAATCTTTCATATTTTGGTTTAAATTACCACTCCTTAACTATTCCTGCATCAGATCCTGATCAAAGTAAGGTTATTCCAGGAAATTTTTTGTACTTACAACTGCATTTATGCCTTTTTCACATTTTTTGCCTTTTCATCTGATTCTCTGCCTTACATTCTTCCTTGTGTTTTTTGGCACATTCAATCACTGCCTGATTTTTATCTACTTCTAGTTTGATTTCCATTTCTGCTTGACACCGATATGCTTCTGCTAGACTAAGCAGGGAAGTCATCTTAGACTTATTCTCTTCATGCTTTAAAACTTTCACTAAATTTGGGTCTTGTGAGGTCAGCAGATATGAATGCAGTCCTACGACTGCAGAGCTATACATGTAATCAGTTTCAAGAAGACCCACACCTCCTTCAGAACAGGGAATACAGTCTTGTTATTCACTGATTTTTATATATCATTTGATAAGCATGAAACATCCTTCTTGTTTTCCTATCCAACTGATTCAACACCTTTTGGGGCCAGTCAGTCACTCCAAAGCTGTAAGTTAGGACAGGAAGAGCAAACTGGTTTACAGTTTGGACTTTGTTACTAGATATCAGCACTGTTTTCAGTATAAATTTTAACCTACTGAAATATTCCTTACTAAGTTTTAATCACATTTGTTCATGTTTTATTGTTGATCCTTCATCAGTTCCCAAATATTTATATGCTCCATCTTGCTTGAGTTCTTTTATATCACATTTCTGTCCCAGGCTGATGTTTTCTTGGTGCTGTAGCTTTCCTGCTTTAAAGGTTGCTTTTGCACATTCATCAAGACCAAATGACATTGCTATATCATCTAAAAAAGATTTGATGAAGTATACAGTTTTAAATCATCCACAAAAAGAAGATGAGAAGTCTTTACACTTTGTAGTTTTCTGGGATCAAAATTGTAGCCGTGACCTAATCTGTTAAGTAGGCAGCTTAATGGATTAAGGGCAAGAAAAAAGAGCAGCAGTGACAGGGAGTCACCCTGGAATATCCCCCCTTTGATTTTTTATCCCTGGAATAATAATTTGTCCTTTATCATGGCTTAACTGCAAAGTGTTTGCCACTGTTTTATGGTCACTGTAATGTCAGTGTAGGGTGTATCTTATACATTTTAAGCACTCTTTTATCCATGAATGTGGAATACTGTCAAATTTTTTTTGTAGACTATTCATGCAATACTTAGATCATTCTCCTTTTTACAGTTCTCCATTATGACTTTATATCTTTTGTTCCATATGACTTTCTTTTGTTACCATTTTATTCTATTGTCATGATTGAGTTCTTCTAAATGACTATAAACTTTGTCCGCAGCAATTCCAGTATATAGTTTATATGTCATAGGAAGGAAAGTTATTAGTCTATAGTTTTTAGGATAGCTTGTAGGTTCATTCTTAAGTAGGAGTATTGTTTTTCCTGTTGTTAACCAGGTTGGTGTCTGCTTCAGGTGCACATATAAATAGCTCTTACTCATGGCTAAATCTTTATATAAAGATGTTAATACTTTTAGCCTGAAGTTAGGTACTGCATTTGGGCCTGGGGTTTTCCAATTAGGAGCTTTAATTAATTTTATTTCAATCCCTCTGGCCGTTACTTCATCCCATTTCATATCTTGTGCATTTGAACTTTTACTTCATTTACTTCTATCCTTTCAGCATCTTTGTTATGTTCCATGGGATCTTCATAAATATTTCTCCAAATGTATCTAGTTCTTCTTTTTTTGGTGGTGTTTGAATTCCTTTTGCCTTGTTCTCCAATTCTCTATAAAACTTTTGTAGGTCATCAATAAATTGCTTATTTTGTACTTTTCCTTTATATTTATCTGCATACCTTCTATGTTTTTCTGCCTGTACTGATAGTTTTAGTTTATTATTTGTGATAATTCACAATAAATCCTGATCTCTTCTGATACTACACATTACTTTTATCACATATATCTTTCTGAGTATTTTTGTTGATCTGCTTCCTCTTCTATAGTCTTCTAATAGTGACACTTCTTGTCTTAACTGCTTTATAATTTTCTCTGTTCAATATTTCCATGATTGTATTTGATTTTTCCTCTTCCTTTCCCTTATTGCCTTGTGTTTTTGTGGTAAACTGTTATTAATATAGCTGCAAACTAATATATCCTATTTCCTTCTGTTATATCCCATGAATCTATATGAACAGTTCTAATTATGGTGTTCATTTGCTTTATCAAACTTTTAACTTTTGGGGTTTTATTGACTTTCTGCAGTCTATTACTTTCATTGATCTTAAAACATCTCTATCTTAGATCATTTTCTTCTAAACTGAGGGAGTGAAGGCTGCCAGCTCAGCTAGCTAGAATTTTGTAAATAATTCTATGTCATTTGTGAATAGTAATATGATTTGTATGCTTGTCTTAAAAATGTAAGAAAACTATATGTACTGTACTGAGCTTCAAGAATCTAACCACAGTGCACCCTGCTGGAAAAGAGCAGAAATGTGTATAAACTACATGACTATGCAAATGTATGTGTTGATGGTAAAGGCTGGAATATACAGAGTTAACTTACAAACTCTAAGAAAATAAGTAAAGAGTTTTACAGTGTGCTATAAAGTTAATCTCAGCTAAGAGACATAATATCTAGTACTAGGGTATTCTTTCTATTGTCTTGAGACAGAGATAATTACTAGGTTTCAAATGTGAAGTGTTTTTGTATTGCTCTGTGACTTCCTAGCAGCTGTACATCTGAGAGATAAGTATTTTTGACAGAGATATGTTAAATTCTGTTGGTTCCTGTTAGCTTGGGAACTAAGGGCAGGAGTGACAAGAATTATGTAATCTGAGATAACCCAGCAGAAATGTCTGATAGTAATTTAAGAACTGTCTGATAGTAATTTAAGAACTATCTCAGAGAGAAATTCTGTGCATTTTGTAGCTTGTCTTGGACCTGAAAAGATCCATTAATCACTTGTATTTCCCTTGCTAATAGTAAGTACTAGATTACAAAAGGAGGGGGAGCCACTAGAAAAAAAGAGTTTAACTGCAACAAGTTATCATAAACAAACAACCCAACAGATGCTTAATAAGAGTGGACAATTTCCAGTTAATACCTCACACACAGTGAAACTAGCTAGAAACTCTCCTTAGCATGGAGAACATCAATATCTGTGCAGTAACAGAAACCTGGTTCAAGGCTCCCGAGAGCACCCCAGCACTACCAGGTTATACCTCATACCATGCTTTTCAGCCCCAAACTTGGACCAAACCACAAAAGGAGGGGGAGTATCAATATTCGTCAAAGATACCCACACCCCCAGGTTGGTGGCACAGCATGAAGCATCAGAGACTATCCATGTGCAACTAACTGTGGGTAAAACTGCCTTCCAGTTTATAGCCTGCTACAGACCACCCTCCCAAACACAGGAACCCCACTTGGCCTTCCTGAGAATACTGGAAAATGTGAAGGTCTCTCCAAACACCATTATATTGGGCGACTTCAACTACCCAAACATAGACTGGGAGCATTACTCTAGCTCCAACACCCTAGCCCAAAGGTTCCTAGAATTTATAAACTCAAATGCTATGGAACAACTTGTTACCACTCCCACAAGAGGGGAAAACATACTGGACCTGATCATCACCAACATGGGGACACTATGCTCCAGACCAGAAGTGTATCCCTCACTGGTAAGATCAGACCATAAACTAATCTCACTGGATATTCACATCCCGACTCCACCCCCTGCCCAGAAAACCACAGTGAAAAACTTCTCTAAAGCAAACTTCACACGCCTCAAAACCGAGGCGAAATCCTTCAAAGCCCCGGCCTGTGGAAAATCCGTCCCAGACCGCAGAATCCTTTATAACGCATTCTATGAACACCTTCAGGAATGCATGGATCATGCAATCCCAAATAAAACCAAGACCCAATCCTCCAAAGGCAGACGTCCTGTCTGGTGGACCCCAGCCATAAACAAACTATACAATAGAAGGAGGAAGCTACTACATGATAGAGCAAAATCCCAAAAAGGGAAGGCATCTCTGATCAGTATTAGCAAAAAACTACGGGCACTCATAAAATCGTCTAAGGCCAGCTTTGAGAGAAAAATTGCACAGGACACTAAGGATAATCACAAGGCTTTCTTTAGTTATGTTAGGAACCTGGGTGGGAATTCCCAGATATGCTCAGAATTAGTCCAAAATGACAAAAAATACACCGAGCCCACAGACATTGCCAACATCCTAGCTGACAAGTTCAGTGCAAACTTCTCCCCACTCTCCCCACCAAAAGGGCAAATATCTATCCCAACAGAGTGCTGCCCCCCTGACATCTCAGATGCTCAGGTAAGGGCCACCCTCTCCAAAGCAAAAAACACAGCATCAATGGGACCAGATGGTGTCCCCGGCTGCGTCCTACATGAACTCCAAGAAGAGCTAAACCCAAACATAAAACTACTGTTCAATCTTAGCCTTACTACAGGATATGTACCCAAAGAGTGGCGTACAGCAACAGTGGTCCCTCTCCACAAAGGTGGTGCCTCGACGGATCCTGGAAACTATCGCCCCATAAGCCTGACTAGCTTGGTCTGCAAAGCTATGGAAAGGATCATCATGGACCTCCTAAATAAAGATATTGGGGACCTACAGACACTGGATCCTACCCAGTTTGGCTTTGTTAAGGGCAGATCCTGCCTCTTAAACCTGGTCGATTTCTTTGAAACAGTCACCAAGGCCATTGGCGAGGGAAAGTGGTCCACACAGCCTACCTGGACCTCAAAAGCCTTGATACAATACCCCACTCGGGCATTATAGATAAGCTCACCAGCTTAAATATAAACCCCTATGTCACTAGATGGGTTGCAAACTGGCTCAAGGACAGAACCCACATGGTTAGAATTGCTGGAGCCATGTCAGACTCCAAACCAGTTACAAGTGGTGTCCCACAAGGCTCAGTCCTGGGACCTCTCTTGTTCGGTATATATTTCTCGGCGGTACAGGCCAACACGGAAGGACTGTGGCTGACCAAGTTCGCAGATGACTGCAAACTGGGCACCATAATCAACTCTCCAGCCGACACAAGCATCCTCCAAAAGGGCCTCATAGAAACAGACAACTGGTGCCAGAGCCATGGCCTCAAGCTAAACGCCAAAAAGTGTATAGTCATCCCCTTTGGCAAAAACAAAGTGCCCACAAATTACCACATAGGTGGTAATCCATTAAGTACATAAGAAGTCATTAGGGACCTGGGGACCCAAGTTGATAGCAATCTCTCATTTGACAACCACGTGGCCAAAGTGGTTAGAAAAACATTTTATATAGCCCACCTAATCATGAAGGGATTCACATCTAGATCAGGGGAGGTCATCGTACCTCTTTACTCATCCCTCATCAGGCCCATAATTGAGTACAATGCCCCTTTTGGGATGTACCTTACCAGACACCTGCTGCAACTGGAACGACCCCAAAAGTACCTCACCAAGAGGATCAAAGGGCTCAAACAGATGCCATATGCTGCCCGGTTAAAGAAACTCCAGCTCTACTCAGTGGCATACCGCCTGCTCAGAGGCGATCTGTGCCAGACGTATAAAGCCATGTCCAACCCGGAATTAATGGACATGCTGCACCTCAGAAAATGCAAATCCCATCGAGCTACGCGCTCGAGAGACTTGAACCTCAGCACTGAAATAAATAGGACATGCTGGAGGGACAGATTCATAACCCAGAGGCTCCCTTCACTCTGGAATAAAATCCCAGTCCAGGTTAGGCAGAGCCCCACATTGACTCTCTTCAAGAGGAATCTTGATGAGTGGATGGGAGATCGTACGTTTACCCTGGCTATCACTTCTGTGTCACTGTTAGACAGAGGCACAGTATACTAACCTCAAAAAATGGCATAGCAAAATTAATTTAAAATGGGTGGCGAAAGCCAAACACACTCCGGCTAGGCTTATAAATGCCCTAGGACAGATAGCCTAGTATGAACCTATGAACCTATGAACCTATGAACAATAATTTCTGTTACAGATAGACAGGAATATAGCAAGATTAGCCTAGATGTTTTCTATATTTATGTGAGACTGTCCTGCAATGTTGTTTTAAAGTATTTCCTGTGGTTCTGAATTATGTTGTCACTGTGCTGAGTTATTGAATATTGTCTTGTTCTTTTATTATTTATTATTAAATATATTTAAACCTTTTAATTGTGACTGGTTTGTTCAGAGATATTTAAGCTCTTAAAGTATTTGCAAATGTATTTGGTGATACTGTACAGGCCACTCTTGAATAGCCTTAAAATTTCTGGTCACACCATTTGGATAACAGTACAATCACACAGTAGAATTGGTCACCCTTTGGGAAGGGCCTTATAGTAGCTGATAAGTAGGGGTTCTGGTGGCAATGCTAACTACCTTATGATCTGGGCAGAAGGGGGCATAATAAACCTGTGTCAGCCTTTCCCAGGCATGTGCTTGTGTATAAATCAAATCTCAAAGTGTGTGTGGATGTGTCAGCTACTTGGGCAGGGACACAAGCACTGGTTGGACAGAGAGAGTGCTGGGAGGACTTGGCTTGGAACCATGGTTAAGGACACCACTCTATAGCTGTGCCAGTGCAGACCATAGGGTTGCCAACTTTTCATACAGAAAATTCTGGACATGTACGTAAAAGCAAAATGTGTGCAGAATAGAAGTTTGCATTAACCTCCCCTCAATGGGATTGTTGTACAATATTACTGTGCTCAGTCAAAGATATTCTTGTGTTCTTTAATGTCAGTGACAGTGTCCCTTAATTCTAGATTGTCCAGAAAAATTTTGGACAGTTTTCAACCTGAGTGGAGAGTCTTATTGGGGATCTGGAGAAACCAGCCCCAGACTAACTGTGATCTCTGTGTGCTCTTTAGAGAAAATTGTACTTTACTGTGTGTGTATTTGTCATCCTCTCAAAGTGCACATCCCTCACTGGTGTTAGTGGTGAGGACTGTGGCCCCTTGATTACTGAGCCAGGGCAGGGACGTCACATATTAATTGCTTGGCAGTGGTGGGATAGCCACATCACATATTGATTATTTGATCATGGTGAGATAGCTACATCACATATTAATTGATTTGTAGTGTTGTGGCTATTGAATTCCTGTACCATGTGTACAGTGGTCACTGAAGGTGTTTTTGTACTGTAAATCAACCATGCAATGAACATTCAGAGTTCATATCACAATTGTTTTATTTCTTTTATTAACTTAGGGAGAGCAGGCAAGCATGTCAGCAGAGGAGTATGGAAAGCTGAGAAGGAACCAGTTGGCTGAGATGTGTCAAGGTAAAGGACTGGTGCATGGAAACCTGACTAAAGCAGACATGATTGCAGGTTTAGTCACAGGTGCATCAGAGAATAGCAACCTGGAGGGCGACCAGCTAGGACGTGGGGATGTACAATGCTCAGAAAATGGACAGCTCAACCTTTCCACAGAAGGCTTAATCCATCTGGAGCTGAAGAGACTTGAGTTGGAGGTCAAGCATTTGGAAATGGAAGCAGCAGAAAGACTGAGATCTCTGGAAGCTGAGGAGAAGGAGAGGGAGATGCAACAAGAAAAGGAGATGCTGACTCTTCGCCAGAGTCATGGAGGTAATGGGGAAGGGAGTAACTGAACCCCAGAAGCAACAAAGATCAGTAATTTTCTTCCACAATTTGGAGAGGGGGTAATTTTGGTAGTTTCATTCATATGTTTGAGAGGGTGTGTAAAAAGTATAATGTTGACCAAGGCCTCTGGGTACAGATCCTGACCCCCCTACTCCATGGTAAAGCTGTAACTGTTCTGTTCAAACTGTCTGATAATGACTTTTTAAATTATAATGTTGTAAAGAATGGTTTGCTAGAATTTTTTAAGTTATCACCTGAAGCTTATAGGAAAACATTTCGTGAGCATAGACACAAGGCAGATGAAAGTGTGTGTGAATATGTTGCTGAATTAAGCATTTATTTTCATAGGTGGGTGCATACCTCTCAATCTGGAAACATCAAAAATCTGGACTAGGCCCATGAAAAATAGGTACAAATATGTACGCTGATTAATATAACATTTTTGTACATGATTATGTAACCCTGCCCACTCCAATGGAATTGTGGCATACCAACTATCAAATGCAAACTGAAGAATAGACAACCAAAATATGCACCAGAGTCCCCCTGCAGCCATTCCAACGTCCCATTACCTGGCTATTTCACCTCATTTACCATAAACACTAATGTGTGCATACTGCTTTACTTCTATGATTGTTTGTGTCTTTCGGCTTTTCCCAGTTAGGGGTCGCCACAGCGGAACTCCGGTCCGCTAATGATTGGTAGTGGATTTTTACATACCGGGTTACCAGCCCTGATGCACAACCTTCAACGTAGGCACGCCCCATTCACATATGCCTCCACACAGAAGATGCTCTAGCTGAGAATCGAATGGAACAACGTCTTGCTATGAGGCGACAGTGCTACCGCAGCACCACCACCACAGTTATGATGATTATTTGAATTTTATTTTTACATTTTGCAGCACAACAATGCACAAACACTAACAGACATCTGCTAAACAAAGCAATATTGTCTCACAATGAAAATAGACTTGGCATTAAAACTTCTCTGCCCTTGAAATTCATATTCATTGAAACAGCATTGAAACCCAGACCACATCCAAAGAAAATGCATCTGGTCAGTGGTGGATAAAGATTATCTTTGGGCTGTTTTCAAATCATTGGACCCTTGCACACAAAGCAATAATCATACATGTGTTCTTTTCTTTGATACACCTTGCTGACTTTATTAAGTTATATTCCTTGTATAATGCAGCACATTTGTTAGAGCGCATTTTAAATTTATTGTTTGAACATTTTTTCCAATAGACTGTACTGTAGGCAATAATGACAAAACTGCGCAATTCAGAACATTTCCATCATAAAAGTCTACTTCCACACCTACACTATAAATAGAATGACAGTAGTGTAAGCCATAGGCATCTTCCACAGCTTCTCACACTTATTTTCAATTTCAGTTTTTTTTTTCGGGGGGGGGGGGGACAAAAGGTCAAAAACCAGAGATACATTTTAAACATTGCTTGTACAATTTTGGAAAGTTAGTAGAATAAAATGTTGTGTTACCACCATACATTTCACTGGCAAGTCTTTAACCCAGGACCCTATGCACTACAGTCAGAGCAATATACCACTATGCCAAATCATCAGTTTCCTGAAAAATAGGAAGACTGAAACTTAATGGCTATCATTTAGTGAATTCAGTTCTCACTTCCCACCATAGCTCTCAGCCTCTTAGCACAAAAAAACCTGGACAAACAAAGCCAATAATGGGGGAATACAAATTATGTTCTCACTTCTAACCATAGCTCTCAACTCTTAGCATAAAAAATCTGGACAAAGCTCACAAGTGGTTGCAGCTAGGGACTTTAGGCTCTTTTTACCCTGTACCAAAGATACAGGATTTGAGCTTTAATACCTCTAGCCACCAGGTGTATTAAATGGGGGCATTTCACACACACACACACACACACACACACACACACACACACACACACACACACACACACACACACACACACACACACACACACACGGAGTTTCAATATTTAAGGTTCGATTATTACGTGTTCGAACATTTGACTGTTTGATCACGTAATATAGACCCATAAATCATTTGTCACCAAAACGGAAGGGTTACTTATCACAAAACAGTACATATTAACAGATTCACTGGTTTTCCCATGTTGTCACTTGCAGCATAATCTAGTCTTCCTTAGGTTCATTTAACATTCGTTCTTGTCCTCCATCCCCTACCTACCCCATCATTTTTCACTGCCTGTCCTATACCCTTACAAATGCCTCCATGGATTCCCTCTCCACCACCCATTATTTAGATTTATTTCACTGGCCCATGGCTTCTATGTGAAGAACTACTTTTGGACAGCCAGCAGCAGTCAGTTCCTACAACCTGCTAACTGTGCTCCATCCTATCTGATAGCCCCTCATTTTAACCCAGAGTCTTTCATTGGATTTATTGAAAATAGCTCCAGATCCTCCAGTCTCTGGTCATACACTTTCTTCTTCAGCCTGCACACCTCTGACAGCTAATTCAGATCAACACTTTCCAAGCTTAAAGTTCAAAGATCACACATGTATGCTGGCTTGTTATTTTCAGAGAGTCATTAATAGCTTTGAAAGCAGTACCTGGACTATCTCAGGCAGCTACACTGATTAAACTATGTAGAAAATACCTAGAACTCAGTTTCCTCCTTTTATAAAAATATAACCATCTCCACCAAAATTCACTTTCTTGGACCCCCCCCCCAAAAAAAATAAGCTACACGTCCAAAACATTTCCAATATACTTATTTCCTGATGCAGGGGCAGAAAACAGCTCTTACCTAAAACAAAGACAAACCATGAGAAAGTTGACAATGCTTTGTATTTAGCAATTATATATAGTCTAAATACTACAAAATAGAACAACTCTTTATCCTACATGATTGTATTGGAATAACAAACCTAAGAAATGACCTGTCGTGCTGCTTGGAGTGGGTTTTGGGGGTGGAGAACTGGAATTCCTCTGACAGTGCTTATAAAATAAAAGTGCCTGCTAATTAGTAACCCATTAAAAGTCACCAATTGTGTATTGCTTTTGGAATGCAAGACAACCATTTTGTTTAAAACTAACTCAACTAAACATTAACCAAAATTAAAGCAGGACCATAAACGAACATTTAACCAACTCATTTACACATCAGCACCTCAACATCTCCTTTCAATTAATTTTGCTAACCCATTCATACATCAGCATATATGCATTCCCCTCTCAGACACACACACACACACACACACACACACACACACACACACACACACACACACACACACACACACACACACACACACATACACACAGTTTATTTCCTTACTTGCGGAGTCTTGATTCCTAAATGAGTGCCGTTCCAAACATAAATAATCCATTACAAGAGGACCATCCATTACAACAGTGCTGCTGCCAATAATCTGTTCCCACTCGCATTTGCAGCCGGAAATGATGTGTGCACGATGTGAGCTCCTTGAGCTCAATTCTGACTGGTTGGTAGCCCTGATGGAGCTGACGTCATTGCACACATGATGACATCAGCTCCAACAGCGCAAAAATGGAAAAAAATTTAAAAAAACAAAAGAAAAAAATTTAAAATGAAGGGGTGCCACTTGGGAATCGTGGCACCCCTTCATTTGGACCCAAAAACTTGGTAAAAAACAAGTAATTCAGTATGGTTGGGAGGTATGGGTGGGTGATTGGATGTCAGGTCACCACTTTTGAAGGGCTGGCAGACATTTTGGTGAGGGAACAAGCCCTTAGCATTTTGCCTGAGGACATGATGGTTAGCTGATAGACAATGCCTTACTGTAGATGAGTTGGAGAAGAAGGGAGACCTATACCTAGCAAGCAGGGCATCTCTGCACAGGAAAGGGACACCCAGTGCTACTGATGGGGCTAAGGGAGCCAATGGTGGGCATCCCAGACTGCCCCAACAGAATCTGCCAGTAGTAGGGGAAGCCACTAGTCCAGGTACACATCTAGGACCTAGGGTTAAATGTTTTAAATGCAACCAGTGGGGTCGTGTAGCATATAGATGTCCACAGAGGCAAGGTGGGGAACAAAAGGTGAGAGAGCCAGTAAGTGGGAATGAAAAAATGCCAGCAGTATGTCTTCTCAAGACAACAAGGGTACCAAACTACCACAAGAGGTTATATCCTATCTTAGTGAATGGCAAAGAGACCATTGCTAAGAGAGACACAGCCTCTGACCTAACCATTGTGAAGCCTGCAATGGTTGCAGATGACCACTACTTGCCTGGGCAGTCTACTCCAGTCAGAGCTTTAGGAGGGACCCCATTCCAAATACCTTTGGCTAGGGTTCAGCTTGATTGGGAGGGTTGAAAAAGAAGCAAGCAAGTAGGTGTGTTTGAGGATATTCCTGCAGATGTCCTGATAGGGAATGATTTTGATAGTACTGTGTGTTCATGCAGTTACATGCAGTCAGACTTGGAGACAAACATGTGGGTCTGTTAGCCTGGGAGAGACCCAGGCAGATCACACACTTGCAGCCAGGACTGGTGAAGTGGTTACTTCAGGGAGGGAGCTACCCTGTAGCAGTGAGACTGAAGGTGAGCCACAGCTGCTTGTTTGTACTGATTTTCCCATGGACAGAGTGACTGCAAGGGCTGAGGTGAGTAGTGGTATCCAGGCTGACAGTGAGGCACTGCTGTCAGAGGATACCAGACTTCCTGTGGAAGGGGAGCTGGGAAGGGTTACAAAAAGAGAGTTGAGACAGGCCCAGCTCTCAGACCCTACATTACAAGGCCTGAGGGAGGTAGCTAGTGAGGCACCTGATTCTCAAGGGAAGGGGGAATCTGTATACTGGGACACAGGATTACTGTATGGACAGTGGACCCCTGAAGGAGGGCTAGAGGGTGAGTGAATTCAGCAGTTGGTAGTGGCCTACTGTCTGGCACTTCTAGCCATAGCCCATGATATTCCCTTTGCAGGTCATATGGGCATAACATGTACAGAGACATATTGTGCAGAACTTTTATTGGCCTGGGATTTCCAGAGATGTGACTCCAAGACCTGTGAGCAGTGACAAAAGGTAGGCAAGGCAAGAGACAAGGTGAAAGCTTCTTTGATGCCTTTGCCTATGATTAAGGAGCCATTTCAGAGAGTAGCTATGGATATTGTGGGGCCTCTGAGGACCCCAAGTTCCACAGGGAAAATGTATATCCTAGTGGTAGTAGATTATGCTACCAGATACCCTGAGGCAATGGCTCTGTCCTCCATCAAGGCAGAAAAGGTGGCAAATGCTTTGTTAGAAATTTTCAGCAGGGTAGGTTTCCAAAAGAAATACTGACTGACAGAGGTGCCAATTTCACGTCAGACCTACTGACTTGTCTGTGGAAGTACCGTGGAATGAAGCACCTAAAGACCACCCCCTACCATCCCCAGACTAATAGTCTTGTTGAGAGGTTAAACTCTACACTCAAGATGATGCTATGGGCAGACCATTTTAAGAGGGAATGGGACAAATATTTGCCCCATCTGTTGTTTGCTTACAGAGAGGTTCCCCAGGAATCCACAGGTTTCTCACCCTTTGAGTTGTTGTATGGGCATAGGGTGGGGGGGCCTCTAGATTTAATTTGAGATGAGTGGGAGGGTGATTGTGAATCCCACAAGGAGTCTGTTGTGGCATATGTCCTAAACATCAGGACAAGGCTCAGGTAACTCATGATGGGGTTGGCCCAGGAGAACCTGGCAGAAGCCTAACAGCAGAATAATTTCTGGTATGACAGGAATGCTCGCGCTAGAGATTATGCTGTAGGGAAGCAGGTAATGGTTCTCATTCCTGTCAGACACAACAAGCTGCAGGCAGCCTGGGAAGGACCCTACAAGATGGTAAGGAAGGTCAGTGATGCTAACTACATGATAGAACTGCTAGGCAGGAGGCAGGAGCACAAATTGTAGCATGTTAACATGATGAAACCTTACCATGATAAGGAGTCCCTTGTGTTGAGTATTTGAAGTGGATTGCAGGATGTGTCTGAGGGAGATCTGGCAATTGATCTTCCCGGTGAGAATCAGACTGACACCTCAGTGGAAGTGGTAGCAATCTTCCAGGTTCGAGAAATCCAAGCTGTTTTACAGGAGTTTGGGGACATGTTCACTGGGAAACCAGGGTGTACCCACCTGGTGCAGCACCATGTGGATACAGGACCCCAAAGGCCTATTAAGCAGGCCCCTTATAGGGTGCTTAAGCGAGTCAAACATATTCTGAGGGAGGACACACAGGAAATGGAACTAGGGATAATTCAGGAGTCCAACAGTCCCTGGGCCTCCTCATTGGTGCTGATACCAAAGAAGGATGGCAGTACCAGGTTCTATGTGGAGTACAGGAAATCAAATAGCCACACAGAGTCAGTTGCTTACCCCATGCCTAGGACAGATGAAGCCCTAGAGCAGCTGGGTGGGGATAAGTATCATACCACCATTGGTCTTACCAAGGGTTACTGGCAGGTGTCCCTGACTCCCAGTGCTACAGAGAGGTCAGCCTTTGTGATTCCTTTTAGCTTGTATTAGTTCACACAGATGCCCTTTGGGGTGAAAAATGCCCCAGCAACTTTTCAGAGGCTGGTAGATCATATCCTAGCAGGAGCAGGAGATTTTGCTTTTGCTTCCCCAGATGATATTCCCATCTACAGCCATTCCTGGCAAGAGGACCTTCAGCGTGTCTGGGAGGTGCTGGGAAGACTACAGAGAGCAGGGTTGACCATTAAGCCCAGCAAATGTCTCGTGGATATGGCAGAGGTCTCCTACCTGGGACATAGAGTGGGTAGTGGTAAGATAAGGCCAGAACCGGCCAAAGTGGAAGCCATTCAGGCATGGCCTGCACTTGTTACCAAAAAGTAGGTGAGGACATTCTTAGCGAAAGCAGGGTATACAGAAAGTTTGTCCCCAATTATAATACCATAGCTGCTCCCCTCACAGACCTAACAAGGAAAAACAGGCAAGATAAGGTAGTGTTGACCCCAACATGTGAGCAGGCATTTCAAAAACTTAAAGGAGCTTTGGGAGGACCTCCTGTGTTAGCGAGTCCAGATTATAGCAAAGAATTTGTTGTGCAGGTGGATGCTTCATACCATGGGGTGGGGGCTGTAGTTAGCCAGATTTCTTCATAGGGAGAATAATACTTAGCGGTTTATCTCACTCATAGGCTCCAATCCAGGGAGGAATGCTATGCAGCTGTAGAAAAGGAATGTCTAGCCATAGTTGGCACTGCAGAAACTTCAGCCTTATCTGTATGGAAGAAAATTCACTGTAGTTACAGATCACAATCCCGTAACATGGTTACATTGAGGCAGCCAGCAAAATGCCAAGTTGCTAAGGTAGAGCCTAAGGTTGCAAACATATGATATGACAGTGCAGCACCACAGAGGGATTAGCAATGCCAATGCAGATGGGCTCTCAAGACAGAGAATGTGGTAAGGTATTCCCAAATAGGCTCAAACCTCACAAGCAATGCTTCTCAAGGGTCACTTCAAAAACTAGCTTGAGTTTTCAAGGGGGGGTGAATTGTGAAGCCTGCCAACCCGGCTAGCTAGAATTTTGTAAATAATTCTGTCATTTGTGAATAGTAATATGATTTGTATGCTTGTATTACAAATGTAAGAAAACTATATGTTCTGTACTGAGCTTCAAGAATGTAACCACAGTGCACCCTGCTGGAAAAGAGCAGAAATGTGTATAAACGACATGCTTATGCAAGTGTATATGTTGATGGTAAAGGCTGGAATATGCAGTGTTAACTTGCAAACTCTAAAAAAATAAGTAAAAGAGTTTTATGATGTGCTATAAAGTTAGCTTATTTCAGCTAAGATACAGGATGTCTAGTGCTAGGGGTTTCTCTCTATTGTCTTGAGACAGAGATAATTAATAGGTTTCAAACGTAAAGTGTTGTTGTATTGCTCTGTGACTTCCTAGCAGGTGCACATCTGAGAGATAAGTATCTTTGACAGAGATATGTTAAGTTCTGTTGGTTTCTGTTAGCCTGGGAACTAAGGGCAGAAGTAACAAGAATGATGTAATCTGAGATAACCCATCAGAAATGTTTGATAGTAATTTATATCTCAGAGATAAAGTCTGTGCATTTTGTATCTTGTCTTGGACCTGAACACATCCATTCAGCACTTGTATTTGCCTTGCTAATAGTAAGTACTAGATTACAGTGCTTTCTCTTAGAGATAGGTAGGAATAAAGCAAGATTAGGCTAGATATTTCTGTATTTATGTGAGACTGTCCTGCAATGTTGTTTTAAAGTATTTCCTGTGATTCTGAATTCTGTTGTCAGTGTGCTGAGTTATTGAATATTGTCTTGTTTTTTTATTATTTATTATTAAATATATTTAAACCTTTTAGTTGTGACTGGTTTATTCAGAGATATTTAAGCTCTTAGAGTACTTGCATATGTATTTCATAATACTGTACATGCCACTCTTGAATAGCCTTAAAGGTTCTGGTCACACCATTTGGATAACAGTAACATCACACAGTATAATTGGTCACCCTTTGGGAAGGGCCTTATAGTAGCTGATAAGTAGGGGGTCTGGTGGCAGTGCTAACTACCTTATGGTCTGGGCAGAAGGGACATAGCTAGTAAACCTGTGCCAGCCTTCCCCAAGTGTGTGCTTGTATATAAATCAAATCACAAAGTGTGTGTGGATGTGTCAGGTACCTGGGCAGGGACACAAAGCACTGGTTGGACAGAGAGAGTGCTGGGAGGACTTGGCTTGGAACCCTGGTTAAGGACTCCACTCTATAGCTGTGCCAGTGGGGAGCATTACTGGGGATCGGGAGAAAGAGGGGGAAACCAGCCCCAGACTGACTGTGATCTCTGTGTGCTCTTAAGGGAAAATTGTACTTTACTGTGTGTGTACTTGTCTTCCTCCCAATGTCTACGTCCCTCACTGGTGTTAGCGGTGAGGATTGAGGCTCCTTGATTAATGGCCAGGGCAGGGGCTTCACATATGGCACATTCTTTATTCTCTATTTACTGTGGGAATTCTACATAAAGTTCCAGACCATCTTCCTGTGCCACATTCTCTTCAGTTTCATCCTGTGTCTTCCGTTGCTCTTTCATATGGGTACTCACTGGCAAGTCACTCCACAACACTGACTATGTCAGAGTTACCAATTTCCTGTTCCTTCCCTTGCTGTGCAACTCCATCTGAACTTTTGTGCTGGTTTCCTGTGAAAGGCTCCAAAGTATCTTCATATAGCAACTGATCACATGTTTTGTGCTCTACTGGTTTCTCCTTAATTTGGGGATTCATTGCTCTATCCTGCTGTGATGTTATCAGAGTTAGATTTTCTACACTAAATTCCTCACTTCACAGGTAATCCTCAACCTCAGTTTCTATTTCTTTAACTTCTCCATTACTAATCGTCTTTTCTACTTTCCTTCTTTGTTTTCTTATTTTTGCATTGTAAAATTTCCCATATCTGGATGCCTTTGTCTATATTCTCTTCAAATATCTTTGGTGCTGCTCTTTTTATATTGATTAGTTTGATTTCTGCTTTGCATAAATGTTGCTCCATATTGTCTCTTTTTCCTTCCTATGTCCATATTTCTTCTTCAGATGTCTCCTACTCCTCCTGTTTCTCCTTACCTGGGGGGCTCATTGTTCCATCATGCTGTAATATAGCCTGTGTTACACTTTCTACACTAAATCCTTCACTTTGCAGGTATTTCATAACTTCAGCTTCTATTTTTTTAACCTCTTCTTTACTAATCTTCTGTTCTACATTCTCTTTTTGTGATCTTATTTTCATATTGTGACATTTTCCAAATCTGGATGCCTTTGCCTGTAATTCTCTTCAAATATCTTTGGGGCTGCTTCTTTTGTGTTTATTAATTTGGCATTCTCCTTTGCATAAATATTTCACCATGTCAGATCTCTCTCTTTCTTTCCCATGTCCGTATTTCTTTTTATACCTTTCAAAAATCTCTAGACTTTATTCTTCTTTTTCCATATGAAAAGTCTGATGACTCAGAAAATTATTACCACTGTTATAATGTCAAGCTGTTTGGTTTAAATGAAGGAGAACTCTCACTTACTTTTATGAATATTTTTATTTATCTATTATTTATTTATTTATTTATTTATTTGCATTTGTTAACTTGGTAGTGTCCAACTGGGAAGAAGCCCATTTTCAGCAGAGACCCAGGGAGGAACTCCAAAACAGTGCAGTCAGTTAACATTTACAAAATAATTAGCTAAAACAGATGATAAAAAACATATTTACATATGGAAGAAATAGTCATTAAGACACATATTAATAACAAGATAGAAATGTACAAGTTTCACCAGAGAAAGAGCTGTGTGCATCAGGAAAAAGGAAAACAGCAAGGGTTTAAAGCATTAGTTGCTTAAAAGAGAATAAAATGGTATAAGAGAAAGAAGGATGTGAAATAATAGGAAAGAGCCAACTAGCCAGGAGCATAACAGGGACAGAGCCATTTGCTATTGAGATAAACTCTTAGGCTTTTTTAATGAGGATAAGTGTGGTTGTTTTGGATGGGCTGAGGAAGAGAATTTCAGACCTTAGCTATTTTATGGGAGTAGAGGGAGTCACCATGATAGTTATGAGACTGGGTAACTTTAAGCATTATAAATAATAAACCGGCTCAGTTCTCCAGACACTGCAAACTTTAATAGACCAAAAAAGTGAAAAAACACATATTAAATCTATACATATGAACAGATAATTTATAATTTATAAATTGATCTTTGGTTGGGGTTGGTTGCCTAGAGGGGTGTGTCTGTAACTAATAGCTTTAAATGTAACAAAGATGAAGGGCTCTTTTACTCTGATGATGCCTGACTATATATGCGGGTGAAAGCGCTAAGTTATCTGTTCATATGTATAGATTTAAGATGTGTTTTTTCGCTCTTTTGGTCTATTAAAGTTTGCAGTGTCTGGGGTGCTGAGCCGGTTTATTATTTACAAGTTTCTGGTGTTACATTGTGTCGGCTGGAACTTTAAGCATTAGTCTGTCAGATGATCTAAGAGATCTACAGTTAAAGTTTGGTTGAACCAGGGATGAGAGTGCAGGGCAATTGCTGAGATAATGTATTATTTTGTGGGCAAAGTCAGTTTGGTTTAGTTTTAATAGGTTTGGCAATTCCAACCAGTTAAGTAGCTGAAGAATGGAACAATGATGAGTTTTATGGGGTTGATTGGTGGCAAACTTAGCAAATTTATGATAGCAGGACTCTAGGTGATTAATGTCAGTCTTACGTAAACTGGTGAAGATTTGTGAGCAGTAGAATAGTGTAGAAAGTAAATGAGATCTAGCTGTGGCTAGTCTGGCTTGGTTTGTGAGGTATGGTTTGGCCCTATATAGAGCTCCAAGTTTTGTGTGAACTTTCTTGATTGACAGTGAGATGTGTTTGTTAATTTTTAGTTTATTATCTATAATAACTCCTAGGAGCTTGGTCTCATTTGTTGGTTAATCTTGGTGCCATTAGAGGAGAGAATATAGAGAGGTAAAGAGCAGTGTTTTAATGATTTGTTTGTGAAAATCATTAATTTTGTTTTGTTTGGATTTAAAATGAGTTGATGGTTGTAGAGGTAATTTTCAATGTCGAGGAAAGCTTGTTGCAGATCTTGCATGGAAAAGGCTGAGCAGATAAGAGAGGAGTCATCAGCACATTGGGTAATGGTGGCAAGCTGGGTGGCAGAATTTAGGTTGCTGGTAAATAAGACAAAAAGGAGGGGACCAAGTATGGAACCTTGGGGTATTCCAGTGGTTATTGGTAGAAGAGGGGAGAGTTTTTCTCCCATTTTGTAGCCTGTTTTCAGTTAGACAGATAACTGTGTAACCATGTAAGGGATAATGAACTTAGATAATAAGTTGCAAGCTTGTTGAGTAGCAGTTGGTGGGATATGGTGTCAAAGGCTTTTGACATTTCTAGGAAAATTGTGGAGACAAGCTGGTCTTCATTTCTGAGGTGATGAATAATATCAGTGAAGGTTATTAGAGCTGTGTTAGTACTATGTTTAGGTCTGAAACCATGCTGAAAACTGGATATTAGATCGCTAGTAGTAAGTTGTTGGTGTATACATTTTTCGAGGATTTTTGCTATGGAAGACAGGATGGCAATTGGTCGGAAGTTAGAAATATCTTTAGAAGGAACTTGCTTATGGAGAGGTATGATGTAAGAAGTCTTCCAAAGGAGTGGCACATACTGTTTTGAGATAGAGTGATTGATTAGAATGGAAATGGGGTAGGCAATGGAAGGAGCAGCTACTATTAGAAATTCGTTGGGTAGATGGTTGACAGCAAGACAGCAGGGTTTTAGTTTGCTTAGTATATAAATATTATAAAAATATAAAAACTATAAAAATATTGATCTGTGTCTGGAGGTCTGCTTCATCTCTTTCCTGTTGCCACCTTTAGTTCATTATATTCAAAAGTATTATACAATAGTATTTCATGTAAATTCAAAAATGTCACACCAGTTGGACAAACCAGTCTGCACATTCATTGTAAATCCAGTGTTGAAACAAGTTTCATTAACTAACTTTCTCTGCACTGCTTGTGGAGAATTGAAAATGTTAGAAAAAGCAAATAAAAAAAAAACATTTTGTTTACTAGAGAAATGTTCTGTGGAGCAGAATAATATTCCATATTATTAATAAAAATTGATGCTGACAGCATTTCTTCAAGAAGCTCCATTCTTGAAGCATGACTCATTTTGCTCTTACATCCTGAAACCAAGGTCTCTTGTCATTTATTGACTTCATTCTTCAGTTATATCCCAGAAACCATTAAGAACAGATAAAACGTGTGAGGCAACCATCTCTGTTTTCAGCCAAAATCCACAGAACTATTGTACATAATTAATTTTCTGCAAAATAACCCATATCTGACTTGTATTAAAAAAAGAAAAGCAAGGACACCAAGCAATGTACTGAATGTACTGTGTAGCCATAGAGCATGTGCAGTGCATAGCTAAAATGTCCCAGACTACCAGAAACTGGTGGAAGAGCACTAAAGTCCTATTAAACAATGACATCATTTATAAAAGGTTAGAGTTTCTTTCTTTATATAGTGTCATGGTATATTAGCAATAATCTAGTCCTGTGAGTAGATAATGCAGGATTTACCCTTGGTTGCCTTTGTTTAATCACTTGATCTATACCCTTGAGATCAAATCACACCATCTGTGGGTAAATTTTGTGGTACTCACACCCATTCATGGATTATTGCTAAATTATATGATAATACATTTGTATTAGTTTAATTTATGGTCACTAAGGTAAAATTGTGTTAAAAGCTGCTGCCATTGTAAAAGAAACATAAAGCAATGTACTTATGTTACCTAACATTCTGGAAAAAAAAACATATGTATATATATATATATATATATATATATATATATATATATATATATATATATATATATACATATACATATATATATACATATATACACACACACACACACACACACATATATATATATATATATATATATATATATATATATATGGTTTCACTTCATATTGCAGAAATGCTGAAATATCAAAAAAGTCACAACCATCACAACACCGACACTTCACAATCACGAAACCACAACATCGAACACACAGCATACAGCACACAACACACAAACCATAACACCCACAACACAAAACAATTAAACACAACAAAACACCATACAGACACACACCTACACTACACAAATGCAGGGGGCAAGCCCCCCTGCATCCCCCCACACCCCCTACTTATATATACTAACTCTGAGATCGCATAAACAGTAAAAATAAAATAAAATCACACACAGCCAACACATACCTCACCTCTCTACCTTAACCCACCCGTACAAGTTACAAAAACACTCACCTTAAACTGCAGATACCATCCCAGCCAAACACTTCCGTAATATAACGTAAATGCATAAGCGCGAATTCGACATAGTCCTATTCGTGCTTATGCACTTTCGTTATTTTGAAGTTTCAGCTTCATGGACAC